>NC_051086.1:89349690-89949690 GCF_004664715.2 Peromyscus leucopus | reverse complement strand
AAAGTTTAAATACAGGTCAGGCAAGGCAAGGTAAGCCTTTAACCACAGCACTCTAGAGGCTGAAACAAGAGGATCACAAGTTCAAGGCCAGCATTGTTTTACACAGTTAACACCCTCTCTCAAAAAGAGAGAAAAGGAAGGAAGGAAGGAAGGAAGGAAGGAAGGAAGGAAGGAAGGAAGGAAGGAAGGAAGGACGGACTTGAGTAGAGAACAGCTGGAATTATAAAATAAAAATTTAAGAAACTCTAATTAAGACGAGGGTTTGCTATCTAATTTTATTATTCTTCAGGATTTAGTCACTTTCCAAGGTATATGGAATAACAAAATGACTTACTGACAAAAAATAGTAGCCATTAAAACTTGAACTATTTATTTATTTATTTATTTGTTTATTTGTTATTTATTTATTTATTATGTGCATTGGTGTTTCTGCTTATGGAACTGGAACTAGAGTCACAGACAGCTGTGAGCTGTCATATGGGTGCTGGGGATTGAACTCAGGTCCTCTGGAATAGCAGTCCATGCTCTTAACCACTGAGCCATCTCTCCAGCCCCCAAATTTGAACTCTTACATTCAGAGGTTCAGAAGACCACCAGTTTAACATGTTGAGAAAAGGAGAGAAACTGACATAAAGCTCTTTCAGTGGTCCTCAGCTCAACCGCCTTATTAAAAAAAAATCTGAAATTGATCAAAGTCACAAATATTACCTAAGGTTTAAGAAACTCACAATTGATTATTCTACTGAAAAGGGTGATGGAGTGGCAGGGAGAAGAGGGAGTCTAGGTTGGGATAGTTCCCATGGGAAAAAAACCTAGTGTATCAGGTGGCCAAAAATAAGGACTGGCTGACACAAGAAACCAGTCACACTCATAAGCATCAAGTTATAACCATTAAGAATTTTTTTTCTTGGTACCAAGTAGTTATCCCTTACCTGCTTGTGTGCGTGATCGTAAGAGTTAATGTGGTTGTCAAATTCCTGATGTTTCTGATACTGTTTATCACAGAGTTCACAGTAAAAGTTGGCTCTAAGATCTTCTAAGGCTTTTGCGATCGCCTTTTCTTTGTCAACATAATCCTGTTAGAATCACAAAATACAAACAAGAAATAAACTCAGTGGGATTTAGACAGTTATTGCTCAAGTAGAGAGAAAAATAACTTTCCATAAAATTCAATGACACTGGATAAAACACAAAGGGCAATTTGGTAGGGTAACAATTTGTATATGCACTAGCAAGTGTTCAAGCGTGTGTAATTTTATTTCCCTTTTGGCAACAGTAAACAAGACCATTCCCCATTTTGTCTTTGACCAAAAACCAACTAGATTCAATATAAGGCACAATTTTAACCAGGCATAGTGTTGGTGCATGCTCATAATACACCTCAGACTGACAAGGTTGCCTTGAGTTCAAAGCTATCCCTAGTACACAGGGCCAGGGCCTAGAGAGTGAGTTCAGATCCCCTGGAAATGAAGTTACAGGCAATTGTGAGTTGCTATGTAGGTACTGGGAAACTGAATCCAGGTCCTTTTTGAGAATATCAGGTGCCCTTAACTGTTAAGCCATCTCTCTCGAGACCCATTATGCCACTATTTTTTACTTTTAAACCAGCAGCTGGAATAGAACATATACTAAACAAGATTACACACCAAGAGTGAGGTCTATCCAAAGGACTCAAGGTTAGGTTCAACATTAAAAACAAACAAACAAACAAACAAACACCAACCAACCCACCCACCCACCCACCCACCCCCGGACAGCAGTGGCACATACCTTTAATCCCAGCAGTCAGGAGGCAGAGCCAGGCGGATCTCTGTGAGTTCGAGGTCAGCCTGGTCTACAGAGTGAGATCCAGGGTAGGCACCAAAACTACACAGAGAAACCCTGTCTCGAAAAACAAAAAATCAAAAACAGACAAAAAAAACCCCAAGACATATTTAATATCTTTTTCAATTAATTAATTAATTGGTGTGTGTGTGTGTTATTATTGTTTAGAGATTGCCACTCACACTATAGCCCAGTCTGGCCTAAAATTGTATAGCTAAAGCTGGCTTTGACCTTGAGGCAATCATCCTTGAGGTAATCTAAATTTTTGGATTACAGGTACATGTTACCATGCCTGGTTCAGTATCTGAAGACAGGAAAAGGGACAGTTGCCACCAGACCTGAGTGTGACCCAGGGGACCTACACAGTATCAATCATTTTATGGCTGCGCTCTGACCTTCACAGGTATGTCAGGGCATGCACATGGACAGACATGGAATTGGACTTGGACAGGGACAGAAAGACAGACACAGACACACACAGAGCAAGTACATGTAATTTAAAAATCTCTAAAAATATTTAAAGGCATGAAAAACAGAATGAGCTATAAAGAGGATCAGATAGGCAAGACATATAATTTGGAGGGAAGAGAAAGGCAACTGCCTAATCATTTTGTTAAATAAATAAACCGTACTACATAGATGTGTACTACAATTTTTATTCATGACTGATTAGGTTCTAATAGTGAGCAGTGAAAATCCCAAGTTCTTTAAGAACAATCATTTTAGAATTTTACAACAGATAAAATAAACTGTAGATTTGTAATTCTTCTGCAGTTTCTATTCATTTAAAAATGAACCTAGTGAGGTAGGGGATTTAGCTCAGGGGTACAGTGCTTGCCTAGCAAGCACAAGGCCCTGGGTTTAGCCCTCAGCTCCGAATTAAAAAATAAACAAATAAATAAATAAAAATAAAAATGAACCTAGCCAGGTGTGGTAGCACACACCTTTAATCCCAGCACTCAGGAGGCAGAGGCAAGTGGATCTCTGTGAGTTCGAGGCCAACCTAAGCTACAGAGTGAGATCCAGGACAGGTTCCAAAGCTACACAGAGAAACCCCGTCTCAAAAAACCAAAACATCAAACCATATGTTTTGTTTGCATATATGTGGAGCATGTTTAAGTATGTTGAATACAAGGAGGTCAGAGAACAACCTTGGATGTCTATCCTTACCTTCCACCTTGTTTGGGACAGGTTTCACACTTGCCACAATGTACCAGGCTACACGGTCCACAAGCTTCCAGGCATCACCTTGTCACTATTTCCTATTTCCCCACAGGGGCACTGAGATCACAGACATGTGCTGCCACATCTGCACATCTGGCACATCTGGCGTTGGTAAGCGCTTCACACACTGAACCATTCCTAATCCCTCCTCCCCTTTTTTTTCTTTTCTGAGACAATCTCCTCCTGGGAGTGATCCTAGGTGTTGCGGGATTATAAGTGTGTGCTGTCATGTCTAGAACCTTTCCTTGCCTCTTCTTTTTGTTCTCCCAAGACAGGGTTTCTCTGTGTAGTTTTGGAGCCTGTCCTGGAACTCACTCTGTATGTAGCCCAGGCTGGCCTCCAACTCACAGAGATCCACCTGCCTCTGCCTCCCGAGTGCTGGGAAGGCAGAGGTAGGTGGTTCTCTGTGAGTTCAAGGCTAGTCTGGTCTACAAAGTGAGTTCCAGGACAGTTAGGGCTGTCACACAGAGAAACCCTATCTTGAAAAACAAAAACAAACAAAAAGAAAAAAAGGAAAAAGAATTCAACTTGATGTCCACATGGAGAGATAAATCTGTGCTTTAGTATTGAGTATAATTAACAATGAAAAAGAAAATTCTTAATTTGTTACAATAAAATACCTCATTCAGGGTTGGTGAGACAGCTCAGCAGGTAAGGCCACCTGTTGCTAAGCCAGAGATCTGAGGTTGATCTTTGGGTGGAAAAAACCAACTCTTGATAGTTGTTCTCTGATTGCTATGCACACTGTGGCATTACACAAAATGAATGCCAGCCCCACAAAAATACCATCATCCATTTTTCTTTTCTTTTCTTTTTTTTTTTTTTTTTAAAGGAAAGCATTCAGGGACTCTTCATCATTTTTCTGCTGCTACTATTTGATTTTCTATGTATTGTCTGGGACTAGTATTTTCAAACATAATGCCATTTGTCCAACACACATAATTTTTACTATAGTAGTAAATAAAAAGTAACTGCAAATTGAGATTAACACAAATCACCACCAAATGTAAATAAATGCTGTCAGTCAAGGAGACCCTTTTCATCAAAAAAGACCACCTCTTCTCTGTATGACATTCTCAAAGAGCAGTGCTTGTGTTTACGGTACCTTGTACTTTTGTCTCAGCTCCTCTGTGTCTTCTTTTTCTACTTCTAGGACACGACGCCGTTCGGTAGCATCTTCGGCATAATCCAGCTTGACAAAAATAAGACATATTTATTCTTATTTCCTAAAGTACCCCAGAATTAGTGCAATGCTGTTGGAAAGCAAGAAGCTTGTGTTTTTTTCTGCTAGTTTTTGCTTCACTGTCCTGTCACAGAAAACAGCAAGCCAAGTAAGTTCCTTAATCTCTCTCCAGACAGTCCTAATAGACCCAACTGTTGATAACAAGGCGTCAGTTCAATATTCATCACCAACATTTCAGACAACAGAAAGAAGGTATCTCGGATAATAGCTGTATATAACTCTACATGGACAGAGTTTCTAGTGTTTTAAGCACAGAACAACACTATTAAAACAAGTACCAGAGCCTGACCTGGTCTTTCTGTATAATACTGGGAAAACTCAATGTTTACAACCCAGTTAAAACAGGGGCAGTATTTATATCTTCTGTGCTTCAAAAATAGCACAAAATGAAAACATAAAATATATTTTTAATTGACCAAAGAAAAATTAAAATTATGTTCATCTGATAAATAAATGCTTACACTGATATCTAAGTTTGAAGTTAATGCCAATTTTATACATCCCATAAAATGCTTAATGAGACCAATTTACCTCCATT
The DNA here is from genome assembly GCF_004664715.2 of Peromyscus leucopus. NCBI lineage: Eukaryota > Metazoa > Chordata > Mammalia > Rodentia > Cricetidae > Peromyscus > Peromyscus leucopus. The sequence goes on along the minus strand of NC_051086.1, from coordinate 89,944,861 downwards.
TCCATACGACCCATGCCCATGACATCATACTTGACAACGATTGGAATAGGGTCTGTTCTCCCTGTAACAGGAACACAGAATCAAGTTGAGACACACAATTAGACCAACAGTCACTTTAACACTAGGTTTGGGTGGTTAGATCTTGCCTTGGAGTGCAGAGACCAGAAAGCTACAGTGAACCAAACAAAAGCCATTCTCACAGCTTCCATCCAAGCCTTCCTTCCCTGGATTAAACTCAACAAATCATGTTGGTTGACCTCCTAGCAGGAGAGAACTCCAGGTAACTATGGCAAAGCAAAGGGAATGGATGTCATCCCTTAAAACTGGTGATGGATATATCTTAACTAACTGCTTGAATAGGGGGAACAATAGAGTGCATTTCAAACAGAGGAAATTGATACAATTATAAATCAGTATGCTTAAATTTTTGTTTTTCAAAAGACTACTTTATATCAAAGGAAAACTTTAAATGAAAAAGCAACAGCTACTTGCCCTTAGGGACAAGACTGGTTTTATTTTAAAACTGGTGCCTAAGGTCTCATTTCCTAGAATGAATTTGCCACTGGCTTTGGATGGTAACTGGTAAGCTGTGAAAAGGACTAGTTGCGAAGAAAATTGACTTTCAACTAATTGATCTATACTGGAGATTTTTGGGGAAATAAATTGATATTTAATCCACTCATAACCAGCCAAACAAAGCAAATGGGGCAGACAAGCACTTTACTACCACAGCTGGTTTACATCACAACTTGCGCTGTTCATTGTGATGTAACTGAGAAGGACTTACCTTACCCAGGGTACACCTTTAGTGAAAAAACACAATGTTTACTTCCCTCATCATTTCACTCAGGCTGGTGTAAACAATTGTTTTTCGTCTTGTTTTTGTTGTTGTTATACACACACACACACACACACACACACACACACACACACACACACACATATATATTATTATACCTTTGGGCAAGAAATTTTAGTTTTGTCAGGTTAAATCTTAGGTATTATCAAAGAAAGATTTGTACTTTTTAATCTTTAAATCATACTGAAAAACAAACGCAGAAGTTTAACTGCTTATCAACAAGATCCCATTATTGTTTTTAAACAATAAGTAGATAGAAAACAAGCAATTGTCATCATAGTTAAAAACAAAACAAAAACCCCACCCAATATTAATGAAAATCTTTTGCCAGGAAAACAAAAACCTTCTAGAAGTCTTCTACTAGATATTCCCAAGGCTGCCAGTCAAACAAGATGAAAATGTAGTGTTCTCTTCTGCCCAATGGTATAATAAATAAGCAGTGACTGCAATCTTTAGCAAAAGGACCAAGGTAAAGAAGACAGGTTATAAAAATGACTTCCTAGGTGCAATATCACTTTCATAACGTCTCATTCAGGGATTTACTGGTAAAAACAAATAGTCCAATGAAACAATTGAAAAGAAACATCAAAGAAATTTATTTTAGAATTTTTTTTGGATTGGTCAGAATTTATTTTGGAGGAATCAACAAAGTTTGGTACAGATTGATTACCTCTGTAAACCCCTGTTTATAAATTCTGCGTTAGTGCTTTTGCCTTCTAAGGCAGTCAAAGTTTGTTTTAACTTATTTGTAAATTGCAGTAGCAAGTGCTAGTGCCCATTACACTGGGGGTGGGGAAATCAAGTTTTTTGACAGTATTAGAATTTAATATTCTAGCTGATTCTTGGCAGTTCTAACATGGATACATCCCTTCTTAACAGTACCCTTTAATGAACAGGTATCAGACAAGTTGCATAAGGAAAGGAAAGGAAAATGAAAAGACCAAGCAGAAGGATGAGGCTACAACAGAGAGAGGAAGCCTAACATTGGTGCGCTGATGACAGAGGAGTAATTCATCTGAAAATACGCAATTACCACTGCTAAGTTTACCATCACCACAACAAGTCCAGGGTCATAACGCTGTAAAAAAGAAACACCGTTTGTTAGGCAGAGACCATCAGGGGAGGAAACAGGCCTTCTAGCAGGCAGACAGGGCCAGGGTGAAGTACCGTTGGGCTTTGTCCCTCCCCCAATATCAGTGAGGACAGAGGAAGGACATTTTGTGCTAGAGCAGCTGTTTCTGTACTGGTCAGGATGGGGTGTGAGATTTTTGTAATGCTACTTGAGAACATGAACAATCTAATCTCCTCTTCAACAAGGCAGGGATGGGGGATGGGCTGGGATGTCAGCTGTTTAAAGGGAGAAAACTTACTCTAGCTTCCTTCCAGTCTTTCATCTAACTTATTCGTTCTGGCAAATCAGTATTCAGGTCCAAGATGGGACTCCTTAAATAAATCACAGTAAAGACTGGATGGGATCAACCAGACTCTGACCAAGTCATTTCTTTTCATAAAAGAAGTATAAGGAGCCTGGCTGACGGGGTTTCAAGACCTTTTTAAAATAGTTAATAATCAGAAGTCTAGAAAACAACTTTAGATGTCAGTGTTTAAAGAACTATGTTCTGTTAAGAATGAGTAAAACTAAGCAGCTCTACTCAATCTTTGCTTCCTATTAAAAGACTTTGTCACCAACATCTATGCTTCTGTACATAACTAGATCAATCTTTGAAAAAGAATTCAGGAAAAAAAAGCCTCAAAAGAAGTATCATTTATAATTTCTGCAAAGTTAACTCACAGAAAAGATCCAAATTACAAAACAATCTGAAGATGAAATCACTGCTTACATGAAGCAATAATTTCTTATTATTAAAGTGACTATACAACCAAGGGAAAAAATCACAGAAGGAAAGAATATATACAGGAAGAGATTGTACCATGTTTTTTAAAAAATCCCCTTACTTATTCATTTCCAATCAATGATTGATCCTATCATAAAGAATATCACTGGATATGGCTGGAGAGATGGCTCAGCAGGTAAGAGCACTGACTGCTCTTCCAGAGGACCTGGGTTCAATTCCCAGATGGCAGTTGTCTGTACACACACCTGTCTGTAACTTCAGTTCCAAGGGATTTGAGTCTCTCACACAGACACACATGCAAAACACCAATGCACATAAAATAAAAATAAATCATAAAAAAGAATAACTTAGAATAAGTAACAATTTGAAATGATCAAAAAAAAATTTTAAGACAAGCAGCAGTAGTTAAAGTGTATATTCCCTCCAACAGCCAACTTCTTTATACAACACTGAGCTAAAGTCAAGTCACTTCCTTATATTCGAAGTGTGGAAATTTTTATTTAATTTCTACTAAACTATTAAGAACATTTTTGTTATGTCTTTCACTAGGCCCAACTTACGGAGATGAGCTGTAGGGCAGTTAGCTGGCTTATTTGCCCTGCAAGCTGGCCTTATGTGACTATCTTTAATCAAAGAACTGCAAAACAGCCAGGCATGGTGACTCACGCCAGGAAGCACCGTGGAAGCTGTGGGATGAGAAGTGCAGCAAACCTGAGACCAGCCTGGGCTACACAGTGAGTGCTAGGTCAGTCAGAGTTGGAGAGTGAGACCTGATCTCAAAAACGAAAGTGATGAAAATCACCATCACTACAACAAAGAATGTGCATACACAGTGACAACCTTAAACTCCATGGATCAGAACTATAGTTCTATAATTAATTCAGCATTGAGCACAGTACATGATTAGCTCACAATCCAAAATAAAGGCATTATAAAGATTTCAACAGTCTGTATGCTTTACTTCAATTATTGTTTTGCTTTTTGAGACAGGGTTTCCCTGTGTAGCTTTGTGCCTGTCCTGGAACTCACTCTGTAGCCCAAGGTGGCCTCAAACTCACAGAGATCCACCTGCCTCTGTCTCCCAAGGCTGGGCTATAAAACCTTAGTTCTCTGAGAGGAGATAACTAAACAGTTAGTGTCTTTTTACAACCACAGGAGATTATGAGCAGATGGCTATTCTCTATTTTCAGAATGGTCATACAGATCGAAAGTGGTCACAAACAAAGCAAACTTTATGAATTTAAATCACTATACAGAAGACTGCTGAACTCAACACAGTCATTGCAAGGCTTCAAAACCATCTGTGTGTGCAAGTCCAAGGCTGCATGTGTTATGTGCAGGTGCACATGTCTAAAGCAGCCACAGGACACCTGCTGGTATTATTCCTCAGGTACTATTCAACTTGGTTTTTGAGAAAAGGTCTCTTATGGAGCTTACCATGCAGCCCACCTAGCTATTCAATCCAAAGGATCTACATGTTTGCTTCCCCAGCACTGGGACTACAAGGATACCCAAACCAGTTTTCTGTAAGCTGGGTTCTAGGGATTCAACTCAGGTCCTTCAAGTACTTTACTGAATCAGCTATATCCCATGCTCAGAAATATTTCTGAAAAGTGATCCTTCTCCAGATATGGTGGCACATGTTTATAATACCAGTACCTGGGAAGCAGAGGCAGGAGGTCAGCCAAGAATTACAAGTCAGCTAGGTCTATACATAATAAGTTTAAAGTTGTCCAGGGCTATACAGTGAAACCTTATCTCAAAAACTAACAAAAACCCAAAAACCATAATAGGCATAATCATCTAGGAAGTGTTTTCCCAGGGTCAGCATACAGTGAATACTACAACTGTGGTCCAAGGGGACAGGCTGCTTCCCAAGGTAGCAGCCGACCTTGTCAATATCAACCACACAGTACGTGCTGTGCAGGCATGAAAGATAATATGTTGGGTAAGTAACAGTCCTGTGTCAAGGTTTCATGGAGAGAGCTGCTGACACCAGGCAAGGTGTGGCAGATTCAGAGTCCCTGCAAAGAGTCCCTAAGAAGCCACCACATGAAGGTGAAGTCTAAGTTGCAATGGAAACCACAGGAAATCCCTAGAGGAAAACTGCAGGTATGGAATGGAGCTGGCCCAGAAGGGCTGTGTGTGTTCTCTAAGAGGCAGACCTACAGCAAGCAACAAGTTACTCAAGCACTCTGAAGCCCAGATGATTCTGTCATAAGCCCCAGGCACTGGACCTGGAGCTGCATCATTTCTTCCAGTCTTTCTGTGCTATGCCCGCATTTCTTAGTTTGGAATGGTTTGGAACAGAACTGTTTACTCTGTGCCACTGTATACAGAAGTATACAAATCTGACTTTGTTTCATGGGGTTTCTGTGCAGAGACCGCCTTTAGTCTTGGAAGAGCCTTTGGACTTTTGAACTGTGGTGAGACTGTCAAGACTATGGGGACTTTTAAGAGATGAACTAAATACACCTTTGATTATGAGTCTTTTGGAAACAAGGTAGAATATTATGATCTGAAGTGATGTGGTTGTGGTTGGACAAAATAGTTCTTCAGAAGGTAAAATGCTTACTGTGAAGCCTGACCTATGTCAAAGTGAAGGGAGAAAACTACACCAAGTTGTCCTCTGACCACACACATGCCACGGCATTCAAACATACACATCACACTCCTGGTCAGGCATAATGGTGGTGCAGGCCTTTAGTCCCATCACTCAGGAGGTAGAGACATAAACAAACAAACACAAAGAGTGGATTTCTAGACTTTTAAAAATTCAGATTGGCTGGGTGGTGGTGGTGGTGGTGGTGGTGGCGTACGCCTTTAATCCCAGCACTCGGGAGGCAGAGGCAGGCGAATCTCTGTGAGTTTGAGGCCAGCCTGGGCTACAGAGTGAGTTCCTGGACAGGCTCCAAAACTACACAGAGAAACCCTGTCTCAAAAAACAAAACAAAAAAATCAGATGTGCAGCCTTAATCCCAGCACTCAGGAGGCAGAGGCAGTCAGAGCCCTCTGAGTCCAGGCCAGTCAGGTTTACACAGTGTTAAGGGGGGAAAAATAAAATAAAAATTATATATCACTTGGGAGGCAGAGGCAGGTGGATGTCTGTAAGTTCAAGGCCAGTCTGGTATATTTAGTGAGTTCCAGGACAGCAAGGACTACATAGAAAGACCCTACTCAAAAATAAATAAATAAATTGGATTTGCAGGGTATGGTGGCATATGCTCAAAATCTCAACACTCTGGAGGCTGGGGCAGGAGGATTTTGATTTTGAGGCTATTCCAGAGTACATAGTGACACTGTTCACCCCTTCAAAAGGAAAAAAAATCCCTATGTACATGGGAGATATTACCATGGGAGATATGTTTTCTTTTCTAAATAATATCCCCTGCTGTTTATGTTGGTGGTAATCTCTCCGTTCTTTGTGGTTGGAGACAGTTTTGCTATGTGACCCATACTGGTTCTGAGTCTTTGATTCTCCATGTCTCAGTTTCCCAAGTACTGAGGTTATGTTTGCTTTTAGCTTCTTTATAAAACAGCTACTAAATAAATAAGCTCTTTTTTTTTCTTTGACACAGGGTTTTTCTGTGTAACTCCCACCCACCCCACCCCCCATATCCTGGATCTCACTCTGCAGACCAGGCAAGCCTGGAACTCAGAGAGCTGCCTGCTTCTGCCTCCCCAGTGCTGAGATGTGTTACCACTTCCCCAGCTGAAATATACTTTTTACTTGGTGTTCTTATAATCTTCCTTAAGTTGGGGGTATGGTTCAGCTGGTAGAGCACTTGCCTAGCACACACAAAGCCCTGGGATTATCTAATTGATTATCTAGGTTGCAGTTTATTATTAACTTAACACTAGAGATGATAAGATAAAAAGGTAGATTCTTGGGCTGGAAAGATGGCTCAGAGGTTAAGAGCACTGACTGCTCTTCCAGAGGTCCTGAGTTCAATTCCCAGCAACCACATGGTGGGTCACAACCATCTGTAATGAGATCTGGTGCCCTCTTCTGTATACATAATAAATAAATCTTTAAAAAGAAAAAAAAAAAAAGGTAAGTTCTTGAATCTACTTTTAGAAAGCAACTACTAGTTTGCTTGTTTTTTTTTTTTCCCCCAACAGCTAATATTTTATTCAGATAGCAGTCTCATTATATGTGGTCAAAGAACATTCAAATAGGAACTCAAATAAAATGAGATGTTAAAGATCAGTCTTCAAACATAGCCAATGATGCCACATTTGCCTAGATCTCTCCGATATAAAACCACATCCACACCTCAGTGGCCACCAAATCATTCAGCATAGCTTCCTTAACTGTAAGGTGCTTAAAGCTACCAGTTTTAGCACTTTGAATTATTTTTTTTTGCACTCTGAATAGTTGCAGGAAATTCAGTAGGAGTTGGGGGAACCATCTCAACCTTGGTGTACTGCAAAACGTGGCCAATTGAGGCTTCGAGTTAGTCACGGCAGCGGTTATTAGTCCCGGGGCCTTCTCCACGAAGTTACGGATGAACTTGGCCATGGTCTAGGGTGGAAGGTCCATCCCCTCGAACTGCCAGCTGAATGTCACCCTTGGAAGGACCCGTGGCAGGCCCCACAACTACTAGTTTTAAGTATTTCACAATGGATTGGATTTTTGTATATTGTATATGTTATGTGTATTGATACAAATTTGAGACTTTGTTAGAAAATATTACACATATATTTCTAATCTTGTTCAAGGTATTGTACCTATACAGTTCATTTAACAATGTAAAGCAAATTGCTAGTCCTTGAAAGCTATTATTACCAATTAATTAGGATATAAAGAAATGCAAGTTAATATTTAGTCACCTATCACAATCAAACTTGTAGCTATATTAGGTATGTTTTCAAGGTCAAAAAGAAATATATTTTAGATAGATCATCTTCAAACACTTTAGAGATCTACAGAATATAGCATTCAAGATATTTTATTAACATATTCTTTTTTTTATGATAATGAGACATGTCTGCTCCAGGCAGCTCAAATATACTTCAGAGAAGATGATATGCATTGAAGAAACTCCATATGGAGTTTACTTTCATTGTGGCAAGTTAGTCACTGGGCAAGAAAATGCCCTTTACCTCAACTGCTGACAGTATGCTGTCCAAAATGGACAAGCAGAACATGAAAGGATTGCTGAATCTTTCAGACAAGGTAGGAAGGCCCTTCACAAAATCTTGCTTCACAGATAAGTCTGTCAGATATGCTAGGCCTGTAGGCCAAAGGTGAATGTCCCAATATTGCAGAAAAATCTTGGGTGACTGTCCAGGCAGTCAGCTGTTTCTGTCATTTCTCACAAATTTTTCGGAAGTAGCTTGTTTGCACTTCCTGCTTACTTAGGTAATATTATTTCATTCTCGGGTCTCTGAGGGAGTTGAAGATTAGACAGTTATAGTTACAGTTTTCCTTGTTAACAAATTCAGAAAAGAAACTCACTAAAGATGTGTAAAATGTATAAGTTTGAAAGACATCAAGAAATAGTTTTCACGGGCTGGAGAGATGGCTCAGAGGTTAAGAACACTGTTCTTCCAGAGGTCCTGAGTTCAATTCCCAGCAACCACATGGTGGCTCACAACCACCATCAGTAATGAAATCTAGTGCCCTCTTCTGGCCTGCAGGCATATATGCAGGCAGAACACTGTATACATAATAAATAAATAAATCTTTAAAAAAAAAAAAGAAATAGTTTTCAATTGGTAATACAAGTTAGGATAGAAAGTAAATTGAGTACAACACTTTGGATGCACAAAACTAGAATAGACAATGGAGTATTTTCTCTGAATTTGTTAAATGTTTATGGACTAGACATTATTAATGCAACTCTTGGTTGTATATATTGTATATAGTTTTTCTTATATTAGTTATAACCTTCTTTTATTATTTTAGACAAAAAAGGGGAAATGTGGTGATACATTGTGTATCCTAATAAACTTGCATGAGGATCAGAGGACAGAGCCAGCCCCTAGATTAGACATAGAGGTCAGGCAGTGGTGGCACACACCCTTAATCCTATCACTGGGGAGGCAGAGATCTATCTGGATGTCTGTGAGTTCAAGGCCACACTGGAAACAGAGCCAGGCAATGGTGGTACACACCTTTCATCCCAGGAATGTCTGGGCAGAGAAAGGTCTATAAGGCATGAGGAAATAGGAACTCACTCTCTATAGCCTGAGGATTTCGTAGTGGTAAGAACTAATGTCTGGCTGCTCTGCTTCTCAGCTCTTTAAGCTTTCAACTTGATATCTGGCTCTGGGTTTTTTATTATAAGACCATCTAACATTCAAACAACAAAATTCTAAGTTAAATTGTTCAATTCTCTAGTATTACCATTTTTTGCCCCCAGAGCTGAGGAACGAACCTAGGGCCTTGTGCTTGCTAGGCAAGCACTCTACCACTGAGCTAAATCCCCAACCACTAGTATTACCATTATAATACTCATATTTGTTCTATGTTTCCCCATTAGTCCTAAGTAGGCATGGGTTATAATTTATAGTTTTATTCTATGCACCCCCAGGTTTTGTTATATAGCCCAGGCCAGCCTGCTTATGAACCTCCTGCCCCAGCCTCTGAAGTGCTGGGATCACAGGACCACCCCCACCTGCCCAGCTCCTAACTCATCCTCCTATTTCCCCCCTCCAATCTACATGTATTTATTTATTTGGTGGTGGTGGTGGTGGTGAATGTCGTGGTGTGCATGTGGAGATCAGAGGTCAGAGGACAACTTGCAGGAGTCAGTTCTCTCCTTCCACTATGTGGGTCATGGATATCAAACTCAGTTAGGCTTGACAGCAAGCACATTTACCTACTGAGACATCTCACTAGTCCCTATCTTTCTTGAAAACATAGTGTAGTTCTGGGGTATTCTGTCAGTAAATATATATACAATAAAAACCACGAAAAGTAATAACAAAGAATATGCAAAAAACATTAATTACTAGTCTTTAGAAACACATAGTTTAAGAAGGGCAAACAAAATACACAATAAAAATTATACATGGTAGAAAACTAAAAATTCCACAAAAAATAAAACGTAAGAAAAAAAATCAAGGGGGAAACTAGGCACAGTGGCCCATACCTATAACCTCAACACTCAGAAGATAAGGCAGAAAAACAGCTCAAATTTGAGGCCCACCTGTCTACACAGCCAGATCAGGTAAAGGTACTTGCCACCAATCTGACAATCTGAATGTGATCTCCAGGAGGACCTACATGGTAGGAAGAGAACTAACTTTCAAAAAGGTCTCTGTTTCACAGAGAAACCCTGTCTCAAAAAACCAAAAGAAAAAAGTCTATGAAAAGTTTTTACTACCTAACTTAGCTTCTAGTTTCTAGTGAATTTATAGTAAGTATGAAGACTATATATGATTACTTCAAGTTTCTAAAGAAAATATATCATATTCAGAGCCATTTCCAAATTGTTGGAGAGCAAGGTAGACAACTGTCCTGTATTATAATTCTATCAAAATCGAAGGAGCCAGTAAACTGTTTAGGCATACCATACAGCACACTGATTAAAGGCTCAGATTACATACACACACACACACACACACACACACACACACACACACACACACAACAACAACAACAACAACCCAAAAAACAAACAAACAAAAACATACTTATGAAGATTCTGCTAAAACAGAAATAAAACATACACATTTTAGCACAATTCTACTACTTATTTGCTAAAGGATCTTGGACAAATTGTTGTTTGGAATGGGAACTTCCTGTCAAGTATGGTGGTGCATGACTGTAAAGCAAGCACCCAGGAGGTGGAGGCAGAAGACTCCCAGTTCAGGGCCAGCATGGTTAACATTGAGCCATAGGAAAACCTTATCTCAAAAAAATAAGAGTCAATTTTCTGATCTGAAAAATGGAAATTTTATCTCAGAGACATGAAAACTGTACAACAACTACAGGCTAGCTAGCCTGGCATATACAGAGGCAGACTATCTCTGACCTCCATACACAAGCCCAATACATGGCACATAACACACACATACACCATCGTTATCATCCAAGATTTTTCTAAAATTAAACTAATAAAAAAAAAACGATCTCTAAAAAAATATTTCATTTATGTTGGGCATTGTGCATACACCTTTATTCCCAACACTTGAGAGGCAGAGGTGGATGGATTTCTTTCAGTTTGAGACTAGTATGGTCCACACAGGGCAACCAGGCCTGCATAGTAAGACCCCCACCTCTAAAACAATGAATGAACAAACAAACAAACAGAAAAGATGTTTTTCATTTAGTTAGCCAGTGCATTGGTGCACACCTGTAATTTCAGCATTTGGAGGTAGAGGCTTGGGGATCAGGAACTGAAGGTCATCCTCTACCACACAACAAGCTTTGAGGCCAATCTGAGCTGTATGAGACCCTGCATCACCCCATCACCCTCTCCCACCCCCCAGCACTTGTGTGCACGTCTCACAGGCATCAGAGGTAAGCCCCAGTTGTTCCTCAGGTACCAACTGCCTTGTTTTGATAGACAGGGTCTGGGTCTCTTTGGCCTGGAGGCTGCTGGTTTCTGTCTCCTCAGATGGGGGTACAAGTATGCACCACCATGACTAGCTTTTTTCATGGGCTCTAGGGATCAAACTGAGATCGTCACACTTGCATGACAAACACTTTACTGACTGAGCTACCTCCCCAGCTCCACATTCTTTTCTTCATAACTAAAAAACAGAAAGTAAAATGATAAAAGGAAAAATTGCCTTCAACTTTCACTTGTTCTCAATTTTAATCTGAAATTGTGCTAGGATTAAAGGCATGCTCTACCATTGCCTGGCATATCCTTTAAATTTTACTATTTTTGGTTACTTCTATCTGTGTGGGGTTATGTGCACATGAGGCCAGCAGTGTCTAAATCCCCTGGAGCTGGAGTTACAAGCAGTTGTGAGCCACTTGACAGGAGTTCTGGGATCCAAAACCGGTCTTCTGTAAGAGCAGTATATGTATTCTGTTAACTGATGAGTCATCTCCTTAGTCCCAAGATGTACTCTTTAAATATGATGCTCTTATAACAAAAACCAATTTTTTCCATTATATTCTTTTTCTCTACAGTTCACCACTCCTTTCTATTCTTCTCCAATCCCTTTCTTTCTTAATTTTATTATTATTTTTTGCTGTTGTTTTTTTGAGACAAGGTCTGACTATGTAGTTCTGGCTGTCCTGGAATTCACAGTGATCCACCTGCCTCTGTCTCCCAAGTGCTGGGATTAAAGGTGTGTGCCACTAGGATGGACCCTTTCTTTTTTAAATTTATATATTTTTAAGATTTTATGTGTATGAGTGTTCTGCCTGAATGTACCTATGTGTACCGGTGTCTGTACAAGTCAGAAGAGGGTGCTGGGTCCTTGGAACTGGAGTAACAGACAGTCATTGGGTGCTGTGAACTGAACCCTGGTCCTTTGCATGGGCAAAAATGCTTTAACTGCTGAGCTATCACTACAGCTTCCCCTCACCCTTTTAGCTCTAAAATTTAGACCTCTTGGGACTGGAAAGATGGTTCAGTGTTAAAGGTGCATACTATTCTTCCAGAGGACTGGAGGCTATAATTCTAGCTCCAAGGGATCCAACACCCTCTTCTGGTTTCTACTGGGAGCCCTACACATGTGACATATAGTCTCAAAGAAACACACATACAGCCAGGCAGTGGTGGCACACGCCTTTAATCCCAGCACTCGGCAGGCAGAGCTAGGCGGATCTCTGAGTTCCAGGCCAGCCTGGTCTATAGAGTGAGTTCCAGGAAAGGCGCAAAGCTACACAGAGAAACCCTGTCTCAAAGAGAGAGGAGAGAGAGAGAGAGAGAGAGAGAGAGAGAGAGAGAGAGAGAGAGAGAGAGAGAGAGAGAGGAAGGAAGGAAGGATGGATGAATGGATGGATGGAAGAAAGGAAGGAAGGAAGGAAGGAAGGAAGGAAGGAAGGAAGGAAGGAAGGAAGAAAGAAAGAAAGAAACAGAGAGAGAAAGAAAGAAAGAAACACACATATAGGCCAGGCGGTGGTGGCCCATGCCTTTAATCCCAGCACTCAGGAGGCAGAGGCAGGCGGATCTCTGTTAGTTCAAGGCCAGCCTGGTCTACAGAGTGAGATCCAGGAAACCCTGTCTGGAAAGAATTTCTTTATTTTATATGTATCAGTGTTTTGCCTGAACATGCATGTGCACCACATGTGTGCCTCGTGCCTGAGGTCAAAGGCGTTTGATTCCTCGGATGTGAAGTTACTGATGGTTTTTACCACCATGTAGATGCTGGAAAGTGAATCCAGGTCCTCCACAAGAGCAATGAGTGCTCCTAATCACTCAGCTATCTTTCTTGTCTCTAAAAATAAATCTAAAAAAAAAACCAACCAACCAAACAAACAAAAAACCCTGCACACACACACAAAACAACAACAAAAAATTGACCTCTTACTCAAGACTGAATTCTAATTTTTATTTACTTCCTGGGATTTATCTTTTTAACCTAATTTTATAAATTAAGTACAATATCTGTATTAACTAATTTCTACTAAGAAGATTAAAGATAGCTAGATGTTTTGTTTTTCAACTATAATCTTAGCACTCCAAAGGCTATGGCAAAAGGCTACAAGTTCAAAGCCAGCCTGGACGATATTGTAAGACTTTGATTAAAAAAAAGTTAAAGGCTCTCAGAACCGGAGACCTTACTAAACGTAACTCAGAAACTACTAAGATTAGGCTTGTCTTTGACAAATGTACTAAAACAGACTTACTTAATCATTAGGGAGCAGAATTGGTGCTTCCTAAACTATATGAGCTCTGTGTAAACTAAGGTTTGGAGACAACACTGGTCTCAAACTATAGACCTCATACTGGGAATCTTGACTCTTACTTCCAGAAGCTTGGGTCACAAACACACCCCACACTAGGCACAAGCCTTCCTGACAATCCATACCTTGCTTTGTGATTCAGGAGCTATGTTTCCTGACCTCCCCCATTCCATTCCTATTTTCAGTATCAGCTTTTTCTGAAAGGAAAAAGGGTATAAAGTAGATTTAAAGTCATGTTTATACTTAAATGGCAGATACTCAGTAGCTGTGGGACTATTCTAAAACTGTTTCAATTTATAAAATGAGCATACTTAACTTGGCCTGGTCACTCATATCTATAATGCCAGCACTAGGAAGATAGGGCAGGAGGATCACTGAGAGCTGGCGGCCAGCACAGGCTACACGGTGAAACCTTATCTCAAAACAAACAAATGAGCCAAGCACGATGATGCTTACCTAGGATCCCAGCATTCAAGAGGCTGGCCCAGAAAGATCAGGAGTTCAAGGCCAGCCCTAGCTATGAGAGACACTGTCTCAACTTACCCCCTCTCCCCCCAAAAAATACTAGCTATATATTTTATTAAACAGGACAATGAGAAACATCTAGATCCTAGATCAATATTTGGCCTATAATACGTACTTAATATTACTTCCATTTTCCTAAACTTCACAGGGGAAAATAGAGACTGTACTTTTACAAACATGCCACTCAAAAAAACTGTATCTGTCACAAGAATATGTAAAGAAAACTGATCAATAGGGCTGGGGCTTGTAGAACTGGTGAAGTGCTAGTCTAGCATACAAGAAGTCCTGGGTTCATTCAATCCCTAGCACCTATAAAACCCATAATCTCAGTACTCTGGATGTAGAAGGATTATCAGGAATTCATCATCCTTGGCTACATAATGAGACCAGACTCTATGATACCTTGTCTCAAAAAAGTGGAAGGAGGGAGCTGGAGAGATGGCTCAACGGTTAAAAGCACTGGCTGCTCTTCCAGAGGACCTGGGTTCAATTCCCAGCACCCACATCACAGCTCATAACTGCCTCTAACTCCAGTTCCAGGGGATCCAACACCTTCATGCAGACAAAACATGCAGGCAAAACACAAATTCCCATGAATTAAAAATAAATGATTAACAAAGTGGAAGGAGCCAGGCGTGATGGCACCCATCTTTAATCACAGCATTTGTTCTTAGCACTTGTCCTTAATCCTAGCAGAGGCAAGCAGATCTCTATGAGTTCGAGGCCAGCTTGGTCTACATAGTGAGTTCCAGGACAGCTAGGACAAAAAAGACCCTGCCTTAAAAAGAAGGAAACAAAGAACTAATTCCAGAAAGTTATTCCCTAACCTCCACGTGTGCCGTGTACAACAAAACTGAATATGCACATGTGTGGAAAAAAGTTCCCTAGTGCCTGTGCCAGTATTGCTAACTATCCAGGAAGCTAAGGAAGGAGGATCATTTGAACACAGGAGTTCAAGACCAGCCTGGGCAACACAGTAAGATCCAATCTCACTATTAATTACTTTAGAATTTTTTTTTCTTTTTCTTTTCTTTTAGATTTATGTATTATGTATAGAGTGTTCTGTCTGGAGGCCAGAAGAGGGCACCAGATCTCATTACAGATGGTTCTGAGCCACTATGTGGTTGCTGGGATTTGAACTCAGGACCCCAGGAAGAGAAGCCAATGCTCTTAACCACTGAGCCATCTTTCCAGCCCTACTTTAGAATTTTTAACTAGTTAGCATGAAGATCTGGATTCAACCACCAACACTGCCAAAATAAATAAAAAATTACATGTATGTGCATGCACACCAGCACAAGTGTTTCAACTTTTAAAAGATGCATAAAAGAGCAATCTACAACCTCTTCAGAGTCTCCTTCACAAACACAAATTTAGAGGATAGCCATGTGTTACCATAGAATGTAGAATGTCTCTGTTTAATACCTAAACTGTAGACAATGTTCCCTTTGACAAGGTTTCAGGAACCATGAAATTCCAACACTTCCCTTCCAGTGCTGCAACTAAGGCATGCACCACCATTCCTGACTTAAACACAGGAATCCTTGGGCTGGTGAAGCTCTGAAACAAGCCAGGCATGCTGGTACTCATCTGTAATCCCAGTACTTTGGGAGGCTGAGGCAGGAAGACTACCCCAGGTTTCAGGTCAGTATGTACTACACAGTGAATTCCAGGCTAGCCTTGACTATAAAGTGAGACTCAGAGGTTAAGAACACTGACTGCTCTTCCAGAGGTCCTGAGTTCAATTCCCAGCAACCACATGATGGCTCACAACCATCTGTAATGAGATGCCCTCTTCTGGTCATACATGTTGTATACATAATAAATAAATCAATCAATCAATCAATCAATCAATCTTTAAAAAAAGATAAAAACTTTAAGATTAAAACCCATAGAAGAAGATTAAAAAGCACAGACACTAGAGTCTAGTAGTACTAATATATACAATGCGTATTAGATGCTAGTGTCCTATACTGGAAAACAGATTAGTAAGATGAACGTAACCCAGTTTATAATGTTTGTAACAGGCCTGAAATTGATTACCTCTAATTCAGTTAAAACATCTAAATATGGAGCTAGAGATGATTTGGTGAAAAAAGTGCTTGCCACTCGCCTGGTGACCGGAGTTTGATCTCTGGGATCCATAGAGTGGAAGGAGAGAACCGACTCTAGCAAGCTATGCCCTAACACACATGCATGCAGGCACACAGTGCAATAAACAAATATAATTTAAAAAAAAAGTCTAGGGGCTGGAGAGACAGCTCAGCGGTTAAGAGCACTGCCTGCTCTTCCAGAGGTTCTGAGTGAGTTCAATTCCCAGCACCCACATGGCAGCTCACAACCACTTATAATGGGGTCTGATGCTCTCTTCTGGCATGCAGGCATACATGCAGATAAAGCACTCATAAAATACATACATAAGTAAAAGAAAAAAAAAAGTCTGGCAAGATGGCCCTGTGGGTACAGGCCCAAGGCCAAGCCTGACACTGAGTCTAGTCCCTATGGTCCACATGGTAGAGAGAACCAACTCCCACAAGTTGTCCTCTGACCTCCATATGCATATGTACCCGCCCACTGTCATAGATAAATGTACTTTTTTAAACATTTAACGTATCTAAAGATGGATCCAGACAGGAGCATCGATGTGTGCTTGTAATACCAGCACTCAGGAAGCAAGGACAGGAGGATGGCCACATCTAAAGCCAGCCTGAGCTACAGGGCAAGACCCAATCACAGAACCAAACATAACGGAACACAACACTGCTTCGTACCCAAAGAAGTACTTTTACACAAAAGTAACTGAAAATCCTTATTCTCAAGAAGACCAAAGCAATATTCAGGACAGTCACGTTCTTGATTTTGTTCAAGAAGGGAGTGTACAATGCCAGGTATAGTAACTAACTCCTGCAATCCCAACACAGAACTTGGCTGGCTGAACCAGGATGACTGGTGTGAGTTAGTAAAAGAAACTCTTCCCTCTGCCACCCTTCAAAAAGGCCCAGTGACATGGCTTGGTGGGTAAAGGCACTGGCCACTAAGCCTGATGGCCTGAGTTCAGTTTCCTTTCTTCCTCCCCCTGCCTGCCCCCTCCCTTTTTTTGTTTTCTGAGACAGGGTTTCTCTGTGTAGCTTTGGAGCCTTTCCTGGGAGTTCAGTTTTTTTTTTTTTTTTTTTTTTTTTGTTTTTTGTTTTTTTTTGTTTTGTTTTTCGAGACAGGGTTTCTCTGTGTAGCTTTGCGCCTTTCCTGGAACTCACTTGGTAGTCCAGGCTGACCTCGAACTCACAGAGATCCGCCTGGCTTTGCCTCCTGAGTGCTGGGATTAAAGGTGTGCGCCACCACCGCCCGGCGGGAGTTCAGTTTTTAAAACCCACATAGAAGAAGAGAACTGGGGCTGGAGAGATGGCTCTGTGGTTAAGAGCACTGACTGCTCTTCCAGGACCTGGGTTCAAGTCCCAGCACCCACATGGCAGCTCACAACTGTCTGTAACTCAAGATCTGATATCCTCACACAGTCATACATGCAGCAAAACACCAATGCAAATAAAAATAAACAAATTAAAAAAAAAGAGAACTGCCTCCCAAAAGTTGTCCTCTGACCTTCACATGTACACTGTGGCATACATGTACCACCAAACAATCACACACATATATATGCACATAAATAAAAGTAAATCTTTAAAAATAAATAAATAAATAAGGGTCTAGAGAGATTACTCAACAGTTAAGAACACTGGCTGCTCTTCCAAAAGACACAGCTTCAATTCCCTGCCCCAACAGTGCAGCTCACAACCACCCGTAACTCCAGTCTCAGAGGATCCAATGCCCTCTTCTGGTCTCTGTGGGCACCATGCATGCATGTGGTGCACTGACATGCGTGCAGGCAAAACACTTAACACATAAAATAAGTAATAATAAATTTTAAATAATAATAATAAAAATTACCTAAGACAGAAAGTCACAAAAAATATAAGGCACAGTATGGTCCCTGGCCTAAAGGTCTCAAGCAGTTAAAAGGAGCAAGTTTTTGTTTTTGTTTTGGGGGGGGGTGTTGGGAAATAAGCTTAAAAGGCAGAAACAATGTCCTTTTGAGACAGAGTCTCATTATGAACTAAAGGTAATTTACCAGCTTCAGCTTCCTGAATTCTGAGATTATAGACATGGGCCACCATGCAGAGCCAAAAATAATATCCTAGTAACTCAATAAATATGTTAGCTGTCTAATTCTACTGTTTTATCTTTCTAGAGTTCTGAAATAGTATCAGACTCCATTCATATTTCCCAAGACTGGAACTTTTAGTTTACAATCAAAACAAAACAGCCAAACCAACAAATAATGTAGACAATGTAACAAAGGAAGTTTAGGCACCACTTCTGAGCTAAACCTACTAAGGAAACACATCTCACAGCAATATAATAATTCAATTTCAAGGCCATAAAACGTTATAAAATTATTTTCAGAAATGCATCCAGTGTAACGGTCACAAAATACAATCAAGTCATTGTTTTGTTCTGAATTAATTATATCCTCTGATTCTATGATATATAATGGTGCAAAATGTTTTTCACAGGCTGGGCTCTCTCGTTCAGATGACAGATATCAACATTACTTTTCTGCAGGTCTTTATTTTTAACAGTAACAATTATCTGCCATATACAATAAAGATTTTTAATAAGTATTTACAATATTATAATGAACATAAGGAAAGATAAATTAATAATAAAACTCAAATACAAAAACGAATATCCAGCTTACAAAATGCAATTTGATATCTTGGCACAGAGAACTTTATTTTAGAGTCAACATGCCCTATCCTCAACCTATCCAGTGTCCACTACCTACACTGGAGCCCCAAAGAGTATGGCGTCACCTGTAAAAAGCCTTGCATGGGCTGAAATAACATTTCAACTTTTGACAAAAAAAAAAAGGCTTAACGAGATCATGTTTAAAATTTAGTGAATGGTTGTATATTCAATATGTTAAGTGTCCTAATTTCATATAAGAATGAAAATTTACAATAACGTGTGAGCCTAGAATTATCTACAGTAAAAGTATGATACCAAGAAGTCATTATCATTTTTATCAAAGTAAAAGGGCTTTCTTCTATAATTAATCATAGCAAAGACTTAGAACAGTGAAAAAAAATTGTTACAAATTACCTAAAAGTACCATTACTATGGTCTATTCTAGGTCAAATCATGTGTTTATTGGAGTAAGTTACGTGACAAAATCCAGCATAATACCTGCACAATGCTGAATCTGAAAATAAGAAATAAAGCTATTTATAAAACTAACTTGACCCTTAATTTCTGTTTTGTTTTTTGAGATAAGGTCTCTCTGTGTAACAGCTCTGGCTGTCCTGAAACTTGCTCTGTAGACCATGCTGGCCTCACAGAGATCCACCTGCCTCTAATTCCCAAGCACCGGGATTAAAGGCATGTGCTACCACTGCCTGGCTTTGACGCTTAATCTTTAAAAGATTTTTTACTAGCTATTTTTAAAAAGTCAACAATGTAAATATACTTAACACTGCTGAACTACACCCTTAAAATAGCCAAGTAAAGCCACCCAAGCAGTCAGAGGCAGAGGCCATGGCTACATAATGAGCCCTGTTTCCAAAGAACAAACCAACAAAAGCAGAAAGTAGCACAGAGAAGCATTGGGTGTAGCTCTACAGCAGCGCACAGACACAGGATATACAAAGTCCTGGGGTGGATATTCAGAACACAAAGCAAAGAAGGGGAAAGAAGGAAAAAGATAAATTAGTCATATGATTTATCACAACTGGAAAATAGGCTGGGCGTGGTGGCAAAAATATGTAATTCCTATAATTAACAGGCTAAGGCTGTGGAGTCATACAGTTCAGGGCTAGCCTGGACTAAAAGGAGGCCCTGGTCCATCCTCACCCCAACCCAATAAAAAAACAAACAAGGAACACATAAAAGCTGTAATCTCAGAATTCAAGAGACAGAGGCAGGAGGATCAGTACAAAAATCAAGGCCAGCCTGCTACATTTCAAGTTTCAGGCCTGTCTCAAGAAAATACAACATAACTAAACTAAACTGCAAATAAGCTCTAAATTTCCCTTGTACTTTTAAGTAAAGGTATTTATGAGTTACTGTGGGTTCACTACGTGCATGTTACCATGGAGCTGGAACTATAGCACCAATAAAACTTAATTCATTTTTCTCAAAGACCACACTGAGTATGGTACTGTACACCTATACTCCCAATACCTGGGGATATGAGGCAAGAGAACCATGGAATTTTGAAGCTACCTTGAGTAATACCTATTTCAACAAAACAAAATAAACAAAATACAAAACTCAGACCCCAAAGACCTTCTTTTCAAGAAAGTAATAATTTAAAGAAAATCAAAATTCAATAGAGTTCTTTTTTAAAAACTGAGATTGCAGGGTGGTGGTAGTACACACCTTTAATCCCAACACTCAGGAGGCAGAGGTAGGTGGATCTCTGAGTTTGAGGACAGCCTAGTCTACAGAGCAAGTTTCAGGACAGCCAGGACTACACAGAGAAACCTTGTCTCCCCCCCTCCCCCCAAAAAAAGGAATAAAAATAAGAATTTTAAAAGTAGGGCTAGGGATATAGCTCATTGGTAGAATGTTTGCCCAGCATGCCTGAAGCCTCCAGTTTAATCCATAACACAAACAAACCAATAGTTGTTTGTTAGTAGTGTTTTGGTTTAGTTTTTGAGACAGTCTCACCAGGTAGCCCAGGCTGACCTCAAATTTCTGCTTCCACCTCCCAAGTGCTAGAATTATAAGTGTGCATTACCTCAGGTGCCTGGCAAAAGCAAGTTTTACTAAATGGAATAGTCTAGCACTCCCTGTTCTCTTGCTTATCTTAACACACTGATTAGACTTCAGCATTCATGTGAAGAGCCATTTCCAAAATTCAAAAGATTCTTATTGGCACAATTATCTTTAAACCTCCCTTTATATAAGACCCTTTATGGTCAAAAGCAGTTTCCCCTGTTTCTGAGATAGCATTCACATCAAATCTGCAACCATCAATAGTTTCAAACCATGTATTTTTCAGAGCTTGATCTAAATCTGAGAAATGGCCTCTGCTTGGACAGTCCTAGGAAATATCTTCTTTATTTTACATTTCATGGAGGTTAAATTTCCTCTCTACCACTACATCCACTCTGATCACAAAGCAAAAGAGCCACAGGAAAACCACTGGCTTCTGGGAGAGCTTAGAAGGACCCAAGTTAAACCTGCTGCTGAAGAACCTCACACTCAGTAGGCACATAAAGCACCATGGAAGGAAGGCATGGAGACCACTCGGAGTGACAGATTTCCTTCCAGCATAGTCATCACCTCCACACACACAAAATGCAAACAGCTTGGGCCATCCATACTATGGATGTTTGTTATGTTTTAATGACACAGCAACTTATGCTCACCAATTATTGGCAAATATGGAGGCTATATAATGACTTAAGGTAAGGTTGTAGGAAAAACAGACTATTCTAGTCGGGAAGAAGATGGGGAAAAGCCGAAATTCTGTTTAAAGGACAACAAATATATCTAGGAACAAGATTTGTTTCACAAACATTGTTTCATTCATTTTGGTAAATTTAAAAAACTTACCCTGAAGAGATTTTCCCAATCCCTGGCCCAGCTTCCACCCATGTTTCTGGAGTAAGCGGTGTCCAATATTATCCTGACAGACAGAACAGAGAGACAAACCAAAAATATTCCAATAATATATTCTTCCCTTCCTAAGTGACATTAAATAGGTGATGACAAGAGATAATTCTACATATATGCATGCAAAAAAGGTGCTAATAAAAGGGTAAATGTGCCCAGTAAAAGGGACATTAATGTAAAAAGAAATGCTGGCTAGTATTTTATATGGGAAGAACATATGGGGAAAGGGTCCTTTCTGATAGTGTGCTGGGCAACTTCTGTACATAACACTTTAAAATGAGAAAGGGGGGAGGAAAAAGGGGGAGAATCCACTTATGAAGTTTTAAAACTAACATTAAAAAGCATAAAATCAAGGTATTTATACAATCATATCCACCACCTAGACAGCACCACTTTAAGATTTTTTAAAAGAAAAGAAAAGAAAATCTGCATTGTGTTTAGTTATTTTGTTTATGTGTCAGGCTTTCATGATATAAAGTAAGTTGTAAGTGTAAGGCTACCCCAGCACGAGAAATGGAGACAACCACCAAATCCAGGCTAGGCTTGATTGGCTTTAATATCTATAACATATAAATATAACCAGCATGCAGCCAATATTAAACTGAAAACATTGAGGTTAGTAAAACAAGAAGTTAAATTGAGTAAACAAAAAATAAAATGAGCTCAAGCACAGACTGAGTGATGCATTTCAACGTGTAGTCTAACAAAAATGCTAAGATGTTAGAATGAAACAGGCCTAGCAATAAGTCAACAGTAAAGAACCATTAGTGCATGTGGGGTCAACATACATAATGTCTCATCTGGAAACAGTATTTCAATGTAAATAATATGAAAGATACTAGAAACAACAATTAAATGTCAGCTACTGTGTGGAGAGTCAAGAAATCAGAACTTCCATAGCCCTCTGTTTAATACTCTACTTTAAAACTACTGTGAAGTAACAAGACCAAGCTAAAGAACTACTAAACAGGAAAAACATGCTACCAATCCAGAAAAAAGCTAAAGGCTGAGCTATAGCTCAGAGGAAGAACAGTTGCCTAACATGCACCAGGCTGAGCCCAATCCCCAGCACCACACACACATTAAAATAAACCAAAAAAAAAAAAAAACCTTCAATATGTATTTCATGTAATTTATAAAAGTAATCTAATATTGTCATCTGGAATCAATTTTACTATACCTGAAATCAATTAATAAAGACTCATAAATTATCTACTTGCTTTTCTTTTTCTTTTTTCTTTTTTTTTTTTTTGCTCCCTTCAGTTTTTGGTGACAAGGTTTCTCTCTGTAGCTCTAGCTGTCCTGGAACTCGCTCTGTAGACCAGGCTGGGCCTGAACTCACAGAGATCCACCTGCCTCTGCCTCCCAAGTGCTGGGATTAAAGGCGTGCGCCACCACCACTCAGCTTGTTTTTGTTTTTCCTCAAGAACAATTTCCTTCCACAAGTTTAGGACAACATGCAGTTGAGTGATAGCTTTTTTACTGGTGGAAGTGAGAGAAGACTTTCTCAGAAGGATCTCATCAGCTTAGGCCTGTCTTAGACTTGCTATATACCCAAGGATGACCTTAAACATCTGATCTTCCTGCCTCTACTTCCCTAGAGCTGAGATTACAGATATGCACCACCATACCTGCTTTATATAATGCTGGAAAGACTGAGCCTAAAGCTTCATGCACACTAGGCAAACACTCCACCAACTGAATGGTTGGTAGGCCCCCCAAAATACTTCTTTTGTGGTTTTGCTTTTTCTAGACAGGTCTCCCTATGTAGCCTACCAGGCTAGCCTGGAACTTGTGATAATCCTGCCTCAGCCTTCCCAGGATACCACCATGCCTGGAGTACTTAATTTTATGGAGCTCCAAGGTGTTTTGAAAAAACAAAAGGTACTTAGAGTGATATATGGTACCCCCCCCCACATATATGGTATATTAAAAGGTCACTAGAAATTATTTTTGCTAAAAATTGAAAGATTTAGGAAACACAAGGCTGTATGCAATCCCAAGTGATACTCACATTATTAAATATCACAAAACTTCACTGAACACTGTTTCTGTTCTTCTCTCCTACATTGCTAAGAAAAGCATCATCTCACCCAGTACTGAATATGCCTAACTATTTATAAATAACGTCATTATTTTTTAAAAAAAGGGCCAATCACATTGAATCATCTATAATCCCAGGGATTATATAGCAAGTCTAAGACAGGGAGGTAGAGGCAGAACTCAAGTAGTAGATAGTGAGTTCAAGGTCATCCTTGGCTACATAACAAATCTGAAACTAACCTGGGCTAAATGAGACAAAACAACAAAAAAGTCCTAGGGATTTAGTGTAGCTGTACAATACTTGCCCAGCAGTGTGAGGCCCAGGTCTGAGCCATACTACTTCAAAAATTTTTAATTAAAAAATAAAACAAAATTATATGAAAGCTGAGCACAGCAAAAAAAAAAAAAAAAAAGCTCTCATTTTTCCTACTATCAAAAAAAATGTATCTAAGTATGAGTGTACCTCTAGAAATGACGAGGACAGCTAAATGATTCTTAGAGTGTGTTGCTGAGCTTGAGATGGTGGCACACTCATAATTCTAGCAACAAGGAGTCTAAGGCAGGAGGATCTCCTTGAGTCTAACGACAGCCATAACTAAACGACGAGTTCTTATCTCAAAAACACTGGATAACTAAACCACTTCAGCTCGTCACTGTTTACTCTCGGGCGCACTAATGCTGTAACTGTATCTGGCACAAAGATTAATGCATTAAATAATGCTGACAAAAATTGTTGTCCCTCCCCCATTTGTCGTTTTGGTGTTTTTATTTCTACTTCAATCTCTGGCCACGTGAGATGAGACATTATGCTGACTGGGTTATATTATGAATGCACTAAAATAAACAGACAGATGAAGCAGTACGCTATTTCCAAAAGCAGTGCAAGTGGAGTGAAAGCATTTCCATACGAACCTGGCTTTAAAAACTGGGCTGTCAAAAGAACAGTTAAATGTAACACAAAGTAAGAAACTGTCCGATCACTAATGGTCGCTTTATTTTTTTATCTTTTTTTTTTTGTATTGTTTTCAATTCACTGCTTGCAAGTAATGTATTTATTAAAGAAGACTGAAAGCATAAGTAAAATCACAAGTCAAGAGCAGCTGAGAGATTCAAGAGCAGTGTGTTGTGACTGACACAGTGAAAGGAAAAGCCAATGTTAAGGGGAGAAAAAGAAAAGTTCAGGTCATACACATTAGCACTTTGACAACACCACTCAAGAGGCTGACTGTCACCTCTGAGGAAAGCTACTGTATGGAATGCTAGTGGTATTACTCTTCTAAAACCTAATGTTAAACTGCTCTAACTAAATACTCTTTTCTCGACTTTGCTGAGTAGGAGCAGAGAATGGAATGTTCGAGCCTATGAACTATCGAACATGCCACTGAGGCCTTCTGACTAAAATAGGCAACAACAAAGCTGTAGACATGCCTCCTCACCAGCCTCAAGTAAACGAGTAACTAATAAAGAAATCTGGGCCTCTCCTATCATTTCAAACTACCTGCTTTTGAAAGAAAGGCTGCTGTGTGGCTCAGCAGTATTCAGTACAATCTCCTACCAAAAAGTAAGAGGGAAAAAAAAGCAAGTGGTGGCTATGATGAAGAAACATTTTATACCTGTAAGAAATTGACAAAGAATAAGTTTTTTTTTTAAATTGGTGTGTGCATGCACGTGTGTGTGTGTGTGTGTGTGTGTGTGTGTGTGTGTGTGTGTGTGTGTGCGTGCATGTTCCTGAGTAGGTCAGGGGTGTCAGATACCCAGGAGCTGGAGTTAACAGGTACCTAAGAGCTTCCCTAATGTGGATGTGAAGAATCAACTTGGTCCTCTGCAAGAACAACACTCACTCTTAACCACTTGGTCATTTCTCCAGCCCACAGAATAAATTTAAAAAGAAAAGAAAGAAGAGAAGTAAGGCCAGGTGTGGTAGCACACACTTATTCTCTCTCAGCACTTGGGAAGCAAAAGCACCCAGATCTCTTCAGTTCAAGTATAGCCTGATCTACAGGACATGTCCTGTTCCAAAGACAGCCAAGGCTACATAAGGAGACCCTGTCTCAATAAAACAAAATAAAGTAATAGACAAATTGAAGGAAGGAAAAAAATTAAAAGCCCCAGGGGACTTGAGAATGATGGATACAAGGAAAACACAACAAAACGCTTTTATAAAAAAATAAGACTTGTCCATCTCTGAACTATAAAAATTTTCACCATCAATAAACAAGGGGTTCAATTACTATCCTGCAGAAAACAAGTAATGTATTTTATTTAGGACTGTGATTCTGTGGTTTTCTCATGATAGAGTCTCATGGCTATAATGGTAGATTGACATAAAAACTTAAACTTTCAA
Source organism: Peromyscus leucopus (assembly GCF_004664715.2). NCBI lineage: Eukaryota > Metazoa > Chordata > Mammalia > Rodentia > Cricetidae > Peromyscus > Peromyscus leucopus. The sequence goes on along the minus strand of NC_051086.1, from coordinate 89,918,741 downwards.
CAGGTAATAGTGACAGAAAATAGAAAATGAGCATTAAATATAATTCTAAAATTGTTAACTACTGGAAAAAATCAGCAACTCTTTACTATTTTGTCACTACAATAATTACAAAAGTATTTTTTAAGTAATAAAAATAAAATACATAAGGCCAGACATAGTGGCACATATCTGCAATTCCAGCACTTGAGAGACAAAAACCCACCTAGTCTACTCAGTGAGTTCCAGGACTACAGTATGGATTAGACTTAAAAAGAATAAGAGCCGGAGGTGGCAGCGCACACCTTTAGTCCCAGCACTTGGGAAACAGAGACAGGAGGATCTCTGAGTTTGAGGCCAGCCTGGTCTACAGAGCTAGTTCTAAGATAGCCAAGGTTACACAGAGAAATCCTGTCTAGGAAAAAAAAAAAAAAAAAAAAAAAAAAATTAAGAGAAAGCCAGGCATGGTGGCTCATCCTTTTTATTCCAGAAATTGGAGACAGAGGCAGGTGGATCTCTGAGTTCAAGGCCAGCCTGACATCAGTTTCAGGACAGTCAGAGCTACATAATAGGGAGATTTGTTTCAAAAAACAAAAAACGAAAGAAAGAAGAAGAAAAAGAAACAAAGAAAAGGCTATGGGGTATAATGTCATGTGCCTATAATCCCACTGAGAGATGGAAGGAAGATCAGAGATCCAAATCATCCTCTGAAGCCAGTATAGGCTACAAGAAATTGTCTCAACAAGATAGCCACGTGTGATAGTTCACACTGAAATCCTAGAACTTGAGAGGTTAGACCAGTATTGCCATGATTTAAAAGCCATCTTGAGCTGTACTGGCATGGACAACAGGGAGACACTGTCCAAAAAGAGAGAAAAGAAAAAAGTTAATAATGTCTACATACGAGTTTTAAATTTATTTTACAAAAACAAATTTTAATCTTCTTTGTTAGTCTTTTCAAATAATGCAATTTACAATCACAAAGATGTATGGTGGTAATAGGCTAGGCTGTTTACAATTTAAATGTACATGTAAGAATTACAAGGAGGGGCTGGAGAGATGGCTCAGAGGTTAAGAGCACTGGCTGCTCTTCCAGAGTTCAATTCCCAGCACCCACATGTCAGCTCACAACTGTCTGTAACTCCAAGATCTGATACCCTCACAGAGACATACATGCAGGCAAAACACCAATGTACATTAAAAAAAAAAAAAAAAAAAAAAAAAAAAAAAAAAAAAAAAAAAAAAAAAACAAGGAATTTCTATTTTAAGCTAAGAAATAAGTCAAAGGAATTTTTCTTAAGGAGGATACACAAAAATTATTTTCTACCTTATTCAGTTTCCAGAGCTGAGATTCAAAATGGCAGCTCTATGTTCTTCAGCTGAAAATGAAATCCTACTGTGTTCAAATGAAGCTGAGCTGAAAATCCATTTCGGGGGGTGGGGGTGGGGGTGGTAGAATTACATCAATTGACTTGTTTTGGCTTTCTCTTTCTAAAATTCAAACATAAATTAAAATCATGTATTACCACCAAGCATGGTGGTGTGCATCTTTAATACCAGCATTCAGGAGATAAAGGCAGGCAGATCTCTGCAAGTTAGAGGCCAGCATGGTCTACAAAGTGAGTTCCAGGACAGCCAAAGCTGTTACACAGCGAGATCTTGTCTCAAAAAAACCACAAACATAAAAGAAAGAAAAAAGAAAAAAGAAAAAAAAAATTCCATACTACCAACATGTGTTCTTGTCTATTATGTGGGAGTTTTCAAATAAGAAGATCTTCAAAAGCTAGAAGTGTTTTATAAGTAACCACCAATAATGCTTAAAATGTAATACCAATATTAAAAAAGAAAACAAATAAAAACATCATTAACTATTTTAGATGGTCCTTAACATTTTTATCTATTAATTAAACACTAAGTAGAAAACTTTCCCAGGAACTACTCTCTGCTCCATGTAACTATATACTGCCCCAGTAACAAGGACCATTTGGCAACACCATCATCATGTATGATGGGAGCCTACCAAAACATAGATAAAAAACTATTTTAGCTAAAGGAGCTGGCTACAAGTTTTGACACTAGAAAATAGAATCTCATATCTCAAGAGAAAACTACACTTCTGATATATCAGTGACTAAATAAATATTAATCCCAGACTCAATTTTCTTTTAGTTGACAACCAACCACATTCAATTTATAAAATTTGGCCCATTTTCAGCAGGACAAAAATGGTCTCTTGAGTGGGTTGTAAGCTTTGCTGATTGTGTATTAGAGAGACTCTATAAGCAAGAACCAAAGCTACCAGGTGAACCCATGCAAAGAACAAATTTGTAAAAATTCCCCAAACAAAAAACATCTACAGCTCACTACAGATGACAAATGAAGGCTAGAGAGAAAAGCCATAGAGTAATGCTACACCATTCAGCTCCAAGAAGCACATTGTTTGTTGTGCAGTCCACATAAAGTCACTGCTAAGAGTCAAATCAGCAGTCTCACCAAGTTACATTTTGGAACTAGTGGAGTCCACAGATCTAAACAGATGTGCAATATAACAAAACTCCAGCTATACATGTGCTACTAAATCCTTAGATAAGTAAGCTAAACATTGACAACTAGAGTTTGAAAACTTAACACTAATTTTTAAAACCCACTCAACCTGACAATTCCTAAAGTCAGGATTTTAATCAGTCAGGTAGAATGAAAAAGCAACTAATGGCTGATGGACAGTTGTACTTGGTACATTAGTACAACTGGACCAATGACAGCATCTTTTCAAATCTATGATGTAGGCATTTGGTCTTTTGTTCAACTTTTATTAGCCTATCTGATTTATCATCTTCAAACTAAGATAAAGGTCACAAAAGATCATATCCTAAACCATAACAACCAATTCTTTTAATTATAATAGAATCTAAGATTGTGCTACGGCTTTAGATTATATTTAGTTTTCCAAATATTTTAAATGCATGGAGGTCATAATTGTGGCTTGGACTTCAAAATCTCATAAACTAACAACTTTTAAAGTTCAAACTAAAAAAGTTGTTTGTGGTAAAGAAAAAAATGTTAGATTTTGTTCTCACCATAATTCAGATAATCAAATTACCTGCCAATTCTAATGTAATTTTCTTAGAAAATGTTTTACTCTTGATCAGAAGGGTATTTTGTTAGTTGAAATAAAGTAAAACTTTATAGTAAATATTATCAAATACTTTATGAATCTTAGATTTTTGTTTTTAACATTTGCCTACTAAAACTGAACAATTGTATCATCTCACTAACAGACTTCAGAAGTTCACTTAAGGTATAATTTATTAGCATCTTTGAGTCTCATTTCACGTATTGCTGGTTTGTATCAAATATGCTCTATTATGAATCAAATAGCTTTAATTCCATACTTGTAACAGCCCTTCATACAGGCATATTCTTGACCCAAACCTGGGCAGACCTCCACAGCTATCAGCTGCTGCAGGTCACCCTTCTTATTTATTTAAATGGCTACAATTTTAGCTCCTGCAATGATCTGTAGACTCCCAAAGCTGTGTATTCCCAGCCACTTTTGAGTTGCATGCTGTAGCAAAACAGTCAGCACCTCTCAAGATATTGCTGCAGAGAAAGATTTTAATTCAGCAGAGGCTCTTTCTGTGTTAGAAGCAACATTTCCCCCTTAGAACAAAACAGCTCAAGATAGCCAGCCAGCCCTGTAAGTAAATATATACTTATTATCTGGTGGACATTCAGATGATAGGGGACTTTTGCCTTTGGATAAGAAGGAACACTACCTACTTTGATATCAATCACGTAGGAGTTCTTTTAAAACTTCAAATTTTTTTTTTTTTTTTTTTTTTTTTTTTTTTTTTTTTTGGTTTTCAAGACAGGGTTTCTCTGTGTAGCTTTGAGCCTTTCCTGGGACTCACTTGGTAGCCCAGGCTGGCCTCGAACTCACAGAGATCCGCCTGGCTCTGCCTCCCGAGTGCTGGGATTAAAGGCGTGCGCCACCACCGCCCGGCTTAAAACTTCAAATTTTATTTCCAAATGATTACATAGCAGAACTAAAGCCCTTTGTTTTCTGGGTCCCAACTTTTCTTTTTTTGAGTCCTACTTCTATTTAACACAATGCATCCTACAAAGGTCTTCTGCTATTACTTAAACTACCAATTCACAATTAATATGTATGTTTATGGATTCCAGCAATAATTTTCTATTAGAAATATAACTTAATATAATATATTCATCTCTGACCACACATTTATTTTAAAAAGTAAAGATGTGGTCTGAGCACAGTATCATTTGTTATTTTAAACGGAGATTAACATTATCTAATAAAGAAGACTTAAGCCAATTCTACTCTTACTCACTGAGATTACTGGGCAATGATTACACAAGCAGACTGTCTTGTCACAGTGCTTTGCTTATGAATACGACATGTCCAAGAAAAAAGTCCTGGGCACTGTGAGGAAACAGAATCATTAGTCTCATGTCACAGGAATGGCTTAAAAGAATTATAATGTGGACCTAATACAGGATTTAAAAGTGCTAAATGTCAATGCTTTAAAAAAAAAAATATTGAGTACATTGACAATGAACCAGGCTCCAGATTCAGACTAATTAAACTTCCTGATACTGACAAGTCAAAGTACTCAACGGAAATAGCTTATCCGTGTGCCTCACAGAATACGGTACTAGGGAGTTGTTACTAGTGGTTTGTTCTTAAAATTCTGACACAAAGAAATATTTTTAAATTAAAATGGGAAAACTAAATCATTTTCTATTACAAAACCATGTATCTTGCCTATGGATTTCATTATAAAATTCTGCCTGATGATAATCTCCAAAACAGAACAAGGCACATATCTTGGTGATTTTTAACTTAGCAAAATGGGCGTGGCATTTTAATCTTCTGTTAAAATATAAAACTGGACTTTCAGCACATTATCAGATATGAACTCTCCCTCTGCAGCATTATCACATGCGTCATCAATTACTGCCATGCCTAGTCTAGCATCATGCCAGCACATGAAGACAGAAAGTACTATATGCAGTGTTCACTGGACCAGAAAGACAGAAATAAGAAGGGGAGGGAGGGGAGAAAGAAACCCTAGAGAAGAAATTAAAAAAAAGGCAGACCGTGCAATACAAACCAGATCATGGCTGCTTAGCTAATATGGGCCAACTGCTGTGGAAGAAAAATGTCGAACACCCCAAGTTGTGTAAATTTCTGTAAACATCTAAACACACACACAAACACACACAACACCAACCTAATTAGGAACATAAATATATGTTGATCCTTTACTATGTTAGTTTTGAAAATAAGAACTAAATTATCTATCTATACTTTCTAAGCCTCCTTGTTATCTCCCAGAAGAAAAGGCAACCAGTGTTTCTTCCATGGAGGGGGACCTATCTTGACTGATATAAAACTAGGACTCCCTTTCTGACCTTTTATCCATTCCAGCTTTACCAATGCTTCAAAGAAATCCTTTGAAGTATGTATATATATAAGCATAAAGCATATGTATTTATATAAGCATAAAGTTTTAATACTGACAGTAACAAGTTTAGACACTTTAACAATGGATAGTTATTCAAAAATAATGTTTTCTTTTTTAAGTGCTCAAAACATAAGACTTTTTTTTTTTTAATTAAGAGACAGAGAAAATAAATTTCCTTGTTCTATGACTTGGTATCATTGATGTCATAGGTTAAGAACTGCGAAAGACAAAAATAAATAACTTTTGACCTGGAAACAAAAAACAAAAACAAACAAACAAAAAAACCACCAAACATTCCTTAAGCTACAGAGACTAAGCTTACCATGTCTCCTTCCAGGGGTCTAACAGTTTGCTACTTAACTGTTTCTACTGGAACATTTCACACATGATTATACTGCCCAGAAAAGGTATTAAAGGATCAAAATACATTTTACTCCTTTATTCAATTTATAAAAACACTACACCCAACTTTCTGTCTTTATCAAAGCTTAATATGGGCCAAAATGACATTTTTCCCATTAAATCCTGACTTTTCTGTGTTCCACTGACTTCCCAACACTATAAAACCACATCCAAAGCTCACCTAATTACACAGGGCATGCAGGGTACTGGCTCCAAACCGTACTATTCCTTCTACCTAAGTTTAACTTCACTCACGTCACTGCCACACGAGCTCTGCCTAACTAACTGACTAAGACCCAAAGTGAGCACGGGTCATCTTACCGATTCTATAGGCTTGTCAAGGGATGCTTGCTCAATCTCCAAATGTCCTTCTTCATACTGATCAAAGTGATTACCCTGGAAAAAAAACCCTGCAGTTATTTTTCAAAAGTAATTAATATTAAAGTGACTGATAATCCAACCAAGTACAAATTATTTTTAGTACTCTTTTTCAGCAGAAAACCAAAACTGTACCACAAATTGAGACTCTTAAAAAGAAAAAATTCTATAAGGCCCAGTGAAATGGCTCCGTACTGTAAAGGCACATGCCACCAAGCCTGACCACCCAAGTTTGATCCCTGGCACCCACACGATGGAAGAGAACCTACTTCAGCCAAGTTGTCCCACGATAGCCTCATGTGTGCCATAAAACACACAAACCCCACATACTGCTAAATAAAAAAATATATTTTTCTTAAAAATTGCCACCAGATGATGCAGCTCAGAGTTAGAGTTCTTAATCAGCACACATGAGGTCCTAGGTTCAGTCCTGGGAGACAGAAGGTATGCACTCACCCATAAAATCAGTTCAGGATAGGAAAGACGGCTCAGAAGGGAAGTATGCAAGCCTGGTAACCTGAGTTTGATCCTCAGAACCCATGTAGAAGTGGAAAGAGAGAAGAACTCCATAAAGTCATCCTCTGACCACCACATGTAATAAGCTATGCCATGTGAACACAGACTCTTCACGAGAATTTAGAGGTATAATTTGTTGCGGGTTATTTGATCGCACTATGAAATTCCCAAACTGTGTTAATAAAATTAACCTTGGGTGGGGGGCAGAGCCAGCAACTAGTTGACAAAAATTAATCATAGAGAGAACAGAGGGCAAAGGAAGATGGATAGAGACACACCGGAAGCAATAGGGAGAGACTTAGGAGATTCTCAGGTCTTTTTGGTTTGGGATGGAAGGAGAGACACTCTCTTGTGTGTCTCTGACCAAAAAGTAAGGCCAGCTGGTTGCTTCTCGGCTTCTCTGATCTAGCAGGTTTTCACCCCAACATCTGACTCCCAAGTCTTTATTGGTAAATAGAACAACTTAGATAAAAATAATAATTCACTGGTAAACAAGCTGACGAGCAGGCCTGGCACACACCTTTGATCCCAGTACTTTCGAGGCAGAAGCAGGTAGATCTCTGAGTTGGAAGTCAGAACAAATTCCAGGACAGCAGTGCCACACAACAAAAAAGGATGGGGGGTGGGGTGGGGGAGACGCATGAGGACAGGGACACGTTGCTTACTATGCACAAGACTCTAAGTTCAATCACCAGCACAGGAAAATAACAAAAAGAAAGGAAGAAATAGTGAAAGATGGCAGGCAAGCAAAACAAAAAGAAAAAGCGTAAGTGTCTATATCTGGAGCTAGAGAGACAGTTCAGTGGTTAAGAGTACTGACTGCTCTTCCAAAAGACCCAAGTTTGATTCCCTTTGCTGACATGTTGGCTCAAAACCATCTGTAACTCCAACCCCAGGGGATCTAAAGGCACCAAGCATCCATGTGGTGTGCTGTGGGATGGGCTGTATGTCAAATGCTCTGATTGGTCAATAAATAAAACACTGATTGGCCAGTGGCCAGGCAGGAAGTATAGGTGGGACTAACAGAGAGGAGAAAGGAGGGAACAAGAAGACAGAGGGAGACAATGCCAGCCGCCATGACAAGATGCATGTGAAGACGCCAGTGAGCCATGAGGCAAGGTATAGATTTATGGAAATGGATTAATTTAAGATATAAGAACAGTTAGCAAAAAGCCTGCCACAGCCATACAGTTTGTAAGCAATATAAGTCTCTGTGTTTACTTGGTCGGGTCTGAGCGACTGTGGGACTGGAGGGTGATAAAGATTTGTCCTGACCGTGGGCAAGGCAGGAAAACTCTAGCTACAGTGGTGCACAGGTACACATGCAGACAAAACACCCATACACATTTTTTAAAAACATCTATGACTGGGAGCCTGGAAAGATAGCTCAGCAGATAAGAGAGAGCACTGGCTACTCTTGCAGATCTGGATTCAGTTCACAGCATCCACATGGCGGCTCACAACCCTCTGTAACCCCAGTTCCAGCATCCTCTTCTTGCCTCAGGCACTAGACATGACACAGTAGACACACATGCATGCAGGCAAAACATTCAAACAAATTTTATAAATATATAATAGAGTTTAAAAGAGTCTGTGTCTGGGAGCTAGAGATGCTGCTCAGAGTAAAGTATTTTCCCAGAATGCAAGAGACCCTACATTCAATCACAAGCCCTGGGAAATTAAAAAAAAAAAAAAAAAGGACTAAATCTAAAATTCTGAACTCTTTTTCCCCCAACAAATGTCTAAATTGTTAACTAAAAACATTATCAACATCCACGTGACATCTATGCTTAAACTGACTGCATCAGGAAGACAGCATTGCTTTTTAACTATTTTTATTATATTTACTTATTTATATGTGTGCTTGTGCATCCATGAATGTGCCAATCCACCATGAGGAGGTCAGAGGTCCACTTCATGAGTCAGTTCTTTATTCCAATATGTGGGTCCCACAGATCAAATTCAGGTAGTCAGGTTTGTCTGCAAGAGCCGTGGTATTGGCTCTGTATTCTTTTTTGTTGTTAAGATTGCCAGATCATGGTGGGGCATGTCTTTAATAATCCCAGCACTCAGGAGGCAGAGGCAGGTGGGAACTGAGTTCAAGGCCAGCCTGGTCTACAAAGTGAGTTCCAGTACAGCCAAGGGTACACAGAGAAACCCTTAATTATGTGTGAATGCAGGTGCCCAAGGAGGAGGCCAGAGGCACTGTATCTTCTTGGAGTTGTGAGCTGCCTGATATGGGTGCTGGAAACTGAACGCAGGTTCTCTACAAGAGCAGAACTTTCTCTTAACTACTGAGCCATCTCTCCAGTCTTAATTCATGTTTCTTTATGCTCTAGAAAGTAAGTCATAGCGAAGTATGGGGTAGCACATCTGTAATTCCAGGACAGAAGCAGAAGAATTGATAGTTCTACCCCATCATCCTGGAGGGGGCTACCCAGAAAAATGCTGTTCAAAACAAAACAAAATGTCACACTAGAAGAACATACAGAAAAGTTGCATCATACTGAGTTGCCAACATTGTTTTTTGTAGATGATTTGGTCTGCTGAGAGATAAATGTGCCTGTACAATGTTATATGTAAGCATAATCAAACAAATTGTCATTGAAACAAGAAGACAAAGCAGTTAAGATTTCTAGGAAGTTATTTCTAACTGCAGTTTTTTTCAGACCTATCTTTCCTATCATTAGGAAAGAATAAATCATAAGATAGCATTGAATCAAATATTAATTTTCTGGCTGGTTCCCTCTTTTTCCTGTATTGAGGATATATATGTATTTTTAATGTTTTGTTTTTGAAAAAGAAAGAATGAATGTTGTGTTATGGTTCTGGGGAAATCTATCCCAGGCCTTGCACATTCTAAACAAGCACACTCTACTATTCAGTTCCATCTCCACCCCTAAAAACACTTAGGAGGACTGTCTTGATGGCTTAGAGCAGTGTTTTTCAACCTGTGGGGTCCAAACCCCTTTGGGGGTCAAACAATCCTTTCACAGGGTTGCCTGAGACCATCAGAAAACACAGATATTTACATTACAATTCATAACAGTAGCAAAACTAGTTATGAAGTAGCAACGAAAATAACTTTATGGATGGGAGGGTCACCACAACATGAGGCTGAAGCATTAAAAAAGTTGAGAACCACTGGCTTAGATGGCAAAAGCAGTTGGTGAGCAAGACTGAAAACCTGAGTTCAATCCCCAGAACATGAGGTGGAAAGAGAGAACCACCTCCCAAAACAGTTGTCCTCTGAACTTCCACTATCTGCTGTGGCACACGTGCCCCCACATATAAATAGATAGATAGCCCCTTCCCCTGGCTGGCAGCGCGGAGGCCGCACAATGCCTGGAGTTACTGCAAAAGATGTTAACCAGCAGGAGTTCGTCAGAGCTCTGGCAGCCTTCCTCAAAAAGTCCAGGAAGCTGAAAGTCCCCGAATGGGTGGACACAGTCAAGCTGGCCAAGCATAAAGAGCTTGCCTCCTATGATGAGAACTGGTTCTACACACGAGCTGCTTCCACAGCAAGGCACCTGTACCTCCCAGGTGGTACTGGAGTTGGCTCCATGACCAAGATCTATGGAGGACGGCAGAGAAACGGTGTTAGGCCCAGTCACTTCAGCAGAAGCTCCAAGAGTGTGACCCACTGTGTCCTCCAAGCCCTAAGGGGCTAAAAATGGTGGAAAAGGACCAAGATGGGGGCTGCAAGCTAACACCTCAGGGACAGAGATCTGGACAGAATTGCCAGATAGGTGGCAGCTGCCAACAAGAAGCATTAGAACAAAGCATGTTGGGTTAATAAATTGCCTCATTCATAAAATAGATAGATAGATGATAGACAGACAGACAGACAGATAGATAGATAAACAAATAAATATAGTAATGAAAATGTTACTTATGCCAGGCAGTGGTAGTGCACGCCTTTAATCCCAGCACTTGAGAGAGGCAGAAGCAGGTAGATCTCTGTGAGTTTGAGGCCAACCTGGTCTACAAAGTGAGTTCTAGGACAGCCAGGACTGTTATACAGAAAAACTATGTCTCAAAAACCAAAAACAAACAAAAAAAAAGTTAGTTACCAAATTCAGTGGGCTCAAAGTGGGTTTTTTGTTTTGTTTTTGCTTTTTTTGAAACAAGGTCTATTTAGTCTTGGCTGTCCTGAAACTCGATATATAGACCAGGCTAGCTCCAACTCACAAAGATCCTCTTGCCTTTATTTTCTGAATGCTGGGTTTATTAAGGGCATGAGCCACCACGACTGCCCCCCATGTGGTTTTTCTTTTTCTTTTTCTTGGTTTCTCGAGACAGGGTTTCTCTATGTAGCTTTTGGAGCCTATCTTGGAACTCGCTCTGTCGACCAGGCTGGCCTCGAACTCACAGAGATCCACCTGCCTCTGCCTCCTGAGTGCTGGGATTAAAGGCATGCACCACCACCACCACCACCACCACCACCACCACCACCACCACCACCACCACACCACCACCGCTGGAACTCCTTGTAGTTTTTATTTAGTAATTTAACTTTAGTTCACTTTATTTATTATTTGGGTATGCATGTGTTTGCATTCACTTGCAGGTATGATGTGTGTGTGGGCAAATACTCATGGCCCTTGTGTGGAAGACAGAGGATAACTGGAAGCTTGTTCTCTTTCCACATTTTTGTAGGTGCTATAGAATATTTTAACTATGTAAAGATGTGTTACATTTGTTTATGTTACATTTGTTTAATTATGAAAGGATGTGTTACTGTTTTACCTTGTCTGCCTAAGGCACCTAATTGGTCTTAGTAAAAAGCTGACCAGTCAATAGCTAGACAGAAGAGGAATAGGCAGGGCTGGCAGGCAGAGAGAATTAATAGGAGGAGAAATCTAGGTTCGAGAAAGGAGGAGGAGAGAACAAGGGAGATGTCTGGAGCCAGACAGGCAGTCACCAAGCCAGCAGACACAGAGTAGGACACACAGAAAGAAAGGTAAAAAGCCCTGAAGCAAAAGGTATATAAACAGGTTAATTTAGTTGAAAAGAGTTAGTCAGAAATGAGCCTAAGCCGGGCAGTGGTGGCGCACACCTTTAATCCCAGCACTCGGGAGGCAGAGGCAGGCGGATCTCTGTGAGTTCAAGGCCAGCCTGGTCTCCAAAGTGAGTTCCAGGAAAGGCGCAAAGCTACACAGAGAAACCCTGTCTAGAAAAACAAAACAAAACAAAAAAAAAAAAAAAAAAAGAAAGAAAGAAATGAGCCTAAGCTAGGACGAGCATTCAAAACTAATAATAAGTCTCCATGTCATGATTTGGGAGCTGGTTGGTGGCCTAAAAGAGAAAAATCTGGAATAGTAGGTTCTGGGGAATCAGCTCAGGTCATCAGGTTTCTCAGCAAGAGCACTGGCTTAAACCACATTGCTGGCCCAGGTCTTAAGTTTCTGATGAATGATCATATCAATTAACAAAGCTGTAAACATGACTTTTTTCCATCTAGATGAGGTGTGAGCCAAGCTTAAATTGATTTTAATTTCGACATGCCTCTTAGTCTACCTTTAACTTAATTCTGGCTAGTAAATATATTAAGACACGCCTCTGTCTTTCCCTGCCATCACCAACAAAAATTCCTTTTTTGTTTTGTTTTTTCCAGACAGAGTTTCTCTGTGTAACAGCCTTATCTGTCCCAGAACTCACTTTGTAGGCCAGGCTGGCCTCGAACTCAGAGAGATCTGCCTGTTTTTACCTTCCTAGTGGCGGGGACTAAAGGCATGCACCACCATGCTTGGCATTTGTTTGCTTCTTGTCTCAGGTAGCCCATGCTGTCCTTGGACTCACTATAAGGAGCTGAGGACACTGACATACACTGCCACACCCAGCTTTATCTTTTCTACTCCATTTACCAACACTCCTTAGAGACTGTCTAATGTCTCTGAGCAAACTTAGTACTGTGGCCCTACCTCACAACTCAAATAACATATTTATCTATAATTAAGGATTTTTTTCACTATTACAATTATGTGTATGCATGTGTGTGTACACATTTGTGCCACGGCACACATATGGAGGTCAGAGGACAAGTTGTGGGAGTTAGTTCTCTCCTCCTACTATGTGGGTCCTACAGATTGAACTCAGGCTTTTGGTAGCAAGCACCTTTAACCATAGCTGTTTGCTGACCTCAATTTGGACTTCTAAATTCAAATCATATAATGATGTTGGGTATAGGCATAGCTCAGTTGAAAACTATGTTTGCCAAATATTCACAAAGCTCTGGGTTCAATCTCCAACATCACACAGACCAGGTATGGTGGCATACACCATCCCAGCCAGCACTTAGGAGACAGAGGCAGGAGGAACAGAAATTCAACATCATCCTTGGCTACACAGCAAGTTCAAGACCAGTCTGGGATATATGAGACTGTCTCAAAAGAAAAAGTTACAAAATGACTTTGTTTCTACCTTCCATAGATAAATGGATGGATGGATGGATGGATGGAAGGAAGGAAGGAAGGGGAAAGTGCAGTAAGTGATTCCTATAATCACATGGTAAAGGAGAAAACTATCACAACTGTCCTCTGACCTCCACAAGCACACTGTGGCACTCACAGGCCACGCTCATCCATACAAACACAATAAATAATAAATGTCCTTTTTGGGGGGGGGCAGTCTCATTATTAGACAGGCTGGCCCTGAACCCACAAAGATCCACCTGCCTTTGCTTCCTAAAAGCTAGGATTATATATGTATGTGCCATCATACCCTGCTAAACTTCAAATTTTGAAAGAAGTGGCATGAGGCAGACACAACCATACAAGACAGTCATATTTATTTAATCTATTAACAAACACAAACACATTCCAAATGAATAAATTTTACTATTGAAAGGGAATGTATCAAGAGAGAGAAGAAAAAAAACTATCCTTGAAACGGAAAATCAGGCTGGTCAATGGTAGCACACGCTTTTAATTGGGGGCACTCAGGAGGCAGAGGCAGACAGATGTCATGCGTTTGAGGTCAGCCTGGTTTACAGAGCTAGTTCCAGGACAGCCAGTGCTACAGAAACAAACCCTGTTTCAAAAAAAAAAAAAAAGAAAGAAAAAGAAAACTTTTCTTTTGATATTTTTATTAAGTAATTAATCAATTAATTAATTTTTCCCAGCCAGATCACAGGGCATTCTGGATATTAATAGCATCATTTTTTACTGCAATTTTAAAAGTTAACAGAAGATGATTGGTGGTGGTACATGCCTTTAATCCCAACTCTCAGGAAGCAGAGGTAGGTGATCTCTGAGTTCCAGGACACCTTGGTCTACAGAGCAAGCTCCAGGACAGTCAGGGCTAAACAGAGAAACCCTGTCTCACAACCCACCTCCCCCCAAAAAAAGGCCTAAGGGGAGCTGGAGAGATGGCTCAGCGGTTAAGAGCATTGACTGTTCTTCCAGAGGTCCTGAGTTCAATTCCCAGCAACCACATGGTGGCTCACAACCATCTGTAGTGAGATCTGGTGCCCTCTTCTGGCCTGCAGGGACACATGCAGGCAGAACACTATATATATATATATATATAGTAAATAAACCAATCTTAAAAAAAAAATTATTTAAAAAAAAAAAAAAGCCTAAGAAGCGAGGTAAGCGAGGTGTGGTGTCATTTGTCTCTAATCCTAGCACTCAATTCAAGTTGCAAAGGAAAGGGAGTTAGAGTTTAGGACCAGCCTGGACTACACAAGAAGTTCCTATCTCAAGAAAGACAAAATCAGCAGAAAAAGGTAAGGGGAAGGGAAGGGACCAGAGCTGAGAGAAGAGAGAGAAAAAACTCTTCTACAGTACTCTAGTCAGAATGTTGTAACAAGACAATAAAAGCACACTGCTAGATAATAAAAGCCCTTGTCTCAACCATTTTGCTCAAAAAATATGCAGAAAAAATACAACTGTTTTCCTCTGATTTTGATCATGCAAGAACAGCCTTGAAATAAGAATCAGATTAATAATACAGTTGTCCAAATCCATTCTCGGACTCTACACTATGGTGAGAAAAAAAAATGCACAATCATATGCAGCCTTGTAACCACACTTCTTTCCAACGCCATCCTTCCACCAAAAGATCATTATTCATTTATTTATTTTGGTTTTTCCAGACAGGGTTTCTCTGTGTAACAGTCCTGGCTGTCCTAGAACTCGCTCTGTAGACCAGGCTGGCCTTGAACTCACAGAGATCCACTTGTCTTTGCCTCTCCAGTGCTGGGATTAAAGGTGTGCACACCACCAAATAGCATAAAAGATTTTTTTTTCCAAAAGATCTTTTTTTTTTTTTTTTTAAGATTTATTTATTTATTATGTATACAGTGTTCTGTTTGCATGTGTCCCTGCAGGCCAGAAGAAGGCACCAGATCTCATTACAGATGGTTGTGAGCCACCATATGGGTGCTGGGAATTGAACTCAGGACCTCTGGAAGAACAGCCAGTGCTCTTAACCTCTGAGCCATCTCTCCAGCCCCCAAAAGATCTTTTTTAATGAATGTCTTTCTCTTTGTTATTCATATGGCATTGGAAATATGACTTTCATATAAGCCATGTTTTAAAATGTTTTTTGCTGAAGCTGGAGAGATGGCTCAGAGGTTAAGGACACTGGCTGCTCTTCCAGAGGTCCTGAGTTCAATTCCCAGCAACCACATGGTGGCTCACAACCATCTGTAATGAGATCTGGTGCCCTCTTCTGGTATGCAGGCATACATGCAGGCAGAACACTGTATATATAAGTAAATCTTTTTTCTTTTTTTTTTTTAAGGTTTTTGCATTATATATCCTGTGCCTTTGGGAGTTTTTGTTTTTGTTTTTCCTTCAAAAAAGCATTGGTAGTACACGCCTTTAATCCCAGAACTCAGGAGGCAGAGGCAGAGGCAGAGGCAGAGGCAGGCAGATCTTTTGTGTTTGAGGCCAGACTGGTCTACAGAGTGAGTTCCAGGACAGCCGGGGCTACACAGAGAAACCCTATTTTGGAAAAAAAAAAAAGAAAAGAAAAAGAAAAAGAAAAACAAACAAAAAGAAAGTTTTAATATTTGTATGTGTCCTTAGAGGCCAGAAGAGGACATTTGTTTGGAGAATAAGATCTCAGTATGTGGATCAGGTTGGCCTCTAACTATAGCCCAGACTTGCCTCAGCCTCCTAAACACTGAGATTCCAGGGTGGGACACCAGCATAACCGGACATCCTTTACTTTTTTAATACTTCTAGAGAACCTTCAGCTGATATTCCTTTGGCCTCTATTAGTTTTATCCCTGAATCAAATCCTTTCCATCTCTCATACTATGGGAATGTAAATGGTAATGATTTTATCTAAGTTTTAGTATCCCGAGCATAGCTGACATTGACTTTTTTTTTTAAAGATGTATTTATTATGTATACAGTGTTCTGCCTGTATGTCAGAAGAGGGTGTCAGATTTCATTACAGATGGTTGTGAGCCACCATGTGGTTGCTGGGAATTGAACTCAGGACCTCTGTAAGAACAGCCAGTGCTCTTAACCTCTCAGCCATCTCTCCAGCCCTGACATTGACTTTTATAGCTTATGACATTTGTTCCAATTGAAAGGGAAAAAAAAAAAAAAAAAAGAATAAAATCTGAGTAGGAGGTACTCTTGAACGCATTGGCACAGGAGATCACTTCCTAAATATAACACCAGCAGCACAGACACTGAACATAACAATTAATAAATGGGACCTCTTGAAACTGAGAAGCTTTTGTAGGGCAAAAGACATGGTCAATAAGACAAAAAGACAGCCTACAGAATGGGAAAAGACCTTCACCAACCCCACATCTGACAGAGGAATGATCTCCAAAGTATATAAAGAACTCAAGAAACTAGACATCAAAATACTGAAGAATCCAATTAAAAATGGGCTAAAGAGCTAAACAATTCTCAAAAGAATCACAAATGGCTGAAAGACATTTAAAGAAATGCTCAACATCCTTAATCATCAGAGAAATGCAAATCAAAACGACACTGAGACACCACCTTACACCTGTCAGAATGGCTACGATCAAAAACACTAATGACAGTCAATGTTGGAGAGGATGTGGAGCAAAGGAAACACTCCTCCACTGTTGGTGGGAATGTAAACTTGTACAACCACTGTGGATATCAGTATGGCGGTTTCTCAGAAAATTGGGAATCAATCTACCTCAAGACCCAGCCATACCACTCTTGGGCATATACCCAAGGAATGCTCAATCATACCACAAAGATACATACTCAACTATGATCATAGCAGCACTATTTGTAATAGCCAGAACCTGGAAACAACCTAGATGCCTGTCAACTGAAGAATGGATTAAGAAAATGTGGTACATATACACAATGGAGAACTACTCAGCAGAGAAAAACAATGACAGCATGAAATTTGCAGGCCAATGGATGGAACTAGAAAATATCATCCTGAGTGAGGTAACACAGACCCAGAAGGACAAACACGGTATGTACTCACTCATAAGTGGATACTAGATATAAAGCAAAGAACAATCAGACTGCAACCCACAGAACCAGGGAGGATATATAGCAGGGGGGACCCTAGGATGACTGTGGCTTATAATAAGCTTTGATTTTACTCAATTACTGGGCAAGCCTCAGTGAAACATTTCACTATTAGGATAAGAATTTATACTGTATCAAGCTGATAATAGAAAAATAAATTTAAAAAAAAGAGAATAAAATCTGTCCATTTGTTATTTCTTGCAAACTTGCATTAGAATAGCAACTCTCTTCCATAGTACTAGACAATGCACACACACATAGACACAAAACCTGTTTCTGGGACCTGAATATCTTAAAACTATGAGCCTCTTTTCAAGTAAAACTCTTCTGAGAGTCCCATTCTGTTAATCACCAATGGTACATAAAAGATTCAAGGCACAATTCAATGGTAGAATACTTGTGTAGCATGATCAAGCCCCTGATTTTTGATCCCCAGTATAAGGGGAGGAAAAGGGAGAAAAGGGACCTAAAAAGGAATCCTATAAACATACTACATAAAAGTGACAGATGGCTTTCTTACTGCGGTTTAACACTGTGATCATGTAAACGGATTCTAGAAAGTCCTTGAGCAAATGTTACATTTTTATTATGTTCATTACAATATTTCCCCATGCTAGGCAGAGAAGGGCACCCAGGCTAGGTCTGCTCAGTAAACACCAGGCTCCCAAAACACTCCCTTCTGTCTAAGCCCAGCACTGAGGAGGAGAGGGAAGTCTAGGCCCTGATCCGGCTGCTGACAACAGGTCTTCCACATTTTATCTAATGATCTCAGCTGTCACAGTTCAACTGCCTACAAAATGAGAGGTGCACAGCTACCACACCAAAGTGAAATACAGACTACAATGCCAGATAATTTTCACTTCCTAGGGAAATCCAAAATCAAGCGATGACAAGATGGCTCAGCAAACAAAGGCCCTTGTTGCCAAACCTGCTATGTGCATTTGATCCATGAGACCAAAATAGTGGAGAGAACGAACTCTCACAAATTGTCCTCTGACCTCCACACATGCAACATGGCACCTGGGTGTACACACACATACACACAAACTAATAAATGTGAAAATAGGGAAAAAATACCCCCCCAATAAATAAGTAAGATGTAAAACAATAAAGGATGACACCGACCATCACCTTTAATCACACCACTTGGGAGGCAGCGGCAGGTGGATCTCTGTGAGTTTGTCCAGCCTGGTCTACAAAGTGAGTTCCAGGACAGCCAGAGCTACAGAGAAACTTTTTTTTTTTTTTTTTGGTTTTTCGAGACAGGGTTTCTCTGTGTAGCTTTGAGCCTTTCCTGGAACTCAGTCTGTAGACCAGGCTGGCCTCGAACTCACAGAGATCCACCTGCCTCTGCCTCCCGAGTGCTGGGATTAAAGGCGTGAACCACCACTGCCCGGCCGAGAAACTCTTAAGAAAAACAAAAAACAAAAACAGCCTGAGCCAAATGTGGTGGCTCATGCCTGCATGCAATCCCAGCACTTGGAGACAAATGCTATGAGTCTCAGACAAGGGTAGACTAAAGGTAAGGCCCTGACTTGGAAAAAAAAAAGAGGTATTAATTTCTTTATTGCTGTAATCCTTTTTTTCTTAAAAACTCAATGCACTACTGGCAGTGGTGGCACACGCCTTTAATCCCAGACAAAACAGAACAGAAAACCTGTTAACTGTCTAAAAGGTTCCATTACCTGTGTGACCTATAAGTCTACCTTCCATAATTGATGATCCAATTATATCTGTGTAAAATATAAAAGTCAGACTCAGCTGGTAGTATCAGTCCTGTGCACACAAGACCCAGGGTTCAATCTGGAACTACAGTACAACTGGCATGGCAGAGCATGCCTTATAATCCCAGCATTTGGCAAGCAGAGGGGCAGAAAGATTAGAAGTTCAATGTTAGACTCAGCTAGTAAGTTTGAGGCCAGCCTGAGCTATGTGAGCAGCCCATATCTTTAAAATAAATAAATACACATAGATAATGGATAAAACTGCTAGTGGAAAAAAATGGTCTTGAATACAGGTTCAGGAGCAATGTCAGGCAACAAGATGGTCCAGCAGGTAAAGACACTTGCCTTGCAAGCCTGGTTACCAGAGTTCAATTCCAAAAGTCTCCAAAAAGGTAGAAAGAGATAACTGTAAGTAGTGATCTGACCTTATTTTCATACAAAGGCACTGTGGCATGCCCCCATACACCACACCCACACCCACAAATACTTTAAGAAAAAAAAAAAAGTTAAAAAAACCAATCTAAGGGCTGGAGAGATGGCTCAGAGGTTAAGAGCACTGGCTATTCTTCCAGAGGTCCTGAGTTCAATTCCCAGAAACCACATGGTGGTTCACAACCATCCATAATAGATCTGGTGCCCTTCTCTGGCCTGAAGGGATACATGCAGGCAGAACATTGTATACATAGTAAATAAATCTTAATATATATATATATATATATATATATATATATATATATATATATATATATGGGTTAGAGAGATGGCTTGGTAGTAAGAACATTAGTACTCTCAAAGAGGACCCAAATTTGGCTCCTAGCACCCATGTGAGGCAGCTTACAACTGCCTCTAACTGCACCTTCACAGGATCTGATGCCCTCTTCTGGCTCCTACAGGTACTGCACTCACAAGCACAAACCCCTCACAGATACACACACACTTCATTTTTGAAAAATAAAAATTGGAAAAGCCAATCTAAATACAAGCCCTACAACGTAACAGATGTATTAACCAAGTTACTGAACTATTTATGCTGCAATTACTTCATGTAAAAATGGGAATAATAATAGCAGCTACTGGGGCTGGAGAGATGGCTCAGTGGTTAAGAGCACTGACTGTTCTTCCAGAGGTCCTGAGTTCAATTCCCAGCAACCACATGGTGGCTCACAACCATCTGTAATGAGATCTGGCGCCCTCTTCTGGCCTGCAGTCATACATACTGTATACATAATAAATCTTTAAAAAAAAAAAAAAGCAGCTACTTCATAAGGATTATTGTGAAGATAATATATACAAAACCTAAAGAATAATGCTTTTTTCTCATTTCTTTTTTTTTTAAAAAAGATTTATTTATTTATCATGTATACAGAAGAGTGGGCCATTACAGATGGTTGTGAGGCACCATGTGGTTGCTGGGAATTGAACTCAGGACCTCTGGAAGAGCAGTCAATGCTCTTAACCTCTGAGCCATCTCTCCAGCCCTTTTTTCTCATTTCTTAACATTCTAAATTTTATTTGTCGTTTGTGTGTGGGAACACACACGTGGAGCTGGTCAGAGGACAAATTGCGGGAGTCGGTTTTCTTCAAGCATGTGTGTCCTGGGATTAAACTCAGGCAAGTTTGGTAGAAAGTGACTTTATTAGCTGAACCATCTTACTGGCACCTCATTCAGTTTTTGAAACAGGGTTTCACATAACCCAGGCTGGCCTCGAACTAGCTTACTGACGATATTATCGAAGTCCTAATTTTTCCTACTTCTAACTAAAAAATTCTGGAATTACAGGAGCACACCACCAGAACTGGCTCGCTCGCTCTTTCTTTCTTTCTTTCTTTCTTTCTTTCTTTCTTTCTCTCTCTCTCTCTCTCTCTCTCTCTCTCTCTCTCTCTCTCTCTCTTTCTTTCTTTCTGGAATTACAGGAGCATACCACCAGAACTGGCTCGCTCTTTCTTTCTTTCTTTCTCTTCTTTCTTTCTTTCTTCCTTTCCTTCCTTCCTTCTTTCTTTCTTTTTTTTAAAGACAGGGTCTCGTTATGTATCTCTGGCTGGCCTCAAACTCACAATCTTCCTACCTCCGCCTCCCAAGTGGTAAACATATAAATATGCACTATTTTGCTCAACTCCTTAAAACCTTAAAAGGAGGCTACATTTAACTTGTGAGTAATCTAAACTTGAAACATATTTCAGATACATTACTCAGAGTATTTTACTGTTTCATTTCCTCTTCAATGACTTTAACCAAAGGACACTACTGACAGTGGATCAATGTTTTCTTTTTCTTTTATTAAAACATCCAGGCGGGGCGTGGCCTTGGCATTAATCCCATCACTCAGTAGGCAGAGGCAGGCAGATCTCTGTGAGTTCCAGGCTGGCCCAGTCTACAGAGCAAGTTCCAGGCAGGCTGCAAAGCTACATAGAGAAATGAAACCTGTCTCAAAAAACCAAAAAATATGTGTGTATATGTGTGTGTGTGTGTGTGTGTATATTGACTATTTTCTCATTTTATTATTTTATTGTTACTGTTATTACTACCACAGTACTAAGAATCAAATCCAGGGCCCTTCACAAATTAGGCAAGTGCTCTACCACTGAACTTATTATACCCTGAGCCCTTAAGTTTTCTGTTTGTCTGTTTCTTTGTTTTTCAAGACAAGGCTTCTCTGTGTAGCCTTGGCTGTCCTGGAACTCACTCTGTAGACCAGGCTAGCCTCCAACTTAAGATTGGCCTGCCTCTGCCCTTAATTATTTTTAAAGTAATTTTTTTTTTTTAAGAAACAATAGCATAATTTACAAAAGGGACTGGGAATTTAACTCAGTGGTTGAGAATCTACTACGTATACATACCCATTATACACACAAACATAAGTAAATAAATAAATAATTTTTTAAAATGTAATTTTTAAAAAAAAGAATTTCATTTCTGATTGGTTATTTAACTCAGTGGATAAAGTGCTTGTCTAGTACCAGGAGTTCTAGGTGTGGAAGAGCACCTGTAATCCCAGCACTGTTGGGGGGGGGGATCACAAATTAAGATCATTCCTGGCTACAATGCAGACATAAGGCTAGTGTGGGATACATGACACATGTTCTCAATAAATAAATAAATAAATATTCCATTTCCAATATTCTCTTTACACAAAATACTAGGAGACTCAAATTTTAAGTGGGTTATTTCTGAGCAAGTGCAGAAAATACAGCTAAAAATGTATGTAGTAACATCGAAGAACTAAAAAAAAAAATAATAAAACAACTATGAAGCATCCCTTTTTTTAAATTTTTTTAAAAAGCTGTTATATTTACTTCATGGGAGGTGTCAGAAAACAACCTTTTCTGTTTGGTTCTTTCCCTCCACTTGTGGATCCCAAGAATCTAACTCAGGTCATGAGACTTAAGTCCCTGAACCACCTCCATAGCTGCTATTTTT
Source organism: Peromyscus leucopus (assembly GCF_004664715.2). NCBI lineage: Eukaryota > Metazoa > Chordata > Mammalia > Rodentia > Cricetidae > Peromyscus > Peromyscus leucopus. The sequence continues at coordinate 89,896,348 of NC_051086.1, read as the reverse complement.
TTAAATTTACTTTTAATTTCCTCTTCCTTTTTCAGCCATCTAAAATCAGGTGTTTTGTGACTTCTGGAATGAAAATGTATTTTTAATTTGTTATGATCTTGTGTGAGGGACACACATGTGGGGGTCAGAAGACATCTTCTTGGGGTCGGTCTCTCCTTCCACCTCCCAGGGGTCACAAAGGTTGTCAGACTTTCTGGGAGCACAAGGACTTCTTACCCACTGGGTCATCTCACTGGACCATGAAATCAGATTTTATATGAACGCAACTAAAGCATCAAAAAGGGTTCCTACTTAGTTTCTGAGTGACAACACTCACATCCTGATACCCAGTTTTCACGGTCTTCATTCAAAATCCTGTTTGAGCCTGCTGGAATAGTTGAGGGCCATTTTTTCCTCAAAACTTAACTGTCCACACTGTCTGGTTTCAATTTTACTAGGTCACCTTGAATTCTCTTCTCTGAAAAGCATTCAAAGGTTTTCATCATCAGTAATGTATGTCTCTTTAAGTAATCTTAAGTTAATGAAATTAATAAAGCTCATGTACTTTGCACCTGCTTTATTGGGCTTACTATACATGTATAAAGCCTTCTCTGGTATCAACCATCCAAACTGAACCGAATCAAACTTCTGTGGACCTGCGACACATTCTGAAAACACCTTGAGATGCTGTGCTGCAGCCTATACAGCAGGCACATGACCACAAGGGCTTTTCGGCAACCCCCAAATTCCTTACTGCTGCAAAACTTCTCATAGCATTCTACGCACAAGACTGAAACAGTGTTGATTTAAAAAACTGTTCAATTATTTTGTCTATTTACCAACCCAATCATTTCCAAGACTCCAAACCCTTCCAATCGCCTTCTGACACACAGCTACACTATTCCTGTGTTGCTTTGAGTAAGCTCCAAGGAATAAAAACTTGAGTTCTGAGGCTCATCCCTTGACCCAAATTGCTGTTGCCAGAAGATGCGGTAGTAATGCAGTGATTTGCAACTCTGAGGATGTATTTTACCTAGAAATAGCCAAAGGCTACTAAATCCTTTATAGTTCCAATTATTTCTGCAGTAACAATTTCAACAGCTAAAAAAGACGGATTATTCTAATTCGGCCCTGGGGTCCCCCCACCTCAAATGCCTGCCATCACAAGGACATCTTTTCCAGATCAACATTTGCAAATGAAGAAAGAAAAATCAAGGTTTAGGCACGCGTTATCTCACGCTTGGAAAGAAAGGCCATTATTATGCTCCTTATAAATCTTGGTAAGATTCGAAGTTAAGTTTACACCAGTCCACAATCCTAATACCTTACTGTTTCCCAAGCCCAATTAACGGCCTGAAAACAACAGTAGTATTTATACCCAGAGAAAGCTCAATGCTCGCCTAAACAAAAAGGCGTCTGATAAGTAAGAGTACCCCTTCCCGGGGCGAGGACAAGGTTAGACAGACGATAAAAGGTTTGTTTATCACAACGAGGAGAAACGAGAGAAGATTCCCGAGATGATCGGGGCGAGCAGAATTCAAGGGTTCGGAAGCCCTGGCCTGAAAACCACTGGCCCCCAGCCTTCCCAAGCCCAGCCCTCTCCCCGGAGGGCCAGCCCGGCGCCTGCCTGCACAGGGCCCCGGGCCGACCACGGCACAGCCCCACAAAGCACCCAGCCGGGGAGCCGAAAGCCAGCGCCAGCCAGGAGGAAGCCCGCGTCTGAGAGGCGAAGCGAATGGGGGACGGAGCCGGAGACGCGGCCTCGTCGCAGGCTGGGAGGCCCCTCGAGAAATGAGAGGCAGGAAAGGGAGCCGGGTGCAAGGCGGAGCCGAGCGCAGGAGGCCAGGGAGCCGGGAGGCCGGGAGGGGGCGGCCCCGGGCTCGCTGCGAGCCCGCCGCGGGGGTCCTCGGCGCCGCCCGTGTTTACCTGAAAGTCTCTGTCCTCGTTGAAGCGGGAGAAGCGGTCCGCCATTTTGCCGCCTTCACTCCTCCTCAGGACGACGCTCTCCGGTTCGCTCCTTCCCTCCCGCGACACCCGCCCCCTCCCTGCTTCCACGCCTCCTCCCACGCCCACCGGGCGCGCGCAGCTGCGGGCTGCGGGGGGAGGGGGCTGGGAGGGAGGGAGCAAGAATGCGTCCCGACGGGAATTCCGGAGGCGCAGGCGCTTTGTGGGCCCAGAGGCGGAACCTTCGCTCTGCGCCCGGCTTCGCGCACGGCCCGGAGCGACCCTAGGGGGCCGCGCATGCGCACTTCCTCCCGAGCGCCAGAAGCGCTTCCGGAGGGAAAGATCAGCGGGGCCGGGTGTGCGGGGTTTGGGCAGCGTCCTCTCTGCTGCAGTTTACTGGTGGTCAGCAGCCTTTCTCCTGCTCTTGTTCACGTTCAAGCCCAGGCTGTATTTGCCAAGTAATCGTATACAGTAGCACGAGATAGGACTTTAGAGCCGGAGTACTTTGAAGTGTTTTTGTTGGTTTTGGACAGGGTTTCCTGGAGCCCAGGCTGGACTCTAGCTCGCTATGTGCCGAGGCTCCCCTCCACAGTCCAAGGAGAGTCCTCTTTTGTTTTTTTTGTTTTTTTTTTTTTGTTTTGTTTTGTTTTGTTTTTTCGAGACAGGGTTTCTCTGTGTAGTTTTTGAGACTATCCTGGAACTCACTCTGTAGACCAGGCTGGCCTCGAACTCACAGAGATCCGCCTGCCTCTGCCTCCCGAGGGCTGGGATTAAAGGCCCATACTACCACCACCCTGCTGAGAGTACTTTTTAAATTGATACATAATAGGATTACTTGAGAGGTAGAGAAAAAAAATCTCTCTTCTCAAAGGGCTTCCATTCCCGGCAGGAAGTCAGATAACCAGTAAAATGACTTAATAGTTGTAAATATGAGCAAGTGTCAAAGACTAAAACTAGGTACAGCCACTGTTGAAGCTGAGGGAGAAGGATCAGAAGTTCAAACTCATCCTTGGCTACATAGGGAGTTCAAAACTAACCTAGGGTAAACAAGACCTTGCCTCAACAAAATCTAAGTGAAACTGCAGGGGGAGAACATCTTTAATGAAAAAGATGACCTATCTTAAAGCTACCTGTAAATCAAGGCATAACAAGGGATTCACAACCTTGGAGAGGAGAGAATATTAAACACATGTCTGCAAAGAGCTTGACTTTTTTTTTTCTTTCTCACTTTTCCTTTCATATTTGTTTGAGGCTCATGTATGAGTTATAGACAGTTATGAACCACCATGTGGGTGCTAGAAACGAACCCAGGTACTCTGTAAGAGGAGCAAGTGCTTTTAAGATTTTAAGAGATTGCTTAGCCATCTCTCCAGCTCCTATTTTCTTAATGTTTTTATGGGGGAGGTTATTTAACTTTATTAGACTTATTCATCTTACTTGTGTGTGACTGTATTGCCTGCATGTACGTATGTGTACCTTATATGTGCTTGGTGTCTAGGGAGGCCAAAAGAGGGCATCAGATTCTCTGAAACTGGAGTTATAGGCAGTTGTGAACTACCATATGGGTGCTGGGAATTGAACCTTGGTCTTCTGTAAAAGTAAGCACTCTTTGTTTGTTTGTTTTTCAAGATAGGGTTTCTCTGTGTAGTTTTGGTGCCTGTTCTGGATCTCGCTCTCTAGACCAGGCTGGCCTCAAACTCACAGAGATCCGCCTGGCTCTGCCTCCCGAGTGCTGGGATTAAAGGCTTGCACCACCACCGCCCGGCGACATTTTATTTTAAAGATATTTCTAGTTTTATTTTATGTGTGTGGGTGTTTTGCCTGCATGTATGTCTCTGCACCATGTTCAGGCCTGGTGCCAGAGGAGGCCAGACGAGGACATCAGATATCCTGGAATTGGATCTGCAGACAACTGTGAGCCTCTGTGTGGGGGCTGGGAATTGGACCTGGAATTGTCTGCCAGAGGAAGGAGCCAGTGCTCTTAACTTATGAGCATCTCTTAAGTCCCCTCTTTTTTTTTTTTTTTTTTTAGACAGGGTCTCATATACCCTAGGCTGGCCTCCAACTCATTATGTAGTGAGTTTATATTGAACTTCTGATCTTCTTGCCCAAGATCTGGGAGTACAGGCATGCTCTACCACATCTGTTTTTGGAATCAAACCCAAGCCTCCATGCATGCTGGCAAGCACCCAACCCATGGAGCTACATACCAAGCCCTCAGCCTCCTTTCACTTGCTGTCGTCTGTCATTCACTGATGACCTTTGTGTGAATCATTTACTATAAACAACGCATATAAAATGATGAGTCTCAGCCAGTGGGAGTACTGTGTGTTGTGGAATATTTAACTGTGTAAAGATGTGTTACACTTGTTTATGCTGTGGAATATTACTTTAACTATGTGAAAGTGTGTTACAATCGTTTCTGCTGCCTTTGTTAGCGATGCAAAGATGAGTTGCAGAATAATTGTTTAACTATGTAAAGATGTATTGCATTTCTTTATGCTTCGTTTGTTTAGCTGTGTAAGGATGTGTTGCTCTTGCACCTTGCCTGCCTAAGGTACCTGACTGGTCTAATAAAAAGCTGAATGACCAAAGGCTAGACAGGAGAAGGATAGGTGGGGCTCGTGGGCAGAGAGAATAATAAAAAAAAAAAAAAAAAAAAAAAAAAAAAAAAAAGAAGTAGAGAATAAGAAAGAGGAGAAATCTAGGCTGGAGAGAAAAGAAGGAATAGAGAACAAGGGAGAAAGAGAGGGACACAATGGGGCCAGGAGCCAGGCAGCCGCCAGCCAGACATAGGAAGCCAGAAGGTAAGACATACAGAAAGAAAGAAAGATAAAAAGCCCTAAAGCAAAACATAGACAAAGAGAAACAGATTAAAATAAGAGCTAAGATAAAGCCAAGCATTCGTAACTAATAAGAAGTCTCCATGTCATGATTTGGGAACTGGTTGGTGGCCCAAAAGAAAAAGCCTGGTACATTACAGCAAGTCAGAGGCCAGGCTGGGCTACACACTGAGTTTCAGATGAGCCTCAGAAGCATAGTGAGGCCTTGTCTCAATCAGCAGGTAAATAAATATCCTGATGCCTACCATTTCTACATTTATTAGTAGGAACTCTTTCAGGATACCACTGTGGTGCTGCATACTCCTAACTGCTGATAGTCAGTCCTCTTTGGGTTGACATCGATACACTGTGAGCTTTTGTTTTTTTGAGACAAGAGTCTCATTATGTAGTGCAGACTGGCCTTGTACTCTCTATTAACCCCCATCTGACCTCAAATTCCTCAGCTTCCTCGATGCTAGGATCACAGGCATGTGTCACCAGGCTCACTTTCATTATCTTTTAAAAAAATAATTTATTCATTTTTATTTTATTTGCATTGGTGTTTGCTTGCATGAATGTCTGTGTGAGGGTTCAGATCTTGGAGTTGCAGACAGTTATGAGCTGCCGTGTGGGTACTGGGAATTGAACTGGGGTCCTATGGAAGAGCAGCCAGTGCTGTTAACCGCTGAACCATCTCTCCAGCCCTCATTATTGTTTTTTTCTTTGGTTGGTTTTTTGTTTTTTTTCTTTGAAACAGGGTCTCACTGTGTAGCCTTGACTCTCCTGGAACTCACTACATAGACCAAGCTGACATCGAACTCACAGAGATCTCCTACTTCTGTCTCCCGAGCCCTGGGATTAAAGCCGGGGTTAAAACACCATCACTGTTCATTGTAATACTCAGACTGCCCCATACCTGACCGCGACAACACCTGTTAAACATTTTCAAATTGCATTGCTAATTATTATTGTAACTGAAAGCTGTTTGGTTCTTGTTTTTGTTTTTGTTTTGAGATGGGGTCTGTGGCTAACCTCCAACTTGGAACTTGGAGTATGGAGCTAAGGGTGAACTTGAACCCCTGATCCTCCTACCTCCAACCTCAAAGCAACTATTTTTTAAGATATTCTGTATGCCAGACACCATGCTATGTTTTTAAAGGAAGTGAAATTACTCATTTATTTTTATTTGTTTTATTTTATTTGTCTGCATGTATGTATGTGTACCACATGCCTGCAGTGTTGAAAGAGGCCAGAAGAGGGCTTCTGATCCCCTGGAACAGGAAGTACAGGCAGCTGTGAGCTAATATGGGGGTACTGGGAACCAAACCCAGGTCCTCTGTAAAAGCAGCAAATGCTCTTAACCACTGAGCCATCTCTCCAGCCCCCATGCTAAGATTTTTACTTGAATTATCCCACTCAATGGTTATGGCTACCCAGAGGTAGGGACAGCAATTGTTTTCACACAGTTTCCAAGTAAGGAAACAAATTTATAGGACTCTAATTTGCTAGTAAAAAAAGAAATAGAGCCTATAGGCTAGGTGTGGCAGCACACAACTTTATTCCCAGCAGTCAGTAAGCAAAGGCAGAGAGATCTCTGTGAATTCAGGGCCAGCCTGGTCTACATAGCAAGTTTCAGGCCAAGCACAGCTACGTAAGTGAAACTTGGTCTTAAAACAACCACATAGGTGTGCTGGAGAGATGGCTCAATGGTTAAGAGCACTGGCTGCTCTTCCAGAGGACCCTGGTACAATTCCCGGCACCCACATGGCAGCTCACAACTGTCTGTAACTCCAGTTCTGGAGGATCACACAGGCGTACATGCAGGCAAATGTACATGACAGACATACACTCAGGCAAATGCACACCAATGTACATGAAATAAAAATAAATAAAATTAAAAAAAGAAGAAGAAAGTGGAACCTGGGGCTGGAGAGAGAGCTTAGTGGTTAAGAGCACTAGCTGCTCTTGCGGAGAACCTGGGTTCAATTTCTAGGCCCCACAGGGCAGCTCACAACTGCCTGTAACTCCAGCTCAAGGGCATCCGACACCCTCATACAGATATACATGCAGGCAAAACACCGATGTACATTTTAAAAAGCTTTTTATCAACAGGACAAAAAGGGTAACTTTCTTACTGTTTTGCAGAGAGTGGAGTAGAAATATCTCACATATCTGTGGACTCAAACTTTTGTTCTTTTATCATGGAGAGCAGAGGCAGAGACAGTGAATCCAAGTTCTGTCCGCCAGGGCCCTGTGTATCCAATTGTGTCCCTGGGGATCTGTTCTAGTTAGGTTTCTATTGCTGTGATAAACACCACCTCCAGACGTAACTTGGGGAGGAAAGGGTTCATTTCAGTTTACAGCATACTTCATGAAAAGGAAGTCAGGGCAAGAACTCAAGGCAGGAACTTGGAGGCAGGAGCTGATGTGGAGGCCTTGGAGGAGGGCTGCTTACTGGCTTGCTCCCTGTGGCTTCCCTAGCTTGCTTTCTTATAAAACCCAGGACCACCTGCCCACAGGGGAACCACCCAGAGTGAGCTGGGCCCTCCCACATCAATCATCAGTCAAGAAAAGGACCCACAGGATTGTCTGTGGCCTAACATGATGGAGGCATTTTCTCAGTTGAGGGCCCTTCTTGCCAGATGCCCCTAGCTTGTATCAAGTTGAAAAATAACAAAGCTGGGGGGGGGGGGGGGGGGGGGGGGGGGGGGGGGGGGGGGCGGCGGCGGTGCACGCCTTTAATTCCAGCACTCAGGAGGCAGAGGCAGGCAGATCTCTGTGAGTTCGAGGCCAGCCTGGTCTACAGAGTGAGATCCAGGACAGGCACCAAAACTACACATAGAAACCCTGTCTTGAAAAACAAACAACAAAAACAACAAAAACCTTGACTGTGCAGAATGAAACACATTACGCTGGCCCATCTAGATGATGGACCTGCAACACTGATTTAACCCCATGCATTCATGGGACAGTCCTAAATTCAGGAAAGGGGTGCAGTATGATAGTCCAGCTCTTCCCCAACCGCTCTTAAGGTGGACAAAATCATCATCCCCAAGGACCCCCAGACACACAGCACACATGATTGTGTCCTCTCTCTCTTTACTTGTAGAGGCGGGAATGAAGAGGCCCCCTTAACGTCAGTGCAGCCATGACAGGCTACAGACTAACAACACTGGGACTAGGCCTCACCATTACAACAACCAGGAAAAGCCACAAACTGTACCTTGCCTGGGGGGCAGGTGGCAATCAGAATTGAGACAAACAAGTACTAGATGCTTCACGACATGAAGGAGAGCTTACACCATTTGTATATAGGTTGCTAATTTCTTTGCAGCAACACTAGTACCAATCCCTGTTTGACAAGACTTCCGTTACCTCACTCCTGCCCAATCAGGAGTTCAACCTCCATCTGAATCTGGAATCCCCTACCCCCCATCCTTTACTCCTTAAAAACCCTGCCATGCCGGACGGTGGTGGCACATGCCTTTAATCCCAGCACTTGGAAGGCAGAGGCAGGCCAGCCTGGGCTACAGAGTGAGTTCCAGGAAAGGCACAAAGCTACACAGAGAAACCTTTTCTGGATAAAACAAAAAACAAACAAACAAAAAAAACCCTGCCATAACGGAGCTTGAGGCTTTCCCTGATCCAGCCGCTGTGTTGGAATGGGTGGGAGGCCCAAGCTAGAGCTTGCAATAAAGGCCCTTTGCCTTTGCATATGAACTCAGACTCCTAGTGACCTCTGGGGGGCTCATGACTCGGGCATAACACTGGCATGCTTTCAGTTTAAACAGAGGGCAAGAGGTACGTATAACAAAGTAGATCTGGTCCTGCCTATCACTAAGCGATCACGGTCTGAGTCCCACACTCTCCTACTGGGTGGTCTATGGTGGCATTAAAAAAAAAAAAAGTAGGAAAAATTATGGGGACTTGGAAAGGCATAGTGGTCTCTCACTCTGGGCCTAACTGAAGCCTCACACTGGCTGTGAATGAATAGTTCCAGTTTATTAACGTTTGCTTAATGCCAGCCAGGCCTAGTGGCGCACACCTTTAATCCAGCACTTGGAAGGTAGAGGCAGGCGGATCTCTGTGAATTCAAGGCCAGCCTGGTCTACATAGAGAGTTCTTGGAAAGCCAGGGTTACATAGAGAGACCCCGTCTCAAAACCAAAACTAAAAACGTTTGCTTAATGTCTTCCTCCTGTCTCAGCTGTAAACGTTCAGTTTCCTAAGGATCTCACAAAACCCATTTGCAGAACAAGCCGTGTCCTTAACTCCTTCTTCAGCTCTGGTGGCTCCAGGTTTTACTGTACCAGAGTATAACCTCACCCAAGGCGCCTCCAGCACTACCCTTAAAGATCGCACTTGCTAAAAGAAAGATGGTTGGGGCCTGAGGAATGGCTCAGTGGTCAATAAATAGCTCAGTGACTGCGCTGGCAGAGCATCCATATGGGTTGAGTCTGTCGCCCTCTGCTGGCCTTTGTGGACAACTGCACTAAAGTGCACACACCACACAGCCCTACATTCACGAAATGAAAAATAAGTCTATAGTTTATCTTTTAATTTTTATTTCACTTTTTATTGCAAGATGTGATGGCACATGGCTTTAATCTCAGAAATTGGGAGTCAGAGGCAAGTAGATCTCTGATGAATTTGATGTCAATTCAATTTGATCTACATAATTCCAGGCCTCCCAGGGCTGCATAGTGAGACCCTGTCTCACTAGAGATGGCCCAGTGGTTGGATGGCTGGAAGATGGCTTGAGTTTAGATCCCTACACTAACTTCTGGTGACTCACTGTGAAACCCCGTCTCAAAACATTTTTTTTGGTAGATTAAATTTATTTATTTTTGCTTGCTTAATCTTTTTTTTCCCCCCTCGATACAGGGTTTCTCTATGTAGCCCTGGCTGTCCTGGAACTCACTCTGTAGACCAGGCTGGCCTTGAGCTCACAGAGATCTGCCTGCCTCTGCCTCCTGAGTCTTGGGATGAGGTGTGTACAACCACATCTAGCCTCTTTTTATTTTATTTTGTTTTGTTTTTCAAGACAGAGTTTCTCTGTGTAGCCCTGGCTTTCCTGCTCTGTAGACCAGGCTAGCCTCAAACTCAGAAATCTGCTTACCACTTCCTCTAGAGTGCTGGGATTAAAGGCATATGCCACCGTCGCCCGACCTTAGCCTCTTTTTAATTAAAAGAAGAAATAAAGATTCATTTAAAAATTAACTAAATTGGGCTGGAGAGACTGCTCAGAGGTTAAGACCACTGGCTGCTCGTCCTGAGTTCAATTCCCAGCCACCACATGGTGGTTCACAACCATCTGTGGTGAGATCTGGTGTCCTCTTTTGGCCTGAGGGATACATGCAGGCAGAACACTGTATATGTAATAAACAAATCTCTTAAAACTTTTAATTAATTAAATTAATTTTTAAAGATTCCTTTTTTTTTTTTTTGAGACTATCACAGTCTGTCTTGGACTCGCCATGTAGACTAGGCTAGCCTTGAATTCATGTCCCTGTGGTGGTCTGAGGACAGTACCCTGTTTGTCTTGGAAGTAGGTATGTAGGCTAGGCTGGTTGTGAACTCAGTGAGGGCTGTCCTCGGAGAGTGGGGGTGGGGTGTGCAGTTATGGCGCCCCGGTAGCCTCCAGCTCTCTCATTCTCCTCTGTGGCGCCTAGGATCGAACGCGAATCCTCAGGGGACTCCAGGGATCGAACTCGCACCCTCTGACTTTCACAGCAAGCCCTTACCCACTGTGCCATCTGCCCATGTCGTCCATGGAGAGTCTGGAACTCAGTTCCGGAACCACTAGTCATAATTGGCTCCTGTCTAAACTTTTAGGAGACTTTATCAGCCCCGTCTAACAGCAAGACACGGTGGCTCATGCCTACAATCCCAGCAACTCAAGGTTGGTGCAGGCCAGCCTCCCTGGGTCTCAGGCTACCCCCTGTGGATGTGGTCATTGAGATCCTGCCTCCTTTTTGAATTTTTACTTTATTTTGTTATTGTAATGTTTCTGAGAGAAGAATGGTCAGCCCACTGTCCTGAGAGGGCATTTCAGAAACTGGTCCAGCACTGGGTGGAGGAAAGCGGCGAAGAAATGCCATATTGGATGGGAAACTAGAATTTGATAGGGTGCCTGATCCAGGGAGAAGGTTGGAGGGGAGTCTCCACGTGTTCTGCTTCGGGTTTGAGGAACCAAAAGGCTCTTCTTGGGGTAGTCAAGGTCTGACCTGATCTCGAAGCGTGCTTGCGGAACTCCGGGTCCAAGGAGACTGGCATGCATATGCTGCCTCCTACTGGACAGCCTGAAGCAGTGCAGTCACCTTCACTGCTTTCCTGCTTAGGTAGAAGTCTGAAATAAAGATTTCGTTCAAATTTACACAGAGAAACCCTGTAACGAAAAAACAAAAACAAAAACAAAAAACAACAACAACAAAAAACCCAACCCCCCAAAAAAAACTGAAATAGGGATTCTGTTCTAACTTCTCTCATTGAACAAGCGCCCTACAACCAATTCGCCAGCCTCTTGACTCTTTGTTTTTGTTTTGTTTTCTTGTTCTTTTCGTTTTGGTTTTTACCGAGGTGGATGTCAAGGTACAGGCCTTTAATCCCAGCACAGAGTTTGATTGGGCTACATAGTGAGTTCCGGTAAGCATAGTGGGATGCTGCCTCAAAAGCTAACTAACTGAATTAAGTAATAAGTAAATAAATAAGGTTGTGTAGAGGACACAGGTCCTTGTGCTCACAGACAGGCAGGAGAGAAACCGGAAGTGTTAAGCACACAGGGTTGTCTCTTCAACAGAAGGAATGTGTATACCTACTTTCCGTCCAGGAGGCTGGGAGCGGACATTGTGTAATGGCCTGGTGACCTTTTGCTAAACTGTAAGGATGGGACACACCATAATCCAGACCATTACATTTATCCCAAGTTCTTCCTCCTTAGACCTTTATCTTGAACATCACTTCTCAGTCAATAAAGCCCAGCCTTCGGGGAGATGTCACCTGTACTTTGTAAAACAGTTTCGGTATAATCACGCCTTAAACTTTATTGTGCATATGGGACTGAGGTACTTGTTACCAGGAAACTTTTTTTTTTCCAGAATTATACTGTACTTGAAAATGTTTAAAATAAATGGCCTGGTGTCAGACTCCAGAGTTTGGACCAGCCCACCTAAGTCCTACTGAACCAGGTTCCCTTCTTGCCTCTCTGCTGGCTCCAGCCCTTGCAGGGACCTCCACAAGCTTTCCAGAGCCTGTGGAGATGGCTCAGCACTTACGTGTGCTTGCTGCTCTTCCAGAGGACAAGAGTTTGATTCCCAGCATCCATGTGACCTGGTGGCTCACAACCAACAGTAACTCCAGCTCCAGGGGGTCAGAAGCCCTTTTGTGGCTCCCATGCCTGCACACATATGGTATACATTCACACAGACACATAAACATATATAAATACAACTCTTTAGGGTCAGAGCTCAGCTGCTAGAATACTCGCCTACCAAGCATTAGCTCTTGGGTTCCACCCCCCAAACCACAGAAACTAAACGGAAGTTCAAGCCTGTAATCCAGCACTTGGGAGGTGGGACAGGCAGAGTTAGAGGCCAGCTTGGGATGACCTTGAACTTCTGATCCTGGCAGAGAAGTCTTCACCACCACAAAAGCTTCAGCTACTAGTGAACCTCAGTTTTTCCCCATACACATCCCTGCAAGGCCCCCTTCCACCATACCACCAAAATTCCTGATATGCCAGGATTTTGAGCTATTATTGATAAGGGCATTCCTGCCTTTTCTGAGCTGGCCATCTACTGTGGAAAACAATAAATCAGTCTCTACAAAATGTAAGAGAAGTCCCAAGATGTGGCCACTGGACATGGGACAATCCGTTCTGTTCTGAGCAGGAAGTTCCACAGGGAAGGAAGGAGGAGTATCAGAGGCCGCCCTTGGCTTCGATTTGGTTTACAAGGGAAAGAGTATTCATGCCAGGTGGAGGGGATGAGGAGAGAAGAACTTCTGTTTCCTTTAGCTAATGGTAGACCAAGTTGTTTGTTTGTTTGTTTTTCAAGACAGGGTTTCTCTGTGTAGCCCTGGCTATCCTGGATCTCGCTCTGTAGACCAGGCTGGCCCTGAACTCAGAGATCCATCTGCCTCTGCCTCTGTAGTGCTGGGATTAAAGGCCGCCCCGGGACCCACATGGTAGAAGCAGAGAACTGAGGCCCACAAGTTGTTCTCTGACTGTCACTGGTGCAACACACACACACACACACACACACAAGTGTAATGAAAATTTTTAAATAAAAAACAATGTTCCAGGACAGCTAGGACTGTTCTACAGAGAAACCCTGTCTCAATTAAGAAAGAAAGAAAGAAAGAAAGAAAGAAAGATGGTTTGAAAGTCAAACTAGAAGTAAAAAGGTCTAGATTCATGAACAACAGGATCCACCCTACCTCAGGTAAGAGAAAATCATATAGATGTATCTGTATAAATATATAAATGAAATATATATACATACAGATGTACCTATATGATACGTCTACATATATGTAGATGTATATGCACACACACACATATATATATTTCATGTGTGTAGATAGGCACATATGTGGAGGTCAGAGGACAACCTGCAGGAGGGCGTTTTCATAGCGGTTTTGAGAATTCCTTCCGACAACCCGGTGCTGGAGATTGAGCTCGGGTCATCAGGTTTAGCAGAAGGCTCCTTACTCACGGGCCTCTTGAATACATTTTTAGAATTTTTAGACATTTTATTTATCTCCATGCTGCATGTATGTATGATGCGTGAGTTTGAGTGCAGGCACCCACATGCCACAGCTCCAGTAGAGGTCAGGTTTGGGAGTTCGTTCTCTCCATCTACCGAGAGCCATCTTGCTGGACCAGATGTGACTATTTTAATGGAACAGTGGGTCTCTGGGTGGTTCGATGCTGCTCAGTTTATTCTGGCTCTTCTAGTTGTGTGACTTTAGGCATGTGACCTAAATATGTCCCTCAGTTTCCTGGCATGTAAAAGGAACAGATAGTACCTGGCTGTAGAGTTCTGTAGGTTTCAGCTTTGATTGTTAATTGTTTTTAACTTACAGCCCGGAACTCCAAAGGGCTATGAGGGAAGGTGCGTGTCATACATCACGCGTTTATTTACGCCAACTGTGAGTAATTAAAAAAATAATCAACTAGTGAACGAATTTCATGGGCTGCTCATTTTGTATACATTTTTTTTTTTTTTTTTGAGAAGGTCTCATTCCCAATGTAGCCTCCTGCCTCCGCCTCCCAAATACAGGGATCACAGGGGTGCACCCCCACCTCCACCCCCTGTTCCTGAGTGCGTGGTCTCCCAAAGAATGCAGAATGGGAAGAACCCCATACAGCTGTGACTGAACCTCATCAGCTCACCCGCTTCCCAGCTCACCCTGCATGGTCACTCTTGCGGCTGCCCTCCAGGCCCATGGTCCAGCAGAGGGCGCTGTAACCTCAAAATGCAGGTTCTCCACCTCCACCCCCTTTTTTGGCCGAGGCATGTGGATGGAGAGAGGGCGAGGGGGAGGGTACCCATTGGGGCGTTTTGGCTCCACTCCCATCAGACCCTTTGTCCCGACTGACGCCTTTCTCCAAGCACTCGGCAAACCTCACGCAGCCACGCAGCTCGCTGCTGTGTGAACATCACCTCGCTCGCTCTACGGAGCGATTGCTGAAAGTTCCCAGCCCCTCTGCACCCTTTTTCTTCTTTAAACCCTAGAAGCTTCGTTCCAGGAGTGAATCATCGGCTTCATGCTGCTCTTTTACTGTTCCAAATTCCACAGCAACAACCTCTGTCTTAGCCGTCTGGCCACCCGCAGCCATCTTTACCCAAGTCCAGCTCCTCCAAACAAAATCCACTCTCTGTCCAGCTCTTGTCGCTTCACTCCGCTGCGAGATAAAAAGCCACTCCTTCTGGGCGTTCGCCAAACAGTTGTTTGGCACCGAGATTACCAACTCGCACAGATGACGAGAGTTAACCGTCATTGAACGCACACTAAGTGCCAAGCGCTCCTCCTCATCCTCTCAATAACTCTGAGAAGTTTCAGGCCCATTTATTAGGTGAGACAGTTAAGGCACAGAGTAGTTAAGGGACCTGCCTAACATCACACAGGGTTGAGCTAATACTCAAACGCAAGCATTTTCTTTTTAATTTAAAATAATTTTTGGAGGGGCAGGAGGCTGGAGAGATGGCTCAGCAGTTAAGAGCACCCGTTGCCCTTGCAGAGGACCCAGGTTCGGTTCCTAGCACACTCATGGCAGCTCACAACTGTCTGTAACTTACACCTTCTAGCTTCCTTGATACACATATGGTACACAAAACATGAGTGTAGGGAAAACACTCACCTATGTTTAAAAAAAACTTTAATTTTTTTAATTAATGAATTTATTATGTGCACACATGTACAGATCATGGTGTTCCTGTGGAGTTCAGAGCAATATTCTGTGGGATCAGTTCAATTCTTCCACCAGGTGCTTTGTGGAGTAAACTCAGGCAAATACTATACCAATGAGCACAGCCCTAGCCTTTCAATAACATTTTAAAAAAATATTTATGTATGTATTTTATGTATATGAATGCTCTGTCTACACACCAAAAGAAGGCATTGGATCCATTACAGATGGTTGTGAGCCGCCATGTGGGTGCTGGGAATTGAACTCAGGATCTCCGGAAGAGCAGCCAAGGCTCTTAACCACTGAGCCATCTCTCCAGCCCCCAACAGTTTTTTTTTTTTTTTTTTTTTAATTACATTTATTTGTGAGATGGGGGCATGCGTACACCACAGTGGATATGCGGAGGTCAGAGGACAACTTGCAAAAATTGGTTTTCTTTTTCCACCGTCTGGGTCCCAGGGAATGAATGCACGTTATCAGGTTTGGTGTGACTGGAGTCACAGATGGTTGTGAGCCACTGAACCATCTCACCAGCCCAGGAATTTTTTTTTTTTTTCATAAAAAAGTACTTTATGGGGTTGGGGATTTAGCTCAGTGGTAGAGTGCCTGCCTAGCAAGCACAAGGCCCTGGGTTCGGTCCTCAGCTCTGGAAAAGAAAAAAAAAGTACTTTAGCCAGGAGGTGGTGGCTCATGCCTTTAATCCCAGCACTTGGGAGACAGAGGCAGGTGGATCTCTGTGAGTTCGAGGCCAGCCTAGTCTAGAGAGCAAGTTCCAGGACAGGCTCCAAAGGCAGAGAAACCTTGTCTTGAAAACAACAACAAAAGTATTTTATGTGTATAACTTTGTTTTGTCTGTGTACCATGTGTTTTCAATGCCCATGGAGGCCAGAAGAGGACACTGGATTCCCTGGAACTGGAGTCACAGATGGTTGTAAGCCACCATGTGGATGAGGAGAATGGAACCCTGGTCTTCTGGAAGAGCAGCTGGTGTGCTTAATTGCTTAACCATCTCTCCAGCCCCTAACAATTTATTTTATTTTATTTCATTTCACTGAGGCAGAGTCTCACTATGTAGCCTAGACTAGCCTGGACTCACTATGTAGACCAGGTTGGCCTAGAAATTACAGCCATCTGTCTGCATCTGCCTCCAGAGTGTTGGAGTCAAAGACCTGGGCCACCAGGCCCAGCCCAACAATTAAAAAATAAATAAGGGGGCTGGAGAGATGGCTCAGGGGTTAAGAGCACTGCCTGCTCTTCCAAAGGTCCTGAGTTCAACTCCCAGCAACCATATGGTGACTCACAACCATCTCTAGTGGGATCTGACACTCTCTTCTGGCATAAAGTTGTACATGCAGATAAAGCACTCATATACATAAATAAATAATGAAATCTTTTAAACAAACAAACAAACAAATAAAAAAAATAGACATTTTAAAAGAGATTTCATTTTTTAAAGAGACTTCATTTTTATGGTCTTAATTATGTTTGTGTGTGTGTATGCATACATGAGTACAGGTCTCTTTGGCGGTCAGAGGCATTGCATCCCCCTGGAACTGAAGTTACAGATGGTTGTAAACAGCCATGTGTATGCTGGGAATTGAACTCAGGTCCTCTGGAGGAACAGCCAGTGCTCTTAACCACTGATCCATCTCTCCAGCCCTTCCAACAACTTTTTAAATGGGCTGTTACCTGGAGTTTTTGATGGAGCCAAACAGGTCCCACACATTGTTCAATATCCTTTTTTAGTTCTTAATTTTTTTTTTTTAAAGATTTATTTATTTGGGCTGGAGAGATGGCTCAGAGGTTAAGAGCACCAACCGCTCTTCCAGAGGTCCTGAGTTCAATTCCCAGCAACCACATGGTGGCTCACAACCATCTGTAATGACATCTGGTGCCCTCTTCTGTATACATAATAAATAAATAAATCCTTAAAAAAAAAAAAAGATTTATTTATTTATTATGTATACAGCATGTATGACTGCAGGCCAGAAGAGGGCGTCATATCTCATTACAGATGGTTGTGAGCCACCATGTGGTTGCTGGGAATTGAACTCAGGACCTCTGGAAGAGCAGTCAGTGCTCTTAACCTCCGTGCCTTCTCTCCAGCCCTAGTTCTTAATTTTACTGTTATCGTGTGTGTGTGTGTGTGTGTGTGTGTGTGTGTGTGTGTGTGTGTGTGTGTGTGTGAGAGAGAGAGAGAGAGAGAGAGAGAGAGGGATGCATGTGCGTAGGTGTGTACATGTCACAGCATGTGGCTGGAGGTTATAGGACAACTTGTACAGTCAGTTCTCTCCTTCCACCTTTTATGTGGGTTCCAGGGATTGAACTCGGGTCCTTAGTTTTGCCTGGCAATTGCCTTTACCTGCTGTGCCGTCTTATAAGCCCCACGGGTCCGTATCTTTTGTTGTTGTTGTTGTTGTTTTGAGACAGGATCTCACCATGTAGTCCTGGCTGGCCTGGAACTGTCTATGAAAAACAGGCTGGCCTTGAACTCAGAGATCCGCCTGCCTCTGCCTCCTCAGGACCGGGATCAAGGCAGGTGCCAGGAAACCCAATGGCTGCCCAGTATCTTCACCACTTGTGGTATATGCGTCATGAGCACACAACTGATCCAAACTGAGGAGCACTGTAAGTGCAAACTAAATTCCAAAGACAGTTTGAAAGAAAAAAAAAAAAGGCAAACTTAGCACTAATTACTTTATATTGATTACATATGGAAATCATTTAGAGCATTGAATAAATGTTATTGGGGTTAATTTCACTTGTCTTAATTTTTTTTTCCTGTTAAAATATGTGGCTACTAGAATACTTTAAATATCACGGGTGACTCAGATTCTTTCTCTATGAGTCAGAGTTACTCTGGGAGCTGTGTGCTCAGTGTAGACAGATGGGATGATTCAAATATGGGCATCCCTTGGTATCCAGAAGAGCTGCTTCCAGTAACCGTGTGGGTACCAAAATATTCAGGTGATGAAATCCTTTATACAAAATGACGTGGTATCTGGGTACAGCCCGTACACATCTTCTTGGAGACTAACAATCCCTCCTGTCTTGTAAGTGCTTTGTGGAAAAGTTGTTACTGTTTATGGAATAATAAGAAGGGGAAAAAAGATGTTTGATGTAGACACACCTTTTTTTTTTTTTTCCTTTATACTGTTTTAGACCTGTGATTGGTTGAATGCTTTGGTGTGGAATCTGTGGGTAAGAAGATCTGGGGCAACTGTAACATTGGGAGCGGGGAATGTGGTCTGTGTCCTAAGAAGAGAGAACTCCGGGGGGGGGGGGGGGCTGCTGTGGCAGGTTCCAGGGAGTTCTGCAAGTCCAAATATGGTTCTGGGGAGACGAGATGCAGGAAAACAGCGGCAAAGGCGGCAGGAAGCCCGGGCACTGGCGAGGCTAACACAGACTTGTGACTGAGGCAAGGGCTGCGGGTCTTGGCAGCATAGAATTCCAGACTTCCGGGTCAGGAGGGTTAGGCTGGGGCAAGGCTAGGTCAGGTAGAAACCGGAGAAGGGTCAGTGACTCACAGAGCAGGCCTCCTAATGCAGCCCAGCCACTCAGGTTTCTTTTCCCGGGTCCTCCTTCCAGCCTGAGGAGAATGCACTTGCTGAGGGGTGCTGTGAGTGAGCTCTACCAGGAGGGACTAAGGGAGGAGGCTCTCCAGAGAGAATTTCCTGCAGCCTTACATGGCTTCCTGCCCAAAGCTCCCAACACTTGACCCCCCCCCCCCCATTAAATTTCTTCCTTCAAGGAGAGTTAGGTGGCCATGAAGACTTCGCAAGCCCAGAGGCCCCCAAGTCCACAGCAAGCTGAAGGATCCCAGATGTCTAGTCCACCTGGGGCCTTCTGAGGCATTGACTTTGGGAGCTCCTGGGAAGGAGTGGAGGTCTCACTTCACCCAAGGACTATGGTTTCCGCCCCAGCAGGCCTTGCTTCCTTCCCAGGGTTTTCCTCTATGCCCACCCTCACTTCAACCCTCCCTCACCTCTGCTTAGGAGCTCACATTCTCTACTTCACTGATGTAGCTCTTTCCCAGAGCTTGGGAATTCTTTTTTTTTTTTCCTTTGCAGACAGGGTTTCTCTGTATAGTCCTGGCTGTCCTGGAACTCGCTCTGTAGACCAGGCTGGCCTCGAACTCACAGAGACCCACCTGCCTCTGCCTCCTGAGTGCTGGGATTAAAGACTTGTGCTCTGCCATCACTGCCCAGCTGAGCTTTGGAATCTCTGAGGAGAAAGAGCGTCTTTAAACCCCACAGGAAGGAATCCTGGGGCTTCGTACACCACTTCTCTGAGAATAGAATGCAATTTCCTCCAGCGTCTGTGAGACTGGGTCCCAAGGTTTTATTGTTATTATTTTGATTTTTTTTAAACTTTCATTCATTTATTATTTTTATCTTTTGTTGTGTACGTACGTATGTGGGTACAACAGCACACATACGGAGGTTGGGGGACGCCTTGTGGGAGCTGGTTCTCTCCTTCCTACCATGCAGGCTCAAGGGATCTGACTCTGGTCATCATATGTGACAGCAAGCACCCTCACCCTCTGGGCCACCTCTCAAGCTTAAGGCTGAGTGTTGAGAGCCCATCAGAGGTCGACAAAAGGGGCAGATCTCGGCTGAGCACATTGCTGCACTCTGTAACTTCGCCACTTTGTAGGTAGAGTTAAGTGTCCACGTAGCAAACAAGACCCTGCTCAAGCCGGGCGGTGGTGGCGAACGCCTTTAATCCCAGCACTTGGGAGGCAGAGCCAGGAGGATCTCTGAGTTCGAGGCCAGCCTGGGCTACCAAGTGAGTTCCAGGAAAGATGCAAAGCCACACAGAGAAACCCTGTCTCAAACAAACAAACAAACAAACAAACAAATAACAACAACAAAAAAGACCCTGCCTCAAAATAAACAAAAAGAGCCTAGCATGGTGGGTGGCACCCAGGATCTCCGGAATTAGGAAGCAGACAGGAAGATCATCTTGAGTTCCAAACCAGCAGGAGGGAGAGTATGAGATCCAGTGTCAAAAATAAGCCACATCCCCCAAAGCAGCCAGACCTTTCTTTTTTTCTGTTTCCTAGACCTATACAATGCCCACTCAAACAGGCCAGCCGATCCCCATGGGGTTCCTGCTGTGCCTCAGATTCAGCTCTACCCTGATATAGAAATGTATTATATAGAAATGATAGGATAAAAAGTAGTTATTGCATCTACTCTTAAAAAAAATAGGATAAAAGGGTAGATTATTGAATCTACTCTAAAAAAAAAGGATATAGATATAGAAAGATAGATTATTGAATCTACTTTTAAAAAGCAACTACTAGTTTTAAATTGGATTGGAATTTTGTATGCTGTATACAAATTTTGTATAATGATACAAATGATAAATTTTATTAGAACATTCTGTACATACATTTCTAATCTTGTTCAAGGTATTGTACCTATACAGCTCATTTAACAATGTAATGCAATTTTCTAGTCCTTTAAAGTTATTACCAACTAATTAGGATATAAAGAAATGCAGGTTAGTAGTTAGTCACCTATTACAATCAAACTTGTAGTCATATTAAGTATGTTTTCAAGGTCAAACAGATATATTTTAGATAAACATGTCATCTTCAAACACTTCAGAGATCTACAGAATATGGCATTTAAGATGTTTTAATAACATAGATTCTTTTTTTTTTTTTTATGACTATGAGACATGTCTGCTCCTGGCAGCACCAATCTACTTCAGAGAAGATGATGGGCATCATCCATATGGAGTTTACATTCTTTGTGGCAAAAGTCAGCCACTGGGCAAGAAAGTGCCTTTACCTCAACTGCTGACAGTATGCTGTCCAAAACGGACAAGAAGGAGACAAAAGAAAGGACTGCCGAACTCTGCCAAGACAAGGTAGGACAGCCATTCAGAAAATCCTGCTTCACAGAAAAGTCTGTCAGATATGCTGGGCCTGTTGGCTGAAGATGGATGTCCCCAACATTGCAGAGGAACCTTGGGTGACTATCCAGGCAGCCAGATGTTTCTGTCATTTCTCACATTTTTCACAAGTTGCTTATTTGCACTTCCTGCTTACTTAGGTAATGTTATTTCCTTCTCGGGTCTCTGATAGAGTTGAAGGCTAGATAGTTATAGTTTTCCTTGTTAACAAACTCAGAACAGAAACTCACTACAGAGGTGTAAAGTGTGTAAGTTTAAAGGACATCAAAAGATAGTTTTCGGTTGGTAATACATTAGGATAGAAAGTGAATTAGGGGGGTTGGGATTTAGCTCAGTGGTAGAGTGCTTGCCCAAGGCCCTGGGTTTGGTCCTCAGCTCTGAAAAGAAAGAAAGAAGGTGAATTAGGTACTACACTTTGGGTTCACCAAAATTGGATAAAAAAATAATGGAGTATTTTCTCTGAATTTGTCAAATGCTAATGGACTGGACATTGTTAATGTAATTCTTGACTGTATATATTATATATACTTATTGTACTTATTGTATATCGTTTTTCTTATATTAGTTATAACCTTCTTTTACTATTTTAGACAAAAAAAAAAAAAGGAAATGTGGTGATAGATTGTGCACCCTAATAAAATTTATCCGAAGATCAGAGAGCAGAACAAGCTTAAACATAGAGGCCAGGCAGTGGTGGCACACACCTTTAATCCTAGTACTTGGTGGCAGAGATTTGTCTGGATCTGTGAGTTCAAAGCCACCCTGGACTACATGAGATTGACTCAGTCTAGGAGAGAAAACAGCCAGGCTCACACCTTGAATCCCAGTACTGGGAAGCACACACCTGTAATCCCAGGAAGTAACGGCTGGGCTAAGAAAAGCATATAAGGCGTGAGGAGACAGAAACTAAAGGCTTTTCAGCAGAAGGGTCCCTTTGAGCTGGCGGCTCTTTCAGCTGGAGCCCTTTCAGGCTGAGGCGCTGGTGAGGTCAGAGGTGGTGGCTATGGCTTGTTCTGATACTTTGATCTTTCAGCTGTCACCCCAATATCAGGCTCCAGGTTTTTTATGATAAACCTTCAGAAACTCGTGTTACACTACTCCTATGCTTGTTATAAATTCTAAAAACCCTCTGAAAGATGCTCACAGGCCGCCTCAACCGGGAACCTACCTGACTTCTCCCATGATGCTGTGCTGGAGGTGGAGATGACCTCGGGGAGGTTTAGCGCCCGCCTCCCTCTGCCTTGACACACCCGTTTATCACCCAACAGGAGCACGAGTGTTGCTACCTGCTCCATTCCCACAGAGATCAAGATGGTATCTCCTTTCCCAGCGGGACTTTTCATTTCTGTCCCCGGAGAAAAGTGAGGCCCTTGCGGCTATTAGGCGCCCTCCTCCAGGCCTGCAGAGTTTCCACCGTACCGAAGGCTCCCCCTAGTGGAGACAAGAAAAACCTAGCAGTCTTGGAAGGAGAGGGGGACCCTGGAAATAATACGGCTCAAAGGCTTGGAGACCCCTCTTGAGAGACAGTCCCACTTCCTCGCCCTCAGCCCTCTAGATTGAGGGTGAGCCTAAAAAGGACCCGGGATCCTGTGGTCTCCTTTTCACTCTCCAAGCCTGGCCTACCTTACTACTCCTCCCTGTCTGGTCCCTGGAAAAACTTAGCTGTGCCCTACACCAAAGCCCCTCGAAATGAGAGAGATGGAATCTTGGACAGTCAAGCTGCCAGCAGAGAACGGAGTCCCTGGTTTCTCCCCCATGCAGCCCCCTCCCGGCCACCCCCACCCTCCCTCCCTCCCACCCACCACCTCGCCCTTGGATCTCTTTACTAGAAACTTCTTTTCCTTTGGTCCTTCTTCTAGGCCATCCAAAAGTCAGGCTTGATTTGGAGAGGGGATGGCGTAGGGAGGGAGGAGGGTCGCAGCAGGGCGGGTTTGTGATGGGTCCTCCAGTTTGAGCATGCCCAGCCTCCACCTCTGCCCCACCCCCCAGCCTCGGGGTTCTCGGTTTCGCTCCTCTGCTGGGCTTCCTTCTATGGAGAACTCCTAGGAAGGCCGGTGCCCAGCTGGGACAGGGCGGTGGAGAGGGGCTCCGAGGAGAAAGAGGAGCGGGGAGACTCGGGGAAGGTGGCAGGCTGACTTTCGGGGGCGAGGGCCCGCGTCCCTCCAGCCTCGAGGGGCGTATGCAAAGAATTGCTAATTGCAACTAAACGAGGCCTCGTTGTGGGGGAAGGGGCAGCCCCGGCTGTCAGGGGCTACCGCCTCTTTGAGTGCCCGGGTAAGGCCAGGCCAGCCCGCTCTTCTCATGTAAAGCAGCTTTTTGTCTGGGGGAGCCAGCGCTGGGGCCAGGGGATGAGGAAGGGGCCCAAGCCTTTGGCAAGTTTCTTGTTCCCCAGCAAGGGAGAAGGATGCCGAGGCCTCCTCGGAGTGAGAATGTCCCCTCCTCCTAGTCCCCTCTCAAGCTTTTTATGTGGGGGTTGATGGGGTGCTGCCCAGCAGGAGGGGGTGGGTCTGGGATCCTAGCACCCCCCTTGCTGGGCTGTGGGAAAGAACTGAGCACAAAGAACGGGACTGGCCCAGTGAGTTGGGAGACAGGGCCGCTCTGATGCCGGCACATCCTGAGCTTGGAGCATCTAGCACGGAAGCCCCTTCTCCCCAAAGGCTCTCCTCAGTGGCTGCCCGCATCTTAGCTGGGTGGAACTTTCTCACCCGCTGGTTTGTCCCGTGAGGTGGGGTGGGGACCTGAGGATGTTGGCCCGCTTCCAGCTATCAGAGATGTCTTTGCTCTAAACACAGACTTGAGCTGCTTGTACTTAGTTCCAGATACTAGGAGGAATGGGGCCAGAGGGTCACTTGACCCAGAAGATAGAAGCCTACCTGGGCAGGCAACTTAGTAAGATTCTAGCCTCAAAGGAATAACCACAGCCAGGCGGTGGAGGCGGCCGTCTTTGATCCCAGCACTCGGGAGGCAGAGCCAGGCGGATCTCTGAGAGTTCTAGGCCAGCCTGGTCTACAGAGTCGAGATCCAGGACAAGCACCAAAACTACACGGAGAAACTCTGTCTCCAAAAAACAGAAACAAAAACAAAAACACAAACAAAACAAAACATGATAATGATGCTCTGGTCCCTGGAGCCACATAGCCTTCAATATGACTGATGGATTAATTTTTTTTTTTTTTACTTTGCTTTTTGTTTTTGGAAACAGAGTCTCACTATGTAGCTCTGGGTGGCCTCGAACTCCCGGCGATCTGCCTGCCTTTGCCTCCTGAATGCTGGGATTAAAGGCATGCACCACATCACCTGTCTTTGACAGATTGCTTTTTGTTTTGAGTTAGGATATCACTATGTAACCTCTAACTTGTGATTCTCCTGTCTCAGGCTCCTTGTTAGAGCCCTGGGCCATGCACTTTTAAAGTCGTGGGCAGAGTGGTCCAGTACTCAGGAGACAGAGGGAAGAGGGATCTCTGTGAGTTCCAGGCCAGCCAGGGCTGCACAATGAGAGTCTTCTCAAGATAGAAAGGTTATATCATTTTAAATAGGCTGGCAGGGTAGCTCATTTGGTCAATGCTTGCCTAGCACGCACAAAGCCCTGAGTTTGATCCCCAGCGCCACATATGACCAAGTATAGTGGAGCACGCCTTTAATCTCAGCCTTCAGGAGGTAGAGACAAGTGGATCTCTGTGAGCTCAAAGAGCGAGTTCCAGGCCACGTTGATCTACATAGAGAAACCCTGTCTCAAAACAAAACAAAACAAAAGCCGGGCGGTGGTGGTGCAAGTCTTTAATCCCAGCACTCAAGAGGCAGAGTCAGGTGGATCTCTGAGTTCAGGGCCAGTCTGGTTCACAAAGCAAGTTCCAGGACAGCCAAGTCTGTTATACAGAGAAACCCTGTCTCAAAAAACCAATAGATAGATAGATAGATAGATAGATAGATAGATAGATAGATAGATAGAGACAGATAGATAGATGGACAATAGACAGACAGATAGATAATAGATAAAACAAAGTAAGATTCCCTACTTATCCTACTGCCAATGTGGCCTCAGAGCTCCCATTTTACAGACTAGAGAAACAGAGCCCAGGAGTGAACCAGCCCTGAAGGACAAAGAGTTCAAGGTCTCAGGGAGACTTGGATAAAATCACTGGCGAAGTCATTTGTTTTTCCTGTGAAATGTCCACTGGTTCCCACAAGCAGGGCCCCTTTCCTTCCTCAGTTTTTGTGCTCTGTGGCCTCTCCTTATCACCATATGTCACTCTGTCTGGGCCATTCAGCCAGGTGGAAGATGCTGACTTCCAGCCTGCCAGATACCCAGGGATTCTTGGTCTCAGAGTGTCTTTGGCCAAGGGACTCTGGCTTGGGGCCAGTGCCTTTCTGCTGCTGGACTCACTCCCCACAGGCCCCTAATCCATCTCACCCAGCAGGAAGCCCTTAAGCTGCCTTTTCAATGTCCTTCCCCAGCCTGCTGTGGGCTCAGTGCCTTTCTATACCACCCTTGGCAGGAGCTGTGTTAGACAAGCTGGAGAGAGCTGCCCT
Source organism: Peromyscus leucopus (assembly GCF_004664715.2). Taxonomy (NCBI): domain Eukaryota; kingdom Metazoa; phylum Chordata; class Mammalia; order Rodentia; family Cricetidae; genus Peromyscus; species Peromyscus leucopus. Next base: position 89,870,738 of record NC_051086.1, on the reverse strand, counting down.
TGGAAAGAGGTCATCTTGCCTCAGGCAATTTCCTGCTCCTGGTTGGAAGCCTCTTCTCTCTTGTTCCCTGGTCCTCTCCCGAGGTCACCCTTCTAGGACACTGCCTGGGTATCTCACGGCATGTACTGTCCTGGCTAAATCACGCCGAAGTTCCACATTGTTCAGGTGCCGTAGAGAGGAGGCTCCAGAGGGCAGGATGCTGGGCTCTGGGGAAGTGTGGCGGGCAGGAGTGGCCTTTGGCTCTGTGCCTTCTGTCCTTTTAGGGACCACTCTCCATGTTTCCCGAGTCTTCCAGACTATCCAGAGCCTTCTCGGGCTGTAATGCTGCCCGGCTAGCACCAGGAGAGCTCAGCCCTTGAGAGAACAGAGCCAAGCAGAGAGGAGACAAGGGCTGGGGTACAGGTCAACCCTGGGTTGGATGGAGACTTCCGCAGCCTGGCTCATTCTAGAGTGAGCTTGGCTTTCAAATCCCTAATGCCATGACTCCAGCAAATCGACTTGTAAAGGTTTTGATTTTTGGCTTGAAAAGTATGATTTTTTTTTTTCCAAGCCGTAAGTACTGGCTCACATCTATAATTCCAGGACTTGAGAAAGCCGAGGCAGGAGGATTGCCAAGAACTGGAGGCCAGCCTGGACTATGTGGTAAGTTCCAGGCTAACTGGATCTTAGAGTGAGACCCTGTTTAAAAAAGTATGCTGTGTAGTGTCTCTCTCTCCTCATCTTACTTCCGCACCCTTTCCTCCGGGGTCTGTGTGTGGGGTCTTCCCACCTAGGCCCCCCCTTTCAGCCTTGCCTGGAAGCCTGCAGCCTTGGAGAGGCTGGAGAAGAGTTGGGGAGGCAGCCAAGAGGTCTGTTTGTAGTTCAGATTCTTTTCATTCCAGCCTCAGCAGGCTCTCTAAGGGAAGGGCGGTGATGGGGAGGAGGATCCTTGGCGCACCAGCCTTGGCAAGAAGAAGGATATGTGTTTTCATCAGCTGACCCCCAACCACAGGTAGGACCTGAGGACCTGCCTGTACCGATGGTAGCCAGAGCCCCTGGACCCTCATCTGCCCCTTTAAGGACCCTTTCAATATGGGGACAATGCTCAGGGCTTAGATCTTTTCCTTTGCTTCCTCTGGAGTTCCCCCCTCCCGCCTCCTCCTGGGGATGCTAGGATGCATTTAGAAGGAGAAGAAGCAAAAGAGGCATCGCCTGGAGAGTGACTGGTCCAGGCTCAGCTTCAAAGAAGCCACGTCCTATCCATCAGTGCCCCCAAACTGAAGTCTGCAGAGTTTTACTTTAACCAAGCAGTGGATTTGCCATTCTATCTTGCCACCCCCTAGGCCACAGAATTCCTCCGGGGTTATCAGGGTGACCTGGCCCTGGGGGAAGGCAACCTGAAACCCCAGCCCCCCTTCCCATTTACCTCAGTGCTTAGAAGTCCTTGTACCTGCCCCTCTCCCTGGGAAACATCCCTCTCCCACAGCTTCTTCCTGACGAGGGGACAGAGGAAAAACAAACACGGGCAGGCGCTGGCCGAGTGTCCACCAAGTGAAGCCATCACTTTGTCTGACCTTCTCAACCTCTTGAGGAAGAAGATTAATGTCTCCATTGTATCGTCGTCGTCGTGTGACCGGCCCCAGGAAGGACCACAGGGGCCAATGAGCTTCAGTAGTCTGAATGGGAGGCCCAGGTGGAATGTGAATATTCCATCGGAATTGAAGTTGAGAGAAACTGGAAGGCAGGAAGAAACACTTACGGATGAACTAAGTCATCATTATGTATTAAAGATGGGCTAGAGAATTGGGAGGCTGATCACATTTAGAGTGTGCTTTTATAGGAGAGAATCTAAAGGAATCTAAGTTAGAAGTCTTTTTTTTTTTTGGTTTGGTTTTTGGAGACAGGGTTTCTCTGTGTAGTTTTGGTGCCTGTCCTGGATCTCTCTCTGTAGACCAGGCTGGCCTCTAACTCACAGAGATCCACCTGCCTCTGCCTCTTGAGTGTTGGGATTAAAGGCATGCGCCACCGCTGCCTGGCTGGAAGTCCTTTTCTTACTAAATATTTCTCTTTAAAACCAATTTATGTCACCAGGAGGTGGTGGCATAAGTCTTTAATGCCAGTGCTCAGAAGGCGGAGGAGGCAGAGGCAGGTAGGTAGATCTCTGTGCTGGATCAAAGGCGTGCGCCACCACCCGCATAGGAGAAGCCCTCTTCCTGGTTAGAGAGTCCAAAAGGGGAAGCAAGCCACACATGAGGATACTGGAGAAAAGGAAACCTATGGCGTTGTCCATCATGGGCAGATGTTGAGGAAAGGTCATTATGGGAAGCAGAGGTGCTCTGAGAACGGGCAGGTAAGCCCTAAAGGAGGAAAATCGGGAGGACAAAACGACAAGGCTTGTCCCCTTTAGCCAGACTTAGTGGCATCCACGGCATTCCTACATTTGCTTGTTTTCGTGTGGAGATACTCTTGGCTCTGTCTGTTCATAAGAATAAGGCTCCTCTGGAGTTGGGGTGCCCTTGGGGAGGAGGGATCCGGACTTCAAGGCCAAGATAAGTGTGGTGAATCCAAAAGTCAATTCCAGGGACTTTTGCAGAAGGGATGAAAAGAACCCTCTGATAAGACTCCTGGACAAATGGGTAAAGGGATGAGACCTGTCTTATGATGGTCAGACCATCATTAGGTGCCCTGCGTTGAAGAGTGGCCTTTTCCACAGTCTAGGGTTGTGTCTCTGAGCAGGATGGGAGTCAACGAGGTTGAATAATTCATCTGATCTTTAATTTATTATTATTGTCATTATTGTTATTATTATTATTAAGACAAGGTCTTGGGCTGAAGAGATGACTCAGGGGTTAAGAGCATTGACTGATCTCCCAGAAGTCCTGAGTTCAATTCCCAGCAACCACATGGTGACTCACAACCATCTGTAACGAGATCTGGTGTCCTCTTCTAACATTGTATACATAATAAATAAATCTTTAAAGAAAGAAAGAAAGAAAGAAAAGACAAGGTCTTGCTATTGTCAGGTCTAAATTCTGGTCATCAGACAAAAGTCAGCGTTCTTTAGGAACTTGTGAAGCCAGTTCTCATCCCTGGCAGAAGGGACAAATGGCTATCTTTGGTACCTATTTGTATACCGAAGTATCTGTTAGCTCCCAGGCTCCCTCAGTATCACAAGCACCTGTTGCACACTTCAGAGTCTCCATGTTAGCATCCCGACCCATCCCCTCCACCTTCCCACCCAACCCCTTACCCTAAACTTTTCCAGCCCAGGGGCCTCACTGCCCCCAGCTTCTCGTCTCCTCATAACCCTGCTGTTTGAGCAACCTCTTTCCCCTCTCACTCCTCACACCAGGTCTTTCCTTTGTCTTCCTCTCTCATTCTCCCCCGTCTCTCTCCTCTGATGGTCAAGTCCAGTCTACCGGCCACGTTCAGTCTACACTTTCTCTGTTGACTCCGGATTCTTCCAGATGCCTCTTGTTCTCTTAGAATAAAAACCTTCTCTTCAGCCATACCTTGGTGTGGTTATGTCATCCGTTATACCCTGACTGGCTTGGAGCTCCCTATGCAGATCAGTCTGGCCTTAAACTTATAGAGATCTGCCATTGTGCCTGGCTTCATTTCTTATATAGTAGGATGTCATTAGTGGAGACTAGAGAGATGGCTCAGTGGTTAAGAGCACTTGCTGCACTTGCAGAGGACATGGGTTTGAGTCCTGGCAACCACATCAGGTGGCACACAACCATCTGTAACTCTGTTTCCAGGGAATCTGGCAACTTTTTCTGGCTTCCGTGGTACCTGCACTACATGCATATATACAAACCCAGAGACACAGACCCATACACATAAATTATTGTTTTATTTTTTTTTTTTTGGTTTTTTGATATAGGATTTCTCTATTTAACAGCCCTGGCTGCTCTGGCACTCACTCTGTAGACCATGCTGGCCTCAAACTCACAGAGATCCACCTGCCTCTGCCTTCCGAGCTCTGGGATTAAAGGCATGTGCCACAACTGCCTGGCCATAAATTGTTTTTAAAGAGAAATATTTAGTAAGAAAAGGACTTCCCACCGAGTGGTGGTGGCGCATGCCTTTAATCCCAGCACTCAGGAGGCAGAGGCAGGTGATCTCTGTGAGTTCGAGGCCAGCCTGGGCTACAGAGTGAGTTCTAGGAAAGGTGCAAAACTACACAGAGAAACCCTGTCTCAAAAAACAAAACAAAAAAACCCAAACAAAAATAAATCATTACTCCCTCTTCCTTCCCCTCCAGACACCGTGGAGATTCAGCTGAATTCTTGGGGCAGTTGGTAGCTCTTGTGTCATTGAGGCCTTGAAGGCTGGTCCATTATTCCTTTGGATGCTCTGTAGTAGTCCAAATTTCTGGATGATTTTATGAACTAAAATTTGGACCCTGTTAGGCACAGTGGGTATACAACTTTAATCTCAGCTACTTGGGAGGCAGAGGCAGGCAGAGATCTCTGAGTTTGAGAACAGCCTCGTCTAATCAAGAGTTCCAGGCCAAGCACAGCTTCACAATGAGGCCATGTCTCAAACAACAACCACAGAGATTTGGACCTTGGACTGGAGAGGTGACTCGGAGGCTAAGAGTACTGGCAACTTTCAGAGGACTGGAATTGGATTCTCAGCACACATGGCAGCTCACAACTGTCTGTAACTTGATTTCCAGGGGAACCAATGCCCTCTTGTGGCCTCAATGGGCACTGCATGCATATGACACAGACATACAGCAGGTAAAACACCCACACACATAAAATAAAATAATTTAAAAAAATGAAAAAAAAAGGGGGGGGGGCTGGAGAGATTCTTAAAGATTTATTTGTTTTTATTTTATGTGTATGACACTTTTCCCTGCATATATGTTTGTGCACAACGTGCTGTGGGTACCTGGTGCCTATGGAGGTCAGAAAAGTCATCAGATGTCCTGAGACTGGATTACAGATGGTTGTGAGCCACCATGCAGATTCTGGGAACTGAACCCAAGTCCTCTGCAAGAGTAATACATGCTCTTAACTGCTGATCCATCTTTCCAGCCCCTTGTTTGGACTTTTCTCATCTTCCTCTGAGATGAAGTTTACAGGGTTAAGGAAGGAACGGATTTTCCCTTGAACAGCTGGACCTTCCCAGGGTGATGCCTGCTCCGAGTTGCCCAGAGCCTCCCTTTTGGTTTGGATACTTCTTCCATGTGATCGGGGACAGTGCACTCAGATCATCCCCCAAGGCCTCTGGAGTTAGCAGAGCAGCTTTGGCCGCAATGCTAACCTTTCTCCCTAAGATCTGAATCTCAGCTACGGTAGTCTAAAGGCTGTTGAGTGAACCCCCAAACCATCCCTTTCCTTTCAGTTACATGGAGATTCAAGTCTTTACCAGTTGGGAGTCTCAAAGCCTGCTTATGAAGGCCTGTGTCCCTTTGGCCCCTTGATGAGGGTTTCTGTTTTTCCTGCCTGGGTTTCTTTTTTAATGGCGGGTTTCTATACACATACATATACAATATATACGTGTGTGTGTGTGTGTGTGTGTGTGTGTGTGTGTGTGTGTGTGTGTAAGGAAGAGCTAGGTCACACCCAGTCCTCATTGAATCCCTTTTCCTGTTAACTAAGTCCAATACTAAGTATTTGATTGACAGCTGGCACAATTGAGCTTTATTTTGGATGCCTTACAGCCCCTGTCAGATGAGGAGTAACTTAGTTTCTTCCTGGGAATCTTCTGTGGGGCCACAAAGGAGATCTTCACATATTGGAGGACCTTGGCTTGAGAACTCAAGAAGTCATGCAAGTCCCTAGACAGAGCCTGGACAAGGAGGTGGGGACTATCCTTGAATCCCAGGGCAGGATCTTCCAGGTGAGCTGGGTGACTTGGGATGCTGGGTCCTCAAAGACAAACTGGTCCTGGGACTCAGGGTTTAAGGATTTACAGAACAGGGCACTATTTAAGTCTAGGGCAATAAACCATTCTGGGGTCCTTTGAGATCTGGGCCAGAAGAGTGGGTGAGTTGGGGACCAAGGGATGAAGTGGAATTACACCTTTATTAATAAGTCTGAGGTCTTGGACTAGTCTCCACTTTGTTAGATTCTGGACTCCAAGAATAGGAGTGTTACAGGGACAGCAAAGTTGCTGTTAGACAGGCTGTGATGTTTGGGAAAGCCCTGCTGTGTCTCCGGGTTTAAAGGATACTGTCACGGGTGGGGAAACAGCAGCCCCTCCCCTAGACCTGCCCTCCAGTTCCAGACCCCTGCCTCTGAGGAAGCCTGCCAAAAGCCAGCCCCTCCCTGGGGCTGCTCAAGACCACGCCTACAGGGTACTTAGGACCTGGTAGCCATATTTCCCATGTGACCCTTCCTCTGTGACTCTTCCCCTGCCTTCCCAAGGGCCACTCAGGATTGCTTTGCTCATTAAACCTGGATTTATTAATTCAGTTTGATTTGGCTTATTACATCGGTGGCAGCGGGAACCCAGCAACCAGGGATCAAAACTTATCAATTTGATGTCCTGACAGATCTCCGGCTTGGAGGGAGGACACTAACAAGGTAGCCTTTCTTTTGTCTCTCCATTCTCTTTCATTGATTTCTTCCTGGTCTTGATTGTAGACTAAATTAGTGGCACTGTTGAGAAATTTGTCTAGGGTAGGGGCTGGAGAGACGGCTCAGCAATTGAAGGGCACTGGCTGCTCTTCCAAAGGACCAGGGTTCGATTCCCAGCACCCATATGGCAGCTCACAATTGTCTATAACTCCATTTCCGAGAGATCTAATGCCCTCTTCTGGCCTCTGCTGACAATACACACGTGGTGCACAGACATATTTGCAGACTAAATAACTCATACACATTAAGAAATAATCTTGGGTTGGAGAGATGGCTCAGTGGTTAAGAGCACTGACTGCTCTTCCAGAGGTCCTGAGTTCAATTCCCAGCAACCACATGGTGGCTCACAGCCATCTGTAATGAGATCTGGTGCCCTCTTCTGGCCTGCAGACATACATGCAGACAGAACATTGTATACATAATAAAAAAAAATAAATATATAAAAAAAGATCATTTTAAAAAATAAAAAAAAGAAAAGAAATAATCTTGGGTTGGAGAGATGGCTCAGTGGTTAAGAGCACTGACTGCTCTTCTAGAGGAACAATTGAAGGGCACTGGCTGCTCTTCCAAAGGACCAGGGTTCAATTCCCAGCCCCTACATGGCAGCTCACAACTGTCTGTAACTCCAGTTCCATAGGATCCAATACCAATACCCTCACACAGACATACATGCAGACAAAACACCAATGCACATGAAATAAAAGTTAAAAAAAGAAAATCTTTAGGGGACTTGAGAGATAGCTCAGTGGTTCAGAGCACTGGCTGTTCTTTCAGAGGACCAGCTTTGACTTCCAACATCCACGTGGTCACTTACCACCATCTATGAATCCAGTCCCAGCTGGGTCTGACAGCTTCTGTGGGTACTGCACACATGTGGTACACATACATAGGTGCAGGCGAAACACCCCTCCCACACACACACAAAACCAATCTTATCATTTTTTTTAAATCTTATAGGGTGTTATTAGTCCCTAGAAGATCTTCTGTAATGTTTGTCTGATGGCCAGGGTAGTCCAAGTTGTAACCGTGATCTGTCAAAATCAGGAGTCCCTTGGGGCTGGAGAGAAGGCTCAGTAGTTCCGAGACCTTAGCCTTCTTGCACCAGACTTGGGGTTGTTCCCAGCAACCACATGGTGGCTCACAGCCCTCTGTAACTCCAGTGTCTGGGGAGCTGATGACCTCCTCTGACCTCCACGGGGCACTTGCATGTATATGGTACACACGAACTCATGTAAGCACACACACATACACAGAATAGCAAATAAATAAATCTTTAAAAGGGTCGGGCAGTGGTGGCAGCAGCGGCGCACGCCTTTAATCCCAGCAGAGCCGGGTGGATCTCTGTGAGTTCGAGGCCAGCCTGGTCTACAGAGGGAGATCCAAGGCCGGCACCAAAACTACACAGAGAAAACCTGTCTTGAAACCAACCCCTTAAATAAATAAATAATCTTAAAAAAAAAAAAAAAAAAAAAAAAAAAGAAGATCAGGAGGAGTCTGCCTATTGACCCAGGATCTGAGTGGATATGATTAGTGCCTCATGGCGTCTCCCTAGGAAGGCTGTGGGAGACTCAGCTCCTTGAATGACTCAAGACAGCTTGTAGTAATTGAAGGGTTTTTAGTGTGGGTTCTTTTTCAGCCTTCCAAGATGCAGTAAGAAATGCTTTTGTCTCAGTCTCCCCAGGAGACTGTCCCATTCAGAGCCACTCATGGGGATTGCTTGCCATCAGTAGAGGGACAATTTCCTCCCTGTGCCCGTCTCCTTCAGAATCTGCCTTGTATGTTTTATCCCCACACAGTTTTGCAGCCCATGAGATTGTAGTCTTCTGTGAGGGTTAAGGTTAAACATGAGTATGCCTTTTCATGTCCATGTCAAATCACAGGACTGGGCTAGTCCCCAGAAAATACCTATTAATCAGGAGCCTCTCGGGGCAGTTTTAATTTGCCTTCAGTCTTGGACCTGGTTGGATCTTTTCTGGGGTTCTAGGTATGCCTCTCTCAAGGGCAAAGGAGAGGGGAGAGGGGAGCCTGGAGTTTTGGTTCCCCTAGATAAGGAGGGCAGGAAGGAGACATTGTAGGTACTCCTTCCTAGATGGAAGCCTTTTCTCCTCTATGGGACAGTTTCTTTCCCAATGTGGTGTATTTAAAGGCTTTGGGGACTGAGTCAAAATCATGGCTAGAATTCATGAACCCATGTGGTTGTTTTGTTTTGTTTAAGAATTATTTTTATTTTCTGTGTCTGAATATTCTGTGTGCATGGACGTATGTGTACCATGTGTGTTCCTGGTGCTCATGGAGGCCAGAAGAGGGCGGCACATCCTCTGGAACTGGAGTTAGACAGTTGTGAGTTTCCATGTTGGTGCCCTCTGCTAGGGCAAATACTCTTACCAACTGAACCATCTCGCCAGCCTCCCATGCAGCTTAAAAAATTGTTTTGATTTATTTTATTTTGTGTGTATAAGTGTTTTGCCTGCACATGTATGTGTGCTCCATGTGCATGCCTGGTGACTGTAGAGGTCAAAAGAGGGCATCAGATCTCCTAGAACTGGTTGTGAGCCACCATGTGGGTGTGGGTAACCGAACCCAGGTCCTGTGAAAAACATTAAGTGCTGAGTCATCTCTTCAGCCCCTCGTGTCATTTTTTTTGAAAATATAAATCAGGGTTTGTTTGTTTTTTTTCTCAAAGCAAAGAAATCTTGCATATATAGTAAGTCATACCATTTCCCTCCTCCCAGAAAAGCAAGTCAGGTTGTAAATATAAACTGATAATTAATACTTCCCTCTGGGGGCCATTTCCCCTCCCCCCCCACTTCCCATCTGGTATTCTGGCCAAGCTTGAACACAGAAAAACACTATCCTTTATTATTATTATTTTTTCCTTAGGATCTGGAGATAAAAGTGGTCTAAGTTGGGTTTTTTTTTTCTTTCCTTTTAAGATAGGGTCTCTCTACATAGTCCTGGTTGTCCTGGATCTTACTATGTAGACCAGGCTGGCCTCCAACTCAGATATCTACCTGCCTCTGCTGGGATTAAATGAATGAGCCACCATACCCGGCTGGTCTGCGCTCTAAGCGGACACTGAGTGGTGGTTTGAAAGAAAATGGCCCCTAAAGAGAATGGCACTATTAGGAGGCATGACCTTATTGGAGTAGGTGTGGCCTTTTTGGACAAAGTGTATCACTGTGGGGTGGGCTTTGAGGTCTCCTTTGCTCAAGCTGCACTCAGTATGACACGGTTCACTTCCTGTTGTCTGCAGGTTCAAGATGTAGCTCCTTCTCCATTATCAGCTCCTTCTCCAGCACCATGTCCGCCTGCATGCCACCAAGTCCCTCCAAGACGATAATGGACTAAACCTCTGAAACCCTCTGAAACCGTAAGCCACCCAATTAAATGTTTTTCTTTATAAGAGTTGCTGTGGCCATGGTGTCTCTTCACAACAATAGAAACTCTAAGACACACTCCAAAGGAGAAGAAACAAGGTGGACTTTGACTCTGGGTCGCTTATATGTTGTGGGTGTTCTGTGGAATCCTGGATAAGCTCCTAAGCTGTAATAGTTGTTATAGTTGTGGTCTGTGACTCCAATACCACGTCCTCCAGATGATGAGGAATTAAGCCCACAGATAGAAGAAACAGAACACTTGGCCCTTGGCCAACATGTTTATTAGAAAGTGAAAGAGAGGGGTTGGGGATTTAGCTCAGTGGTAGAGCACTTGCCTAGCAAGTGCAAGGTCCTGGGTTCGATCCTCAGCTCCAAAACAAACAAACAAACAAACACAAAAAGAAAGTGAAAGAGAGGTGGGTGGAGAGACGGCTCAGCAGTTGAGAGCCCTGGCTGATCTTCCAGAGGACCTGGGTTCAATTCCCAGCATCCATGCAGCAGCTCACAACTATCTGTAACTCCAGTTCCAAGAGACCTGATACTCATACATGGACATATATGCAGGCAAAACACCAATGCACATAAAAAAACTCATTTTTAAAAAAGTAAAAGAGAAATTTTGAAGCAGGAGGATTCAAGAGAAGATACTGTCGAAGGAAGGGCTGTGTGTTGTTAAATGGTTACAGAACAAAGAAAACAATAATGTCACCAGACATAGTGGCACATGCTCTTAATCCCAGTGCAAGGGAGGCAGAGGCAAGGAGACCACTTTGAGTCTGAGGCCAGCCTGGTCTACACAATGAGTTCCAGACCAGCAAGGGAGATCCTGTTTTAAAGGAAAAAACAAAGCTAGGCAGTGGTAACAGCCTTTAATCTGAGCACTTGGGAGGCAGAAACAGGCATATCTCTGAGTTCAAGTCCAGCCTGGTCTACAGAGTTGGATCTAGGACATCCAAGGCTACACAGAGAAACCCTGTCTCAAACAAAACAAAAGAACACTTGTCATTCTTCCAGAGGATCTGAGTTTTATATCTATGACTCACATTAAGAGGCTCACAACCCCCCCTAACTTCAGCTCTAGGGAATCTGATGCCCTCTTCTGGCCTTTGTGGACACCTACATGCACACAGAGAGAAATACACATACACACATAAACAAAATTAAATCTTTTTTTTGTTTGTTTTTTGTTTTTGTTTTTTGTTTGCTTGTTTTTTTGAGTCAGAATTTCTCTGTGTATAGCCCTGGCTGTCCTGGAACTCCCTATGTAGACCAGGCTAGCCTTGAACTCACAGAGATCTGCTTGACTCTGCCTCCTGAGGGCTGGGATTAAAGGTGTGCGCCACCACCACTTGGCAAGTAAATCTTTTTGTAAAAAAGGAAGAAAATACTAATGGGATAAATGGTGACAGTTGGTTTGTCTTCTCCTGGTGCACAAGGTAACCGATTTCTTTTCACAGCACTGGGGTTATCTAAAGATCGTCAAACAGAAGGCCTCTGACGTGTGGAGAGTTTGACAGGATGACTGGGGCCTCCAGATGTGCAGCATCTTATTGGGTCTGGCTCGAGATTAAAAGCATGCACCACCACACCGGCTGATTCTGGTTCTCATGGAGCGGTTGAGCTCTAAAGAGCTCCTGTTTGACCTGCACATGGTGGTCCATGCCTACAAATCCTAGCACTTGGGAGGTGAAAGCAGGAGAATGAGAGATTGAAGGCCATCCTTGGCTGACATAGTGCGTTTGAGGCCTGTCTGGTCTGTAGGAGACTCTGTCTCAATAATAGTTCTATTTGGGTTGAGCACGTGCTCATTTGGTCCTTTCTTCTCACTCATCCTAAAGCTGGATGCTGAACCCTAAAAAGACTGGTGAGGTGAGGGCTCTGCCTAGAACCCAAGACTGTGAGGACTGAAACACCTCCCCGTCCCACCGAGAAGGCCCAGCCGGAAGCAGCCAGCAGCATGACGTCCCCTCAAGTTATGACTCACGGCTCTCTTTCCACTCTGGGGTCGGGCATCTTCGGGATCCTATTTCTACTGGAGGGGGCCTTTGCTAGAGAGTGTCTTAAACCTTTTGGGGCTTAAGGGTGTGATGAGAAAAGGGTAAGTGTGAGGTCAGAAGTGGTAAGAGAAGGGAGAGGAGGAACAGCTCCCCCGTAAAGGGCCTTGAGTCCCCACTGGAAGCCCGCATCCACCACAGTTCACATGGAACTTCAGCACAAAGAATCCGTGAAAATATCTGTGGTGCATGTATTGTGTGGTGGTTATGCGTGTAAACGTTCTGTGTGAGCTCCCTCCTAATCAATGTCTATGCCGCATGCCATGTGTGTGCATGTGTGTGCATGCATAGAGAAACAGGAGGTGGATGTCCAGTGCCTTCCTCGATAGCTTTCTTCCTTCCTTCCTTCCTTCCTTCCTTTCTTTTTCTTTCTTTTTTTGAGACAGGGTTTCTCTGTGTAATTTTGGTGCCTGTCCTGGATCTCGCTCTGTAGACCAGGCTGGCTACGAACTCACAGAGATCCACCTGGCTCTGCCTCCCGAGTGCTGGGATTAAAGGCGTGCGCCGCCACCGCCTGGTGATAGCTTTCCTTTTTATTTATGTATTTTACAGAGCTTTATGGGCTCAGCAGGCCACACTGCTGTCAAACCTCATATCCTGAGTTCCATCCCCAGGACCACATGGTGTGAGAGAGACAACTCCTGCAAGTTGCCCTCTGACCTACACAGGCTTGCCCCTGCTGTGTGTTGAGTAGCAAATTCCTCCAAGGCAAAACACACCACCCTGCAGGGAAGCCCCTGGAAACTAGGGAAGGAAACAACTCAAAAGCTTTAGGAAGTCCCTGAAACTGACCAGATTCACTAGGCCGGTCCTTCTCCAGGGTTATATAAGCAATGGAAACTGCTGAGAGACACTCTGAGGAGATCAGCTGTGCAGCCTGGAGGAAACTCTCCAACTTCTCAAGCCGCCTTCAAAATTGTACAGCGAGTGCTAGTCCCAGTTTCTGTAACTGTCACTCATGCTGGCTTGGGCTTTGGTGATGCAGCTGTCTTTAAGTCATTTATGGTCCTGTAAGTAACCCTTCACCCACACCCTTGTCAGTAACCCCAATATAACCCATTGGTTTACCAAGGCACACTTTGATGCTGTACTTCCTTTGGTTTCTTGTCAGTTCCATGGAGTGAGTAGACATTGTTCCTATTTCACCGGGAATGTGTGCCCACCCCTCCAAAAAAATAAATAAAAGTAATATGAATATTTTAAATGCCATCAAAAATTACATTTAAAATTTATTTTGTAGCCAGGTATGGTGGCACATACCCTTAGTCCCGGCACTCAGGAGGCAGAGGTGGGCAGATTTCTGAGTTCAAGGCCATCCTGGTCTACAGATCGAATTCCAGGACAGGCAGGGCTATGTAGAGGGACCCTGCCTCAGAATAAATAAATTAATTATATATACACATATATAATTATATATACATAATATATGTGTATATATACATAATATATAATACCTTATACACATATAATTATATATACACATACATATGTGTATATATACATAATATATGTAATACATTATACATATGTATATACATATTTAATTTACTTTGTGTGCATGAGCACAAGTGGAGGCAGAGGATATTTGCAGGAGCTGGTTTTCTCCTTTACCACGTGGGGTCCTAAGTACCAAACCCAGCCACCTTATTTTTTTTGAGAGACGATCTCTCACTGAACCAAGAGCTCATAAATTCAGCTGGACTGGCTGCCCTTCCTCAGCCCAGGGCTGCATCTAGCTTTTTACACGTGTGTTAGGGATCCAAACTCATGCTTCTTAAAATAGTATTTTTCATTTCAATTCTCAGATACCTTTTTTTTTTTTTAATTTTATGTTCATTGGTGTCTTGCCTACATGTATGTCTGTGTGTCTGTGTGAGATTGTCAGATCTCTTGGAACTGGAATTACAGTTGTGAGCTGCTATGTGGGGGCTGGGAATGGAACCCGAGTCCTCTGGAAGAGCAGCCAGTGCTCTGAACTGCTGAGCCATCTCTCCAGCCCCCAGATATCTTCTTATCTTAGTCCTTATCATCACTTTAAAGGGATCATAGGTCGTAGAGAAATAACCAGAAAATATCCGCAGCTCACTGTTGTATCCCCCAGCCTCGGATCTCAGAGAGGGAGTTAGCTTAGCCAGAGCCGGAATGAATCTGCCCAGGCTGAAGGCCTTCCTTCTCTCCAAGGGTACACCCGATCCAGTTCCTGAGACTCGAGGGGGCCCCCTTAAGAGTCTGCAGCTGGACCAGACATCCAGGATTCCCTAAGCCTGTTCCTGCTGGCGGGTCCTCCCACCACAAGAGCTGATTTTCAAGTTGGGGGAAGAGGCCGGTTTCCCATCCCCCAGTTATCCCCACAACGCGGAGTCCGGGGAAGGAGGGGGAGTGGGAAGGGTGGGGGTAGTGAGAGAGCCAGGTCCTTGCTAGTAAATCAAAGTTGGTTTCCCAGAGGGAGCTGCAGCCGCCGCTTTGACTTCCTTCTCCCCTCCCCCTCTGCGTTACCCCACAAGCCCAGCTCCAGGGTTTCAATTCCACCCTGAAAAGCAGTGGGGCCTCCGCTCAAACCCGCCCAGCTCCTCCAATTCCCAACAACAGCTTAAGTTACAGGAAAGAGCGAGCGAGGGGAGGGGGGATCGAGGTGACCCCCTGCCTTGAAGCAAAGGAGAGAAATCCTGGGAGAGAGGAGAGAGAGAGGAAACAGAGGGGCTTAGGAGATGCCCCCCCCTCCCAGATGGAAGGGAGTGGCCGCAGCTGAGAGGAGCCCCCAGTGAAAAGCCAACTTTCCCAGCGGGTATCCACACGGTTCCCCTCACCGAGCCTCCACACTTCAACCTGCATGTCACTCAGGCTTCCCCTTTCTTCTTGGTGTTAGGCCCTCGCCTTTTAGAACAGGAGACAGAGTTCTTGATCCATTGATCCCCACGAACCCTAATTTCTTCAATGTAAAAGCAGAGTCAGCCACTCACCAAACTCAGCATAGATTTCTGAGCCTCCTTCTCTGCCCTGAGCCACCCACGCTTGCTCAAGCTAAGGCCTGGGCTAATTAAAGCCCTTAAGTAATACATTCTCTGTGATATCTGTTTAATCCTTTTAAAGCCCATTTGGCCTTCCAGAAACATGGGTGTAGGTGCTGGAGGGATGAAGGGCCAACTAAACAGGCGTGGATTTTGGCAGGGCCAGGTGACAGGCACTGAGGACCTGGGAAGGCAGGAAGCAGAGGTCGCAGAATCCTAGGTCTTTGCAGATGAGAGCGACTTCCATTGATCCTTTTCCATTGGCTTCCTGACTGTGGAGATTACAGGCATGACCACCGCTCATGGTCTGTGTCCAGCTGACCTTGGTCCCATTCCTTCCTTATTTAATGTGCTTTGCTGTTGTACCTGCATGTATGTCTGTGTGAGGGTGCTAGATCCCCTGGAACTGGAGTTACAGACAGCTATGAGCTGCCCTGTGGGTCCTGGGAATTGAACCTGGGTCCTCTGGAAGAGCAGCCAATGCTGTTAACCACTGAACCATCTCTCCAGCCCCATCTGAGCTCAGTCACTAGCTCCAAGAAGGTTTTTTGTTTATTTGGTTTGGTTTTGGTTTCAGGTGTTTGTTTGTTGTTGTTTTAAAGACAGAGTCTCACTATGTAGCCCTGGCTAGACTAGAACACACTATGTAGACCAGGCAGGCCTCAAACTTGCAGATCCCCACCTGCCTCTGTCTCCCAAATGCTGGGCTTAAAGCTATGCTCTACCACACCCAGCCCAAGAACGGAGTATTTTTGATTAGAGAATAAAACCTTTAAGGATTGGAAAGTATCTGAAATTTTTTTGCTCTCCTTTCATAGTCCCCAGACAGATGCCAACAATCCCTCCCTCTTCAGGGCAGAAGGTGGTAATGCTTTGGGGAGGAAGAACAGTGATCCATTATGGAGGAGAAAGGTGGGGCTCACTCTCTGCCAGAGCTTCCTGGAGAAGAGACCTTTCCCTTAGGAGCACCCCACAACAGGCACGATCCCCTAGAGATTCTGTAGACGTAGCAGAGAGAGGCAGAGAGAGGCAGAGAAGCTGGCTTCTGAGAAGGAGCCGGGGTTGGGGGAGAAGAGGGTGGGCAAGTGCTTGGGCAGCTGTCCCTATGGTGGGAGGCCGACATGGAGGACTTGCGGGGAAGAGGGAACCCTGGGCAGCGCCCCTCTGGTTTCCTTCGCTGGGCATTCTCTATGCTGTCTTTTGAGCATGCTTGTGGCATGCAGGATATCACTGGCAGGCTGTCATTCACTCAGCTGTGTGGGACACACAAGCCTTTAAGCCTGTCTGGGTCTGGGAGGCTTTGAGTGAAGGAAGTTCCAGAAATGCAAACACGGTCGTCTCACAGTCCCCTCGCCCTCCCCAACATCAGCCTGTGCTTTTAGAATTCTTTCTCTTTTAAAAAACTTTATTTATTATTAGACCTGGAACTCGCTTTGTAGATCAGGCTAGCCTCCAGTCTCAGAGATCTCCCACCCTCTGCCTCCCATGTCCTCGGTGGTTTAAAGGCATGTGCCATCATACCTGGTCTTTTTTTTTTTTTTTTTTAAACAAGGTCCCATGTAATCCAGGCTGGCCTTCAACTTGCTATGTAGTTAAGGCTGCTCTTGAACTCCTGATGCCCTTGTCTCCAACTTTCCAAGTGCTGGTGTTACTGGTATGCACCATCCCACCTCTGACTTAGACTATCTGCCTTACATGAAGCAGGTGCCCCATAATTTGTTGGATTAAAAACAACAATAGCCAGTCAGTGGTGGCACACACCTTTAATCCCAGCACTCGGGAGGTAAAGGCAGGCGGATCTCTGTGAGTTCGAGGCCAGCCTGGTCTATGGTGAGAGTTTCAGGACAGCCAGGGCTATTACACAGAGAAACCCTGTCTCCAAAAAAACAAACAAACAAACAAACGAAACAACAACAACAACTGAAACAACTCCTGGCTCAGCGGTGGAAGGAGCTGGCTGCCAGGCCTAAGGACTTGAGTTCGATCATGGGGAACTCACACAGTGAAAGAAGAGAGACAGGACTCCTAGAAGTTGTCCTCTGATGTCTGCATGCACCCACAAAATAAATAAATAATAAATAAATCTAATTTAAGAAATAACAACACATATTAACCAAGCTTTTAGCTTAGCACTGGGTCAAGGGAGGGCTACATGCCATTTCACAATTGAAGCAAGGTAAATAAAACTTCTGAACTGGAATCAGGAAAAACAAGCCGTGTGGCATTCTCTTGTAGAATCTAGCCTGGCCTGATTCTTCCTCAGGCTCCCTTCTTGGTTCTTAAAGGTTGACATCTCAGACAGCTTTTAGCCTTCCTTCCCATTCTGGGTTCTCTAGATGGTCTCGGTCCCACTTGCAGCTCCCCATCTTAGGCTAGTGACCTCCCGCTGGGCACTGGGCTTCAAAATCGATCTGCCTATACACCCATGATGAAGCTGGTCCACGCTCAGCTTCGATTTTTCCTTGATGTTCTGACCATGGCCAATGATAGCTGGGATATCTAGTCAGAAACCTGGGGGTGGATCTCCTTTCTTCCTGCCTCTCTCCACATTTACACACCCCCTCATCTCAGTTTTCACCCTTACCATCTCTTGTCTGAAAGCTTTAAGATAATAGATTGATACAGTTATATGTATTGGATTCGGTGTGATCATTTGGTACATGAATAGAATCTGTAATAATCAAAGGGTAGCAGACATTTCCATTTCCTTAAACATTGGTCATTTCTTTGTGTTGGCTTATACTTCCTACTCCTATGAAAATAAACTTTTTTCCCCCTAGACAATCCAGTGTCTCTCTTATGGAAGGTGAATGCTTGTCAGCCCAGGAGTTATCTTTTTTATTTTTCAAGACAGGGTTTCTCTGTGTAACAAACAACCTTGGCTGTCCTGGAACTGGCTTTGTAGACCAGGCTGGCCTCGAACTCAGGGAGATCCACCTGTCTCTGCCTCCTGAGTGCTGGGATTAAAGGCGTGCGACAACACCGCTCTTGCTACCATTTTTTTTTTTTTTTTTAAGATTGGGTTTTATGTTGCTCAAGCTGGTCTCCAACTCTCTATGTAACTGAGGATGACTTTGCTCTGTTCAAAGTGAACTTTGTAACTTTTTATGTGTGACTGAGACTAGGTTGGATTTGTCTTTCTGTGCCTTATCTGGCCCTTGCAATCCACCCTAGAGTTATGTCTCTGGATGCCTGTTGTGTTTCTCAAAGCTGCCCAAATATACGACAGTGTCCCCCCCCTCCCCAGCCCCCTTCCAGGCCTGGTCTGTGTACAAGGTGCTCAGTCAAAGCCTCCTGTGCCATCACCCCCCCACTCCCCCCCCACTCCCCCCCACTCCCCGCCTCAGTCCCCCAGATGCACATGGAGCTCTAACAGGGCCAAGTACCTGGGCACCCTGCCCATTCCCCAATCCATCTATTCCCCCAGAATGCCGCTGTACTGGCATTCCATGCTCTGGACTGCCTGCCTGTTTCTCCATTAGATTGTGAATGCATATTTCTGCATCCAGAGTCTTGCAGGGCTCATCCTTCTGGCCTTTCTTGCCTCATCCTCATTCACTCATTCCAACCATGCCTATAACTCAGTTAGATACCCTCCTCATGATGCCTTCGCAGCACCAGAGACCTTCTCTCCGGAGAGCTGATAGATAAAGCCGCTGGGCTTTATCTATCCATGCTTGTGATTGTGTGATGAATGTGAACCTCTCCATTGGAACCTACGCTGCATAGGAATGCGGCTGGGTCTGGTGCTTAATCTATAAATTAATTAAGCAAATAAATACACAGTTTTTTAAAAGGCACTGGGCACTGTATAGTGGAGGAGACATAGCTTTAAGGGCCAGGTGTGGGTGCACACCTGTGATGCCAGGGTTTGGGAGGTGGAAGCAGGAGGATCAGGAGTTCAATGTCATACTCCACTACATAGCAAGTGAGTTTGAGGCCACAGCAAGCTTCATGAGATCCTGTCTCAAAACAAAAGAAAAAGCCCAGGGTGACACAGCTTTGAAATTCATGCTACTCAGGAGGCTGAGGAGGCAAGATCACAGGAGTGAGTGCTGTGGAATAATCCTTCTGTACACTGTGTGAATATATGTCACTATGGCTGGTTTAATAAACAAGATGACTAGCCAATAGCTGAACAGGATAAACTTAGGCAGAGAATGATGGGATGAGGAAGGGTGGAGTCATAGAGTCACCAGCCAGCCAGAGAATAAGGCAGATACACAAAATAGGATAGAGATAAAAGCCAAGAGTCTTGGGGCAGCACATAGATTAATTTAAATGGTTTACGTTGTGGGGCTGGAGAGATGGCTTAGAGGTTAAGAGCACTGCTTGTTCTTCCAAAGGTCCTGAGTTCAATTCCCAGCAACCACATGGTGACTCACAACTATCTGTAATGAGATCTGGTGCCCTCTTCTGGCTTGCAGGGATATATGCAGACAGAACACTGTATACATAATAAATAAATAGATTTAAAAATAAATGATTTACATTGTAAGAGCTAGTTAGTAACAAGCATGAGCTATTGGCCGAGCATTTATAATTTACATTACATCTCTGAGTCAGTTATTTGGGAAGTGGCTGCCAGTTATTTGGGAGCAGGTGGTCAGGACAGGAAAACTCTGCCTACAAGTGAGTTCCAAGACACCCTAGTTAATGAGATCTTGTCTCAAAATAAAAAGTCAAAAGAACTGGAGAAATGCCTCAGCCATTAAGAATCCTTGCTGCTCTTGTAAGAGGACCAGAGTTCAGTTCCTGCACCCACACCCACATGATGGGTCTCAATTAGTACCAGGGATCCAGTTCCCTCTTCTGGCACCTGAGGCATGCATGAATTACACTTGCATACACACAGGAAAAACACTCCTACACATAAGTATAAAGAAATAAATCTTTAACAAAATAGCTTGGCATGGTGGCAATCATGAGGCAGAGCAGACATGATCAACATAAGGAGTTCTAGGCTAGCCAGTGCTACATAGTAAGAACCTGTCTCAAAACAAAACAAACAAAAAACAATTAAAATAATGACTGTATACACACACACACACACACACACACACAGAGAGAGAAATAAATAAAAAAAAAATGGCTAGGGGGCTGGAGAGATGGCTCAGAGGTTAAGAGCACTGGCTGTTCTTCCAGAGGTCCTGAGTTCAATTCCCAGCAACCACATGGCTGCTCACAACCATCTGTAATGAGATCTGGCTCCTTCTTCTGGCCTGCAGGGATACATGCAGGCAGAACACTGTATAAATAATAAATAAATAAGTCTTTTTTAAAAAATGGCTAGGAATGTAGCTTAGTGTTAGAGCACTTGCCTAGAATGTGCAAGACCCTGGCACCACAATATGTGTGTGTGTGTGTGTGTGTGTATCTATGTATGTATGTATGTATGTATGTATGTATGTATGTATGTATGTATATCCCAGCAGGCCTGATTTTACTTTTGCCTTTTCATTTTTTGTTTTTTGAAATAGAGTCTCACTCTTTGCTCTTGCTGACCTCAAACTCATAGAGATCCATTGCCTCCGCCTCTCAGGTGCTGGGATTAAAGACCCGTGCCACCATGCCTCGCTCTCTTTTTAGATTTTTCAATTTTAAGTGTGTGGGTGTTTTGCCTGCATGTATGTCTGTGCGCCCTGTTCATGCCTGGTGTTTACTAAGGTCAGCAGAGGGCATCAGAGCCCCTGGAACTGGGCTTTCAGATGTCTGTGAGCCAGAATGTGGGTGCTGGGAACTGAGATGGGTCCTTGGCAGGATTAACTGCTCTTTTTTTTTTTTTCTTTAAAGATTTATTTATTTATTATGTATACAGCATATATGACTGCAGGCCAGAAGAGGGCACCAGATCTCATTACAGGTGGTTGTAAGCTACCATGTGGTTGCTGGGAATTGAACTCGGGACCTCTGGAAGAGTAGTCAGTGCTCTTAACCACTGAGACATCTCTCCAGCCCTTTTTTTTTTTTTCTTCAATTTTTTTTGGGACAGGGTTTCTCTGTGTAATTTTGGAGCTGTCTTGGATCTTGCTCTGTAGCCCAGGCCGGCCTTGAACTCACAGAGATCCGCCTGGCTCTGCCTCCCGAGTGCTGGGATTAAAGGCGTGCACCACCACTGCCTGGCTCCCATCTTTAAATTTTAAAAATTGTATCTACTTAATTTGTATGTAGGGGTATGTGTGTGGAAGTCTGAGCACAACTTGTGGCCTCTAGTTCCCTTCTTCCTCGAGGTGGGCCCCTAGGACTGATGTCAATCATCAGGCTTGGCAGCAAGTGCCAAGTTTACCCACTGAGCTGCTTTATCAGTTCTTCAAAACATTTGACGTCCTGGAGTTACCTGGTACATGGCCCACACTCTAAAAGGAGTCTGTGACCAGCCTGGGTAACAAGGACACAGCATAGTCAGCTCCCGCAGCGATTACGTTAGTCTTGGAATCAGGAATCCTTAGTGTGTGCAAGGCCTGGTGTGTGTGTGTGGGGGGGGGGGGAGGCAGGGCACAAGACACAGGACAGGACTCAGGTACAGGGCTCCCAGTTTGTATTCTTCTGGTCCTGGGCTTGAGCCTCAGAAGAGAGGGAAGGAGAGAGGGAGAGAGAGAGAGAGAGAGAGACAAGGTGGGTGATGGGTGGGGTGGGTGGGAGTGCGATGGGCAGGGGAGGAAAGCAGGGAGGGAGGGACAGAGCGAGAGAGAAGGGGAATAGTGTGTTGAAGGAATGAAAAATTGACCGACTGCATGAAAAAGGTTCTTTATTTCCACTTCCCAGCTTCACCCCTTAGTCTTGGAGTGGTCCAAGGGATAACTGCCACCCAGGCTACCCCTGACCTGGAAATGGATTTGTCCTGGAAGGAAATCGAAGATTCAACACTTACACTGGATTTGCTCTCAATTTATATTAGACTGTGAACTTCCTGAATGGGGTACAGGAGCCTGTCTTACTTTAAAAACTTGATATATATATTTTGCCTGTACAGGTATTTTGCCAGCCCATATGTGTATCACATTCATGTAGTACCCAAGGAGGCCAGAAGAGGGCATCTGATGCCCTGCAACTGGAGTTCTAGACCTGTGTGAACCATTAAGTGGGTTCTGGGACTCAAACCCAGGTCCTCTGTAAGAGCAGCCAGTGTTCTTAACCACTGAGCCATCTCTCCAGCCCCAGAACACTTTCTTCTTTAAAAGAGGGGAAAGAAGTTATTCAAGACTCCAAAAGGATACTGAGGGTGGTGGTATATAACTTTAATCTCAGCACATGGTAGAAGACAGATCTCTGTTAATTCGAGGCCATCCTGGTCTACATAGAGAGTTTTAAGTCATCCAGGATTATACTGTGAGGCCCTGTCTTTAAAAAAAAAAAATCATCCAAAAGGAGCATTTTCAGGTTGTAAAGAATTTGAATATTTTTGTTTGTTTCTTTTTTTGATTTTTTTTTCCAGACAGGGTTTCTCTGTGTAGCCCTGGCTGTCCTGGAACTCGCTCTGTAGACCAGGCTGGCCTCGAACTCACAGAGACCTGCCTGCCTCTGCCTTCTGAGTGCTGGGATTAAAGCTGTCTGCCATCACCGCCTGACTTTTGTTTATTTCTTTTCTTCCATTCTCATTCTGCAGTTGAGGCTGGCCTGGAACTCCTAGTAATTCTCCTGCCTTAGACTTCTGGGATCACAGTTGTGAGCTGCTGAAAATTTACAATCATTCATCTAGTCGGGGGTTGGGTGGGGAAGAGACCACTTCTTAACCCTGTGAAGCCCAGGTTCATCATACAGTCTTCTCTCCTTTAAGCTGCTGTTTTGCCGGTTCCAAACGCAGCCCAATCCTAGCAGCCCAATCCTAGAGCAGGAAGCAGCTCTCACAGCCGGGAAGATTTGGCCCACAATGAGAAACAAAAGCGGCTTTCTGAACTCAATCTTCTTTCTTTTTAAGTTCTCCTCCTCTTTCTCTCCAGAGAGACAACAGAAATAATTGATCCATCATCCCTTACCAGACACAGATTCCCATGCAAATTCCCTCCTCTCTCCAGACCTCCAATTTACAAGCCTAGTGTGTTGGGGTGTGTGTGTGTGTGGGGGGCTTTCTACGGACCACGCCACCCCTCAGCCAGGTGAGATGGCGAGGAGAAATCCTCTGTCACAACCCCAGCCTCCACCCTCGCCACACACACCATCTCTCGGGTGTGGAATCACTTAAAGTTTGGGTAAAACTCCCTTTTCTCCCGGGAGATCAAATCTGGAAGCCTTTAGGAGGCGGGGCAGGGATGGGGAGGGAGAAGGCAAATTCCCCAAAACATTCGTCAGACCTAAGAGAGCAGTTTATTCCCTCAAAACTGCCCATCACCCCCGCCATTAACTTTCTATTAAGACCTCCTCCTTATGGCAACTAAACTTTACTTTGCATAATTAAGACTTTCCTCGGAAGAGGGGTGGATTGAAACCTCAGCTCCAGGCCTTTCTCCTTCACCTCACCCCCCACCCCTGCCCTAGCCCTGCAGCCTGGCCTCTGAGTTCCTGAATTTTCTCACTTTGAGGTGCCACGGAACACAAAGAACCATAATGGGCTCCTTTGTGCTCGCTATGGGGCAATTACACCCCGGAGTCCCGGCCCCTTTAAGAGCCCCTTAAAGAGACAGGCTCTCATTTTTCAGAGGGTTACTTAAGGGTGTGTGAAGGGGGAGGGGCAAGGCAAACTTCTCGGGGTCCTTGTTTAGGGTGGAGTTACACTTTTACCACGACTGTATGAGAAGGGCTTGAAAGAAGTCTTTGCAAAAAAGTTTTAAAAGTTCGCTTACGAGCTTTTAAAACACACACATTTTTATATTTTTATATATTTTTTAACCTGAGATTTTTTTTTTTCACTTGATTTTATAAATGGCATTGGAAAAGGGAGGCGGGGTTGAGGAGCGGGGAGGTGAGCCAAGAGCTTGTGTACCCGAGAGCGCCTGGGCTCCAGGACCCCAGATCAGGCTTGAGTTGCCTGGTTCGGACGCCACCCTGGGAAAACGTGTCTCTGGACCTCGCCTCGGCGACTCCGAAGAAATCGCGGATTGGGCAAACAGCCCCTAATATAATAATAGCTTGTCTCTTTAAAAAAAGCCAAGGGAGGGGGGTAGAGTTTTCTTGGCATCTGGTTTCTGATCTCATTATGTTGTGGTCGACCAATCCAGCCCTCGGGGCTGGTCCTCGAGTTTAAATCTGATTGGCCGAGAGCACATTTTGGGACGGTGCAAAGCTCGACGGGGCGGTTTCAAGGATCCCTTTGAGGGGGGGCCGGGCTGAGGAGAGGGCGGGGCCGCCAGCGGGGGCCCCCTTGAAACCGACTAATTGGGATCGGAGAGGCCGAGGTGAGGGCTGAAGGAGGCACAAAGGAGTCGCTGGGTAGAGGAGGGTGGGGAGAGGGGAAGCCCAGAGGCTAGAGGAGGAGGAAGAGGAGCGAGGGCAGCTGTGCGCGGTGTCTTCGACCACTCAGTCCGACCGCGGCGAGCCAGCAGGCGGGTGCGCCGCCCCCTCCCCCGCCCGGCCTCCCCAACTCTGCGGCCGCGAGCAAAGTTTGCAAAGAGGCGCGGGAGGCGGCCGGGCAGAGCTAGGCGGCAGCCGGGAAGGCGCGCGGTCTCGGGGTTGGGGGCGGGGGCTGGGGGGAGCCCAGGAGCCGAGTGGGGGGCGGCGGCCAGCATGCGGGCCCGCAGCGCCCTGCCCCGCAGCGCCCTGCCCCGCTTGCTGCTGCCACTGCTGCTGCTGCCAGCCGCCGGGCCGGCCCAGTTTCACGGGGAGAAGGGCATCTCCATCCCGGACCACGGCTTCTGCCAGCCCATCTCCATCCCGCTGTGCACGGACATCGCCTACAACCAGACCATCATGCCCAACCTTCTGGGCCACACGAACCAGGAGGACGCGGGTCTGGAGGTGCACCAGTTCTACCCGCTGGTGAAGGTGCAGTGCTCGCCCGAGCTGCGCTTCTTCCTGTGCTCCATGTACGCTCCGGTGTGCACGGTGCTGGAGCAGGCCATCCCGCCGTGCCGCTCCATCTGCGAGCGAGCGCGCCAAGGCTGCGAGGCGCTCATGAACAAGTTCGGCTTCCAGTGGCCCGAGCGCCTCCGCTGCGAGCATTTCCCGCGTCATGGCGCGGAGCAGATCTGCGTGGGCCAAAACCACTCCGAGGACGGAGCTCCGGCGCTACTCACCACCGCGCCGCCTTCCGGGCTGCAGCCCGGCGCGGGTGGCACCCCGGGCGGCCCTGGCGGCGGTGGCGTGCCGCCACGCTACGCCACTCTGGAGCACCCTTTCCACTGCCCCCGCGTCCTCAAGGTGCCGTCCTATCTCAGCTATAAGTTTCTAGGTGAGCGTGATTGTGCAGCGCCCTGCGAGCCCGCACGGCCCGACGGCTCCATGTTCTTCTCGCAGGAGGAGACGCGTTTTGCCCGTCTCTGGATCCTCACCTGGTCGGTGCTGTGCTGCGCTTCCACGTTCTTCACGGTCACCACCTACTTAGTGGACATGCAGCGCTTCCGCTACCCAGAGCGGCCCATCATCTTTCTGTCCGGCTGCTACACCATGGTGTCGGTGGCCTACATCGCGGGCTTCGTGCTCCAGGAGCGCGTGGTGTGCAATGAGCGCTTCTCTGAGGACGGTTACCGCACGGTGGTGCAGGGCACCAAGAAAGAGGGCTGCACTATACTCTTCATGATGCTGTACTTCTTCAGCATGGCCAGCTCCATCTGGTGGGTGATTCTCTCCCTCACCTGGTTCCTGGCAGCCGGTATGAAGTGGGGCCACGAGGCCATCGAGGCCAATTCGCAGTACTTCCACCTGGCCGCCTGGGCCGTGCCGGCCGTCAAAACCATCACCATCCTGGCCATGGGCCAGATCGACGGCGACCTGCTGAGCGGCGTGTGCTTCGTGGGCCTCAACAGCCTGGACCCGCTGCGGGGCTTCGTGCTGGCGCCGCTCTTCGTGTACCTGTTCATCGGCACCTCCTTCCTGCTGGCCGGCTTCGTGTCGCTCTTCCGCATCCGCACCATCATGAAGCACGACGGCACCAAGACGGAGAAGCTGGAGAGGCTCATGGTGCGCATCGGCGTCTTCTCGGTGCTCTACACGGTCCCGGCCACCATCGTCATCGCCTGCTACTTCTACGAGCAGGCCTTCCGCGAGCACTGGGAGCGCTCGTGGGTAAGCCAGCACTGCAAGAGCCTGGCCATCCCGTGCCCGGCCCACTACACGCCGCGCATGTCGCCCGACTTCACAGTCTACATGATCAAATACCTCATGACGCTCATCGTGGGCATCACGTCGGGCTTCTGGATCTGGTCCGGCAAGACGCTGCACTCGTGGAGGAAGTTTTACACGCGTCTCACCAACAGCCGGCACGGCGAGACCACCGTGTGAAGCGGCCTCGCCTGGTGGGCACCCCCTCCCTCCCCCAGGGCCGGACTGCGTGGTGCCCTCCTTCACTCGGAGGAGGTGCGCCCTATGGACTCCTATTTTATTTTTTTAAATAAAGAACAGTAAAAACCATTATTTTAGGTCGCTTTTTAAAAAGAACTCTGTCCAACACCCCCTACCAGGTTTGTAATTAAAACTGTAAATAGTCTTTGTAAATTTAATTATTATATTTTATATTTAAAAGGAAAATGGGGAAAAAAAAAAAAAAAGACCAGTGAGGGCGCCAGGGCTGAAGAATGGGGTGGGGGTGGGGGAGGAGGTCTCGCCTCTTCTAAGTGCCCTTTTAAAAGCCGCCCTGTGCTCTGGTTCGAATTTTTTGGTGATTTGGCAGGGCTGGGCCTGCTGGGGAGGCACCTAGCATGCGCGCTGTTTTTGTTGGCTTCAAGGAGTTGGAAGTTAGTTCCACTCAAGTTCTATAAAAGCCAAATTTGCAAGCCTCCTCGCCGACGCGGGGCCTGTGGAAGCTGTTGGATATTTTTTAACGAGACTTGGATTCGTTTTGTTATATTTTATTTCCCGTTCTTCTCCCCCACCCCACCCCCTTTTCACCCTCCTCATTTGTTCTGTCTCCCTCACTCGAAATCTGGAAACCTCCCAATCCAGATGCAGACGCGGAAAAACATACCGCTTTTCGGGAGAGGGCGGAGATGTGGGGAGGAATGGCCTCCACCCCCCCCCCCCAGCCCACTCCCCCGCGGGCACGGAGATCCTTCTGTGGTTTCAGCTCCGGCCCACGCGCAGAGAGTGGGCCACAAAACGCTTTGTGAAGTGTGTTTTGACACTCCCCCCCCACCCCCGCCCAGTACACACACCATTTTAAGAACTACCTTCTTTCCTTGAATTTTAGAGATTCCACTAGCCTCTGAAGCCTGTATTTGCAAACCCTAGGACCTTTTGCTCTTCGATCCCTTTCTCTCCCGGTAGTCTGCTCCCCGCAGTGGTATCCAGGTTAGCAGTTTTTAGGGTTGGGTTGTGTGTTATGTGTGGGGTTTTGTTTGTTTGTTCTTGTTTTCCAAAAGCAGTAAAAATGGTTGGGTTGGAGGGAGGGGAATGGATGGGCTGGTGGGAAATTTTAGTTTTCTTTTGACAAAGACTGGCCTTTTAAAAAAATAAAAAGTTGTCCAGGAAAACAAGAACAGAAACTACTGGGTTAAGTTCGCTTTAGAAGGCCTCTCTGGGCAGGCTCTTTGTGGCTGTGGGGATGGGGTTGCGTGTTTACGTGACATTCTATATCATAAGAGTGATAGAATGTGTCTAACATGTTTCTTCCCCCTGCACACAAATAAAAGTAAAGATTTTTCTTAAGTTAGCTGCCTGAGAGATGATATATAAAGTATCTTTGCCAGTATGAGAATTCCAGTCTCCAACACACATCAGTCCTCTCTGCTGTTTGGAGTCTTTTAGAATTTGGAGGCTGAAGAATTGCAGTCTAGCACGCCAGAGCTCTGCCCTCACCATCTCTCCTGTTTCTTGATAATAGTGCAAATTAAACCTAATAATCATCCTAATAAAGCGCATTTAATTATCTTCAGAGATCTAGCCCTTTAATTGTGTTAACAGGGTTGTAACTCCCCCTCCCCTTAACCAAACCACACACACCCCCTCCCCTCCCCTTCACCTATTTGGTTGGGGGTGGGGGAGAGCGGGCTCCTTGCCCAGGGCCTCAATTGTTTGACTAAATAGTTGCGGGGAAACTGATTTCTTATCATCTTTTGTTGGCAGACTTGTGGGGACTGGGGAGAAAGTAAGTTGGAACCCCGACTTCCATGTGTTTGTGCGTGTTAGTTTATGTTGGGGGAAGGGAAGTGGGAATGCTTGGTGGTAATTGAAGTCATATGTGGGGCTTTGTTTGCAATTGTATTGAAGCCTGGGCATTTCAGCAGAGACCCCCTTCCCAAAATATATAGTCTTTCTCCAAATTATTTGTGCTAAGTTCACCAAGTCTTCAGTATAAATTTGCCTGTGATGGGGGCGGGGAAGCAATGTCACCACTCCAGGGCTCCATTTCTTCCCAGTCTGAAAGGACCCGGTAAAGGCTATGGGAAAGTTAAACTCCACACAATTATGAGTGTCTCTCCTGGCAATAAAGGTGAGACTCCAGGAATCCAGTGGGGTTTACCAGTGCCCGGGATGAAGTACAACAGGAAGAGGATGCTGGTTTCTGCTGAAAAATTGGGGAGAGCCTTCCCCACCCTCGAGATTGCCAGGGTCTTGGCTCTGTGTGCTTCTGTGACATCCGCTTCTGTGCCCTCACAGGAATGGCTTAAAGAGAGGTGAGCTGGTGACGCTAGCCTTTTCTTCCCACCCCCTCCCCCCACCTCAAGGTCTCCTGCCAACCTAGGGGTACAGGGCCTGGGACGGTGGACAAAGTGGCTTTGTGATGAGCGGGGATAAATTAGCTTCTCGGAGAGCCACAGATCCTAAAGAGGCAGCCAAGGAGTGAAGTGCCTGGGAGAACACAGTGGGGGAGACCTCCCTCCATCCCACTCCCACTTCAATGAAACCTCTGAAAGGAGGGGGAGCTTGAGGGCAAAGTGTGAGGGTACTGCAGGCTAGAAAAGGCCTTAGAGGGAACCCCAACGGTCGGTCGACTGCCTGAGCTTGAGGCTGCACCTGGAATCAGTGTCTCCATTGTTTGGAGAACCCAGTTAAGCAGCTCAGAGGTTCGCTTCTAGGTCCTGTGTGGAGGAACGACTTTCTGTCTTGTAAACGGGTTGCTCCTTCCCTCTGGAGGAAGGCCTTGCATTTAATGGAGGGTAGAATTGAAAAGGAAAACTTCGTAGGTCACAGGCCACAGGTGATGTCTCCCTGTTCTCTCAAGTCCTAGAGTGACATGGCAGCTCTGCCGTGGCCAGATCTCTCCTTGAGACAGCTCTGCCGTGGCCACATCTCTCCTTGAGACACTCTCTTCCATCTCTCCTGCAGCTCTGCCGTGGCCAGATCTCTCCTTGAGACACCCTCCTTACTGTTTAGACTGTTTAATGCCCCCCCCCCCAAGTCCCGGCCTTATGTCAAAAACATCCCCATTGTTACAAATTCCTACTCCTCTAAGAGATCGTTAAAAAGTGGGCCTCCGAGAAGCCACTTAAGTTTTCCTAGACAAATTCCTCTGTCTCCCAAAGATTGAGTATCGGGTTCTTTTTAGAGGACCTGTAACTGCCAACTCCTGGACTATTAAAGGGGGGAAGTCTCCAAGAGGTGTTGGGACTCTTGTGTTTGGTTGGATTCTGGCTATACTGGCTGGGTGCTAAGGGACATGCATGTGAGCTCATGGAGCCGTCCATACGCCTGCCCTTCAGTTGAATTGTCCCTTCTGTGGATTTTGCTGCTCACTGGATCAGATCACCTCAAACCCCTAAAGTTAAATTTCTGATGGAAGATTACACTGACTCGGAATATGAACACTCTTTAGTTCTTTGAAGGGCTGGGGGAATGGGGAGAGGCCAGCCCACATGAACACACAATTTTACATTTTAAGTTTAGGAGGATTCCAGACCATTTGGCCAACTCCCCCGCCCCAGCTAGTTATACTCATCTCTGTGGTGGAACGGGAATCTGTGTGATAGACATGGTAGCTCCTGCCTGTAATCCCAGCACTAGGGAGGCTGAGAGGAAGCATGGTTTGGGCCACAAAGTGAATTCTAGGCCAGCCTGGGCTATGATGAAACTCTCTCAAAACAACAGTAAACACACACACACACACACACACACACACACACACACACACACACACACACGGGGTGGGGGGCAGGGGCACAACTAACTAGACCTATAAAAGCAGAAACCCCCAAACTAGATGGTTCTTAGGATGATGAGAGTCTTCTCTCAGGTAACAAATTTTATCAGACCCAGCAGAGTGTGGGGAGTTGACGATATGGAGTGTTTGGAGGGACAAAGGACAGGTCTCTGCATCTGTGTGTGGAGAGACACCTGGGTGAGGCAGGCCAATTGTGCAGGGTTTTCTCACCTCTGCCTGGTGTCCCCATGGGCAGAAAGGCCATGTTCCTGTCAAGCAAGGCTGCCATGTGGGTAAGCTAGGTGATACAGACAGAGCCAGCCTAGAGCACATGTCAGATACACCCTAGCACTTTCCCAACTACTTAGGATAAATTCCTGAAAGTAAAATTACTGCCTCAAAGGACACACATTTCTTGAGAGCCTCATAACCTATTGGTAGTAGTACTTTCCACAGATTAGAATGATTTCCCAGGATCCTAGGTTCGAGCTCTGATTCTGAATGCTAGCCTAGTGTCTAGGGGCTCCTCAGGGTGCTGGTGGGCAACGTTTGTCTCCCTCTCTGATTAGGACACAAATGTCTTACTTGCCTGAGTGAGCAGGGCACACACCAGGGCGGGACTGCCTCTCCAAGGGCTTTGAAGCCAGCTAATTAGGGCTGGGGCTGTCACAGCTGGCTTCCCCTGTGCCTCCCCGCCCCCCAACCTCCTGCCCCAGCTTCCCAGCCCAAGAGCCTTCCCCAGCCGCCTGGCCTGCCCCTGCAGACTCGTCCTCCAAGCCCTCAGCAAAGGTACCAGATTTTGCAAACCGGAAGGGCTGAGGCAAAAAGTAAGTAAGATGAAGAAGGAGAGGATCGGACAAGGGACCGCACTCATCCTTTGCCGTTTAGAGTCTTGACTGCCTGTTGCCGAGGCTGTCTCGTCGTTCCCAATGAGACCTAGTGAGGAGCCAACCTGGGCTGGGGGCTGAGCTCGGAGCCCTTTGTTTGAAAGCCAAAGCTTTCTGAAGGTTCCAGCTTCCCGATCTGGCCTTATAATTAGCCCCAATCAGAGTGTTTATGTCGGGGCCTCGTGCGGAACTCAGAGCCCCGTGATTTCATTTAAAACCTGGGGAGAGGGGGAGGGGACCCATGTGGGGGCAAGCGAAAAAGAGGGAGGAGGTGGAAGGTGGCGAGAAGAAGCCCCGGAAGAAGGTGGGGTAAGAGGGTTCTGGGGGCAACAAACACCCCCTCTTTGGCCATAGCAGGGGACAAGACACCTTCCCAGGATAGCTGACCCCCAGCATATCCTGACTCAGGGCAGGCTCTGTGGGTGGGTGGGCTCATGCCAGTCGGAAATAGCTTGGATATAATTAACACAAGTAATCACCTCTCAGCCCAGTGGGAGGGAAGGGTGCAGGCCAGAGCCAGGCTCCCCCAGGAAGCTCTGGCTGCCCTTCTTCTTCCTCTCCCTAAGGGCCTGGGGTTAGCCAGGCTCTGCAGCTGCTGGAGACAGAGTATGGTCAGGGAAGGGATGTGGGAAAGAAGGGGGCTTATTCTTATCTCTGGCCTCCTGGGTGATAGCAGAGTGTGGGCTGAGGTAGAAAAGCCGGGGCTTGAGGGGACAGCAGGAATTGTGGGTGCAAAGGCTAGAGAGAGAGTTCCCAGCTACTGCTCCCAGGTGGCAGGGGCTATGGCCCCCTCCCCCTCGCTCACCCCACCCCCCATGTCTAAGCACCCCAAGGACCTCTCCAGTAGAGGTGGCTTGTAGGGAATTCTACCTACAAGACTCAGTGTTTTGTGCCAAGGGGGCTGGGAGAGCCATGAGCAGTGTGGAGGCAGAGCTCACAATTCCTTTGCTTAGATCCTTCCAGGCCAGGATGGGCTGTGAGTGCGGCTCAGCAGAAGAGAACATGGCTACCATAAGTGGGGAAGGTCATGAGTTCAGTCCCCAGCTGTGGTGGTATTTTGTTCCCCAAAATATCGTGTACCTTAATAAACTTATTTGGGGTCAGAGAACAGAAAAGCCACTAGTTAGGCAGTGATAGCACACGCCTTTAATCCTAGCATTCCAGAGACAGAAATCCCTCTGCTTCTCTGTGAGTTCAAGGCCACATTGGAAACAGCCAAGCATGGTGACACACGCCTTTAATCCCAGAAAGGCAGCCTTTAATCCCAGAGAGTGGTGGTAGAAAGCAGAAAGATATATAAGGCGTGAGGACCAGAAACTAGCAGCATTTGGCTGGTTAAGCATTTGGCTGGTTAAGCATTTGGCCTGGTTAAGCTTTCAGGCTTTGAAGCAGCACAGTTCAGCTGGGATTCATTCTGGATGAGGACTCAGAGGCTTCCAGTCTGAGGAAACAAGACCAGCTGAGAAGTTGGCCAGGTGAGGTTAGCTGTGGTTTGTTCTGTCTCTCTGATCTACCAGCATTGACCCCAATAACTGGCCTCAGGTTTGATTTTATTAATAAGAACCTTTAAGATTCCTGCTA
Source organism: Peromyscus leucopus (assembly GCF_004664715.2). Classification (NCBI taxonomy): domain Eukaryota; kingdom Metazoa; phylum Chordata; class Mammalia; order Rodentia; family Cricetidae; genus Peromyscus; species Peromyscus leucopus. The sequence goes on along the minus strand of NC_051086.1, from coordinate 89,838,090 downwards.
CACCCAGCACTAAAAAAAAGAAAAAAAAAAAATCCTACCAGATCCCCAAGGAGTATCTGAAGTCCTTCATTCCTATCGCCTATGATGCATAAGCTGGATCTTATGGTCCTAGATCAACCTGCCTCTTGGCTTTGCAACTTACAATCCCTACCTTTCCCTTCCCTTAGCCCACAAGGTCCTCAGAACTGCCCCAGGCTGGCAGCCAAATCCCATCCAGTCTTCTGGTCACCCATCGTGGTTGCTGTGTTGGGTGAGTCTTTATCCCTGTGTGCCAGAGCCATACAAGGGGCCAAGACCACAGGCTCGGGAATCTGTCTATTAAGGTGTGTATGTGAGTGTGAGTATGTGTGTGCTGTGTATGTGTGTGTGTGTGCTGTATATGTGAGTGTGAGTATGTGTGTGTGCTGTGTATGTGAGTGTGAGTATGTGTGTGTGTGCTGTGTATGTGAGTGTGTGTGTGTGCTGTGTATATGGTGTGTGTGTGCTGTGTATATGGTGTGTGTGTTGTGTATGTGAGAGTGTGTGTGTGTGTGTGTGTGTGGTGTGATGGAGAGGACTCTTATTCCATGAGAGGTTTTTGTCTACATAACAGAATCAACTTTACTCATACAATTTCTCTCTTGAGCCTTTTTTGATTTGTTAGGGTCTCAAGTAGACCAGGCTGACCCAGAATCCTCAATCTTCTTGTCTTCTTCCCACCCATCTCCTACAATGCTGGGATTACAGGTGTGTGTGCTCAGGGTTGAACCCAGGGCTTTGCACATGATAGGCAAGCACTCTACCAATGGGGCTCTGTCCCCAGCCCTCCTCCTATTACCCTCTTTGTGCCCTGCTCCCCAGCAGTCCTGAGCACCTCTTCCTTCCTGGCCCAGGGTAGTGTGTAATCTTCTATCCCCTGATGTGGGCTTCCTTGTGGACATGTCTAATCAAATTTTATTCTGCTCTTCCACATGATGTTGGCTTAATTCATAAGCCAGTGAAGATACCAAGTGTGGCAGAAGGAAGCCACTGTTCTGTTCTACAGAATCGTCATCCAAGCCAGCAGACGCCTTTGATCCCAGCACTTGGGGGGCAGAGGCAGGTGGATCTCTGTGAGTTCAAGGCCAACCTGGTCTACAAAGTGAGTTCTAGGACAGCCAGGGCTACACAGAGAAACCTTGTCTCAAAAAAAAAAAAAATATCATCCAAGCAATGAACCGGAGTAATCTGTGGTAAAACTCGCATGCGCTAAGAGTATGGTACAGGGTGACGGCTCAGTGGTAAGAGTGCTGGCCGCACAAGCTTGAGAACCCGAGTTCGAATCCCCAGTATGGGGGTAACGGCTGAACTTGGCTGCCTGGGCCTATAACCAAGGCACTGGGAGTGGGAGACAGGAAGATCCAACAGTTCAGTTGAAAGGCAGCAAGCATCAGGTTCAGTGAGAGGCTCTGTCTCATGAAATAAGGTGGAGCCAGGCAGTGTGGCACACACCTTTAATCCCAGCACTCAGGAGGCAGAGACAGGCGGATCTCAATGAGCTCCAGGCCAGCCTGGTCTACAGAGTGAGTTCAGGACAGCCAGAATGGCTACACAGAAAAACCCTGTCTCAAACAAACAAACAACAACAAAAACAAAACAAAATAAAAAAAGAAATAAGGTGATGTGATGGAGGACATCCATGTCTAGCCTCTTGAGTTATGCATACACCCACTCACATTATAACACACACACACACACACACACACACACACACACACACACACACACCTCTGAAAATATGTTGGCAAAGCTTAACCAGGACAGAGAATTCTGGAAACCTACACTATCTTTACTGCTAATGAGAATGTTAAAAAAAAAAATAGTTTTCCTATCAGCCAGAGTAATTATTCAAATATGCAATCAACAAGTCAGAATTTCCAATTAACTCATTAATTGATGAAGGAACCAATAAGCTATTATAACCTTTCAAAGGAGAAACCAAAGCAGAGACGTGTCTGGGCTATCTTGAATGCTGAAATGAGTAGTGAATGATGCCAGACTGGGTAATATCCATGGGCTATGATCAATTACATCTCCACCAGAGTATCTGCATTTCTGTGGAGAAGAATTGCTTCCATTATTATCAGCTGTCTGAGCTGTAAAATCATTCAAGGTCAATAAAACATGCAAGGACACGCAATACCTTTTTGCCCATTGCTAAGTCTTTCATAGTTTCCTTCAGTGAGAAGTTCTGAGTACAGATATCTAAACCTAACAAGTGCCACTCACTCCTACCAAAGAGAGTTAGTTTTGCCAGGCGGTGGTGGCATACACCCTTAATCCAAGCACTCAGGAGGCAGAGGCAGGCGGATCTCTGTGAGTTCGAGCCCAGCCTGGTCTACAGAACAAGATCCAGGACAGGCACCAAAACTACTCAGAGAAACATTGTCTCGAAAAAAAAAAAAAAAAAAAAAAAGGGTGTTAGTTTCGGTTGGGAGCTCAGAGCCATTCAGACAGAGCTGATAAACCATCCACCGGCCCCAGGCTGGCAAAGCCGTCCACTCTTATTCTTTCTCATGCTGGATTTCTGGTTTCTGTCTCCCTTCCCTTTCTTTCTTTTTTCAATTTTTATTTTGTGTTTATGGGTGTCTTACCTGCACGTGTGTTCGTACACCGTGTACATGCCTGGTGTCCTCGGAGGGCAGAAGAGGGCTTCATATCCCCTGGAACAGGACTTGCAAATAGCGGTGAGCTGCCGTGTGGGTTCTGGGTCCATCCTGGGGCCTCTGGGAGAGCAGCCAGCGTGCTTGACCTCTGAGCCACCGCTCCAGCCCCCCCCCCAACCCTTCTTTCACCCACATCACCATCCATTTCCCTGCGACCTGTGAAACCAACACGGTTTTTTCTTCATAGGCACCACTTAGTGTATACACACCCCACACTACACATCTATAGCACTGATAATATTAATAATGATACTTTAATCCTAGCACTTGGGAGGCAGAGCAGGCTGATCTCTGTGAATCTGAGGCCAGCCTGGTCTACAGAGTGAGTTCCAGGACAGCCAGAGCTACACTGTCTGGAAAAACAAACAACAACCAAAAAAAAAAAAAAGAAAAGAAAAAAAAAAAGAAAGGTCTTATGTCAACCATAATGAATTGTGTAGCTACTCCTGGAGTACTGCCTTGAGAGAGATACCTAAGCATCACTTGGTTTAGCAGAACACCGTGCTGGAATCCATTAGTGATGTCTAACTTGGCCACCGAATCATAGATCCTAATAGTTTTCTTGCCTGTTGGGTATTTGTCAGGCTGGCTTACACCATACACTGTCCTCCATCACCTCCTGACCAATTTTAAACATTGTTTATGGCCCTTCCTCTCTTTGACAGGGTCTTACTGCGTACCCCCAGCTGCCCTGGAACTCCCCAGGTAAACCAGGTTGGCCTTGAACTCACAGAGATCTTCCTGCCTCTGCTTCCCGAGTGCTTGGATTAAGGCCTGTGCCACCACCACCTGGCTTAGCCTTTTCTTTAAAGCCTGAGAAACCCAATGCCTGGGTCATCATCAGCTTTTAGGTTTTTATTACTCCAACTGTGAGTCTAACTACCCTCTCCTCCGCTGTCCTATGGATGATACATCTCCTGTACGAAAAGCAGACTCTTCGGTCTGACCTCAACCCACAGAATCAGAAGCTGCATCTTCACAAGGTTCCAGGGACTTGTTGATACATTCAAGTGTGAATGAAGAACGCTGGTCCAGGGGCACCTCATTCTCAGCCGACCCCGCCCCACCTCAGTTCAGCAGCTGGTCATCTTCCGGGAAGGTGCTGGCTGAGGCCCAGGTCTAAGTTTTCCCGCAGACTCTTGACTCTTACCCCAGCAGAAACAGGTGTGTTCATGGACTATTTCAGCTGAGGCATGAGGATTTGAAACCATTTTGGCCCCACATTGGAGGAGCCTCGTGGAATTCTTTGGCCCGTTCTCTTAGGGTGTGAGGATCTGTTTGTGGATCTTTTGACCACGCCTCTACAGCACGTTGGGCCCCTTTCCTATTTGGGAGACTCTACAGAATTGCCTTGGGGGTCTCTAGAGTCCTGCTAAAACTTCCCACATATCCTTGAAGGTCTTTGCCCCTTCCCATGGGGACCTAGGAGGTAGGGTGGAGCTGGATAGTGCAGAGACAGAAAGGAGAAACACTTGCTGAATTTGAGTTCAACCAGAGTTTGCCGAGCACTGTTCTGTGCCCCTGAGGGTGGGGGAGTGGGGTGGGGTGGGGGAGTGGGGGGGAGAAGACTGGAGATATGGTAATAGATAGCATTGGATGTGCCTTTGTGGATTTTTTTTTGTTGTTGTTGTTGTTTGTTTGTTTGTTTGTTTGAGACAGGGTTTCTCTGTGTAGCTTTGCACCTTTCCTGGAACTCACTCTGTAGCCCAGGCTGGCCTCGAACTCACAGTGATCCGCCTGGCTCTGCCTCCCGAGTGCTGGGATTAAAGGCGTGTGCCACTGCCGCCTGGTGCCTTTGTGTTTTAAGAGAAGGTTTCTCTGTGTAACCCAGCCACTTTGTGGAGCAGGCTGTCCTTTAACTTTCAGTGATCCTCCTACAGGCTAGAACTACTAGTATGACTCACTACACCTGGCTGTGCCTTCTTCATTTTTGGCAGTGTTGGGGATTGAACTCAGGGCCTTGTGCACACTCGGCAAATATTCTGCCATTGAGCTACGTCCCCGAGCTCTGCTCCCTGCCCTTTGGGAAAGCAGACATATAAACAGATCATACGTAAACTCATGCGATACCAAAGGCAGACCTGGGAGTTGTTGAGAAGAAGAGAACTGAGAACATTCCATGCAGAGGGAACAGCCCACCGAGGCCTTGAGGAAAGGAAGGCTGTGTCACAGGCCCATGAGGAGGGTGTGCTCAACACAGGGCGGTAGGGCGAAGTGGAATGAGGATTTGAGCTGATCCCCAGAGAAATCCAAATCTCATACTGCTTTCCTGGGCCCTGCCACAGATGCCTGAGCCATCTCTGCCTGCTCTGAACCCCAGATCTCATTTCTATACTGACTTGAGTCCAAACCAGCCTCAAAAAAAAGGGGAGGGGGCTGGAGAGATGGCTGCAGTTAAGACAGTTAAGAACGTGATTTTCTCTTCTAGTTCCCAAACACACGTCAGGCGGTTCACGACTACCTGCAACTCCAGCAACTCCAGCTCTAGAGCATCTATCCTCTCTGGCTTCCCAGGGTCCTCACACATGCTCTTCGCATACACATGTTGAATTAAAACAAAAATAGTAAAATTTTAGCCAGGCAGTGGTGGCGCACGCCTTTAATCTCAGCACTCAGGAGGCAGAGGCAGGTAGATCTCTGTGAGTTCCAGGCCAGCCTGGTCTACAAAATAATTTCCAGGAGAGCACAGTCTCTACACAGAGAAACCCGGTCTCAAAAAACCAAAACTATAAAAACGGCCAGGAGAAATTTGCATACATCCCCACATGTCAAAGGCATACATGAGCAAGTTTGGGATCCCTCCCTCCCAGTCAATGGGTGGCTGGATTCCATCCTCACCAACCTTGTACTAATACTAAGAGAAACAGGAAGGGTCAACACATTAGCTTCCTGAGAAAGAACTCTGGAAGAGTGCTTTGGGCTTCCTTACCTGAGATGTGGGTAGAACTGAGGGCAGACTTAGTTATGCATAGGAAGCAGATCTCACCACATGACTGTGTGTTCCTAGTGAGCATAGTTGTAAATGTGTGGGTGTGTATGTGCTTACCCTAGGAAAGGAGGACATTGCTTATCCATCCCTAAGGCTCAGGAGGATCTTATTCCCTTCTCAAAGAAAGAGGGATATGGTTTCACTGGCATCCTTTTTTTTTTTTTTTTTTTTTTTTTCCTCAACATGATTTCTCTGGGTTACACTTCTGGCTGTCCTGGAACTCACTTTGTAGACCAGGCTGGCCTCGAACTCACAGAGATCTGCCTGCCTCTGCCTCCCGAGTGCTGGGATCAAAAGCAGGTGCCACCACCACCCAGCTCATTGGCATTCTTCTAGAAGTCACATGAAAAACTTCTTTTATAGGTTAAAAAAAAAAAAAGAGTTAGGGTTACTGGGCAGGATGGTACACGCCTGTAATCCCAGAACTTGGGAGGTAGAAACAGGAGGACCAGGAGTTCAAGGTCTTCATCAGCTACATACTGAGTTAAGGCCAGCCTGGGACACATGAGTCCCTGTGTCAAAACGCCAAGAGAGGGCTGACAAGATGGCTCAGTGGGGAAAGACACTTGTCATCAAGCCTGATGACCTGAGTTTGATCCCCAGGACTCACACAGGTGAAGGAGAAAGCCACCACCTGAAGGCTGTCCCCTGACCCTCACCGATATGCCATGACATCCATATGCACTCCCTACCTCTGCCACATGCAAAATAAAGATGTAACAGAAACATAGAAGGTCTGTGTCTCCTTACACTGCACCTGGACTCCACTGACTGACTGAACATGGTGGACATGACGCTGTGTGAGATGTGGGTCGGGTTGTGAAGCCCCATGAAGCCACAGTCCCATTTCCTTCTAACCCTTTCAGTTTATAGGGAAGACAGAAAGGACCATGCGATGTTATCACCTCCTTCCTTTTGGACTCTTGACTCTTCATGTCCCAGAGTCACCGTACCAAAAGACAATCACTGTCATTCCCTGTAGATGTGAAAAACTGGGTAGCTCCCTCTCAGGATTTGTGTACACACGGGCACCCCCCCCCCCCCCCCCTGCCCCGCGCTTCCCCAGGGATGTCAAAGGTGCTGTGGGAATGTGTAGATGAGTCAAATCCCAACTTTATGGACCATGGCAGACTTCCTGGAAGAAATAACATCTAAACAGAGACCGGGAGGACGATGAGTGCAGTCGCCTGTGCAAAAGCTCCAAGGTAGGAGAGAAAGCAGTGCTCTCGAGGAACTGCGAGGAGTTCAAAGGAGTTCCATTTGGCTGAGCACCGGTCAAAGTTGGGCAGGGGGGGGGGGCGAGGCACAGATTTTTAAGGACCTTGTGAGTTCTAGGAAGGTGTCTGTATTAGTCAGCTCTAGGTTATTGTAAATCAATTTATGAAGAGAAAAGGTGAGCTGGTCATAGCAATGCATGCAGTTAACTTAGCAACTCAGAGGATGAGACGGAAGGATCACAAGCGTAGGGCCTGACGGGCCGCAGAGGAGAGTTCAAGGCCAGCCCTGGTAACTTAGTAAATCCCTTTCTCAAAATAAAAAGCAAAGGACTGGTGATGTAACATAGGATGGCAGAGTACTTACCTAGTTGACATGTACAAGGACCTAGGTTCAATCCCCAGTACTATGAGAGAGAGAGAGACGAGAGAGAGACGAGAGAGAGAGAGAGAGAGAGAGAGAGAGAGAGAGAGAGAGAGAGAGAGAGAGATCATGATCTATCAGCACTATTGTTCTTGTATGTATGTGGTTTTTAGGATTTATTTTATGCACATGAGTGTTTTATTTATGTGTACGTATATGTACCACCTGGGTGACTAGTGTCCATGGAGATGAGAAGACTAGATATGGATGACTGTGAACCACCACTGAACCTGAGTTCTCTGTAAGAGTAAGTAATAAGTGCTTTTAACTGCGGAGCCGTCTCGCCAGCCCGTTTTGTTTATTATTTTGAGATGGTCTCACTGTGTATTCCTGGCTGGCCTGGAATTTGCTATGTAGACCAAGCTGTTCTTGAATTTACAGAGATCTGCCTGCCTCTGCCTCCCGAGTGCTGGGGTTAAAGTCGTATGGCACTCTACCTGGCAACCCTGTAGTTTGGGGGCCTGAGGTGAAATGGTACATCACAGCAAAGAGCACTTGGTGGAGGAAAACCTTGTGGGTGCTGGGAACGGAACCCGGGTCTTCTGGAAGAGAACTCAGTGCTCTTAACTGCTGAACCCTCTCTCCATCCCATAAATAAACATTGTTAAGGGTGGAAGGCACATAATGAAATATAAATCCCCATCTCTCTCTTGCCTCCAGCCGGCAAGCTTTCCTATAGGTGCTGGATTTAGGATGATCACTCTGGCCTAAGAGAAAGCAAGCCCCAGAATAGAGACCTTTTAGCAACCCATTCCATATTCTAGTTAGATATTAGTTGCTTATTTTATTTTGCTGTTATTGAGGAAAAGTCTCTATAGCCCTGGCTGTCCTGGAACTCACTCTATAGACCAAATTGGCCTTGAACTCACAGAAATCCACCTGCCTCTGCCTCCTGGGTGCTGGGATTAAAGTACTTCTGCTGTCTTGGGGGCCAGTGATGACAGAGAAGTCTAACTGCTCTGAAGGAAGGAAGAGCTACATAGGAGGGGGGGGGCTGAGGACGTGGCTCAGTGGCAGCGTGTGTACCGACATTCAGGAGACCCCAAGTTCCAGCCCCAGCCCTGAAAAACCAACTGCAGCAATAGACTCTGGGAGAGAGACACCCTGGAGGATGCGAAGGGAAAGCGAAGTCCACGTGGCCCTGTTTCTTCCAGCCACCCTAATAACCTCTCCCCAAACATTCGTGGTGCCATCTTGGATTTCCCAGAACCACAGGGGCCAATCCAGCCACACCTCATGATGCCAAGAGCTGTCTACTGTACTAGGCTTATATTGCCGACCCGTAGGCAAATTTTTAAAAAATTAACTATTGTTTTAAGCCTCTCCGTCTTGGGGTGGACCGTCACTCAATGAAAGAAGAGAGAGGAGGGAAGCGAGAGGTCCACTGTCCCCAAGGTGCCCGCGAGCCGCTGCACCTCTGTAATCCAGAGCTTCCATGCAGGAGGTTCAGGGGTCTCGGTCTGTTGTTTCTCTCGTGCCCCATAAACAGCTCTGTGATCCAACTGCATGTGGATTGTGGCTGCTTCGGGTGAGCCTTCTCTGCCTTCAGTTTAGGGGAAGGAATTTCCTTTCTCCTGACTTCATACTCCTGGGAATGTGCTTTTTCTTTGGATTTCTGTTCCCTTTCTTTCTTTTTCCTTTTCTTTTTTGAGACAAGTTCTCATTGTGTAGCCTTGGTTATCCTGAAACTCAGTGTTTACCAGGCTGGCCTCTTAACTCACAGAGATCTGTCTGCCTCTGTCTCTCCAGGGATAGGGTTAAAGATGTGGGGCACCCGTGCAGATGTTCACGGGCGGTGCTCCTGCTGGAGGCCATGTTGATGTCCACGGTCTGTGTTACCACCAAAGGCTGTGTGGATGTCCGTGGTCTGTGTTGGCACCTGAAGCCATGTTGGTGTCTGTGGCCTGTGTTACCACCAAAGGCCATGCTAACATTCTTGGCCTGTGCTGCTGTTTAGGAGGTGTCATGGTAGGGGTAGGATGGTGTCTGTGGTCTGTACTGCCACCAGAGACCACACTGAGGTCCATGGTCCCTGCTGTTGCTGGAAACCGTGTGGAAGTCCGTGATCTGTGCTACCCATGACTGTCAAGGGCGAGGGAGCTACTTTTGCAATGGTATCTAGGACTGTAGACTCCCAGTTGAAAATGACAGACTTGGAGGGGCTTCTGTGACAACATCTCTCCTTCACCTCCACGCCCCCCCAAGAGAAACAGTCTAGACAGGAAGCTGTTGAAGAGGACTCTTCAAAACTGTGATAGAGATGCTGAAGTGTAGCTCTTCACAGTTGATGGCTTCTGGCAGGGCTGGGGGTGGGGAAGGACTCGGTTTTCTTTAAGGGGCTGGCCACTGGGAGTTTGACCGTGCTCCAGTAAGGATATGAACAACACAGACTGGACTTTAAGATATTTTTTCTTTTCTTCTTCTTTTTTTTGGGGGCAGGGGGATTGTCACAAGGGTGGGGATGTAGACCTGGGATGACTGAGAGGTAAGTGTGGTCAAGGTGCATTATGTGAAATTCTCAAATAGTAAAAACATTCTGTTGAAAAAGAATGTGTGGGCTGGAGAGCTGGCTCAGAGGTTAAGAGCATTAGCTGCTCTTCCAGAGGTCCTGAGTTCAATTCCCAGTGACCACATGGTGGTTTACAACCATCTGTAATATGATCTGGTGCCCTCTTCTCGAATGTAGGCAGAACACTGTATACATAATAAATAAAAAAAATCAAAAAGAAAAAAAAAAGAAAAGAAAGGAAAAAGAATATGTGGGCCGCCATGCCTGGAAGATTCCTATTTCTAGCACAGGGTTACACACCAAGTTGTTGTTCACTAAACGCCAGAGACGCACGGTTAACTGAGGCTCGTTGATAGAGTCCTGGGTGGGCTCCCGTTCCTGGGTTCCTCTTCCCGTCAAAGTCCCCTGGTCATTCTATTTATGAGAAGAAGGGCCCATCTCCCGTCTCTCTCCAGCTCAGGAACTGGTTCCGTGGCTAGGGGTGGGTGAGGTGGGGCTGGAGATATGGAACAGGGATTCGTGAGGGGCTTGCCGGAGCCCTCCTCCTGTGTCGTCACGGATTAAAGGCTGAGCCCACGAGGAAGATGAAGTCACATGCAGGGAGAGTGTGTCTGGCAGGAACAGAGACTCAGAGAGCTTCTTCCTCCTCCTCTTCCTCTTTGTTTCCGAGCAGAGGCCTGAAGAGGAGTGAGCATGCTTGTGTGCACCTGAAGGAGAGGGTGCCGACCTCAGGCTCTTTGACCCAAGTGTCCCCCTCCCCTAACCCAGGGCTGTTGCCAACTCAGCCAGTTAGAGGAACCAGCCTTGTCCTGTCCCCGTGCCATGGGACACATGGCTTCCGATACAGTCTGGGGCTCCCCTGGGCAGGGACCTCACCCCTTTACAGGACTGGGGCTATCTGGGGACCCTCTACCTAGACCCTGTTGACTGCTCTTGTTGGAGGCTCCTTCACAGTTCTATTTCTTGAAGATCTGAGGAGATGGAGGATCTTTCCTATGTCCCCAACCAAACTCTTGTCACAGTAGAGTCAAAGGAGGGACTTAGGGGGAGACTCCTGTCCAGCTTTCCCATATTTAAGGTAAGGAGACTGAGGCCAGGTCCATTCTGCCCTCCCAGGCAGTGGCAACCTGCTCATCCCACAACCCCTTGCGAGTGCCCCTCCCCACCTCCCACCCTGATAACCCCTTTTCTTCTCATCTTTTCTTCCTCAGTTTCTCTCTAGCATAGGTTTCGTGGTGGGGACTCTTATAACTGGGGGAATGAATGGTGGGCAACCTTCCCTGGTCATCACACTTATGAAGTGTGTGAGGAACGTAAGACACTCACAACGTCTAAGCAACACACACACACAGACAGAATCATACCTATATTTCCATTAGTCCCTATGTGGCCCCCCAGTTCCCTAGATGAACCCTCACTCCTGTCCACAGCTGGCATTACTTTGGGCAACAGGGACAGATGCCCGATCCCTGCCGGCCCTGGATCCAGAGGTGGAAATGTGAAGACAGGTCTAGAGTTATCAATGTGTCCCCTTTGGGACTCCTGTCACTGGGTCCCCAAATGTACCTCACTGCTTCCGGTGCCACCTTTGCACCCCGCTTTTGGGTGGGGGTGTCAAACCCGGGCTCTCTGCACAGTTAGGCAAGCGCTTTACTGAGCTGCGTGCCCAGCCTCTTTCTCATTCTTGATAAGAACCTGTTTGTACAAGCTCCCGCCTGGCCACAGGGACTGAGAAGACACAGCCGGATCTCTTTATTAAACACAAGGGCAGATGCTTATCTTTCCTTTCAGAACAGGCTGTTACCTCCTTCTGGGCCGTGCCAGCCAAGGGCACTGCATGGTGAGACAAATTAGGTAACACTGAGCAGACCCCTGGTACCTACTGCTGAGAGCGCGCTCAGCTCTGGGGGAGGGGCGAGGTTCTGGGGGAGGGTCTGTGAGCAAGATCAGAGAAATCCCTCAAAGTTCCTTCCCTCTCCCCTTCTCCTGGCTCCCACCCCTAGCCTGCAGCCCCGCCATTCCAGTGCCCCCCACCTCTGGAAAAGCTGAATTGGGATTCGATCCCCAGCCAGTTGCTGAGTTCCGGAGCAGCTGTCTCGAGCCTGGGGGGAGGGGGTCAGGAATGCTGGGGCTGAGGCCTGGGCCGCCCCAGACAGAGCCGGCTCTGAATTCTGGGAATGTTTGTGCAGCTGGAGCCCATTAGGGGAGGGAGCCGGGCCGCTTATTAATCCCAGCCTTGTTCCCCGGGTGGGGCCAGGGCCCCCGCACACGAGTGGAGGGGGAGGGGGCTTTGTTGAGAGAGGTGGGCGCCAGCCCTCAGGCCCCTGCTTGGTTGTGTCTCAGATAGGAGCCTGGACATCTGCACCTCCCACCCCACTGTATTAACGTCTATAGGGAGATAATCATAGGACCAGGTGTGGGACTGTGTGAGGGGCCTTTTGGGGACGTGACCAGGTCCGACAGAGTTCTTACTGGGAGAGGCAGGAGGCATTACTGGTCCTGAGGGGGATCTTGCATATTCCTGGGTCACGGATTCCTGCCTTCCAAGCGCTCTTTTCTAGCTGGCACCCTGGGTAGTGGAGAAAGGGGGCATGGATTCATGTCCCAAGTATTCGAATGTGTTCACAGAGCAGCTCAGGGAGGAGACTGGAGGCAGGGTGTCTGCACACAGCCAAGAGGGTGACATCTTGCAGTAACTCCAGGAACTGCTATCTACCTGGGTTCCGATGTAAGGAGGACATTCAAGGCTTGTGCAGGGTGTGACCTGCTCAGCCGCACACAGTGCTCTTGGGTATAGGCTGGGATTCTGGGGGGCCTGGGTTTGAGTCTAAATCGGCACTGCTGAAAGCTGTGAGGCAAAATCAGTTGAGGCATGGGTTCCGTCTCTATAGGTGAGCTATGAGACCTCCTTCCCTGTATACAGTCTGGCCTACCCGCTCACCATTTTGTTGAATTGCTAGGGCATGCTAGATAAGCGCTCCACCTCTGGCTACCTCCTAAGCCCGTCTAAGTTCCTCATTCACGTTCATTCCCCATTTGTGCATCCATGCATCAAGCCATCCGTCAAGCATGCTGGCGTGCACATGCTCTGTGGTTACTGAGGCTGCTGGCCATCAAGCGGTTCAGACTTGTTGGTGTGGGGTGGGTCAGCTACACACACAAATACGGTGTAAATGTGGAAAGTGCTTGAGACTGATGCTGTGGAATGTGCGAAGGACGAATACTCACCAGGTTTACATGAGCATTCTTAGGATGACATTTGGGGAGGCACCCTGTACCCTGAAAGTCCCAGCACAGTGGAGAAGGCAGTACAGCAGATCTCATGGGGCAGAAGGGAGGCTCCCTTGTGGGGGGACTGCAGGTGGCTGGCTCATGAGTCCAGTGTAAAGTCACCTAGTGTATGTGACTCTTTGCAGCTTAGACACTCGTGTGTGTGTGTGTGTGTGTGTGTGTGTGTGTGTGTGTGTGTGTGTGTGTACACCCGCACACGTGCATGGGAGGCCAGGGATGGTGGTAGGGGTCCTCGGGTCAGAGGCTACAATGTCTCTATCTTCACACTAGGTATGTCTGGAAGACATGCCATTTCCCTTCTAAAGAGAAGCTTCCTGTCCCCTATACAGATTGGGGGACCTCTCAAGATAGGACTTGAGCCTCCAGAATTTTGTGGGGTTTCTTCTTATCACCCCAATTTTATTTACTTATTCATTTTTCAAGACAGCATTTCTCTGTGTAGCTCTGTCTTTTCTGGAACTCACTCTGTGGACCAGGCTAGCCTCAAACTCAGAGATCTGTCTGTCTCTGCCTCTGCTGGGATTAAAAGCGTGTGCCACCACTGCCCAGCCACCCCAGTTTTCTTTAACAAGCAGTCCTGAAATTAATCCCTAGCCCACATGATCTGGGACACAAGTGTTGGGAGACCCTTAGACAAGAAGTCCTCAGTCAAAGGCTGTGGCTGAGATGACAGGTGGCATTTGGAGGCATACCTGGGGAAATCTCAGCTCCCCATTCCTCTTTCATCCCCAGGATCTCAACACTTTCTGTCTCTGTAACGGCCAATCCTGGTGCTCTGTGGGTCCTGTCCCACCTGCTCCCTTGGGAAATTCTCTGATATTTTGAAGGGACCCTATTGACACTGGAGACATTTTGAACTACAAAGTCCCACAGCAAGGAGGGAAGAAGTCTTTGCAGGGTTTTAGGATGACTGAAGCAGAGCCCTCCCCAGAGTTGCCCAGGGCCCCTCACAAACCCCCCCCATCTTTAAAGATTTATTCATGTGTTCTATGTATATGAGTGCTCTCTCTTCATATATACCAGAAGAAGGAATCTGATCCCATTACAGATGGTTGTGAGCCACCATGTGGTTGCTGGGAATTGAACTCAGGACCTCGGGTAGAGCAGTCAGTGCTCTTAACCTCCGAGCCATCTCTCCAGCCCCCGCCTTCTCTCTTACGAACTTCAGCCCCTCTCCTCCTCAACTCCCAGGAGCAGTTGGGTCATCAAGATTTCAACTAAGGGCCGGCGGTGGCGGCACACGCCTTTAATCCCAGCACTCGGGAGGCAGAGGCAGGAGGATCTCTGTGAGTTCAAGGCCATCCTGGTCACAGAGTGAGTTCCAGGACAGGCCTCAAAGCTACACAGAGAAACCCTGTCTCAAAAAACAAACAAAGAAACAAAGATTTCAGCTATGTAGATGTACCGCAGGTGACCCTTCCTTAAGGGCTGGTTTTGGTGCCCTCCTCTCTGCTCCCCCAAACAGGGTACAGGGATTTTTGTCACAACCTCTGAACTACCCAAGACCTGACAGAACTCACCCATGAACATTTCTAGGGTGACCACTTTGAGACGGGTGGCCCCCACCAGGCTGGAGATGTGACAGGGCTGGCGGAGGGCAGAGTACACAGGGAACTCAGCTCTCGGTGAGGGCCAGTGAAAAGGCGTAGAATGAGTGATGGGAAGGAGAAATGGGGAATTCACTGAGGCATACGCTCTAGAGGCTCCTCCATATCGGCGTGGCACAGAAAAATCATCTTTTTCTAGACACAGGTACCCTGGTGCCTGTCACTAGGAAGGGCAGTCAGTGGAAAAGGTGTTGGATTGAGGGATCAGTCTGTGCTGGCTCCGATATCAGTTTGCTGTGTGACACTGAGCAAAACACACCCTCTCTGAGCTTGGGAAATGGTAAGATGGCACCATTGAGTCCTAAAATCCTTTCAAGCCAGAATGTCCTGGACTTCCTGGCTAGCCCTCTCACCCCGCTTTCTCTCCCTCAGAACCTCCCCCACGGCTGACCTTCCCTTTGCCTCCATTTGGTCTCTCTTGAGGCAGGTGGTCCAGCCAGCTGTTTGGCCTGTGTAGCAATGAGGTTCCACCCACGGTGTGGGTGGTACCCAGGACGAATGGGTTGTAACCCAAGGAGGAGCTGCTGGCTGGGGGCAGGGCACCGGCTGGGATTTGGGGTACGGACTGGAGGCTCTCGGGGGACCTTACGCTGTCGTCAGTACCTTCTAGTTGGCAAATATGTGAGGGAGGAGAAGAGGACTCCGGAGAGGTCACGGTTCAGGCTGTGGTGGGTCTGTCTCCTTTGGGGAGGTGTGAGAGAGCGGACATGGAAGCCAAGGTTGAACTCCACATCCCTTACGCTGGGGGACATCGGGGTGAGCTGGGCCAGGCTGGGAGGTTCCTGCAGCTGCTGGGTGGGTGTGCTTGTTGCTGAGGGTAGTGTGTGGCTCCGAAGGGACAGCTGGGTTGTCCAGGAAACAGGGCCTGCCCCGAGGCTGGGATGGAGGGGCTCTTCACCCACACGAGCTTGAGGCTAGACAGAGACAGAGAGAGCAGCCGGAAGCAGGGCCTATGTGGTTCCAGCCAGAAGACTTGCATGAGAGCCATGTGTGGTAGTGTATACCTTCAATTCTAGCATTTGGAAGTTGGAAGCAGGAGGGTCAGGGGTTCAAGGCCAGCCTCATCTACTTCATGAGTCTGTTGCCAGCCTCCATGAGACAGACCCCCTTTCAAACAAAAAGAGAGAGGTAGAGGCGGCCTACCCGAAAAGCTCTCTGGTGGCAGAGAGATGGGGTTAAGTGGAAACAGGGTCTTGAGACGACTTGAGTGAAGAGCTCAGCTCCCATTTATGGTTTAGCCTGGAGTGTTTCCCACTAAACTTTATCCTTATGGTCCTGGATTTCAAACTAGGCCATGCTGAGGAATTGCCTGAGTGGCTTGTTTATTTTATTTTATTTTCATTTTTGAGATAAAGAGTCTCCTGTCGCCTAGGCCGGCTTTAAACTTACTACATAGCTAAGGACGACCTTGAATTCCTGACTCTCTTGCCTCTGTCTCCCAGGTCCTGGGGTTAGAGGTGTGTACCATGCCCATCCTGGGTGGCCCCTGGCCCACCTGCTCATCCACTGCTTCACTTTAGGGGTTTGATTAGATCGGATCTGGACCCTGAGAATTTGAATTTCCAGCAGGTTGTCAGCTGCTGGGCAGCTCGGGGTTGAGAGGCCACACTTGTCCCCTCGGAGCGTCCCTGCCCAGCTGTCTCACCCTTTCCACCCACCCTACCCTCCACAAGCCATGCCAGCTGTTAAAGGCTCACATGGCTGTGGTGGCAGAGGGCAGTGAGTGCCCCACGGGAGCCCAAGTGGGGAGGGGGTGGCGTTGGGCTCAGCTTGACTGCTTCTGTGGGACCCAGGCCCCTGGAGCATAGTGGGGTGATTGTGGCCCCCTTTTCTCTTTTCCCCAGCACAGTGACTCTCAATCTCTGGGGGGTTCTGGGGATTTATCAATGGACTGAGCATCATCCTTGGACATTCAGTTTTCCAATGTCTCCCCTGTCTGTGTCCTGCTGTTCTTTCAGCATGTATGGGGGATATTATTGTGAAAAAAAGGGTTACAAAGGGTTGAAAAATTTACAAGTGTATACTTCCTTAACTTTAAAAACATTGTCCGGCAGGCACGGTGGCTCACACCTGTAATCCCAGCACTGGGGAGTTCATGGCCAGCCTCTTTTCCGTAGTGGATGCCAGCACAGCCAAGGTGACAGATAATCTCTGTTTCAAAACAAAACAACAAAGCCAGGTGGTGGTGGTGGTGGTGGTGGTGGTGCACACCGGTAATCCCAGCACTCGGGAGGCAGAGCCAGGCGGATCTCTGTGAGTTCGAGGCCAGCCTGGTCTACAGAGCGAGTTCCAGGACAGCCAGCCAGGGCCGTTTGTTACACAGACAAATCTTGTATCGAAAAACAAAACAACAGTAAAACTCATATATATATGAAGGGTATCACAGATATAAATCACACCGGAAGCTGAACGCATAGCTCAGGGGCAGAGAGCTTGTTCAGCATGATTGACATCCTAGGTTTAGGCCTCAACACTGCCAACATAACAATAATAACAATGACAACAACAACCAGTCTTTGTTTTTGTTTTTTATCAGAAATAAATGATTCTGCTGGCTGTGGCTTTGTGCATCTGTTGTCCCAGGAGCTCAGGGCAACCTAAGCAGCAATATAGTGAAACCCTGGCCATTGCTGCGTGTGGTGCTGCTCGCCTTTCATCCAAACCCTTGGGAGGCAGAGGCCAGCCAGGGTTACATAGTGAGACCCTGACTGAGAAAAAAAAACCAAAAAACCACAAAACAAAAAAATTCGCCTCTCCCTCTCGTTAAAAATATTATTTTATATTATGTGTATGTGTGTGCACTCGAGTACACGTATGTGCCCACAGAGGCCAGGAGAGGCCATCAGACCCCCAGGAACTGGAAAAACAATCAGCTGTAAGCTGCCCAATGTGGGTACTAGGAATCGAACCCAGGTCCTCTGCGAGAGCTGCAAGTGCGCTAACTGCTGAGCCTTCTCTCCAGCCCCTACACTTCCTTTTTTCTCTTTTTTGGCTTTTGTAGGCAGGGTTCCTCTGTGTAACAGCTCTGGGTGTCCTGGAACTCGCTTTGTAGACCAGGCTGGCCTCAAACTCACAGAGATCCGCCTGCCTCTGCCTCCCGAGTGCTGGGATTAAAGGCGTGCGCCACCACCGCCGCCGCCAGCCCCTACATTTCAAAAAATTATATTTACTGTGTGTGTGTGTGTGTGCATGTGCGCCACGCTGTATGTGTGTGCATGTGTGTAGGTCAGAGGACAACTTTTAGGAGTCTGTTCTCTTCTTCTACCATATGTGGCCTGGGGATTGAGTTCAGGTCGTCAGGTTTGGTGACCAGAGCCCTTACTACTGAGCCATCTCACCAGCCCAAGTTGTTTCAACTTCATATTTCTCTGTGTCGTTTTGATTGGTTTCGGACTCCCCTTTCAGACTGATAAATTTCACAAGGCATGTTCTTCTTCTGATTATTGCTCTTGAACTATTGAAGGTCAAGAGCCAAGCGCCTAGCCTGGCACTAACCAGGGACTTAATAAGCATATGCTATCATTTATCTGTCAGCCAATCACCAAGCGGAAGAACTGCAAGTCGGAGTCAACAGCCAGGGGCCTGGGACCCACTTGGCACCGAAGGACAAAAGTCACAAACTAAGTAAATAAATTAAATAAAGGCACAAGCACAGTAGTGCACGCCTGTAAACGCACCACCCAGGAAGTTGAAGCTGGAGGATTGTGGGTCTGAGGCCATCCTGGGCTACATAGTCTCTGTCTGCAAAAACCTAAAACAAAGCAAAGACTCTAAAGAGGGGAAGAACAAAGGCCTCTTAGGATGCAGCAGAGGGAAAAGAAGGAAGGGGGAAATGCATTTATGGGGAGGTCAAAGGGTCAAAGGGTCAAAGGGTATCATTTGACTGCCTTCCTTTACAGGCTTCTCTGCTCAGCACCCCCTCTCCTTCTTACCCCACGGCCCCCAGCCCCGCTGCTCTGCCCTGCAGCTCTGCTGGTTTATTTTCCCTGGGAGGGCTTCCTGAAAAGGGAGCCTGGCTTTCCTGACACAAGAAAAGTGTCTCCGACTGCTGCCTAACCCTTCCTGCGGAGCCCAGCCCCAGGGACTTCGTTTGACAAGCAGTCATGCACGTGGACACAGCAGATATCCCGGCACATGGCACACACATGCACCCAGGGACCCTGGGGTGGTGTGAGCGCAGACATACATACATGTACCCATTTAGGACAGGATACGCAGGCAGCCAAACAGTGCCAGGGGCCCACACTCTTGTATTCAGAGTACAACCTCCTCGTGCACCCAGGAAACATTGTTCCGAACCTCTAAGTGTGGCTGTTGGAGGCAAGAAGAGCCAGTGATGGACATGGGGTGTGACTGGAAGTGTGAGTCCCTGCTGCAGCCCAGGGCTGACAGCAACTTCTCCCTGAGTCACAGAAAAAGCTTCTGGGCCAGAGAGACCACCCACTGCGGTGGAGTGGATTGTCCCCCTACCCCACCCTGTGGGTGGGAGGGATGTCTGTGTCCTCAGGGCCCCTGACTTCAGGCTCTTTCATAGTTAAGCTTGCAGCATCTGTACTTCCGTACCAGGCTCCTGGGAAACTGGAGTGGAGCCCTCCCTGCACACACACTTCCTCTGGTTCACATGTAACCATTGAACTGAAGCCCACGCCACAGGCCCAGGGTCCTTCCTGCAAGACGAAGCTTCTGGTGAGTGCTTAGACCTTACCAAGACTGGCAACAATAAAACTCAGCTCCTAAACTGTGCCATCTGCCCGATGTGTCAAGCATGATATTCCATTTCCTTTTTTAAAGATTTGCTTATTTATTATGTACTATGTATAATATATACAGTACTTCTTTATTATGTACTATGTATACAGTGTTCTCCTTGCATGTGTCCCTGCACACCAGAAGAGGGCGCCAGACCTCATTACAGATGGTTGTGAGCCACCATGTGGCTGCTGGGAATTGAACTCAGGACCTCTGGAAGAGCAGTCAGTGCTCTTAACCACTGAGCCATCTCTCCAGGCTGGTACTCTATACCTTTAACTATTCTAACTGCTGAGTGAAGAGTCTTCCGTCCTCCTTAGCAGATGCGGGAACCCAGGCTTAGGCGGAGGAGTGCAGAGTCTTGTTCCTTTCCCAGAGCCGAGGAAACCAAGGGCTGGGATTTGGTCCTAGGTCTGTTTGCTGCAACCCAAGTCTTGAACACGAGCCATCCGGCCTCCTCCTCTTTTTGTTTTTCCTCCTTACACCTTCAGCGTTGAAAAAAAAAAATCTATCTCAAAAAATTCCAGGAGAGGGCTGAGGAGGTGTCTGAGTGGGTTGGGGAAGGTGCTTGCCATGAAAACAGGAAGACTGGGGTTTGAACCCCAGAACCCACATGAGACTAAGCCTGTGATCTTAAGGCTAGGGCTTGCTGGGAAGCCAGTCCCCACTCAGCAAGGAACCCCGTCTCACAGAGTGAAAGTGAAGCCTGGTTGAGGAAGATACCCGACATTGACTTCTGGCTGCCACACTCTCATGTGCACCGCCCCCCCTCGCCCCCCATGTCCCCAACACTAACAATAAACCACTTTACTGGAGGGAAATGAAGAACAAAAAACTTTCCAGGGAATTGAGTTTATTTTTGTAACAGCCTCGCCCAGGGCCTGGCACAGGGGACCATTTTAAAACTGAAAATTCAAATTTCTTTACCCTTTGGGTTCACATCTTTTTTGGGGTGGGGGCAGTGTCCAAACCTCTCTCTGACCAATGGGAGGGACTTGGGCAGCAAAGAGGGAACCGGTCCAAACCCCAGAGATCATCACCTGAGCCCCAGAGCTCACCCAGGGCCCGAGGGATGTCCCCACTCACCATGTGTCCTTCTCTGCGACATCCCAGAAAGGCAGGCATTTCCAGACATCCAGACAGAAGGAGGAAGGAGCTGAGCCGGGAGGATGGGGCCGCCACACACTGAGATGTCGTGGGGTTCCCAAGCACTTAAGTAGAAAGACTTCGTAATTAAGTGTCTTTGTCCTTCCCTGGGGAGGTAGGGGAGGAAAGAGGGATGAGAGGCTGGGCAATGGGTGAGGGTTTAGGCCTGAAGCAGGAAATGTCAATGTGTACCCCGAGTTAGCTGGGAGGGAACTGTGAGCCTCTTCCTTGAGGAATTGCCTTCTTCTGTTCTGGGCTTCTGGGAGCCCCACTCAGAGCCTTGAATTCCCAGTCTCCAGGCCCCTGCTGATTCACTAGAAACACAACCCACTCACTCCTTCCCGCCCCCTGAGCTCTTTCTTCCTGCCAGGCTCCACAGCTCTTTCCTGCTTACTCTCTGGTTCCTCGGCTTGTCCCTCAGCTCCTCCCTCCTCCTCCACCACTCACCAGCATCTTGCATCCTTTCCCTTCCTCCTGTCTTCTTTGGTATTATTCAGAGGGAGCCCAGGGCCCTCCATCAGTCAGGCAAGAGCTGCACCTCTGAGCCTCACCCCCCAGTCCTCTTCTGTCTTCTTAACCCTGCTCTGGGTGAGTCTCGGACACCCTGGCCCCCAAGTCTGTCCCAGCATGGCTGCTCCTGCCTCTCGAAGCCATGACCAGGTTGCCTGCCTCTGCTCCCATCCCTGGTCCAGCCAACACCACGACACTGAGGTTATGCTGAGAGGGACCCTCCTCGGAACCCCTGGCAAGTTAGTTTTGTTCGTTTATTCAAGAACTGCGCATAGAGAGCCTAGGAAACGTTGGCCGCTCTGCCGGGTGCTGGAGCTCTTGTATACTTTTAATTTTCCACCCCTGAGGCTCCGGACAAGAGGATTCCTGTAGAGAGCTTGTTCTAGGAGCTTCCACCCTTCACCGTCCAGCCTCAGCTCTGTCCTCAGACTCTCCCTTCCACTACGCTCTGGGGTCCTGCACCAGGGGTGTGTGACATCACACAGAGTCTGAGGCTACATAAATAAACCAATAACAAAGAAAAGAAGAGCAATATTGGTTTTGTTATCTTAAAAGCGGATTTCTTCTTTTTTTTAATGGAATTCTTTATCTATCTATCTATCTATCTATCTATCTATCTATCTATTTATTTATTTATTTATTATGTATACAGTGTTCTTCCTGCATATGTCCCTGCAGGCCAGAAGAGGGCGCCAGATCTCATTAGGTGGTTGTGAGCCACCATGTGTGTGCTGGGAATTGAATTCAGGACCTCTGGAAGAGCAGTCAGTGCTCTTAACCACTGAGCCATCTCTCCAGCCCGGATTTCTTCTTTCTTAAAAAAAAAAAAAGATTTATTTTTATTGTTCTTGACTTTGTGTATGGGTGTGAGTCTGTGTGAGGTTTGTACACAGGAATACAAGTACCTGGGGAGGAGGCCAGAGGTTTTGGATTACCCTGGATTCATAGTTACGGGAGGTTGTGAGCCTCCAATAGAGGTGCTGGGAACTGAACTAGGGTCCTTTGTAGGAGCAGTATGGACTCCTAACTGCTGAGCTAGCTCTCCAGTCCCCAAAGTTTGTTTTTTTTTAATATGGTGTTTTTCATTAATTCTGACTTTTATTTTTACTTTTTTTTTTCCCCATGAGGCAGGCCAGCCTGACACAGTGGAGTGTGTTGCCAAGGATGACCATATATATATGACATTTTTGGCATACCTTAAACTAAACGCCCAAGGTAAGAACTCATCTGACCTAGTTCTGATTCTTTCACAGTCCTTCAAATTCTCTGTCCAAGTGACTTGAGCCGATTTCCAAGGCCCATGGAGCCACTGCCCCGTCCATCCTCTTGAGGGCAGTAACGGCTGTTGATAGATGTCTGGAAGTTGGCAGATGTGTGCAGATAGACTAGAGAAGAACTCTCACAGGAAATGGAGCCCAAGGGAACTGCTAGTGTGGAGAGAAGGCGGGGATGCCAACGTCAGGACAGTACCACCATGCTCCAGTTCAAAACCCCAAGTCATCAGGGAGACGCGTTTCCAGGTGAATGTTCTATTGGAAGATTTTCTTGAC
Source organism: Peromyscus leucopus (assembly GCF_004664715.2). Classification (NCBI taxonomy): domain Eukaryota; kingdom Metazoa; phylum Chordata; class Mammalia; order Rodentia; family Cricetidae; genus Peromyscus; species Peromyscus leucopus. The sequence goes on along the minus strand of NC_051086.1, from coordinate 89,815,417 downwards.
TTATAATCTTTATTTATAACTTTTTGTCTATGACCTTTTGCTTGGGTTCTTGCCCTAAATCCTGCAAATGTTACAAGGAGGCCAGGGCTAAAGAGACGGCTCAGCAGTTAAGAGCACCGGTTGCTCTTCGATGGGACTTGGTAAGTCCCCAGCACCCACATGGCAGCTCCTAACCATCTGTAACTTCAGTTCCAGGGGATCTGATGCCCTCTTCTCCACTCTATGGGCATCAGGCACAAACGTGGTACACAGACATACATGAGGCAAAACGCCCATACACTATAAGAAAAGTTTGAAAAAAAAAAAAAGAGAGAAAGAGAGAGAGAGAGAGGCCTGTTTACAAGATATTGGAAGACAGAAGTCAGCAGGCTGCAGAGAGCCAGCCCGCTACACTCACCGCCACTGAATTCTGATCTGCCCTGTTACTTTCTCATCTCCATGACAGAAGCAGCTTGAGGGAGGAGAGCTTCATTAGGGCTGTTTATTTTGATTTGTTTTGGTTTCAGCCCACATGGTGGGGAAGCAGTGGTGGCAGGAGTGTGTGGTGGAGACTGTTCACATCACAGTGGACCAGGAAGTGGAGGGCACAGCGGGAATCAAGGCCAGGCTACAACCCTAGTGACCTTCCTCCAGCTAGGACTAACCTCCTAGAGATTCTAGAGCCTCCCAAAATAATGCTGCTAGCTGGTGAACAAGTGTTCAAAACGGGAGTGTGGAAGGGGCATTTGAGATTTACCATTACACCCACCCCTCTGAAGTCTTTGGTGACGTCTGGATGTTGGCAGATGTGTGCAGATAGACTAGAGAAGAACTCTCACAGGAAATAGAGCCCAAGGGAACTGTGGAGAGAGGGCGGGGATGCCAACGTCAGGACAGTACCACCATGCTCCAGTTCAATCTTTCTTAGCGGCCTCTCCATCCTCTAAACCTGTGATGTACCACTCTCGAGGCTCTCAACTACAATGCCCGGGAAGCGCCCTTGAAAGATGCTTTAGTATGTGTACATGCCTCACGTCTGGGGAGCCAGGTCATCTGCTTTTTGTTTGTTTATTTGTTTTGTTTTATTTTGTTAGAGACAGGGTCTCATTATATAGACCAGGCTGGCCTCTGACTCAAGGAGATCCTCCTGCCTCTGCCTCCAGAGTGCTGGGATTAAAAGCTTGTGCCACCACACCTAACCCGATTATCTGAATTTTTGAAGTGACGACTGTGTATTATTTTTGTTTCTCATCTTCTCTATGGTATAACATCAAAATTAGAAAAGTATAAGTTTGAAGTTGGCCAGAGAGGGGGGTTGATGTTGACGCTGTATATTACTAGTTATGTGCTTTTGAGTAAGTTAGTCTTTCTGAGTCTCAGATTTCCCATATATAATACAGGATAACAGGGCTAGAAATACTCCTCCTGTCTAGCATGAGGTCCTGGTTTTCATCCCCAGCTTTGAAGATAAAATAGGATAATAAAGACTGTTTGGCGTCTTGTTGTGAAAAAAAAATTAAAAAGAAATAATTATATTTATTGTTTGCTTTTTTTTTTTTTTTTTTTTTTTGAGACAGAGTCTTGCTAGGTAGCCTTGGCTAGCTTAAAACTTGTTACATAGACCAGGCTGGCCTCAAACTTACAGTTACCACCCCTGCCTTGGTCTCCTGGGTACTGAGATTAGAGAATCCCGCCACACCTGGCTGGTCTGCCAAAGCGGTCAATAAAATGTACCCCACAATAATGACGTTACACACATCATATTAACACACAGCTTCTATTTACTATGTGCCTGCCGCTGTATTATTAATCAAATGGTTGGGGACAATTGGGAGACTCAAAGAACCTAAGTGAGTAAGAGTGGTCTCCTTCAACTTGAAGCTCTTCTAAGAAGAGAGACCGGAGAAACCGGGAACGGGGTTGCCTTGGTAAGGGGACTCGTGGAGTCCACACTTCCTCCTCAGGCCTTTGTATGCAAGCGCATACTTAATCCTTCCACGTGGCAAAAGCCTCTTGACCCCTGGGCACTTCGGTTAGCCACGCCCTTGGCACAGTCCTGTCCCTGAATGGTGGCAGCAGCTGTGTACCAGGCACCATGTCCATCTGTTGTAGAGTTGGCCAGTCTTCCCCAACACACCCCGGAGTGACTGCCCAGGAGAAACCATGGGAACGGGGGCGGAGTGGGGTGGGGGGGAGATGGCTGGATCACAGCTCTCAGGACCACCCACCCTGACCTCCTCTCCCATGATTATTAAAAACATACTTTTAAGGGATTAGCAACTATGCCAGGGATGTGGACCGCTCACCCTCAGTCGGACCAATGGTTTTAATCACCAGTTGTGACCACATTCACGCAGCTGACAAATAACTGGTCAGCAAAGGTAGGATGGGCATGGAAGGAGGGCGTGGGTGCCGACAGAAGCATCCGCTTGACTGAATCAAAGGGACCCCTCACTCTAATCAGGACAGCGGCTTGGGGGGCTGAGCTCAGTGGTACAGCACCTGCCTGGCATTCTTGAGGTTCCGAGTTTGATGGATGGCATGATAAGGAAGAGGAGGAGGAATTGGTTTGAAGACGGAGAGTCCATGTTCAGGTCTTCTGAATGTCCACGTCACGTGGGGGAAGAGTCCAAGTTAGACTCACCAGAACACAGAGCAGGAAAAGCCCACCTTAGCCTAGCCAAGTGCCTAGACCGACTTCTGGTAAAGACCGACTTCTCGCCGCATGAATGTGTGCTCAGAGCCTTTCCATATTCTCACATCAGGGACAATAGCTGAAGTCACATCCAGTCTCCAATTCCATCTCTCCCAGCTGGTCTCTTGGTTTTTGTTTTTGTTTTGTTTTTAATTTTTTTATTGTTTTATTACGCACATGGGTGTTTCTCCTGTGTGTGTGTCTGTATACCACATGCATGCCTGGTGTCCTTGGAGGCCAGAAGAGGGTGTTGGATCCCTTGGAACTAGAATTAACAACAGTTGAGAGTTACCATGTGAAGTGAGCTGCCATGCTGGGACTTGAACCTGGATCCTCTGGAAGGACAGCCAATTCTCTTAATTGCTCAGCCATCCCTCCAGACCCTGCTCTCTCATTTATTAGCAAGCACCTCTTATGAAATTGGGAAATGCTACAAGGTGGCCATGGTTGCCCAAGACATTCCCTTCATCTGGGAACACTAATACAACAGGTAGAAAGATAAGCTCCATGAAGAGTGTGGCCTGGCAAGAGACAGAATATGAAGAATAAATAGAAGCAGATGAGCTAGTGGAAGGGGGGGGAAGAGTGAGGGGAGTCTGGAGCCCCCCCAGTTTCTATGGATCCTAAGTCAAGGACCAGCAGTCGGCCCAGGAGCATGCTGCTGCTGCAACTCACGGCTGTAACCTTTCACGTTCAGTCGGTTAATGAAGCCTTGGCTCCTTTGCTCACACACATTCCCTGTGTCTGTCTCATTCTCTCCTTTGTTCTTAGTCTAAAGAATGGTTCAGGCCAAGAATTGTCTCCACGTCACCCAGGGCGGGTTGTTTTTTTTTTTTTGTTTTTTTTTTTTTTTCCTGGAGAGAGTCCTAGGAACTCAGCCTCCACCTGGACCGTCAACAGCATCCCTGCCCTACCCATGGTATCTAGACAGAGGTCCTCTCTCTGAGCGTTCACCCTGAGCTAGGCACCTGGGGTGGTTACAGGAAAGACAAGATCTGCTGGAACCTGCAGCGGCTCCCGGGAAAAAAATGGTGCCAGAGCCCGGAGCTAGAGGAGGCCAACCAAGAGTGCCAGTAGCCAAGCGCGTGTTCAATTAATTGGGCAAAGAGAAAGCTATTAGGACCCTTGGCAGAAAGGGCATTCAGGTATGGAAGGAGTTGGGGCTGGCCTGCTGGGCAGCTGCAGGGCTCTCTCTGGACAGGATGAGGCAGTCTTCCATCTCCTGGACCTATGCCCCAGCTAGAGGCAGGCATGGAGGAAATAGCGTCCTGAGCGCGGCTGTCATGAAAAGTATCTTTCCACCTTGCCAACCTGGTGTTTCTAAAATGTAAAGGCTCCGGCACTCTCCCCTGTCCCACCCCACACGGCCAGCGACAGGCAAACCATCTCTGAAATAAACACCATGCAAGAGTAACAACCCCCAGAAACTCCAAAGGAGCTTTGATGTTGGGGCCAAGGGCTTGACGAAACAAACTGGAAGCGATTTAGCTGGAGAAGGCTGGCGGCTCCTCTGGGGAATTGAGTCAGGCTGTTACAATGAGGAGGGGATTCTCACCCCCATCCCCACCCAGTCAGTCACTTCAGAGACCAAATGTGTGTGTTCTCGTCTTCTCTCCTTCCTCCTGGCATCCAAAGCCCCCTAGCAAAGGCCAAGCGACGAAGAAGTCAGGGTGGACAGTCAGGCCATCACTGTGTCTTCTCAAGCCCCAGAACACACACATCTATTTCCCACCATGTAGCCTTCTCCCAGCCCAGTCCTTCCAGCAAAATTATTGGTAAGGAACCATTGATTTGGGGAGTAACATCGCTTTAAGTCCACAGCCCGGGCACAATAGCACCTGTATTGAGAACTGTCAGCCCAGCTAACGAGCAGGAACTTCCTTCTTGGGGCATCACTGATGGATGAAGTCCTCCTGGGGGAGTGAGTCTGTGAGGGCAGGGCTTGCCTTTTTACCTGTCTCTGTGCCCCACATCATGCTCAAGGCAGATAAGGCTTTTGGGTTTTTTGTTTTGTTTTGTTTTGCTTTAAGACAGTGTCTCGCTGGGTGGTGGTGGTGGCGGCGGCGGCGGCGGCGGCGGCGGCGGCGGCGGCGCACGCCTTTAATCCCAGCACTCAGGAGGCAGAGCCAGGCGGATCTCTGAGTTCGAGGCCAGCCTGGGCTACCAAGTGAGTTCCAGGAAAGGTGCAAAGCTACAAAGAGAAACCCTGCCTCAAAAGCCAAAAAAAAAAAAAAAAAAAAAAAAGTGTCTTGTAGTTAGAGTTTTCCTGTCTTGTCTACAGTTAGGACAAATCTCTCTCACCCACCAGTCCCACAGCTGCTCAGATCCGACCAAGTAAACACAGAGACTTATATTGTTTACAAACTGTATGGCCGTGGCAGGCTTTTTGCTAACTGTTCTTATATCTTAAATTAATCCATTTCCATAGATCTATACCTTGCCACAAGGCTCGTGGCTTACAGGTGTCTTCACATGGTTCTTGTCATGGCAGCGGCTGGCAGTGTCTTCTTCCGCCTTCCTGTTCTTTCTTTTCTCCTCTCTGTTAGTCCCGCCTATACTTCCTGCCTAGCCACTGGCCAATCAGTGTTTTATTTATTGACCAATCAGAGTAATTTGACATACAGACCATCCCACAGTAGTCAGTCTCATGTCCATCCCATGCTGGTCCCTACCTCACTATGTAGCTGAAAATAACTTTGAAATTCTCATCCTCCTGCCTCTACCTCCTAAGTGCTGGGATTTCAGGCATGTGTCACCAAGCCTGGTTTATATGACACTAGGGTTCTAACCCCAGGTTTCATGCAAGCTGATCTACAGCCCCAGGCCCCATGCATGCTTGTGGAATGAAAAGATACATAATCACTTTGAGGAACTACAGATTAAGGTCCTTGCTGTATCATAAGCCTCAATTTTCTCTGCAGACAAGTAGTATCTAGCTTATTCATGGCTGTTTTACACACACAGACACACACAGACACACACACACTATCTATCTATCTATCTATATATATATATATATATATATATATATATATATATATACATATAAGTTTTGCACTTTTCCTGGAACTCACTTGGTAGCCCAGGCTGGCCTCGAACTCACAGAGATCCGCCTGGCTCTGCCTCCCGAGTGCTGGGATTAAACACGTGCGCCACCACCGCCCGGTTGTCTCCAGTTTCTAGCAACATTTACATTCATGAATGTGTGCAGAGAGGCTGTGAGGAAAGGCTTGATTCTCTTTCTGGGTCCCAGGTTCAGTTAGGACAGTAACAGGGCCTCTTCTGTGTGGCCTGGGGTGTTTCAGAGTTGCTGGACCACTCTGGAAGTTTGTGAGGCCCTTCAGCAAAGAGGGAAGGAAACTGGGCCTCGTCTTCACCAACGGAGTCCTGTAGCCCTGCACGAAGGTCCTCACTTCGCTATCATTCTCACTCTGCTTGGATGTCTCCTTCACATCCTCTCCCTGAAGGCCATCCGCCTTCCTGCTTTTTTTGTTTTGTTAATCTTCATTATCATTTTACATTTAATCATCAGGTCTCAGGTAATAGGATCCTAAACGGGTTGATGAGGTCTTGCCAAGCTGGACTGAATCTCACAAAAGAAAACAAATCAAACTAAGAAGCTTCTCACAGAGGCTCTCTCTCTCTTTCTGTCTCTGTCTCTCTCTCTGTGTCTCTGTCTCTCTCTGTGTGTCTCTGTCTCTCTCTCTGTCTCTCTCTCTCTCTCTCTGTCTCTGTCTCTGTCTCTCTCTCTCTCTCTCTCTCACACACACACACACACATACACACCACACAGAGTCGAGCACACTGACAAAGAATACAAGGAACATAGGCATGGTTCTCATGAGCACAGTAGATACATATACCACACTGACACACATCACCACACACCATGCACAAACACATACATGTACACACACCCACACCCACATACACACCATACAGAGTCCAGCACACTAACCAAGAATACAAGGAACACAGGCATGGTTCTCATGCACACAATAGATACACCTACCACACTTACACACACACACAAATCCCAACAAAGCCATAATACTCAAGCACACAGAGGCCCACAGGAGGCTTGATGGCTGTATTTCAAGCCTCACCTCCCAATCCAAGGCCCCAAATCTGTCTCCAATTATCTGGCCCTTGTTGGGGGCAGCAGGAAAGCCAGAAGTGCCTCTGTCTTCTATGAGAGATGGCAGGATTTTAGCCATTTTTTTTCTCACTAGGAAAAACAACCCTCTGGCCTCGCCTCACTTCCCTTGCCTGGCACTCAGCTGGGGCTAAGCAGGTAGAGCTGGGCTGGGTAGGGGAAGGGAGGTACCTAGTGCAGCCGGAGAGCAGCTCGGGCAGCCCTGTGGATGAGCCCTTCTGCTTTGCCCCAAACACTGGGCAGGGAAAATGGCTTGGGCACAGAGTGGGGACCAGAGGGTCACTAATGACCAGGGACCCTGGCCTGATGGGGTGACAAGGTAACACAGGGGTTCGGTTCCTAGGCCTAAGAGCAGAAAACATAGGACTGAATCTCAAGTCTACAGCGAGCTAGGTGTCGGCAGTTTCAGGCCTTGGAACCTCACTTTGAAAACAAGAGGATGTGCTGTGGGAGGCTGAGAACGCAAGATCAAGCTGGGCAGCTTAACAAGACCTTGTCTCTAAACTTTAAACACAAAATTTTATTGCTCAGCATGGTGGCACATGCCTTTAATCTCGGTACTCCAGAGGCAGAGACAGGCAGATCTCTGAATTTGAGGCCAACCTGGTCTACCGAATAAGTTCCAGGACAGCCAGGGCTATACAGAAAAACCCTGTCTCAAACAAAACAAAATGAAACCAAAAGCAAATTTTTTAAAATTATTTTCTGTGTATGGATGTTTTGCCTGCATGTATGTCTGTCCACCATTTGGGTGTCTTGTGCCTGTGGAGGCCGGAAGAGGGTGTCAGATCCCTTGGAACTAGAGTTACAGTTGTGAGTAGCCCCGTGGGTGCTGGGAATCAAGTCTGGGTCCTCTGTAAGAACAGCCAGTGCTCTTAACTGTGGATCCAACTCTCTAGTCCTCCTCTATTTTTTAAATTTATTATTTATTGTTACTTGTATGGGTGTTTTGTTTGCCTATATGTCTGTGCCCATGGAGGACAGAAAAGGACTAGAGTTAGAGAGTGTTAACTGCCATGTATGTACTGGGACTTGAACCCAGATCTCTTCTCTCTCTCTCTCTCTCTCTCTCAAGACAAAGTTTTACTATGTAGCATTGGCTGTCCTGAAACTTACTATGTAGATCAGGCTAGCCACCAACTTAAATCAGGTGGTGGTGGTGGTGGCGGCGGCGGCGGCGGGCAGCGCGGCGCGGCGGCGGCGGTGGTGCAAACCTTTAATCTCAGCACTTGGGCGGCAGGGGCAAGAGGATCTCTGTGAGCTTGAGGCCAGCCTGATCTACAAAGAGAGTTCCAGGACAGCCAGAGCTACACAAAGAAACCCTGTCTCAGAAAACAAAAACAAATAAACAAATAAAAGTAAAAAATACTTTTTTTTTTTTTTTTTTTTTTTTTTTGGTTTTTCGAGACAGGGTTTCTCTGTGTAGCTTTGCGCCTCTCCTGGAACTCACTTGGTAGTCCAGGCTGGCCTCAAACTCACAGAGATCCACCTGGCTCTGCCTCCCAAGTGCTGGGATTAAAGGCATGCGCCACCACCACCTGGCGTAAAAAATACTTTTTAAAAGCAAGGGATGAGGCTTAGGTTCAATCCTCAGTACTATAAGGAAAAAAAAAAGAAGACGAAAAAGAAGAAAGTAGCTGGAGAGGTGGTTCAGTGGTTAAGAGCACTTGTTGCTCTTCCAGAGGACCTGCGTTCAGTTCCCTGCTCCCATGTGGCTCACAGCCATCTGCAGCTTCAGTTCCAAGAGATCTGATGCCCTCTTCTGACCTCTACAGGCACCAGACATATAAGTGATGCACAAACACACAGGTAGGCAAAGCACATTCATGAAGTACAATAAAATACCTCTACATACAAGGAATAGTGCCCCTATGGAGGCCATCCACACAGGAGCATGGGGCAGGGCGGGGAGAAAGAAGAAAGAGAAGAAAATGTGAGTGACGCAACAAGACCTCCTCTATCCCTATGTCCTCCTTAGGTAGACCAGATCCCCCCTTCCCCGAGCTGTCTCCCTTCCCTGCATCATGACCTCCACCTCAGGAATACTCAGTGTTCCTCCCGTCATCTGAAGTCAGTGTGGTAGCGGGAGGTAGTAAGACATGGGTGTGGGAGCCTTCTTCTTGCTAAGGACAGCTAACCTGGAGACAGTTTTTCCATCCAGTCGAGCATTGACTCTTGGCTTTGTGTGTGACCCAGATGGCTGTGATGATTCTCAAAAAGGCAATGTGGAAGATATCCCCCAGGACAGAAGTGGCTTCAGATCGCTAGGCAAGTGTTCTGTTACTGAGTTATACCCCAGCCCCAGAAAGGAGTTTTTGAAGCATTGTGGGGGCCCTCTGTGATCCAGAGTGGCTCAACACATGCTTCTGGAGAATCCTGCCTCGATGCCAATCACTCGCTGTAACTTCAGCCTTTATAAGATTTGCGACTGGAAACAATAGTACTTTGTCAAGGACTTCCTTATTGTTTTTGCTCCAATTGCTCCACCAGATGGGGAGTTCTGAGAGACTAAATTCTGTCTCCCCTCACAGAGGGAGCTCTGTCTCCCCTCACAGAGGAGTTCTGTCTCCCCTCATAGAGGGAGTTCTAGGCCACCTTCTCAACAGCCCCACTCAGGTCCTGGCTCAAGAATGTGAGGAGAACAGAACTGTGCGACTCTTAGGGAGTCCTGCCCGGTTCTAACTCCATAATCCGGGTTAGGGTCCCTACGGTGGGTCATCTCAGGTGCCAAATCTCTGGTTAGATGAGAAGGGCCCCCTCTTCTCCCACCAAGGGGACAGGCTTCTTTTTCTCTTCAGACTCCCAAAACACATTCACTTTTATTTGTTTATTTACTTATTTATTTAAAGACTTCATAGTCTAGACTGTTTGGAGGCCCAAGTCTCCTGCATCAGCCTCCTGAGTACTGAGATTATAGGGGAACCCTACCACACCCAGCTCCAATACATAAAGTGTTAACATGCAGGGCGGTGGCGGTGGCGGTGGTGGTGGTGGTGGTGGTGGTGGTGGTGGTGGTGGTGCACGCCTTTGATCCCTGCACTCGGGAGGCAGAGGCAGGTGGATCTCTATAAGTTTGAGGCCAGCCTGGGCTACAGAGCGAGTTCCAGGACAGCCAGGGCAGTTACACAGAGAAACCCTGTCTTGAAAAACAAACAAACAAACAAACAAAGACCCAACCCCCCCAAACCAACAACCTATCAACATGTGGGGCTCTCAATATGGAGCAAAGGGGTTTGAAGAAGTGTCCACCTCAGGAATAAGGCGGCCTGAACTCCGGCTTGCCACAGAGCTCAGAGGGTCATGTGCAGCCCTTTGAAGGCTGTAAGCGCTGAGGATTGAGCTTCCAGACCGCCGCCGCAGGAGTGAGTCACAGTCTAACGATGTTATCTGTCAAGTGCTGCCGCTCCCGGGGCGGGTCTTGCCCACAGCCTCATGCAGCCTGGATTCTCAGAGGGCGCCCCTTGACCTTACAGTCTCTGGAGACCTCATGGTCCCAGATCATCATTACTTTCAGCATGGTTGATCTAAGGGGGAACACTGCCAAAGAGAGGGAGCAGAGGTGGAAAATGCTGAAATATGAGGCAATTGTTCCAAAATTTAGGTCCAAAATTCTTGAAGGATTAAGAATGAGGACAGGAGGAAATCTAAGGACAAAGGGCTGCGTCTCTGTGGCAAAGAGTGAACTGAGGTGGCGTTGACACAGATGTTGAGTGTGTTTGTATACTCACAAAAAAAAAAAAAAAACCAAACACTGATGTGTACATTTTGAAAGGATGATTCGGGGCTGGAGAGACGGCTCAGCAGTCCCAGCATGCAGGAGGCAGAGGCAGGGGGATCTCTGCGAGTTCAAGGTCAGCCTGGGCTACAGAGTGAGTTCCAGGACAGGCACAAAGCTACACAGAGGAAACCCTGTCTCGAAAAACCAAAACAAACCAAAACAAACCAAAAAAAGGAGTGCTTACTGCTCTTGCAGAGGACTCGTGTTCAGTTGCCAGCACCCACATGAAGAGGCTCACAACTGCCTGGAACGCTAGTTCCAGGGGGTTCTGATGCTTTCTGGACTCTGAGGGCAGTTGCATGAACGTGGTGCACATCACTCACACAGGCATGCATGTGCACCTACTAATGAAATAAACTTTTTTTTTCTTTTTAAGGATGACACTACCTTCCTATAGTCTCAGCTACTGAAGAGGCTGAGGCCAAACTGTAGCCTGAGACCACCCTTGGCAGTAGTGGAGAGAGCCATCTCAAAACAAATAAACAGGACAATTAACTTTATGACATTTATCATACATGTATATATGTACATGTATAAATATAAAACTCTTTGTTGGTCTGAAACGGGGTCTCATACAGCCTAGGTGGTCTTCAAGCTCACTACGTAGCTGAGGGTAACCTTGAATTTCTGATCTTCCTGCCTCCACCTCCCAAATGCTGAGATTACATGTGTGTGCCCCCCATACCCTATCTACACTGTGCTGAGGATCCACCCCAGGACTCTGAGCATGCGGGACAAGCTCTCTGCCAACTGGGCTACATCCCAGGTCCTAGAGCTGTGTGCTGTTGTTCCTTGGAGTGTCTGAGTAGAAGGTAGACAAGTTGGTCCCCAAAGGGTCCCTTGTATAGGGCGAAGTGGGGGATGGAAGGACCTGGCTGCCCCCAGGTTTGAATACATCTGGATTTGAGTTAAAGAAGTAACATCTGGGCAGAGGATGAGATCGGAACCAGTTCCTGCTCTCAGATCCACAGCCTAATCTGAATTAGTCAGCTTTTCTACAGCTCTCAATCTCCATTCCAGATACCCTAAAACACCATCGCCTCAAGTGACCTCTCCCAGTGATTCAGAACACACTTTGCAGCATCCCGTCAACCCTGGAGATCTACACACACCAACGTGAGCATCTGCCTTCATTTCTAGCTTGTTAGCTTCTTGCTCCTTTTTTTTTTATGTCCGTTTTTAATTTATGCTCTCTTTGCATCTTACATTACCCTATAACTCCCTGGAAATCCATCCCACAGCAAGGCAAGATATAAATACCTTTAAAAGTGAATTTGCAAGGCACTCCTGTGACGCTCACACAGAGAGCAGAGAAGGTGCAGCTGTCTCTATTTTGGGGTAAGGGAGACTAAGGATCTGACCACGATCATCTGGCCGGCCGTTGGAGGGAGAAGGAAGTCTCCTAAAGCGGGGATCTCACTGTCCCCTCTGCACATGTGCTGGGAGGAAGGGTGGAAAAGCGCCAGCGCTTGCTTCTGCTCCGTCGGACTTTGTCAGCACACAGGTCACCACCCATCACCACCCATCATGCCGACAGGTCTGTGGCAGAGAAGTGTCTGTGCCCATCTGTTCACTCAAGGACACCAGGGCCTGGGGGGAGGGTGGGGGGCAGGGGACAAGACAGCTTTCCATTTCCGTTTCCATCTGCATGCATTTCAAACCCTCCAAGTAAACAAATGTTCTTCCTCCCAATCAGTTAGACACATATGCGTGGGGCCTCCGCTCACACATGGGAGAGCTGTCTCCACGCCTAGGCAGATTTGTTCTGTGCTCCGCAGGGTGTTTGCAGGGGAGTGTGGGGCGGGGCTCAGAGTTGCATCATCTCCTGACTCTCCAAGAATCTGAAGGGGTGGCTGTAGCCCTGAAAGTGACAAGGCCCCAAACAGTTCATCTTTCTCACACAGGAGAGACATTGAGGGTGTGGATTAGAGGTAGAGTTCTTACAGTACGGAAGAGACCTTCAGTTCCATCCTCAGCACCACACAGGGCTTGGTGGCACAGGCCTGTACCCCCAGTTACTATTTGGGAGGTTGAGATGGGAGGATAGGAAGTTCAAGGCTCGCCTCAGCAATTTAGTAAGATGCTGTCCGTCCCCCCCCCCCCCCCCTTAAAAAGGTCTCACTGTGTAGCATTGGCTGTCCTGGAACTCACAATGTAGATAGACCAGCTGGCCCGGGCTGGAGAGATGGTTCAGGGGTTAAGATCAGCAACTGTTCTTCCAGAGGACCAGAGTTTGATTCCCAGCACCCACTTCAGGTGTCTCAGCTTGAAACTATTTGTGCTTCCAGCTCCAGGGGGGATCTGATGCCTCTGGCCTCTCCAACATAAACCCACACCCAGACCCAGACATCTAATTAAGAATATTAAAAATATTAATACCAGGTATGGTGGCATAAGGCTTTAATTCCAGCACTTGGGAGACAGAGGCAGGCAAAGCTCTTTGAGTTCAAGGTCAGCCTGATCTACATAGAGAGTTCTGGGCCAGCCAGTTTACCTGTCTCAAACAAACAAACAAACAAACAAAAAACCCAAAAGGTAGAGCCTAGGAAGAAAGAGCTCAGTCAGTTAAATGCTTGCCAGGCAAATATGAGGACCTGACTTCAGAATCTTAGCACCTCTATAAAAGTTGGGTGCAGTGGCATGTGTCTGTGATCCCAGCCTGTCATGCATATACCCCCACCTAGACACACAAGCAAGCTCGTAAATTAAAAATCAAACCGGGCTGGAGAGATGGCTCAATAGTTTATAGCACTGGCTGCTCTCCCAGAGGATCCATGGTGGGTTCCCAGTATCTGCTTGGCAGCTCACAACCATCTGTAACTCCAGTTCCCGGTAATCTGCTGCCATCTTCTGGTCTCTACAGGCATTGCATGCATGTGGTACATAAATGCAGGCGAAAATACAGATACGGCCGGGCGGTGGTGGGGCACACCTTTAATCCCAGCACTCGGGAGGCAGAGGCAGGCGGATCTCTGTGAGTTCGAGGCCAGCCTGGGCTACCAAGTGAGTTCCAGGAAAGGCGCAAAGCTACACAGAGAAACCCTGTCTCGAAAAACCAAAAAAAAAAAAAAAAAAAAAAAAAAAAAAAAAGAAAAGAAAAGAAAGAAAATACAGATACAAATAAAAATATAATAAAATAAAACCTTAAAAAAACTTGTTGGGTGGCGGCGGCGGCGGCGGCGGCGGCGGCGGCGGCGGCACACGCCTTTAATCCCAGCACTCGGGAGGCAGAGGCAGGCGGATCTCTGTGAGTTCGAGGCCAGCCTGGTCTACAGAGCGAGTTCCAGGAAAAGCACAAATCTACACAGAGAAACCCTGTCTTGAAACAAAACAAACCAAAAAATCTTAAGGGCTGGAGAAATGGCTCAGTTTTCTTGCCATTCCTCCACATACCAGGAGTTCTGTTCCCAGAACCCACATCGGGTAGTTTATGGCTCCAGGGAGAATTCATTGTCTCTGTCCTTTGTAGGCATCTGCAAGTGTACACACACACACACACACACACACACACACACACACACACATCTTTTTTTCAAGTGTTGAGCCAGGCATGGTGCACTTACCTGTAATCCCAGCACATGAGAAGCTAAAGGAGATTAGGAGTTCAAGGTTACCTTCTGCTATATAGCTAGTCTAGGCCAGCCAGGACTACATAAGATCCTGTCTCACAAAACCCAAATAAAAAAACAAAATAAATATACTGGCCGGTTTTGTGTGTCAACTTGACACAAACTGGAGTCATCAGAGAGGAAGGAGCCTCAGATGAGAAAATGGCTCCACGAGATCCAGCTGTAAGGCATTTTCTCAATTAGTGATCAATGGGGAGGACCCAACCCATGGTGGGGCCATCCCTGGGCTGCTGGTCCCGGGCTCTACAAGAAAGGAGGCTGAGCAAGCATGGGGAGCAAGTCAGTAAGCAGCTCCCTTCCATGGCCTCTGCATCAGCTCCTGCCTCCCGGATCCTGCCCTGCTTGAGTTCCTGTTCCGACTTCCCCCCAAGGATGGACTATATGATCTGGAAGTGTAAGCTAAAGAAACCTTTTCTTCCCCAACTTGCTCTTTGATGAGGGTGTTTTGTCGCAGCAACAGGAAACCGCAACTAAGACAACATGCTACCTCTCCTTTCCAAACAAGAGCCTGATGGGCAAAGCCAGAGAACAGTGTGAGCACAGAGGATGAGCGTGCTCTGGGCTGAGGCGACACCGCGCAGGCCAAGCACGGGTGTGAGTGAGTACAGAGGCGCGGAGTAAGTGAGTGTGGCTAGAGCATGAGGTAGTGGAAAGAGGACCAGAAAAGTAGACAGGAGCCATATCACAAGGCCCTTAAATTCCAAACTAAAGAATTTGCACGTCAGTTAGCGGGCCTTGGGGAGCTCCACAGAGGACTGGTTTAGAAGTGTGCGTTAGGAGAGCGAGGCAGGGCAGCTGAGGCAGTGTGAATGGGCGGCCTGGTTAGTTAGGCTACCACAGAAGGAGCCGGGCTTCCTGAAGGACGGGTTCTCAGCCACTGGCAGGCAGAAGAAAAGCCACTTGACGGTGCCGCGTGGGACCAAGAATGTGGCTCAGTTGGTAGAGAGCTGCTACCGAGACCAGGCATGGCCGTACGTGCCTGCAACCCCAGCCTTCAGGAGCTGGAGCCCTAAAGATGAGAAGTACAGGGTCATCCTCGGTACTCAATAAGCTTGGGTAGCCTGGGCTACAAGAGATGTTATCTAAATAAATAAGTAATAAAAATAAAGACAAACATCTGTATGATGATTCCTACTTTGGTCTGAGGAGACAGGGACTAAAGGAGAGCCTTTGGTTACTTCACAAATGGAGAAAGTTTAAGGGGTAGGACTCACCTGTGGGGTGAAGTGTTCTGGGGCCACAAAGAGAGAGATTTGGGAAATGGCTCAGAGTTTCACATGGAGAAGGGCATTGGGATCCTAACCTTTCCTTCCTTCCTTCCTTCCTTCCTTCCTTCCTTCCTTCCTTCCTTCCTTCCTTCCTTCCTTCCTTCCTTCCTTCCTTCCTTCTCCTTCTTAAGATTTATTGGTTATGCACACAGTGTTCTGCCTGCACACCAGAAGAGGGCACCACATCTCATTACAGATGGTTGTGAGCCCTGTTTTTGTGGTTTTTCAAGACATGGTTTCTCTGTGTAGCCCTGGCTGTCCTGGAACTCACTCTGTAGACCAGGCTTGCCTCGAACTCACAGAAATCTGCCTGCCTTTGCCTCCCAGTGTTGGCATTAAAGGAGTGCACCACCACCACCAGGCCTAACTTTTTTTTTAAAATAAGCTCTACTTACAATTTTTCTTTTAGAGGCTAGGGAGATGGTTCAGCAGTTTAGATGGCTGCTCTTCCAGAGGACTCAGGTTCAATTCCCAGCACCCACAAGACAGCTCACAACTGTCTGTAACTCCAGTTCCAGGGGATCTGGCACCCTCACACAGACATGCATGCAGGCAAAACACCTATGCAAATAAAAATAAGTAAATCTTTTAAAAATATTTTTCCTTTAGATTTATTTTATTTTATGTGTATGGATATTTTGGCTTCATGTAGACATGTAGGCCACATTTGTGCCTGCTGCCCACGAAGGCCAGAAGAGGGTGTCAGATTTCCTGGGACTGGAGTTACAGATATAAGCTGCCTTGTGGATGCTAGGAACTAAACTCAGGTCATCTGAAAGAGCTGCAGGTGATGATCGCAGATGACCTGCCTGTAACCTGTGACCCCAGAGTGTGCAAGAGATGGAGACAGGGCAAGATGGTGAGCTGGACTTACCAAACTGATGAGCTGTGTATTCAACTGAGAGACTTTGCCTCAATATATTAGGTGGGGCATGATCAAGGACTACATTCAATCTCTGGTGTCCACATCCATGCTCACATGCAGGTACCTACATACATTTGGACATGTATACCCATGTTTTTAAAAGAAGAGTAGTGGGTCATAGTGGCACATAATGGCACTAACTAACCCTAGTGCTCAGGAGGCAGAAGCAGGCAGAACTCTGTAAGTTCGATACTAGCCTGGTCTACATATTGAGTATATAGTGAATTCCAGGACAGCCAAAGCCATGTAATGAGATCCTGACTCAAACAAAACAGAACGAAACCCCCTAACCTACCAACCAATCAAAACAGTCTTGCAGGCAAACACATTTTATATTTCATGGCCTTTGTCTGTTTGGGGCAGTACAAGGAACAGAACCTAGGATTTTATGCACACTAGGGAAGTACTCTCCCATTGAGTGGTATCCTGTCCTCATTTTTATTTTTTTATTTTGAGGACAGATCTAAGTTTACCAGGCTGGCCTTGAATTTATGATCTGCTTGTCTTAGTGGCCCAAATACCTGGGATTCTAGGCCTGTGCTACAAGCCCCAGACGTATTTTATGTTTACCTGGCTCCAAAATGTCTAGGGATGAATTTCCAAACAGCTAGTCATGAAGTAAACAGTGTCTCTTGACCATAGATCTGCAACATGTCTACCTTCCAAACATCCCGTACAGACTGCAGTGTGGAGACCCCTTGGACTGTGGGTCTCGGCAGACAAGAACTCAGGGCCAACTCTAACCATCCAACATCTCCGAGCTCTGCTTCATTAGGTTATAGGAATTAATCTTGAGAAACAAGGAAAAGACCAAAAAAAAAAAAAAAGGCAAAAATCCACCATATTTCCTTCCCATTTAACCCTCTAAAGGCAAGGTCACCCCTGCTTGACCTGGTGAGGGTGGTCAGGCAATGGAAATGGCTTCTTAGACGATACAATAAAGCAGGATGATGCACATTAGGCAAGAAACGAAGTGAAAGTTGGACTACGAAGGGATCAGCCAGATGGGAAGGTGTTTGCAGCCAAGCGCGATGACCTGGGTTCAATCCCTGGGATCCACATGATGGAGGGTGAGAACTGACTGGAGAGTTGTCCTTTGATCTCCACACATGGGTCATGGCATGTACCTCCCCTCCACACAATAGTTAGGTAGTTAGGTAGATAGACAGACAGACAGACAGATGTACTTAAATAAGAAAGGAAACTGGGCTAGGGCTAACTGGGGAGAAGAAGCCACAACAGAACCTAGCATGAAGAGGTACCTGCTAACTATTACATATGGATGAATTTTATACATATGAATAACTATACATATGTATGAACTTCAGAGGTCAGGGAGCACTCATTATCAGAGTCATTCAATGAAAATCACAGTGAGAAGCCACCTTCCCACCTATGAGACAAGCAAAGGTCAGGAACCACCTGTGATAAGTCTCTGGTTTGGTGAGGGTGTAAGAAACATCCTCATGTGGCTGCAGATTCAGTTGCTAGTGGCATTTGTGGGTGGAACTTAGCAATATTGACCGACATTACAAACTGCAGCGAAACAACCTCACTTTTGGGAAGCCATTCTTTACAAACACACGTGTGCAAAACACCGAGACACCAGTGCATTTATTGTGGTTTCAGTTGTCACTGTACCAGACGAGATGGCCAAAGCTTTTAGCTTGTCCATTGATTAGGTATTGTGAGTCATGATGTGGATTGATCAGCATGATAGCTACCGTGTGCTGGGCCATGTTGCTCAGCTGGAAGAGTGCTTGCCTAGCACATGTGTGTGTGTTTGATGCCAAGGACCACAGAAACCAGATGAAAGGATTAGAATTTCTTTCTTTAAAAAAATTTTTTTTTTTTAGACAAGGTTTTTTTGTGTAGCCCTGGCTGTCCTGTAACTCACTCTGTAGATCAGGCTGGCCTTGAACTCAGAGAGCTACTTCCTTCTGTCTCCTGAGCTCATCAATGGCATGAGCCACCAACTCCTGGCTAGAATTTCAAAGTCATCCTCAACTACATAGTGAATTTGAAGATAATCTGGGCTACATGAAACTCTGCCTCACTAACAAAAATAAAAGCAAAAAAGGTAAATAATCTTAAAATATCTGGAGTAAGAATAGTGGTTACTGTATGATATAATTTGTATGAAAAATAAAAGATAATGTATGGGTGTTTGTGTGCTACCATTTGGGTGAAAAAAATATGTTTGCTTATATAAGTGTACACTACTTCTAGACTACAACGCTAAGGGACCTGGGAACTGGGGAGCAGGTATGTTGTGTGCTCATTTATACCTTTAAGGACACACACTATACATAAGTAATACTTATAAACATTAAAACATAGTAGAACAAAAAGAGTGTCAGGAGGACTCTCTTGTATTCTTCAACGGGGGGGGGGGGGGGTCCAGAAGTGCCTGACTCATGAGTTAGTCCACAGCACCCCCTGCTTGTGGAATGTCGATGCTTTCGAGCTGAGCCAGGTTCATGGCTGACAAGGAGTGCTGAGGGAATACCAGGGCCTCTTTAAAGAAAACTGTAGAGAACAGAACAGTCGTCTGTGCTGGAGCTAGAGGAGACTTAGGCAGGAAGGGATGGATGGGACGCCCGGGACACACTGGGAACGGGCAGTCCTGGATAGAGTGCGGACCGCCTTTGCCAGCTGCGTGCCTTGGGACACGTGACCCTCTTAAGAAGTCTCTGTTCTTGCCCCATAAATTGGATTAATAATACCTACCCTTAGGGTTATTGTGAAGATCAAATAAGGAATGAACATGAACGGTGCTTCAGAATGAGAAAAGTGCTATTAAAATGCCAAGGGATTATTTTTAACTATCCCCCTCACTTTATGAGGTAATAAGAGGTAGTGTAGGGCTGCGGTGAAGGTGGAGACTCGGGGACCAGAATGGCCAGAATTTGAAGTCCAGCTCCACCACCCACCCCCTGGGGGGAGCCAGTGTAAATTACTTAATTTGGCGACCTCTATTTTACATAAGTGAAACTAGGATTGATAATAACATTTTCATAGGATTTTGGTGGGGATTAAGTGAACAGGGATCTATAAAGCACCTGGACTGAATCTGGCCCACACTGCGTACTACCTAAGCGTCTCCCATTGCTGACTTCTCGATGTGCAGTGTCTGTGAACTGTGTAGAAAGGTGTTGGGTAGGTGCTAGCATGCATGCTCATCTCGCAGGCGCAGAAACTGAAGCCTGGAGAGAAGACATGGCTTGTCCAAACCGTCCGACTAGTGAGTAGTAATAATTCTTCTAAACCGGGAGTGGGGGTGCACCCCTGTAACCCCAGCACTTAGGAGGTGCAGGCAGGAGAATCAGGAGTTTAAGGTTAGCCTTGGCTACCTTAGACCCTGTCTCAAAAAAAAAAAAAAAAAAAAAACTGAAAAAAAGAGAACAAGTAATAATTAGCTTTCCAAAGAGCCTTTCTGAGGTTCTGGTATAAGAGTCCTCAAGAAGTGTCTCCCTTCCTCCCTTCCTTTCTAAAGGATTTATTTTTTAATTTTTTAATCGTGTATGTGTGTGTGTATGTGTGTGTGTGTATGTGTGTGTGTGTGTGTGTGTGTGTGTGTGTATGTATTCAGGTGCCCATGGAGGCAGGGTCTTGGATGCCCTAGAAGCTGGATTTACAGAGGTGTGTGAGCCGAACTCAGGTCCTCTGCAAAAGGTACAAATGCTCTTAAAATAGAACCATCTCTACAGTCTGCCAACCCTCCCTCCCTCTCTCCCTCCCTCCTCTCTCTCCCTGCCTCTCCTTTTCTCCTCTCTCCCTCCTTCCCTTCCTTTCTTTGAGTGTGCACATTGCTGTAGCATACATATGAAAGTCAGAGGACAATTTTGTGGAATTGATTCTCTCCTTCTACTATGTGGGTTCCGGGGATCAAACTCAGGTTCGGCAGCAATTGGCTTTAACCTGCTGAGCCATCTTGCCAGCCCCTAGAAATATATTCTTTTCTTTTCTTTTTGGTTTTGTTTTTTGAGACAGGGTTTCATTGTGTAGCCTTGGCTGTCCTAGAACTCACTCTATAGACCAGGCTGGTCTCAAACTCACAGAGATCTGCCTGCCTCTGTCTCAATTGCTGCCATTAAAAGCAAGTGCCACCACTGCCTGGCTGAGATACATTGATTAATTGCTACAGCACAAACGAAATCAAGGATGGACAGAGGAAGCCAACACGGAGGCATGAGGAAGAGGCTCTTCAGTGGGAGACAATATGGAGAGGTACAGAACACAGGAGAGCCCCTGGCATCCGTGCCAGCGTCTATGTGCTGCCAATGGGAAACAGAGTGAGAAGCAGGGTCCGGTACTCTGGGAGAACTTTAGATGAGAGGATGGGGAGTTTTCAGATGCTGCCTTAAGAGGTGAGAGTATGCCGAGCGGTGGTGGCGCATGCCTTTAATCCCAGCACTCGGGAGGCAGAGCCAGGCAGATCTCTGTGAGTTCGAGGCCAGCCTGGGCTACCAAGTGAGTTCCAGGAAAGGCGCAAAGCTACACAGAGAAACCCTGTCTCGGAAAAAACAAAACAAAAACAAAAACAAAAAAAAAAAAAAAAGAGGCAAGAGATGATGGTAATTTCCATCCTCTCTGTGAAAACATGTTTCTCAGAGAAGGCAATATGGTGAGGAGGATGCACACCCCAAGGATGAGTTCCTGTGCACCAGGCTGAAGACCAAAGAGAAAGTCAAGGTTGCTGTTCGTTAGCCGAGGACCCTTTGGGATGATTTAACCTCCTGAGCCTCTGTTTGCTTGTGTGTGCACTCTCTCTCTCTCTCCACAGTAAATGGATTAAAATCTGGGTTTCGGCTTTATTTTTTGCCCTTAAGTGTGTGTCCTCAAAAAAAAAAAAAAAAAAAAAAAAAAGAAAAGAAAGAAAGAAAAAAATGTCTAATTAGAACTAGATGCCTCAACTTCATTCCAGCCCCTTTTTTTTTTCAGATTTATTTTTATTGTATGTGTATGGGTGCTTTGCCTGCACGTATGTCTGTGCACCACATGCATGCCTGGTGCCTGCAGTGGTCAGAAGACAGGATCAGATCCCCTAGAATTGGAGTTACAGATGTGAGTGGCCATCTGGGTGCTGGGGATTGAACCTGGGTCCTCTGGAAGAGCAGGCAGTCCTCATAACTGCTGAGTCATCTCTCCAGTCCCCATATTTATTTTTAATTATTCATATATGTGTGTGTCTATGTACGGGTATTTGCACATGAGCACAGCTACCCGCAGAGGTCAGAGGGGTTGGTTCCCCTGAGCTGGAGTTACAAGAAGTAGTAAGCTACCAGATGTGGGTGCTGGGAACTGAACCCAGGTCCTCTGGAAGAGCAGTATGTGCTTTTAACTGCTGAGCCATCTCTCTAGACCCTGGCCTCCTTCCTTTTAACAGATAAGAAAAATTTAAGGACCGAGTGGCTTGTCTGGTCACAGAGATTCCAGGAACTTCTAAGTGGCACTGGTGCATCATGAACTCCTGCCTTCCAGTTCCACAGTCACCCACAGACCAAGGGCTGCTCATTCCAGAGGTGGCTGGTCTCTCTGCGGCTATGAGGGAAAGTCTGGGTTGGGCGTGCCCGACTGATTAGGCTTTGCCAAAACATTCCAACCCTGCTTCCATATTTAAAAATCCATCTGGTCTTTGTCCCGAGTATTTTCCTTTCCATTTTAAAATGTGAGTGTCTTTCTGAGGAAGAGCCGATCCATGTGTTTTTGATTCATTTAAACTTAATTTCTCTAAAAAAAAAAAAAAAGGGACAGACATGCCGAGCTTCACACATTTTCAAACGACAGGAAATAAAGAGGAGCCAAGTGTGGGGAGACTGGGTAGAGACAGACCTCAGGCACTCATCGGGCTCTCCTGTTCAGGAAAATGATGTCGCCCGACCCTACAGTGGATGCTGAGCCTGGCTGTACTTCCTTATTCCGTGGCAGCTCCAGCCAAGATGACAGTTATAACAAACACTGGGCCAGCCGGCACTGAGAATATAATGAAGTGAAGCAACGGATGAACCGCATCCTTGAAAGCTTGGCTGGGGGTGCAGTAAGAGAAGAAGCAATGGTTCTTTGGTGCTTCCTGGCTCTCAGGGTTTAAATCAAAACAAACTCGGGCCGGTGGTAGCACACGCCTTTAATCTCTGTGAGTTCAAGACCAGCCTGGTCTACAGAGCTAGTCCCTGGACAGCCAGACAAAGAAACCCTGTCTTGAAAAACAAAACAAAAACAAACTAAAAATTAAATGAGACAATGTGTGTGGTGTGGCAATTGATAAACAGTTAATAAATAACAGCTACCAGCATCACATTGTCTGAAAATGAAACTCTGGATGTTGAATTCCCTTTTCATTATCATTTAAACCGTGATCCAAGCAGTCTTTGGATACCCCTCGAGGTCAAAAATCAACAAAATCTCAATGTGATAGTTTAATGTGATAGTTTAAAGCCATCAGCAGATGTGGTTAGGGCTGAACTGGAGAAAATGAAAAACTGTAGTAGGGACTGGCAAGGTGGTCCAGTGGGTGAAGACACTTGTCACCACACCTGATGCCCTGAGTCCAATCGCCATAACCCACCTAAAGGTAGCAGAGAAGCAACTCCTTCCTACAAGTTGCTTTCTCATTGACACTCACAGTCCCTCCTGAAATAACATTTAAAAATAAAAACAAAACAAAATAACAACAAAAAAAAAACAACTGTTGTTGCAGGTTTACAAAGCTGTTGCGAGACCAGTCAGAGGTGCTTGAGAAAAATTACAACACAGTTTAGCAGTGGATGAACCAGACCCAGAGCTGAGACTTTGTCCCAGCAATGCAGAGGCCATACTGCAGGATGACCTCAATTGGCAAAAATGTCACTAGGATTCTGAACTTGAACTTGAATTGTAAGAGTCCTTAGTGTATGGTGAGCCCAAAGCCTAGGTTTGTTTTGTTGTGTGATATTTTGATTGTGTTCTGACAAATAAAGTTTGCTTGGAGTCAGAGGGTGGAGCTAGCCACTAGCTGACCAAAATTAACCATAGGGGTTTGGAGGACTGTAGACAGAGAGGGGACAGGAAGTGGTAAGGCAGGGTTGAGAGAGGATCTCAGCCTTTTTGGACGGAGGAATGGTAGAGGTAGGAAGCGACTGGCGGCTGCTCCCTGCTCCCCTGATCGGTCAGGTTCTTATCCTGATATTTCACTTGCAATTTTTTCTTGATAAAGATTAATTAGATTAATGCTTCATATGATATTCCAATATGAGGCTGAAATTTCCACGTAAAACCTGACAAAGCTTAGAAAAGGATTCTAGACGCATAAAAAATGAAATCAAGCACAGCTTCTTGGTAGCTGCGTTTCTGCGGTGGCCTCTGCTAGCGGCCTCTGCTGGCGGCAGGCAGGAGTGCAGCTCCTTTAAGAGATGGCTTCCTGCCTCTTAAAGGAGCTTCCTGACAAACACAGGAGGATCTTTTAAGAGGCCCTGCTACCAACACTTACATGGTGTTGATGAGCAGCAGGTAGCATGCTACTTGGTGGTGTCGTGGGCCCAGAAAGTTCCCAGAGTTGGGGCAGTAAACATGGCTCCATCATAACACTAACCTCTTTGGAAACCAAGAAGGAGAAGCCAGTTGCCAAAATGCCGTGATGTAAGTTACACAGCAGTTTCTTTTTTTTCTTTTTTGTTTGTTTTCTTTTGTTTGTTTGTTTTGCTTATGCAGACAGAAAAGGTTACAGATACACAGTAAGGGCATATTTAGACAAAAAGAGCCTTTAAATGGGTCACAGTGTGTTTGAAAATATGCGCAGGATTGAGAGAGAAGAGAAAGTATATACAGTCTTAGATTTGAAAATATAGTTTTAAAAAATAAAGTCCTTAAAAAGGGAGTAAAGTAATATAAAAGAAATAAGCCTTGTAAAGATGGGAAATAAACAGAGTCTGGATGCTGTATGTTATTGTGTTTTCTCTATATTTTTTGGCTGCTAAGAGACATTAGATTATGGAAACTGCTGGATTAAACCAACATTTTAAAACATCTTGACTTCAAAATTTAAGTCAAAAGATGTGTTGCTTTGGGGGAGAGGTTATGCTTTTATTATCACAGGAAATGAGAGGCTGTGGATTCATTCTTGGCTAAGGAAAATCAGGTTTGACTGAGGAAGACCCCAGAAATATCTGGCTACAAACATAAAGAAATAGACCTAAAAGAACAACAAGACATGTGATGTATATTTTACCTGCTCAAACAAACAAAATCTCTGGCTGATTTATATACAATGCACAATCTATGCTTGTACTGATACAGATATGTATGTTACCTTTAAAAGTTTATATATTTTCAGAGCAAGGAGACCAGACACCAATGAAAACAGTGGCCTAGGTGATCCAGCATCCAGAACAGCTTCCAACTGCTGACTGAGATGATCCAGCCTCACAGAATGCTACAGCCAAGACCTAACAATTATCCTAAATTTCCTCAGGGTCCTCCAAAGATTACTAGTGCCCCCAATCAATAGTAAGTAGTCTAGAGAACTATGTCCACATTCCCCAAAAGTGGGTTACGGATACTTATTATCATTTAAGGGTGCTTGCTTACAAGTTGTTATTGGTAATGGTCAAGAAAAAAAAAGGAAAACTAAACACAGGAGATTAGATTCAGAGATCTCATTCTAAAAAGAAGAGGGGGGATATAAAAATGATAGGATAAAAGGGTAGATTATTGAATCTACTTTAATCCAGAAAACAACTATTAATCTTAAATATTTTAAATTGGCATGGATTTTGATTTTTTGCTACAAATTTAAAGTTTATTTTGTTATACTGTATGTATATTTTTACTCTTGCTTAGGGTATTATGTTTATGCATCTCATTTAAAAATGCAATATGTAATTAAGAAATACAGGTTAATAGTCATCTATAATAGCAAACTTAGTCATATTAGGTATGTTTTCAAGGTCATAAACAGATATATTTAGATAGATGGTCTTCAAACACTTCAAAGACCTACAGAATATGGCTTTTTTTTTTTTTCTTGGTTTTGGTTTTTCTCTGTGAAACAGTTCTGGCTGACCTAGAACTCACTCTATAGACCAGGCTGGCCTCGAACTCACAGAGATCTGCCTGGCTCTGCCTCCCGAGTGCTGGGATTAAAGGCATTCACCACCACCGCCCGGCAAAATCTTCACTTTTTATTTAGACAAAAAAAGGGAAAATGTTGTGTGATATTTTGATTATGTTCTGACAAATAAAGTTTGCTTGGAGTCAGAGGATGGAGCTAGCCACTAGCTGACCAAAATTAACCATAGAGGTTTGGAGGACTGTAAACAGAGAAGACAGGAAGTAGTAAGACCAGGCTGAGAGAGGCCTTTTGGACAGAGGAATCGTAGAGGTAGGGAACAACTGGCAGCTGTTCCCTGCTTCTCTGATCTTTCAGGTTCTTTTTGTGTGTGTGTGGGGGGGGTGGGTGTGTGTGTGTGTGTGTGTGTGTTTTTCCAGACAGGGTTTCTCTGTGTAGTTTAGGTGCCTGTCCTGGATCTCACTCTGTAGACCAGACTGGCCTCAAACTCACAGAGATCCACCTGACTCTGCCTCCTGAGTGCTCAGATTAAAGGCATGAGTCACCACTGCCCTGCTATCTTTCAGGTTCTTACCTAGATATTTGACTCCTGGTTTTTTATTGATAAAGATTAATTAGATTAACTCTTCATTGTTTTGAGCTTTTTGAGACAGGGTCTCACTGTCTAGCCTTGACTGGCCTGAACTCACTTTGTAGATCAGGCTGTAGAGCCACCTGCCTCTGCTTCCCGAGTGCTGGGATTAGAGGATGGCATGAGTCATCACACCTGACTGGTGTTTTGTTTTTTCTTTTCTTTTTATGTGTATGGTGTATTGGGGAAAATTATAAAGGCCACTCCACGTAGTTAAAAGGAAGATTTATTTAGTGGATGACTTACAAATAAGGAAAAGATAGGTTGCGGGGGTCTGGGGAAGGTGTATCGCAATCCAGCGGTGTTCTCTGGAGCTCTGCACAGTCAACCTCCACCGTCCACGGTCCAGGCACAGAGCGAGCGCACAGAGAGAGCGCTGGCCCATCCAGCTCTCGGGTTTCCAGAGCCTCCCCTCGCCCTGCCTCGTAGGCGTGACAGTTGCCAGAGTTCATGGGGTTGGAACTTCCAGATCCAAGCTGGAATGGCTACCCACTACATCGGTGGTTTAGCCTGCATGTATGTCTATGTACCATTGTGTGTGTGTGGTGCCCATGGAGACCAGAAAAGAGCATCATATCCCCTGGAACTGGAGTTATAGATGATTGTGAGCTGCCATATGGGTGCTGGGAATTGAACCTCGGTCCTCTGAAAGAGTAGCCAGTGCTCTTAACCACTGAGGCATCTATTTCTCCAGCCCCAAGCCTAGTTGTGTTTTTGTTGTTTGTTTGTTTGTTTGTTTTGTTTTGTTTTTTCAAGACAGGGTTTCTCTGTATAGCCCTGGCTGTCCTAGAACTCAGAGATCCACCTGCCTCTGCCTCCCACCTGCTGGGATTAAAGGTGTGTGCAAGCTCCGCTCAGCTATGTTTTGTTTTGCTTTTTTAACTTAAAAAATTATTATTCATCTTATATGTATGAATGATGAATATTTCGTGTGAATATATGTCTGTGCACCATGTGTGCCTGGTGCCCTCCAAGCCAGAGGAAGGTGCCAGATCCTCTGGAACTCCAATTCTAGATTTTATAATACAAGTAATACAAGTTTGCACATGCACACACGCTCGTGTGTGTGTGTGTGTGTGTGTGTGTGTGTGTGTGTGTGTATTAAAAACTTGTGTAGGGGCTGGGCAGTGGTGGTGCACGCCTTTAATCCCAGCATTCGGGAGGCAGAGCCAGGTGGATCTCTGTGAGTTTGAGGCCAGCCTGGTCTACAGAGAGAGTCCCAGGACAAGCTCCAAAGCTACAGAGAAACCCTGTCTGAAAAAACAAAACAAAACAAACAAACAAAAACCCAAAAAACTTGTGTAGGAGGCTGGAAAGATGGCTCAATGGTTGTTGCTCTTCCAGAGGATCCAAGTTTGGTTCCCAGGACCCACATTGGCCTCTTAGAACTGCCTGTTACTCTAGCTCCAGGGGATGCTCTCTTCTGGCTTCTGTGGACACACACACACACACACACACACACACACACAACACACACACATGGCAGATACAGAGATGCACACCCTTACATATAAATGAAACATAAAATAAAGAAATATGGAGAAAGTAAAATAGAGAGAAAAACTACTTAGTGGATATGAGGTTTCCTTGTGGAGGGATGAAATGCTTTGGAACCACGTGGAGGTAAGGGATGTGACACTGTGAACTACTGAATGAATAAATTTATATCAACTTCACATCAATTAATAAGTTTGTGGAAGTATAAAAGTACTGTTTTAAGGAGCAGTCCTAAGAAATAGCTTTGCTGTTGAAGATCATGTATGGCTCTCGCAGAGGATGTGAGTTGGGCTCCAGCCCTTGCATAAGGCAGCTCACATGAGAGCCTGTAACTCTAACTAATGCCAGAAATCCACGGAGTCTGCTTAATGGGCAAAGGGATTTATTCAGAAAGGAAAACTCACAAGACAGAACGGAGGAATTGTCTCAGGGTCCTGGAAAAGGTGAGGCACGGTCCCACGATGATCTTCTGCCTGAAACTGCCCCAGCATCTAAGTCCCACGAGGGAGCAAAGAGAGCGCCCTACAAGCATCTCAGGTCTTAAGGGTGCCCGAGCCACACCCCAGGGGCAGGTACTTAGGGCAGTTACCTGCTACATCTCTAGGGGCAATGCTTCAAGGTCATAGACAGAACAGCTGTTCTCTACATCTAACTTCAGCTCTAGGTGGACGGGCATCTGTACTCACCCACATCCTCTCCACCTCATCCCCTTAAAGAAATAAATATATATATTTTTTGTTCTTTTTTTGCAATGGTAACCATTTTTAAGTTCACAATTCAGTGGCATGAATTACATTCAAGATATTAATTGCATTCATTGATTACATTCACAGTATTCATTCAATAAATATATTCATTAATTACATTAATTGTATTGATTGATTACATTCATGATATTATGTCCTGATACTACTGTCTGTCTGTGAAGTTTTTCCATCACACAAAACAGAAATTCTGTACTTAGGAAATCATTGCTCTATATTCCTTTCTTCTCCATCTTGAGATAACATCTAATCTTTCTGTCTCTATGAATTTGTATATTCTCTATAAAAGAAATATTTTTATTCTGCATAGATTATGCAATGTGCTATTGCTACAGATGTAGAAAATAGGCCAAGGAAACAGAATGGAGGTCAGAAGAAGATTCAAGAATTTTCAAGAATTTAGTATGTGCTAAATAAAACAGTTCAAACCAATGGAAGTTAAAATTGATAGCTTAGTAAGTGATACTGGAATAAGTGAAGAGTTCTTGGGAGAAATGTAAGCCTCAGGCTGGAGGCATAGTTCAGTAGCAGAATATTGCCTGGCATGCTGGAAGTCCTGGTAACACACACACACACACACACACACACACACACACACACACACACGTACATAGACAGTGAGACTTCTACCTTGCTGTATAAATAAAACCAGATTTTCGAGAGCCGGAGCTGCAGCTCAGGGGTTAAGAACACACACTGCTCGTCCAGGGAACCTGCGTTCAGTTCCCAGCACCCGTGTTGGTGGCTCACAACCACCTGTGACTCCAGCTCCAGGGGATCTGATGTCCTCTTCTGAACTGTGAGGGCACTAGCACACATGTGACACACGTCCATACACGGGCACACACACATACACATAAAATAATCACATATTTTAAAAAATTTACATGTATTCCATATTAAATGTAGAACATGGAGCCACAAGAGTTCTAGAAGGAAACATGGCAGTACTATGTATAATCCTGAGTTACAAAAGATATTTTTTTTAAAGCTTAACATGAGCTCTAGAGGTAAAAATGGAAAGACTAGTACATTTGACAAAGACAACACCAACCAACCTCTGCCTATATGACAGAAATTATAAGCAAGGTTGGAAGGTAAACGACAAACCAGAACATGTTTGTAGTTCTTCTGACAGACTTCCTGACTTCTCTAATACTTGGAGATCTCTACAGTCAATAGGAAAATGGAGGAGCTGGGCCTCTGGGTGTGGTGGAGGCCTTGCCTAACATTTATGAAATCCTGCTTTTGACCCCTGGCACCTGACACACACCCAAAGAAGAAAAACAAAGAAAACACCAATGATTTCTGGGAAAAATGAACAAATGGATAATTTATCAAGAAATCATTGATTGGTTGATAAATATGAAATGTTTAATTTCATTAGTAATTAAAAATACAAATAAGGACCCGGGGAGATGGCTCTGTGGTTTAAGCACATGCTTCAGATGGGTGTGGTGGTGCACGTCTTTAATCCCAGCGCTCCGGAGGCAGAGGCAGGCGGATCTCCGACTGGTTCAGAGGCCAGCCTGGGCTACAGAGTGAGTGCCAGACAGCCAGCGCTACACAGGAAACAAAAAAAGATAAAAATTTTTGCAGAGTGCCAGATAAGGCTTGGCAAGTAAGAAAGAGCACTTGCCCCCAAGCCTGATAACTTGGGAACCCACCGAGTGGAGGGGAGAGCTGAGGCCTCTGATTTCTACACAGTGCGTGCCTGGGAACCCACCGAGTGGAGGGGAGAGCTGAGGCCTCTGATTTCTACACAGTGCGTGCCCATATGCCCCATACAAATACAGTGCATTAAAAATATATTAAAGTTAGTCTTTGAGCACCATCTTATGGAGATGTTGACTATTACCATATTAAAATATGATTATTACCATTTTAGGTTATTCTATTTGTCACACTGAGGCAGACTGGGTTGAGATGTGCTTTCCATTACATTTGTGTTGAGTGTGTCTGTGTGTATAGTATAGTACATATAAAAAATATATGAAAAAGATCAAAGGCTAGTCCCCTCCTCCTCTTCCTCCTCTTCCTCTCCCCTGACCCTTTTTGAGACAGATGTCTCACTGCTATGTAGCCCTTGATACCCCGGAGCTCACTGTGTAGACCAGGCTGGCCTGGATCTCATACAGATCTGTCTACCTTTGCTTGCTGCCCCCTATAAGTGATGGGATTAAAGGTCTACACCACCATGACCAGGTACTTTATTATAATTAATTTTTTTTTATTTTCAACTATTACAAGTTAAAACCAGGCCGGGCGGTGGTGGCGCACGCCTTTAATCCCAGCACTCGGGAGGCAGAGGCAGGCGGATCTCTGTGAGTTCGAGGCCAGCCTGGGCTACCAAGTGAGTTCCAGGAAAGGCGCAAAGCTACACAGAGAAACCCTGTCTCGAAAAACCAAAAAAAAAAAGAAAAAGAAAACAATTCTGGAAACTATATTATTTATCAAACATACTTTTGAGTGTGTGTGTGTGTGTGTGTGTGTGTGCCCGCCCATGTACCTGTGTGAGGGGATAGTCAATGTCTTCTTTAATCGCGTTCCATGTTATTTTTGAGAAAGGGTCTCGCGAGGTTGAGGCATGCTTGGCTTCTCTATGGGTGCCGAGGCCCTAACTGCAGTTCTCATGCTCAGGCAGCACACATTTTACCCTCTGAGCCAGCTCTCCAACTACTCCATGTTTTATTTTTATTTACTTTATTATGTTTTTTTAATTAACTTATTTCATGTTTGGTTGCATATATGTCTGTGTACTAAATGCATGCCTGGTACCCAAGAATGCCTGGTACCCAAGTTCCATCCCCTGAAACTGGAATTACAAACAGTTGTGAGCTGCCATGTGGGTGCTGGGAACTGAACTTGGGTCCTCTATGTTGTGGAGTATTCACCAGAGAAGACTGCCTAGACATGGGTTTAAGTTATTACAAAGTCTTCATTAGCTGGCCAGCAACCACACTAGAATGTTCCGAATCCCAGTATATCCCTCAGCCTTTCTCAGGATGAGCTTTTAAGCACAAAAACCATATCCTGGGTTGACATACTTCAGTTAACAAGAACAGTTAGCCAGAAGCAGAACTACAGAAGCCAAAAAACAAGGTTGGTGCATTTAGACTTTCCCAGAACTATGGACTTTGATGGATTGGGTCTTAGTTTTCATTTTTAGCAGGTGGTTTGTCTATGTGCTGAGTTTTACAGCCTGATTGGTACTTCCATCATGGAGTCAGTTGTGCTATGGTTTGGGGGCCTACTAAGGTCTGGGGGTCCTGTTACAATCTGGAAACGTGATAACTGCTCTCAGCTGCTGAACCATCTCTCCAGACCCTACTTCATGTTTTATTTATTTTTTAATTTTTTTTTTTTGGTTTTTCTGAAACAGGATGTGGTAGTCGGAATGTAATTGGCTCCCATAAGCTCATAGGAAGTGGCACTATTAGGAGGTGTTGCAATAGGATATTGGACTAAACCTCTGAAATGTAAGCCAGCCTCAATTAAATGCTTTCCTTTACAAGAGTTGCCATGGTCATGGTGTCTTTTTATAGCAATAGAAACCCTAACTAAGACACAGGGTTTCTCTGTGTAGCCCTGGCTGTCCTGGAACTCACTCTGTAAACACCAGACTGGCCTTGAAGTCAGAGATCCCCCTGCCTCTGCCTCCCAAGTACTGGCATGAAAAGCATGTACCACAAACACCCAGCTTCTACTCTGTGTTTTAAATAAACTGGAAAGAAACAGGTAAAATTACCTTCAACATTGCTTTATTTAATTCCATATAGAAAAATATAGTTTCAATTATGTCAATACAAAAAATATTCATGAGATATTCGATGGACGGTGGTGGTGCAGGCATTTAATCCCAGCACTCGGGAGGAAGAGACAGGCAGATCTGTGAGTGTGAGGGAAACCTGTCTTGAAACAAACAAAACAAAACAAAGTAAAAAAGTATTAATGAGGTATTTCACCTTTTCCAGCTGAGTCTTTGGTATCCTGGGGTATACTTAACATTTACAGTACAATGTCTATATTTATTTTAGTCATGTTACAAGATCTCAGTAGCTACAGATGCTTGGAGGCTGCCATAGCAACAACGCTGGCCCAGAAAACTGCTTCCTAACTTCAGTTTGCATCGACAGGAAGGCTGTTAAAACACAGGGGCTAGAGAGATGGCTCAGCAGCCAAGAGCACTCACTGGCTGTTCTTCCAGAGGACCTGGGTTCAATTCCTAGCACCCACAAGGCAGCTCACAACTTCAGTTCTATGGTGTCTGATACCCTCATACAGATGTATATGCAGGCAAAACACCAATGCACATAAATAAAAATTTAAAAAAGAAAAAAACAATATTAAAACAACAACAAAATAACACACATTACTGGGTTACATCTCCACAGTTTCTCATTCAATAAGTCTTGGTGGGGCCCAAATACATGAGATCCTAACCAATTTCCCATGTGGTGCTGACTCTGTTGGTCTAAAGATCACATGTTGAGATGCTTGTCTGGAAACTGGAGCACTAAAACATAGAGAAAACATACAATTAGAAGCCAGAGATATTTAAGCAAACATGTAACTGAGCATAGTGACTAGGTATGGAGCTCAGGGGCAGAGCACTTGTGTTTAAAAATTATTACATATTTATTGTGTGTGGGGGGGGTGAGGGCTGAAATGTGTGCCATGGCACAAGCATGAATGTCAGAGGACAACTTGTGGGAGGTGGTTATCTCCTAATGTCATGTGGGTCCGGGGATCAAACTTGCGTCACTGGGTTTCGCAGCAAGAGCAAATGTGTAAATGCAGGGTCCTCTCCAGACCACTTGTTCTCAAAATCCCGGAAGCCACTTCCCAAACTACCACACAGAGGCTCATATTAATTATAAATGCTTGGCCGATGGCTCAGGCTTATTACTAACTAGCTCTTACATTTAAATTTACCCATTCCTATTCATCCTAATTAATCTAGTAAGCCACATGATCCATGGCTTACCAGTCCTCCAGCATCCTGCTTCTTGGGTGGCTTGCGGCATCTCTCACCGACTCTACCCCTCCTCCTCCGAGTCCTCAGGTTGATGGTTTCGCCTAACCTTATCCTGCCTTGCCATAGGCCAAAACAGCTTTATTATCAACCAATGAGAGCAACACACATTCACAGGGTACAGAAGGATCATTCCACAGCACCATTGTTCTTTTGTACTAGTGTAGCGTGTGTGAGGCCCTGGGTTTAAGTCCCAGCATGGCAAAAGAACATAGAACAATAATGAGATGCCACTGCATGTTTCACTGGATGGCTAAAAACCGAAGCATTGACTATACCAAATCCTGGTGAGGAGGTACAACAGCTGCCATTCTTGTCTAGTGATGAAAAGTAAAAAGGCATCACTCTGGCAGTGTCTGACAACACTAACTATAATGTGTGTGCATGTTTGTGCATATGTAGCTGTATATGCATGTGCTAGTGCACAAGCATGTGAGTGTGCATATGTTGTGTGATAAAAATTTTTCCCTGGGAGACATGACACACATCTACTCACCCCAGATAGGGAACTCATGACAGACCAATGTCCAACTTGGTGAACCAGTGAGTTTTCTTGGGCTCACTTATAGGAGCAGAAATGACTTCATGACAGCTGCATCCCCAAAGCCCACCCCAGCATGGCGACAGCTCACAAAGCTGGGGACCTGGGGACCTGGCGCACACTGCAGGCCGGCAGGCAGTTCAACAGGCTGGAGAGTCTCAGTTGGTCTAAACCTCTTCCAGGCAGCTGGTCTGGCATGAGAGGTTTTTTGGTTTGTTTGCTTGGTTGGTTGGTTGGTTGGTTGGGTTTTTTTTTTTTTTTTTTTTTTTTTTTTTTTTTTTTTTTTTTTGGCAGCTTTGGCTTATCTTCTGAGAGGGACTATAGGTTTTTATTGCTTAATCTGGCAGGGAGTGGCTAGTGGATCTGGTGGGTTTCAGGGACTTCCCTGAACTCTTTGGTATTGTTTGCCTTCCTGCTTAAGGTGCCTCCCTGCAGAGAATGTTTCAATCGCCAAGGAAACTGTTACATAACAGCATACAGATGGAGGCCAGACACCTACTTCAGGTATCAACACTCCGGCGCCATCCATCTTTTTCAAGGATTTTTTTCTTTTGAGACAGGGTTTCTCTGTGTAGCCCTGGCTGTCTGGAACTTGCTCTATGGACCAGCCTGGCCTTTTTTAAATTAAAAATTAAATCAGGGGACTGGAGAGATGGCTCAGTGGTTAAGAGCACTGACTACTCTTCCAGAGGACCAGGGTTCAATTCCCAGTATCCATAGACCAGCTCACAACTGCCTGTAACTCCAGTTCCTGGGAACCCAACACCCTCACACAGACAAATGTGCAGGCAAAACACCAATGCACATAAAATAAAAATAAATTAAATCAGAGTGAGGCATGGTGGTGCAAGTCTAAAACCCTAGCACTGGGGAGGCAGAGGTAAGCAAATTTCTGTAAGTTCAAAGCCAGCCTGGTTTATGCAGTGAGTTCCAGGGCATCCAGGGCTATGCAGAAGACTCTCAAAAGAAAAATCAATTTGTTTACTTATTATATGTGCGTGTATGTGTATGGACATGCATGTATGACAGAACACATGTTGCCAGAGGACAGCTTAGCAGAGTTGATTCTCTCTTCCATAATGGGTCAAATGCAGGCCCTCAGTCTTGGTGACAAGTGCCTTCACCTATGGAGCCATCAACTGGTCCCCATCTTGTCTTTTGCGATTAGACTTGACTGGAATTGGCCAAGCAGGTCGGTTGGCTGGCGAGGCACAGAGATCTGCCTGCAGGTAATCTTCCCAGTGCTGGGGTATAAATTTGAGTTATCAGGCCTGGTTTTTGGACACAGGCTCTGGGGATGGAACTCGGGTTCTCACACTTCAAGGCAAGTACTGACTGAGCTCTCACCCCAATTCCAAATCTTTTTTGTTACTTTCTTTTATTTTATTCTCTCTCTCTCTCTCTCTCTCTCTCTCTCTCTCTCTCTCTCTCTCTCTCTCTCTCTCTCTCTCTCTCTCTCTGTTTTAGACAGGGTTTCTCTGTGTAGCCTTGGCTGCTCTGGAAGCCTCTTGGTAGACCTGACTGGCCTCAAACTCCCAGAGATCCGCCTGCCTCCAGAGTGCTGGGATTTAAAGGCGTTCGCCACCACCGCCTGGCCCCAAGTCTCTCTTTTTTAAAATTTTGTGTTCGTGTGTAACGTAAGTGTGTGTGCATGCTTGCCCACTTGCATCTGTGGGGAGGCCAGCGTTGGATGTTCGGTATTTCCTCTATCACTCTTCATCTTGAGTCACAGATGACTGTGAATCTGAAATAACGGTCAGGCCTGCTTGGGCCAGTAAACTTGTCCTCCGGTCGACTTCCATTCGTGCCTGAGCTAAATGCGTATCCGCTTAACCCGGCTCTTCTCGATTTTTGATTTTTAAGTGCAAATACCCTAAGACACCCGCGTTTACTTCTTTACCATGTCTGTGTGTGCCCACGCTCGCGCGCACACACACATTTTGAGGCTTGCCTCGGGACGGGTCTTGCATTTTCTGTGACCATCACAGCCCTAATCAGCCTGCCTATGTCAACTGCTTGCAAGGTCCCTGGAATGGCTTTAAAACAACAGCAACAACAAAAATATAAAAAAAATAAATAAAAATAAAAACGACAAAAAAAAAAAAATTCAGGGTGCAGTTTGTTCAAAACGTCACATTCACATTTTGCACTCGAATACCTTCGCCCTAAAGGAAGCCTGAGCCTCGGACCGCGCACGCGCGGGCAGCTTGCTTCGCACCCTCTAACCGTTGCTACGAGGGTTTTGTTTCTTCGCCCTCTGGGAGAGGCTGCAGCAGTCTCTGGGGCTGGAGGCTCCGCGGAATTCTGGGAGCCAGACACAAAACGAAGCTGTTGGCACAGCGTCCGGGGCGGAGGGCTGGGTGAGGGGGGGTCCTCGGCCAGTTACTGTGCAATTTCCCTAATCTTCCGAGCACCGCTCCCAAGCCCGCCGGGCTGGCGCCCCCCCTCTCAGCCAATCAGCGGGCCGCGGCTCGTCCGTTCTGGCCAATCCCGAACGAGCTTACTTTGGGCGGGAAAATCCTAGACGTGGCCTGAGCGACGTCGCTCGGCTAACTGCTCCTCTCTTCGCCTTGTTGGAGTGGGGGGGCGGGGAGTAACAGCCCGGAGGCGGCCGCCCATTGGCTGGGCAGCGGGCCAATGAGGGGTGCGCGATGAGGGGCGCCGGGCCTGCGAGGCGTGGGCGGGGCGGGGCGCCGGCGGCCGGTGCCCAGTCGCGAGCCACGGGTCGCGATGTAACGGCTCCTCCTCTGTCGCACCCTCTCGGCTCCGGCCCCCCACCCACAGACCGGCTCCGGGCAGCGCCGAGGGCGGCCGCGGCAGCGGTGGGGTGCGGGCTGAGGGAGCCGGGCCTCGACGTCCTCCCTCATCCCCGTACCCCAGGAGCTGTAGCTCGTCCAGGAGGAGCTGGGGGCGGGGGGGCCCCGTCATGGAGGTGAGCGGCGGAGACACCTGCCGGCCCCGTCACCCCCAAGGCCTGAGGGAGGGACCTGAGGTAACCTGCGGGGCTTCGACGGTGGCGACCCGGGAGAGACGCCTCCGCGTCCGTCGGTCGGTCGGTCGGTCGGCACGCTTCCTGAAGGCGCCTGGGGCTCCGGCGGGGCGGGCGGGAAGAGGGGCCGTCGGCGGGGCCTGACGGGGCTTGGCGGGCCGACCGAGGCCTGGGTGTGGCGCCGCCGCCGCCGCCGCCGCCTCCTCCGTCGGCTGTCAGCCTGTCGAGGCGCCGAGGCCGTGCGGCCCGCAGCCTGCGTCCGTCCGTCAGGGCCGTCGAGGGTCCGCCTCGCAGAGCCGCCGCGCCGCACCGCGGCCGGCGGGGCGGAGGGAAGAGAGGGAAGCGGGGGCCGAAGCGAGGGGCCCCGAGTCCGCGCCCCCCACCCCCGGGATCTGCAGTGAGGCCGCCCCGGCTGCCGCCCCGTGGTGACCTCGCGTCTCCGTGTCCCCCCTCCCCGAGCAGCCGAAGGTGGCGTTCCGTGGAAGCGCGAACCGCTGCTGGAACCTCAGTGTCGACACCAGCAGCCGATTGTCCGACGTGTTCAACAGCATGATGCTGACCGGCTCCACGTCCTTCTACGATTGCTACAAAGCGCAGGTCCATGGTCGCGTTCAACGCCTTGCCCCCGTCCCCCCGTCCCCGTCCCCGTCCCCCTCCCGCCAGCTTCCTTCGTGACTCCCCTCCAGTCCCCCCACCCCACCCCCGCCTGTTCCTCGTCCCCGTCGGTGCTCTAGCTCAAACCCAGGACCTGGCACTCGCTACGGGCTGTACAGCGGAGCCTCGACTCTAGGCCCGTCTACGTTGAAAAAGCTCGACAGTCAGAAGCTGGGGGACACATTTTTTTTTTAATTGCATTTGTATTATCCTATAGAGAACCCAATTTTTTAAATTAAATGTTTTGGGGGAATAGGACGGGAATGTGCCGTGGCATACATGTGGAGTTCAGAGGACTTTTCAGAGTGGGCCCCGGGCTTTGAACTTAGGTCCTCAGGATTAGCAGCAAGCACCCCCACCCCCGAAAGCCATCTCACTGGTCCAGAGGAAAACATTTTAAATAGAGTTCGCATAATACACACTTGGCTTTGGAAATAAAAAAGGATTTTTTTTTCTCTAATTTTTAAAGTTTTTTATATGTATGATAGTTTTTCCAGCTTGTATGTCTGGGCACCACTTCCGGAAACCAGAAGAGGGCGTCAGATCTTCTGAAATGTGAGCCGCCATTGAACCTGGGTCCTCTGGAAGAGCAGACAGTGCTCTTAACCACTGAGTCATCTTTTCAGGCCAAGAAAAGATTTTTCTATTCTTTTTTTCTTTTTTGTTTTAAATAAAAGCTCAAACCCAGGACCTGGCACTTGCTATGTGCTGTACATCAGAGCTACAACTCTAGTCTCATATATGTTGAAAAAGCTCCACAGTCAGAATCTGAAAGCTGGGGAAACAGGTTTTTTTCTTTTAATTTTTTTATTGCAGTTATATTGTCCTATATGAACCTAAATTTTTAAAATTAAATTGGGGCGGGGAGCGGGGAGGGCAGAAACATGCCATAGCATACATGTGGAGATCAGAGAACTTTTTTATGTGTTTGCTTGCATGTCTATCTGTCTGAAACTGTTGGATCCACTGGAATTTAAGGTATACACAGTTTTGGGCCTTGGATTGTAGGACTTAAACCTGGATCCCCTGGGAGAGCAGCCAGTGCTCTTAACTGCTGAGCCATCTCTCCAGCCCCCCAAGAAAAGGTTTTTCATTGGCTCATTATTTTAGTAGATTTTTTTTTTTAAATCAAAAAGTATGTCCTTGGGCTAGGGATATAGCTTAGTTGATAGAGTGCTTGCCTAGCACACTCAGAGTTCTGAGAATGATACCTAGCACTGCATGAACTGAGTGTAGTAGTACAAACCTGTATTCCTAGTGCTGGAAAGGTGGAGGGGGAAAGATCAGACATTCAGGTCATCTTTAGTTTCTGAGACAGAGTCTGATACTGACCAGACTGGTCTTGAACTCATCGTATAGCTGAGGCTAACCTAATCCTCCTGCCTCCATCTCACAAGTGCTGGGATTGCAGATGAGGATCATCACACCCAATTTCTGGGATTTCCTTTTAATGGTAGTAATAGCTTTAAAATTTCTAAAGAGATGATAATATTTATATTTTTATTTATTTTATAATATCTCTTGGAAATACAAAGTAAGCTCAAAATTTAAAAGTTGTGAAAAAGGCCCTTGCTTAGGAGTAAGATCTTGAGTTTTGGCTCAATTTCATCATGTATTTGCTGTTGTTTTTTGTGTGTGTGTGTATTTGTTTTTGTTTTTTGTTTTTTGTGTATGTGTGATGATGGGCTAGTATTCTGCCACTGAGCTATATTCTCAGACCCAGTTTCTTTGTTTTGAAAATACAGAAGCCAGGTGGTGCTCTGCTTTTAATCCCAGTGTTTGGGAATCTGAGACAGGAGGATTGCTGTGAGTTCAAGGCCAGCTTGGGCTATAAAGTGAGTTCCAGGCCAGCCTGAGCTACAGAGTAAGACCCTGTCTCAACAACAACAAAGAGATAATATTTGTCTCCTAAGTTGATTAACCAAAATAATGTGTGTGGAATTTATATGAAAATTAGAGTTTTACGTAGTTGTATGTTTTTGTTGAATACATTTTGTAAAGCCGGGCATGGTTATGCACTCCTAATACCAGAACTTGAGAGATAGAGGCAAGAAGATAAAAAATTTTAGGCCATTCCTCGTGAGTTCAAGGCCAGCCTGGACTTTTTCTATTTAGGAAAAAAAGTGAATTTTGTGTATAATTTACTTAAAATAATACCACTAATATCCACACAAAGTCTTCTGTGTTTAAAATATTAAAACACAGCAGTTATAGCTATCAATAAGTTGTTGCACAGAAAAACCTAAAGGAATGATGTCTACTTCCATTATTTTTAACTTAACCTTTAAATTGAAATTATTATTGTGTATGATATGGACATGTGAGTATACGTGCACACATTCCATGGCACACAGAGAGAGGACAGCTTTTGGAGTTCCGTCCTTCCATTGTGGGTTCCAGGTCAACAGGCCTTCAAGGACAAGCACTTTTACCCTCTGAGCCATGTCTCTGCTCCTACCTTTATGAATTAAAAACGATTACACTTAACATTTTTGGGGGTGGGAGACACAGGGCACTTGTGCCCATGGCACATGTGTGCAAGTCAGAGGGCAACTTGAATGTTACGAGTTGACTCTGTCCTTCCACCACATGCAAACTCAAGTCGTCAGACTTGGCGGCAAGCACCTGTACTCACTGAACCATCTCACTTGCTGATCCCTTTTTTCTAATGTAAGAGAGCTGTTAATGGAGATTTGATTATCTTTAGTTTTAACAAAAGATCTAGATCTAATTAATAACTTTTGTACATCAAAATTTATTGCAACACAAACATGTTTTTTTATGTACTGTCTGTATTTGTTTCAGTGTCAGTACTGTAACAGAGTTGAGGAATTTCAGCAAATTGTAATGGCCAGCAAATGTTTACATTCCAGCTTTTGGCAGAAGTCTTGAGATAATTATGTTCTAGCGTTGAATATCGTTATCTGAACTCCTAACACTTGCATTATTATGTTTCATTATTATTTTGCTAATACTCTCTAATAAATGAAATTTTGATCTCTCTGATGTAGAAATATTTCCTTAAAATTTCAGAATGAAGACAATGTAGACCTAAGGCAGACCTGCACTCCACTCTCTTCATCAACAGAGTATGCAAACTCTATAGACTCCTCACTCTTCTATGCACCATGGTCTACTTACGGAGACGATATCAAACAACCTCCTAGTTCTCAGATCAATGTAAAGAACAGGTAAATGGATACATTGATCAGGCCAAATGGGTTGTTGGTTTTAAGTCTGATTTCACAGGGATCAAAGTATATTGGATTTCTAGCTCTTCTATTTTAATATTGTGGGATTATAACTTTATGTTCATCAAAGTTTTAAGAAAGCTTAAACTAGTCAGTTATTTGTGTATAATTTTTAGTTCATGTTTTTAGACAGAGTTTGGCTTCTTATTTGTCATCCTTCTGCCTTTACCTCTTGAGTGCTGGGATTGCAGTAACACATAGTCTCAAATTTCTTAAAATTTTTTTTAGAGTATTTTCCATGTATAGGTGTTTTGCTTGCATGTCTGTGTACCGTGTGTGTGCCTGTTGCCCATGGAGGTCAGATGGGTGTTGAATCCCCTGAAACTGTAGTTATGGTTTGTTGTGAGTCACCATGTGGTGACTGGTAACTGAACCTGAGTCCTCTATAAGAGCAACAATTGTGGCTGGGTGGTGGTGGTGCACACCTTTAATCTGAGCACTCGGGAGGCAGAGCCAGATGGATCTCTATGAGTTCTAGGCCAGCCTGGTCTACAGAGTGAGATCCAGGACAGGCACCAAAAGTACACAGAGAAATTCCGTCTCAAAAACAAAACAAAACAAACAAAAAGCAACAAGTGCTCTTAAGCACTGAAACACTTCTCAGACCCCAAATCACAGGTTTCTTAAGTTCTTCTTTCTAAAGATAACATTTTTAAAATTTAAGAAATGCACACGCGCACGTAGAAGTTAGAGGACAGCTTGAGAGAGTTGATTCCCTTCTTTTACCATGTAGGTCCCAGGGATGGAGCTCAGGTCATTAGGCTTGGTGGTAAGCACTTTTTCCCACAGAGCCATCTTGCCAACCCTAAACATAATTAAAATGTTTAGGGTTAGGGGCCTAGAGAGATGGCTCAGTGGTTAAAAGCACTAGCTGCTCTTCAGAGTTCTGAGTTCAATTCTTAGCAAACATATGGCAGCTCACAACCATCTATAACCATCTATATAATGGTTGTGTATATACATATAAATACGTATATAAGTGTGTGTATATGTGTATGTATATATATGTATGTATGTAAGTATGGGCTAGAGA
The DNA here is from genome assembly GCF_004664715.2 of Peromyscus leucopus. Classification (NCBI taxonomy): domain Eukaryota; kingdom Metazoa; phylum Chordata; class Mammalia; order Rodentia; family Cricetidae; genus Peromyscus; species Peromyscus leucopus. The sequence continues at coordinate 89,773,546 of NC_051086.1, read as the reverse complement.
GATGGCTCAGCCATTAAAGGCTAGGCTCACAACCAAAAAATAAAATATAAGTATACACACACACACACACACACACACATACACATACACATATAACACTACAGAAAACTATTAGAAGGAGAAGCTTAGGAGTGATGTTTTACATTATTTTAATTTACATATAAGGGAGCTATTAATGGAGGCTTGATATATCTTTAGTTTTATAAGGAAGCAGATATTTGTTGAATCCTACTCATTAAAAACATTGAAAATTTAAAGTTATGGGTAATGAAATATTAGACTATATAATACACAATTCTTCAAAAATAATTGAAGTTAATAGATGCCATTGAAAAATTCAAGGGCCAGGTATGGTGGCACACTCCTTCAAAGCCAGCACTTGAGAAGCAGAGACAGGCAGATCTCTGTGAGTTCAAGGCCAGCCTGGTCTACATAGTGAACTCCAGAACAGCCAGAGTTACAAAGTGACTGTCTATGTAAAAAAAAAAAAAAAGAGAGAGAGAGAGAGAAAAAGAAAAAAATTCAAACTTCATAAAAATATGTGCTAAAGAAAAGTAAAACTTTACTTTGACCACTCTGTATTTTTTCCCACAATTGTAAATATTAATGGTTTGGCAAATATTAAATAAAGAATGTTCTAGATCTTATATACAAAGAAAATTTCATATTGAACCTTTATAAAGTAACATTGTATAGTGGAAAAGTATTAGAGTTGATGGCACCAGTTTTTGTTTAATGTATAGTTTGTAAGTCACATACCCTTGTAGTATAATTTTAATATTTCAAATGATTTTCTATTCAACAGATAACTAGATGACTATTAATGTTTACCTTTCTCAATTAAATATTTTAGTGTTAGTCAAATATATTTTTATTTCTAAAATATCCCAACAATCTGAAGTGTTGGAAAGAAAATAAGAAAAAAATCTCTCTTGTTGGTTCAAGCAGGTTACTAAGCTGGCCTCAAACAACTCAGTTTTTATTTTTGTTGTTTTCTTTTTGAGACAGTGTCTCTCTACATAATCCTAGCTGTCCTGGAATTCACTATGTAGACCAGGCTGGCCTTGAAGTCATAGATACCTGCCTGCCTCTTCCTCTAGAGTGCTGACGTTGAAGGAATGTGCCACTATGCCCAGCTTCATTTAGTTTTAAAATAACAAATGAAAAGACTGAACAGATTTAGAATGGTGTATAATTGAACTAGACATGCTTTCAGGTGTGCTACCAAGCATTTCTCTAACACTCTAATTCAGACATTTGTATCTTGGTCACTTAAAATTAATAGCATATGTTATAGAGAAATGAGAAACATTTTGTAAACTAGATATAGGACTTGAAATGGAGAAATATTTATGTATAGTAGATAATATACTGAACTTAGAAAATGTTCTTGTCTTTTCCTTGTTTGAAATGCTGTAGAGAGTCAGTCTAAATATCTTACTGAAAAGATGATTAGAGGGGATGGTACTGTAGCTCAAGATTAGAATACTTGTCTAGCATAAATGAGGTCCTAGGTTTGATCTTTAGCACCATGAAAGAAAAATGAATAAAAAAGAAAAATAATGGAATATGTATAGAAGGAGAAATTGATATATTTTAATAAATATATAGTTCATATATGATATTCATTTTTAGGGTTCAGACCGAAAGAAATGACTATGGCAGTGAAACAGACTTATACGGACTTGTGTCTAACATTTTGGAAGAACAGGATAAGTCACAGCCCTATTTTGCTGAAGGGTTAGTATATAAACTTTATAGTGTATAATGGACCTTTTAGTGGACATATACTAGGTTACTTTGTTGTTTAACATTTATTTTTATTTAACAGTGGATCATAGGATAGTAGTAGATATTTTCAAATATTTGTTTCTAGGAGCCTTGATTTTGCTGAAGTACTTTCCATACAATTGAAAGTTCAGCCTAAGGTTTTATTTGCTTAAGAACTTTGATTTGAAAAAATATTCTTGCATAATTCATAGTTATTTCCCTTGAGTTCATGAGCTAAAGTTTGGCTTAAGGAACATAAGTTCCAAGAAGCTTTAAACTTAGACCTCGAAGGATAAAACTCATTACTCATTGCAGAAATACATATGGATTTTATTCGTGCAGTAGAAGTTTAAAATGTTTTAATTGTTTTATTTGGGTGTGGAGGCCATATTACCCAAGTGCCCTATTAATAAATAAGAAAATATGCCATACACATGTAACTAGTTAAAATACTTTAGTTTCAAAAATATTTTAAGCAAAACATCTTTTTTCATTAAAAATTGTGGTCAACACACTTTTGAATTATATAATAATCTATTCAAAGAAAAAACTATCTGCTTAGCACAAACAGTTCGTGTAAGACCCATAAGTCTACCTCAGGCCTTGATTAACAACTTTTAGAAAAGTGTAGTGAAGATATTAAAATTAAAATCATATAGTCATTCATTGCTTAATGATGGGGACAGGTTCCAAGAAATGCATCAATAAACTATTGCACTGTCACAGGAACAGTTCCTACCCAAAGCTAAATAGTACAGGCCAATCATTCAGTGTGACTTCTTGATGTAGTCAAAAGGCACAGTAACTGTGAAGTGCTCTGAGTGGGTGCACATGACTGTAATCTCAATTTGGGCTAAGGTAGTACAATCCAGAGTAGGAGGCCATCCTGGGCTACCTAGAGGGTTTAAGCATTTGGAGTTGACTTTGGCTTTATAACAAGATGCTGTCTACAAATAGACAAGTCAGAGAGAGAAATGGCAGTGTAACCATAGAATACACAAGGCTGATGCTAGTGTAATGACATTTTACAGTTAATTTATTATTTTTTTTTAAAAAAACATGCAATAAAAACACAGAGGGGCTGGAAAGATGCCTTAGTGGTTAAGAGTACTTGCTACTCTTCCAAAGAACCCAACCTCATTTTTCAGCACCCATGTGAGATGGTTCACAACCTTTTGTGTATCCAGCTTTAGGGGATTTAATGCCTTTGGCCCCCGAGGAAACTGAACAAACATGGACATACCCACTTGTAGACACATACACAAACATAATTAAAAATAATGAAAACAAATTGAAATTTTTAAATATACTACAGTAAGTGCATAAACTAGTAACATAGTCAAATCATCACCTAATATAGTACACATAGCTGTGTACTATATTATTAAAACTGGCAGTGCAGTAAGCTTGTTTACACTAGCATCACAAACATAAGTAATGACTTGTGCTATGTCACTGTGTGTGCTATCTCACATTTATTTGGCACACAGCTCTTTTTTTTTTTTTTTTTTTTTTAAGATTTATTTATAATGTATACAGTGTCCTGTCTGCATGTATGCCTGCATGACAGAAGAGGGCACCAGATCTCATTACAGATGGGTGTGAGCCACCATGTGGTTGCTGGGAATTGAACTCAGTATCTCTGGAAAAGCAGCCAGTGCTCTTAACCTCTGAGCCATCTCTCTAGCCCCTGGCCCACACCTCTTACAACAGATAGCACATTTCATATGATTGAATTGTTTGGAAGCAGTGGTAGTTGGGAAAGATTGGTGAAGTGTTGGGTAAGAGAAATGGTTTTTTGTTTTAGTTTGGTTTTTTTGTTTGTTTTTTGAATCTTTCCTAATGTTTCCAGAGGAAATAAAGTCTCCAAGACTGAAATTGTAATTAAATATGTTTACTTGTTCTAGGACCTGCTCCTCCAATTTAAAATCAGTTTGGCCAATGAACACAAGCAGATTTGTAGATCACCATGACCTCTTAACAGAAACCAAAAGGCCAATAGATACAACTATCTCTCAGCAAGCTTTTTATAGTGGTGAATCTGTGTCAGCAGTGGAAAAGCAATACTTGCATAATAATAATCTCACACCACAACAAAAAATAGATGAACTTTATCATGGATATACTGGTTTAGATCTTGAAGAACAATGGTTGTACCTCTCAAGAAGTGATCATTCTAATTGTTACAATATTCAGACAAATGATACAGTTAAGGCAACTTTCCAAGAATATCCATTTATTAAAAACTGTTTTACACCACAAACAGGTCTGTCTGATATCATGAAAGAATCAGGAATTGATACTTACTCTTATGGAAGAGAGAAAATATGTGCTAAGGGTCTTGAAACACCATTACAGCATAAAAGGGCAGAGATATTTCTTTCCCAATTTAATAGATATAATGAAAATGCTGATTATTGTAGATACCCAGAATATGCTCATCCTAATAAGGCAAAGCTTAACAAATGTTCAAATTTTAGTGTTCAAGATGGTAAAAAATTAGCCAATGGCACACCTGAAACACCGACCGTGGAAGCAGATGCCTATACGAAGTTATTTCAAGTTAAACCAGCAAATCAGAAAAAAATGGAAGAGACAATACCTGACCAGCAGAATTTTGCATTTCCAAAAACAACATCACATCTGACAGAAAAACAGTTTGCAAAGGAAGCAGCATTCACCGCTGATTTTGGCTTAAAATCAGAATATGGACTAAAGCCTCACACAGCTTGTCCAGCTAATAATGATTTTGCTAATGTCACTGAAAAGCAACAGTTTGCTAAGCCTGATCCCCTAAACTCTGAATATTTTAAATCAGTGAATTTATTCTCAAATTCAGCAACATCTTCAGGAGGTATCAGTTTAAACAGACCAACTTGGATGAATGTTCAAACAAAAAATAACCTTCCTATTCCTTATCGAAATCAAGGTAACTTGATGAAATTAAATAGTCATTTAAGTGCAGCTTCAAAAGGTTCTAACCATTCTTCAGATTTCCCCCAACTATCGTCTACAAATTTAACCTCAAACAGCAATTTATTTCAGAAGTATTGCCAAGAAAACCCGTCAGCGTTTTCTAGTTTTGATTTTAGTTACAACGGTGCAGAAAGAATTCAATCCGTGAATCACATGGAAGGACTAACAAAGACTGGAGAAGACAATCTCTTTGAATCGGTTACAGAGAAGAAAATAAAGCAGCCGAATGGATTTTGTGATAGCTATTCAGCTTCACAATATGGGATAATAGAAAATGTAAACAAACATAATTTTCAAGCCAAGCCCCAGAGTGGACATTATGATCCTGAAGACATTCCAAAGCATTTTGATGGGTTACCTCAAAATACATACCAAGATCTGTTAGAGTCACAGGGTCATTTTAATAGCCACAGACAAGGAAGTGGAGACAGCAATATTAATAGCCGTGTGAATCGCACACAGACCTCATGCTTTTCTAATAATTATATGATGGGAGATTTACGACATAATCAGGGTTTTCAACAACTTGGTTCAAATGGGTTTCCCCTAAGATCTACCCACCCGTTTGGCCACTCAGTTGTCCCACTGTTGGATTCCTATGATTTGTTTTCTTATGATGACTTAAGCCATTTATATCCTTATTTTAATGATATGATGTATGGTGATAATTCCTTTTCTGGCTTTGTGCCAACGTTTGGATTTCAAAGACCAATTAAAACCCGAAGTGGACCAGCTAGTGAGCTTCATATTCGTCTAGAAGAGTGCTATGAACAATGGAGAGCATTAGAAAAGGAGAGGAAAAAGGTAACCACCCATTTAGAAGTAATAGTATGTTCCATCTGCTTCTCTTTGTTAACCTCAGTATGATTTAAGTACTTATTCTTAAGATGAATTCTTCTGTAATGTATTTAAATTCATTGCTATAAGGACTTAGCTAGGTTATTTAAAGATTGAAAGATCGGGGTTTTGAAACAGTTGTTCTCTTTTTAAATTTTCTATGAAGTAGATTTTCTTTTTTAAAGTATTAAATTGCTGGAGAGTATTAAAGTATAAGTATGAGAAAATTATGGTATTGTGGCTTATATTTATTTTTTTTTCTTTTTTTTTTTTGAGACAGGGTTTCTCTGTGTAGCCCTGGTTGTCCAGGAACTCACTCTGTAGTGACCTCAAACTCACAGAGATCCTCCTGCTTCTGCCCGCCAAGTGCTGGGATTAAAATCACCACCCAGCTCAGATTTTCATTTTCTAAGTTATACTATAACTGTGGTTTTTATTAGTTGCATTTTGATACCAAAACAATTTTATTTAAAGAGAAATTTTTTCTGTTTCTTAGAGCTGTGAAAGATATTATTCACTTTTTAAAAGCTAGTATCTAAAAATTATATTTTACAGACTGAATTAGCCCTTGCCAAGAATTATCCAGGAAAAAAAGTATCCAGTACTAATAATACTCCAATTCCAAGATTGACTTCCAACCCATCTAGAGTTGATCGCTTAATTGTGGATGAACTTCGAGAACAAGCCAGAGTAAGCTGTAAAAACATCCAATAGTGGTCTTTTTTAAATTACTTGATAAAAATTTAAAGGATTTTAGCAAGTTAGAGTTGTGAAGGATTTTATTATTACATTTACAGCCAGGTGTGATGGCATATGTATAAACTCTGCATTTGGGAGGTGGAGGCAGGAGGATCAAGAGTTTAAGGCCAGCCTCAGCTGTAATACTGAGTTTGATAACAACCTGGGCTGAAAACAAACAAAAAAATACAGTAAAACCACTTACAGATAGCTTACAAAAAGTTCTTTTGTGTGTATATTTGAGTGTGTGCGCACGCGCATATTGAGTCCATAGGTTGACATTAGGTATCTTCCTCAATTGCTTTCCACCTTATTTTTTGAGACAGTCTCAACTGAACCTGGAGCTCACTGATTTATCTAGGCTAGCTCACTTCCTTAGCACTGGGATTACAGGTGCACACCACTGTGTTTGGCTTTAAGAAACAAAAGTTTGCTGGGGGTGGGAGAGGGGGCAGAGCCAGGCGGATCTCTGTGAGTTCGAGGCCAGCCTGGGATACCAAGTGAGTTTCAGGAAAGGTGCAAAGCTACACAGAGAAACCCTGTCTCTAGAAACAAAAACAAAAACAAAAACAAAAAAAAAAAAAACAAAAAAGAAACAAAGGTTCTGGGGATCTGAACTCAGGTTCTCATGCTTGCTCAGCTAGCACTTTATTGACTGAGCTACCTCCCCAACACACCTCAAATATGTTCATCTTTGTTCTATAACTATGATGAATATTAGAGAAAGACAAGAATAGTTCCATTTAGTCTTTTAATTTGTAATCATTTAGTAAGTCATTTGAGTGGGCTAGAGATAGCTGTCAATCAGTGGTAGACTTATCCCTAACATGTGTGAAGCCCTGACTTCCATTCCCAGCACCATAACATAATATTTTTAGTAATCTAAAGAAACCCATGTTGGCATCTAATCCCCAACGGAAAGAATGCTTTTGAAATCCAACACTTTAAAGTGCTTTAAAAAGCCTGAAAGAAGCCAGGTGGTGGTGGCACACACCTTTAATCCCAGCCAGGCAGATCTCTGTGAGTTCGAGGCCAGCCTGGACTACCAAGTGAGTTTCAGGAAAGGCGCAAAGCTACACAGAGAAACCCTGTCTCGAAAAACCAAAGATAAAATAAAATAAAAGCCTGAAAGATGGCTCAATGTGTAAAGGTGTTTAATGTGGAGGCTGATAACCTAAATTCAATCCCTGGAACCCACGTGGTGGGTGGAAGAAGAGAACCAACTCCTGTAAGTTAATCCTCTGATTTTTCACATATGGGTCATGCATATGTATACCCACACACGTACATAGAAAAATGAGTAAGTGTAGGAGACGGAGAGATTATTTAGTTACGAGCATGTACTGCTCTTGTAGAAGACTCGAGTTCAATTTACAGCACCCTCATCAGGCAGCACAACCACCAACTGGAGCAACAGAAAATTCAGGCCCCTTTTCTGGTCTCTAAGGACACCTGCATTCACATGCACATAACCCAGGTACATGCGTGCATGCACACATACACACATACACACACACAAATCTTTAAAAAATGTTAAAAAATGAAAACTATGACATCCCATAATACCTTTCACTATATATTGCTAATTACCTGCCCATTGCCTTCTTGGTCCCCTTCTCCGTTTAAGTAATCTCTCTGCTTTTGTCATACACATTCCAATCTAGCTTCCACATGATAGAAAACAAAACAAAATGTGTCTTTCTTGCCTCCATTACCCTCCTGTTCCTCCCCTATTTAGAAACATGATTTTTAGCTCACTGGAGTTTTTGCATACTTTTTTTAAATCTATTCACCCCTCAAAGATCTAACTGGTGTACAATAGGAGGAAAATATTTAACACTTGGAACAGACTTGTTAATAATTAGTTCCCGGGGTTGGAGATTTAGCTCAGTGGTAGAGTGCTTGCCTAGCAAATGCAAGGCCCTGGGTTTTGTCCTCAGCTCCAGAAAATAATAATAATAATAATAATAATAATAATAATAATAATAATAATAATTAGTTCCCAATGATGATTATTTTATTTACTTGATATTCACATGTCGGTTAATCAAAAAGTTCTTAATTTACATTGTTTAGATTTTGACAGATGTTAGGCATATTAAACATATTCCCCATACTAATTTAATATACCCAGTAACATTTTAGCTTTGCACATGCATGAAAGTGTGGTGTATATGTATATATAAGTATGTATGTGTGTGTATATAGATATATGTGTGTGTGTGTGTGTGTGTGTGTGTGTGTATTTTACACCTATGTGGGTATATATGTATGTGTGTGCACATACCTGTAGAGGCCAGAGGTTAGTATTGAGTATCACCGTATATATTGAGGCAGTGTCTTTCACTTGAACTCATAACTCATCAGTTTGGATAATCTAGCTAGCAAGTTTGCCCAGGGGATGCTGTCTCTGTGGTATTCTAGGCAGACTGCCAAAATCTACATATGAGTGCTGGGAATCTGAACTCTGGTATTTGCACTTAGGTGGCAAGCACTTTATCTAGCAATCCATCTCCCTAGCTCTGGTGCCATCTTTTTGTTTTGGGGGGTTTTGTTGTTGCTGTTTTTGTGTGGCACATGTGTGTCGTGCCCCCCTCCCATGCTCAGACAGGGTTTCTCTGTGTAGCCTGGCTGTGTCCTGGGACTTGCTTTGTAGACCAGGCTGTCCTTGAGCTCAGAGATCCACCTGCCTCTGCCTCCCAAGTGCTAAGATTAAAGTTTTTTTTTTTTTTAAGATTTATTTGTTTTATGTATATGAGTGCTCTATCTGCATGTACACCTTTATGCCAGAAGAGGGTATCAGATCACACTATAGATGGTTGTGACCCACCATGTGGTTGCTGGGAATTGAACTCAGGATGTGAAGAGCAGTCATTACTCTTAACCGCTGAGCCATCTCTCTAGCCCCTGGTGCCATTTTTAAAGCTCATTAACAAAAAGACTGGGAACTTTCCTGGGACTGGAGATAGTGTAGCTCAGTTGATAGAATGCTTGTCTAGCACACACAAAAAGCCCTAGCACAACATAAGCCAAATATGGTGGTGCACACCTGTAGTCCCAGCACTAGAATCAGTACACATTTTCATTAGCATATAATTTGTTGTATCATTTCAATGTAAACTTAAACCTGTATCGTCTGTATTATAGATGCCTTAAAACTACAGATGTGGCTGGAGAGATATCTCAGAGGTTAAGAATGCTTCCTGCTCTTTCACAGAACATGAGTTTGGTTCTTAGTGGGCTGCACAGTGGGCTGCAGAAGCTCCCATAATCTCTTCTGGTCTCTTAAGACACACATAGACACACAGACAGATGCACACACACACACACACACACACACACACACACACACACACACACACACTCGTGCTTGCATGTGCAAAATCTTTTACAAAAAAAAAAAAAAAAAAGCTGTTAGTTACAATTATCTGTTTCTGTATTCCAAAAAGAAAACATTGGAGACCTGGAAAAAGAACTTATTGAGGTCAGGATTAATCAATAGTTCTTGTCCTTTATTTGTTTGTTTGTTTTCCTTTTTTTTTTTTTTTTTTTTTTTTGAGACAGTATCTTACTATGTAGCTGTGGCTGGTCTGGAAATTGCTATGTGGTCCATGCCTCGAACTTACAGAGGTCTGCCTTCCTCTGTCTCCTCGGTGCTGGGATTAAGGTGTGTGTCATCACACCTGGCTGTACTTGTCCCTTTAACTCAATTCTCCTTTAGGTGGTTCTTACTAACAGTCTTCTGTTTATGACTTGTCAAAAACAATATCAGATCTTATCTTTGTACTGTCAGTGACATGGCTGTTTAATATTTCATTTTTTCATTGTTTATTCTCAGTACTCAACTACAACTTTTAGAATTAATATACACAAGCAAGTATAAAACTTTCCATTTTTATTTCCCCTAGCATAGTATTAGGACACAGTAAGCATCCATTTATTTACTAAATGATTATTGTTGCTCTCCTCCCTGCTATGTTTCATTAAAGACTTGTTTGCCTTATCAAAATTTGTTTCCCTCAGGTTGTGACTTTACTAGGCAAAATGGAACGTCTTCGAAGCTCTCCCCTTCATGCTAATATCTCTACTGCTCTTGATAGACACTTGGAGTCGATTCACATTGTACAGTCACGTAGAAAGGATGAAATTGTTAATGCTTCAAATCGGCAAAGACAAGGAGTGCCTAGGTGCCAAGATGACAGAGGTACAAATGTTTTGGGGTTTTGTTTGCTTATATATATATACATACATATATATGTTTGTTTGTTTATTGGTTTTTCAAGGCAGAGTTTCTCTGTGTAGTTTTGGTGCCCGTTCTGGAGCTTGCTCTCTAGACCAGGCCGGCGTCAAACTCACAGAGATCTACCTGGCTTTGCCTCCCGAGTGCTGGGATTAAAGGCATGTGCCACTACCACCTGGCTTTAATTTATGTTTTATGTATGAGTGTTCATACATAAGATAGGGCATTATATTCTGTTATATATAGTTGTGAGCCATCATGTGGTTGCTGGGAATTGAACTCAGGACCTCTGGAAGAGCAGCCAATGCTCTGCTGAGCCATCTCTCCAGCCCCAGAAGTACAAATGTTAATGCAAACTCTTTTGATAAAGCAGTGTAATAATTTGAATATTAATAAAATCAGATCTGAAATTAAAAGATTGGATTTTTTTTTTATTTATCTATTTATTGTGTTCTGCATGTATGCCTGCAGGCCAGAAGAGGGCACCAGATCTCTTATAGATGGTTGTGGGCTTCCATGTTGTTGCTGGGAATTGAACTCAGTATCTCTGGAAGAGCAGCCAGTGCTTTTAACCTCTGAGCTGTATCTCCAGTCCAAAAGATTGGGTTTCTAAAAGTAATACTTATCTAAATAACAAATTAGCAAATGATCACTATATTACTTATTCCCAAAGTATTTTGTTCTGTTTTGTTAATTTTATACACTTAATCATAATACTTGTCTTTTTTTTTATTTTTATTTTTAGTGTCTATTATTGGATTTTTTAAAGTGTAAACTCAATTGGAATTTAATACCTGTCTTAAGATACAGTCTCTTTTACCAAAGCATGGTCATTGCTATATAGATCAAAGATAAAGTAATAATACTTTTAAGTAGTTTAAAAAACAAGGTACTTCATTAGCTTAGCCATCACCATTTTTGTAAAAAAAAAAAAAAAAAAAAAAAAAAAATTAATGTTTGACCATTTAATAGCAACAGCACTGAGCTGCTTAAGATGTAAGGGGTATTTAAGTGAATAATAAGAAATAACCTATTTATTTTACAGATGTTTTTGCTCTTGCTACAGCAATTAAAGAGATGTGTGTAGCTACTCGGAAAGCACGCACTACCCTGTGGTGTGCACTGCAGATGACCTTGCCAAAAACAGCAAGTACATCGGGCCAAGCTGACATGGAAAAGGCTTTCCAAGATCTAGTAAACTGTGAAGATAAAGTCCATGAAATAAATAGTAGCAATTCAATGAACCAGAGAGGTGAAACAAATAAACATTAAGGAAATGCCAGCAGAAGGAAGAGTTTAAAAGCTGATAAGTAAATGTATCAAGATGTGCTAAAATTTTTAATGAACTTGTCAAACTTTCAGTACATTAATTTTCTTTCAGATTTAAAGTTCATACTTCAATGAAGTCTAACTTCTATTTAAAAATCTGCTTGGAATGAATCAGATACAGTTTAAAGTGAACTCAAAGGTAAAGATGATTACTCCAGGAGTTCTGAGTAGTCAAAGATAGCAAGTTTATTTAATTAAATATCCCCTTACGGCTAAAAATTGCTTAGATCCATTCTTCAGTGCAGGTAAATGCAAATGTGAAATTCTTCTAGGAGATAAGTTTCATTTAGTTCTGCCTTAATAAGTGTAATTCCAAATAATGAGTCTAAGTGACTGTAACCCAATTATGGTTACAGTTTAGTAAACAAGACAAGTTTTGATTGTGATTTAAAAGTATTTTCCTTATAAAACTGGATAATACCTAGAAAACAAAGGAAAACAAAGATAAACCCAATATTCATGTAAAAATTTAATATTTAAAATACTACCATATTTATAAATTGAAATCTTAGTGTCTAAGTATATGGAGGGAAATGCATCTGATTCTCCTAAATTAGTGATAAAAGTGCCAGTGTGAAAACCATGCAAGTTACTGAATATAAAACCTGTTCAAATCATTAGTGTATATTCTTTAAATTTTAATTATACTATCAATTATTAAATATTTCCAATTTCAAAGTATTTAATTGAATCAAAATAAAACATTCCTTTATTTGGATCTTTTAGACTCGATGCCCAGTAACTAAAATAATGACTCTTGTTTTAATACCCTTAGTTTGCTGTCTTTGATGAGGGTATCACGAAGTTCTAAAATGTATTTTTTAGGTTAATCTTTAACTAGTTTAGTTTTGCCAATTAGTTAGTGTATATTTTGTGTAGTTATGTTCATTTGTTTGCTTCTGTATTTTTTAAAAAGAACAATTGAAAGCTTGGCTTTTTCTGTTTCTCATCACTTAATATCTTTGTATTAGAACCTGAATAATTTATTCATTAATATGAAATGTTGGTATTATGTGACTCAGAAGATCTTGGGTTTTAAAGTTTCTAGCATGAGTTAAACTATAATATAATGTACTGATGAAATTTAATTGAAATATCCTTGACTAGAAACACTGATGTTTTTGATGTTAGTGTTTTTTCTTAGCTTTAGAAATCCTGGTATTAAAAAAAAAAAGAGTGTAATCACACCACATAAATTTTCTTAGATGATGTGCGGAAGAAACTGATTGAGAATGCAGGAGTAACTGTAGGGAGAAACATTTTGATCACTGATATGCCTAGAACTACCAAATGAATTACATTGAGGGTAGTCAAATAAAATAGACCACTCCACCACAGTCACTGCATAGAAAGTGGTTAAGTTTGACATAAAACATGTTGAATGTTATGAAAACAAATATTGTACTGAATTTAGTCTCTCAGGAAAAAATAAATTACTTTGTTGAAAATATTTGGTTTCATTTTTTACATTTGTGTTAATTTCTAACATTGTATTATTTCTGTCTAAAAACCACATGAATTTCATTTAGCTGAAAAGAGCCTTTCTGGTTTCAATTTCATTCGTTTTTTTTTTTTTTTTTTTTTAAGATTTATTTATTTATTATGTATACAGTTGAGGGCACCAGATCTCATTACAGATGGTTGTGAGCCACCATGTGGTTGCTGGGAATTGAACTCAGGACCTCTGGAAGAGCAGTCGGTGCTCTTAACCTCTGAGCCATCTCTCCAGCCCCCTCAATTTCATTCCTAACACCTAAGAATATTGGTAGATGATTGTGATTCAGATTAGATTCCACTTGACCTCTTTTAAAGATGAAACTTGCTTTGCCTTGCTTAATAAGAACTCTAGGGAGACCTTTACAGGACAGTGGTCATAAGTGATACACCTGTCTGTTAAGGAAACCAAACCGTGGGCTGGGGAGGAAGCTCAGTTGGGTGAATGCTTACAGAGTACGCAAGAGAGCCTGGGTTGCTCCTAGGCACTGTATAAACCTTGTGTGGTGCATGCCTGTAATCCAGCATTAGTGAGGGGAGGGCGAGAGAATCAGGAAGTCAAAGCTATCATCAATGACAATGTTCTTGAGGCTAGATTTAGCACTTGAGAGTTGGGAGGTCGAGGCAGGAGAATCAGAAGGCAAAGCCCAGCCTCGGCTAAATAAAGGCCAGTTGTGGCTCTCTTGTCACAACCAAGATCTTTGAAATGTTGCTTTAGTACTATTTTCTATAGTACAGGATCCCCACAGGCAAACCTCTATCTCCAAAAAGTATTTACATTACTATTCTTTTTTTTGTTTGTTTGTTTTTGTTTTTGTTTTTGGAGACAGGGTTTCTCCGTATAGCTTTGCGCCTTTCTTGGAACTCACTTGGTAGCCCAGGCTGGCCTCGAACTCACAGAGATCCACCTGGCTCTGCCTCCCGAGTGCTGGGATTAAAGGCGTGCGCCACCACTGCCCGGCTACATTGCTATTCTTAATGGTAGCAAAATTACAGTTATGAAATAGCAACAAAAATAACTATGGTTGGGGGTCAGTCAGCACGACATGAGGAACTACGTTAAAGGGTTTCGGCATTAGGAAGGTTGCCGTGGGTTCCTAGTTGTCCTGGAACTTGTTATGTGAGCCTCCGGCTTGCGGTGATGCTGCTGTTCCTGCCTCCCCAGTGATTATAGTCATGTATTATAGGCATGTACCACTACACCTTGCTAGATGGTTCTTAAATGCTTCTAAATTGCAGCTTACAAAAATATTAAAAATTACCACATAAAATGTTCTCTAATTCAAAGAAATGTATTTTTCTTTTTAAATTTGTGTGTACATGCATACACATATGCCACAGTGGGTGTGCGGGTCAGAGGACAACTTTCTATAGTCGGTCTCTCCTAACACCATGTGGATCCTGGAGAGTGAACTCATCAGGATTGGCAGCACATGCCTTTACCCACTCAACTGATATAGCCCATGTTTTTATTTTATTTTAAAAGTGTATGTCTGTGTGTTAGTAAGCACACATAAACACATAGAATAAAAGAAATGGCTGGGCGGTGGTGGCCTTTAATCCCAGCAATCGGGAGGCAGAGGCAGGCAGATCTGAGTTCGAGGCCAGCCTGGTCTACAGAACGAGATCTAGGACAGGCACCAAAGCTACACAGAGAAACCCTGTCTCGAAAAACAAAAATAAAACAAAACAAAAAAAAATGCTTTTTAAATTCGATAGAGAAAGCAAGGAAGACACCATACACAAATATATATAAAGGTATTTGAAACTTACCTTAAGTCATTCTATCATTACCCTTTCCATTTCACTAAGTGGTTACAAAAGTTTTGGAGGAATTTAATATTATAATGAAAATTCCATTGATGGCTGGAGTTCAGATCACTGGCTGCTCTTCAGAGGATTTGATTCCAGGTTTGATTTCCAGCACCTACAAGGTGGCTGACAACCTCCAGTACCTCCAGTCCCTGAGGATCCTATGCCCTCTTCTGGCTTCCAGTGGCACTACATGCACACATGCAGACAAAACACCCATACACATAAAAATAAGAATTTAATTTTTAGCTGGGCTGTGGTGGCCTTTAATCCCAGCACTTGGGAGGCAGAGGCAGGTGGATCTCTGGGAGTTTGAAGCCAGCCTGGTCTACAGAGCTAGGTCAGGGCTACTCCAGCAAACTCTGTCTTGAAAAACAAAAACAAACACCCAATGACTGGGCATGCTTTAGTGAAACATTTCACTATTAGGATAAGAATCAGTACCATATCAAGCTGATGAAAGAAAATGCTGGTACTTTCAGGAGGGGAGGCTAAAATCTTTTTAGATTATGGATTAGCCTATAGAAAAATGTCTGCCATGAATCAGTGAAGGGGAAGATGAATAGGAATCTCATACAACTTAAGTAAAACATAGCTCTCTGAACATACGAAGATAGGTTTCTTCTGTATCCCAGAATCTAATCAATATTTATATGTATAATCCAGCTATCATTTGGCTTAAAAGGGTTTATTGGGAAATGTTATCAATTATACTATTTTCTACAGAGAAAATATTTTATTGTTTAAAATAACCCTGGACTTTTAAATTATAACCTGTTTTTATGTTAAAAAAATATAATTAAAAAAAAAAAATAGTATCTTAAGTGAATAACCTAACCAAAGCCCAATGAGCTGATTGTTTTTTATTTAAGCATTAGTTGGATGTACACTATAACATAGAGTCCCATGACACATGCCTATAATCCCTGCAGTTGGAAGGCTGAAGCAAGGTCAGGAATTCAAGGGAAACCTAGGTTACAAAGCAGGAGGCAGCCTAGGCCTCCTCAAAAACAAACAAAAAACTAGCGAATTGAAACAAATACCTTAAGGGATGGATATAATCTTGAATCCTTCAGAAGCCAAAATCAAGGTGAGAAGGAGGTCCTAAAATAAGAATTACTAAATTAAAACAGGTTCTCGAATATACTCTTCAGAGCTGTGGCTCACTGCTTCCATCACATAAATTCCAAAGCCAACTTACTCAAGCTCCAAAAAACAATCCTCTGAGCTAATCTTTCCTTCACAGGAAACTTGGAAACAAATTTAAGAGAGAAGACATTTCACTTGCAGAGTATATCTTTTTTTTTTTTAAGATTTATTTATTATGTAGACAGTGTTCTGCCAGCATGCCAGAAGAGGGGACCAGATCTCATTACAGACGGTTGTGAGCCACCATGTGGTTGCTGGAAATTGAACTCAGGATCTCTGCAACAACAGCCAGTGCTCTTAACCTCTGAGCCATCTCTCCAGCCCCACAGGGTATATCTTACAGGGCTGACCAGACAATAAAGACCATTCCCAAGGGACTAGCCACATATACCTTCCCATCAGCAGCCAGAAAAAACAAGGCAGACAACACTGACTTAAATAAAGTTTATTTAAAAAAGAAAAAGGTGGTTATTTTTGCAATGTCATGGTTGTAGGATAAAGAGGCAGCATTATCTCCTTAACCATGTTTTTTTTTTTTTTTGCTTCT
Source organism: Peromyscus leucopus (assembly GCF_004664715.2). Lineage (NCBI taxonomy): Eukaryota > Metazoa > Chordata > Mammalia > Rodentia > Cricetidae > Peromyscus > Peromyscus leucopus. The sequence goes on along the minus strand of NC_051086.1, from coordinate 89,756,654 downwards.
GCACAAAGGTAGCTAATTATACAAAAACAAGTCAGAAGACTTTCTCCAAATACTAGTAAATATTAGGTTTTATAGGCCACATATGGTCTCAGTCATGAAAGTCTTTCTTTTATAACCTTTTAAAAATGTAAAAAACCATTTTAGTTTGCCCCATACAAAAAAAGACTGGGCCAAACATGGCCTGTGAGTGGTAGTCTTCTAACCCCTGGTATAAAATATCTATTGTATCTTGTCAGAGAAATTGTTCTCTTGAGGCTTTTGATAGCTGTTGCCCAAAGTCAAGTACAGGAGGACTGTGTTTACAACTGGACGTGGCTGTAGAGGCAGAACTGGAGTTTCTGCTCACCCTTGACTCCACTCACTCATTCCATAAGTTTGTTAACCACCAACTATATATACACTTAAGTATCTGTGTTAGCAAAATTTCCAGTGTTTTTCTCTAAAAAAGTAATTCCTTCAGTTTCTCTAAACCAGGAATTATTAGGTCTTAACACTCATGTTGCAGGTGTGTCCAACCTGTGGCCTAGGATAGCGTAAATCCAGTCTAACACAAAATCATAAACTTACTTTTAAAACATGATTTTTTTTTCCGAGTTTTAAAAAAAGTCATGTCACAATGTCAAAAGGTTGGACATGCCTGCAGAATAAATCAAGATTAAAATCAAAAGGGGATTCAAGGGAACTCATGATTTATCTTGCTAACAATGATAACCTTAAACCCCAAACTGACATATCCTTCTTAAGGTCACAGACTACATGAAAAGTATGTAGCTCTCTATTTTAAAAGATACTTGACTCTCCCATAGGTTAAGTTCTCCTTCACTGCTGGGGATCGATCCCAGGGCCTTTTATGCTAAGTAGACAGTCAACACAACCGCAGCTTGAGCCCAAGCTGACACATTTTAAAAAAAAATGACTGGATCTATCACACCCCAAATGCCATCTTGCGCTTTCCTAATTTGATGCCTTATAAAACCTGGATTTATGTAGGGCTCTTCATTAGCTACTTCAGTCATAAACACTGCTACCACAAGTTAGGTGTAGCCGTTTATGCTCATAATCCTAAGGCTTAGAAACTTAGGCAAGGACACTGCACCGAGTTCAAGGCCAGCCTAGACTACAGAATGAAAGAAACCCCGTTTCAAAGCAGAAACCACTACATTTTGAGGCAAATATTGCCAAGGGAGCAATTTATACTTTTTTTTTTTTTTTTTTAAATCTCAGAAGGAATGGTCATGTTTCCTTCAGGATGTTAGCTTTCTGAATCTGGCTAATTATACAAAGTGAGGGAAGACCTTTTTTAAAAAAAAAACAAGCCAGAAGAGCACAGGATTTCAGTACTAAAACAGAAAAGTTACCCTAATTCCAGATCTTTGGTAAAGATACTAACTATAATTGATTGCTCACACCACCAAAACATGGCACATTTTGTAGTTACAAGTGATTGTGATTTTTCCTTTTGAACATGTAAACAAAGGGGGAAAACCTTAGGAAATTTGGGGAAATGCATTAGTCTCAGTTCTCTTAAATACACAGACGCACAATCAGTTCGTGGGCGGGAGGAAGGGAGTGGGCCGAGGTTATCGCTTGCGTTCCCCCTTCTGGGTCCTTTTCCTCTCCTTCTCCTTTCGCTCCTGCTTGGCTAGTTTATCCTTCTCCCTCTGCAGCTTGTCCTGTTCCTTCTTCCTTTGGGACTCATCCCGAAGCGAGTCTCGCTCCAATTTCCGAGCGTTGAGAACATCTTCCACATTGGTGTTTCGGAAGAGAGCTACTAGAGAGTTAAGAGATGAGTACACATTCCTCAGTCTTGATGCCCCTTCTCCACACACTGAACCCTAAAGGCACTCTAAGGCTCCTAGGATGAAGAAAGGGTCTTTGGTTTGGGCTAGAGATGGCTGCTCAGTGGTCATAAAACTTGCTCTAGCAGAGGTTGAGGCCCAGACAATGGCTCACTCCCATGTAGAACTCTAGTTCCAGGGGATCCAGTGCCCTCTTCTGGCCTCTGGGGGCACCAGACATTAGGGGCGCGAGCACGCGTGTGTATGTGTGTGTGTGTGTGTGTGTGTGTGTGTGTGTGTGTGTGTGTGTGTGTGTGCAGCAAACACTCATATATTAAAAAAAAAAAAAGAATCCTTGGTCTGATGGGAACTCCTAAAGTTACAAGTACAGACCTAAAATGTTCCTTGGATTAAAAGAAAAAATCTCATTTGGGCTGGGCAGTGGTGGTACAAACTTTTAATCCCGGCACTCCAAAGATTTTTTTCTTTTTAAATGTATGAGTGTTTTGCTGCGCGCACGCGCGCGCGCGCGCGCGCGCACACACACACACACACACACACAGAGAGACAGAGAGAGAGACAGAGAGAGAGAGAGACAGAGAGACAGAGAGACAGAGAGACAGAGAAACTGTCTCCAAAAACAATAAAAAACCTCATTTGGACAACTAAACCTGAACTTTGAAATATTTTATAAAAATGAATTTCATTAACAAGGACATCCAAAAAAGTACAAATAAAGTTTATACTTATAAATAAAGTTGATCCAATTAAAAAAGTAAAATCTCGCTCCAAACTAAGTCCAAACAGTATTCTATAGAATGCTGGGCTGAGTCTAGGTTAAGTCAATAAAGAGAGCATCACTGTGGCAGAAAAAATGCTTATGCACTTGGCACTATTAAAATGCTTTCAAGTAATTAAGGTTTATTCTTATTGAATTTTGTTAATTTGGGCTTTTTTTCTAGACTAGCGTTTAAGTGAAAAGCAATGTTATTTTGTCAACACTGAACTTATAAGACATGGAATAAGTTTAACAAAAGTTAGAAAACAGTCAAAAACTTTATTCCTTATTTCTTTCACCTTTAAAAATAAAATATCAGGGGCTGGAGAGATGGCTCAGCAGTTAAGAGCACTGGCTGCTCTTCCAGAGGACCTGAGTTCAATTCCCAGAATCGACATAGTGGCTCACAACCCTCTGTAACTCCAGTTCTGGGGGATCTGATGCTCTCTTCTGGCCTCCGGGGCATCAGCACACACATGGTACATAGACACACACAGGCACTAAAAAGGTAGAATGTATCAGGCAATCTCCTCTACATTCTTGAAATGTGACGTTTTTCTACATTAGGCTAGAAGATAAATGAGTTTCAGGCTGAGGAGAGAGCTCAGCAACAGCACTACCTAAGCATACCCAAGGCCCTGGGGTCAATCCCTCACACCAAAAATGAAGTCCTGAGATACTGATAACCCACTATAAGCCCTCACCTAGGAGGTGAATTTCTAGATTTACCTTCTTAGGAGTATCTCAGAGTAACCTGTTAGTGGAGACTTTCCTCAACACACATTTCAATACTGATTGTATTTTCAGCTTCAAGCATTTAGTATCTGTATTCTCTTTGCAATTACAAGGTTTTGAGAATAAAGATAAAACTTTAACATTTTAATTTTCCCCCCAGTCCTGGGTAAATCAGAGTTCCAAGGATTAGAACTTTTTATTTTCTCTTAGGCATCCTTCTAGCTGGGTGTGGTGGCTCATGCCTTACAGGAGGTAAAGGCAATTCAAGGACAGCCTCCAATATAGCCATTTTAAGTTTATCCTGGGCTAAAAGAGACTGTTGTCTTAAAAAACAAAAACCAGCTGGGCGGTGGTGGTGCACACCTTTAGTCCTGGCATTCGGGAGGCAGAGCCAGGCGGATCTCTGTGAGTTCGAGGCCAGCCTGGACTTCGAAGCTACACAGAGAAACCCTGTCTCTAAAAAACAAAAAACAAAAAACCAAACCAGGTGAAGTCCAGTGTGGTGGCCCATGACTTTAATTCCAGCACTCGGGGAGGCAGAGGCAGGCAATCTCTGAGAGTTCACGGCCAGCCTGGTCTACAGAACAAGTTCTAGATCATTCAGGACTACATAGAGAAACCGTGTTTCAAAAATCAAAATCAAAAAGCAACCAGCCAGGTGTGGTGGTGCATTCCTTTAAGCCTAGCACTCAAGAGACAGAGGCAGGCAGATCTCTGAGATCCAGGCAAGCCTGGTCTATATATAGAGATTTCCAGGCAAGCCAGGACTACATCATTAAGATTCTGTCTCCCAAACAACAAACAAACAAACAAGTAGAACAAAACTCCCCACCCCCTTTGTTAGGGATGGCATATGCTTTTAATCACAGCACTTGGAAGTGGAGGCAGATTAGGAATTCAAAGTCACCCTAGCAAGTTGGAGGCTAGCACCAAGTATGTGTCAACTTGTTTTCTTTGGGTAGTGTATGCTAAGCTGACTATCCAGGCTATGCTAGGCATGGGCTCCCAGTACTGGCATGACATGACATCGTGGAGATAAGAGGGAACAGTGAGACCAAAATGACAACTGATTTCTAGAAGGGCCTTGGAGAACAACAAGGGATGGACAACGAGAAGGATACATTTGTCAGAACCGGCGTTTGCTGTCGAAGCACCCAGGTCGTCTTTCTCATCTGCGTCGGTGAGTGATGTTAAGGAAAACCAGGTGGAAAAAAGGCCACACACATCTCAAATTGAGTTTGAAAAACAGTCGGTAGACATGGTTAGGAGAAGCAAGCTGAATGCAGTGAGGACAGGGTCATGGGTGTGACGGTAAACCCGGGAGACTCATTTCTGAAAATCTTAATTTAGGGGAAATGCCTCAAGCTTCTCTAAGATCCACTTCTAGCTGGGTGGTGGCGCACGCCTTTAGTCCCAGCACTCAGGAGGCAGATCTCTGAGTTCAAGGCCAGCCTGGTCTACAGAGTGCGTTCTAGGAAAGGTGCAAAGCTACACAGAAAAACCAAAAAAAAAAAAAAAAAAAAAAAAAAAAGTTATTTACGGAAGAGAGGAAGTATGGTACTACACTGTCTATAAAAGTATTCATGATGTTCACCTCGACTGTCGGCTTGATGGGACTTAGAGTCACCATGGACACAAACATCTGGGATGTCTGTGTCGGAGTTTCTAGATGGGTTTAGCCTGAATATGGGAGGCAACCCTTCCTTGGGCTGCAGTCCTGGACTGAACAAAAGGAAAGGATGATTGACAGCAGCTCTGATTCCTCTCCGCCTCCTGACTGTGGATGCAATGTGACCAGTGGGCGCCTGCTCTGCCGCCATGCCTTACCTGCCATGATGGAGGGGATCAGTTCAAACTGTAAGCCAAATAACCATCCCCTCGTTTCTTCTTTGTATTTGGTGATAGCAGTAAGAAAAGTAAGTAATATAGTGTCACACAAGTACAAGGAATCACAGCAATTTCTTATTCTCGAAATAGTATCAACAGTCCATTAAAGGCATTATTTGTTTTACACTGAACTGTTCTGGAGTATACCAATTATGTGTTGAAGATTTAAGTCCCATGTCAACTATTTTAACATCATTGTTGTTGTTGTTGTTTTGTTTTTTGTTTTTCAACACAGGGTTTCTTTGTGTAGCTCTGGCTGTCCTGGAACTCACTGTGTATACCAGGCTAGCCTCAAACTCAGAGATCCACCTGCCTCTGCCTCCAGAGTGCTAGGATTAAAGGCGTGCGCTGACATTGCCTGGCCTGACATCATTTCTTAAATCCACAAAGGCCCAGGATCACTGTCATTTTGAAGGAGAAAATGAAGCTAGAGAGAGGGATTGCAACTTCTTGGGGGCGTGTAGACTGTCCAACATTCCTAGCCTGAGCCTTGGGAAATGGTGCTGAGCCTCTAAAAAGGATATTCCTCTTCGTCTGTCACATCAGCATACTGGGCCAGCAGGGCGGCTTTCCTCTGCCTCTCCTCTTCAGAAACCATCCTGGGCTTCACCACGATCTGTGCCTGCTTCTCAATCAAGGTGGCGATGGCCTGAACCTCATCTGCCAGGCAGATGGAGGGAGTAGGGGGACACAAGGAGAGCATGAAGGTGAAAACAAGGCCCCAAATCACTAACCCACCCGGTCAGTGCTGGTCCCTGAGGACTCAGGAGTCATCCGGGAGACAAGGTAAAGCTAAGCAGGCTTTAGGTCTTCTTGAAAATGGTTTCGATTATGTTTACTTATTGGGATGTGTGTGCACTGAAGTCCAGAGGACAACTCAGGAGAGCTGGAGTCAGCTCTCTCCTTTAGGGGGTTCCAGGGATGGAACTGGGGACCCCAGGCTTGCGCTACACTTGGTGGGCCATCTCACTGTTCTAGAGGAACTTTTTTTAAAACACCAGTACCGCAGCTAAAGAAGGCTCAGTGTTTGAAAGCACAGACTTCTCGCAAAGGACCTCAGTTCAGTTCCTATCACCCACAGAGGGTGTGTCACAGCAACCTGTAACTGCAGCTTGAGGAGATCCAATGCCTCTGTGAGCACCTCCACTTACATGCACAAACCCACACACAGACAAACAAATACACATTAAAATAAAAAAGTTGATCTTAAAAAGACAGTTTTTAATTCCATGACCTTAAAAAATTACTTATTTCATGTGCATTGGTGTTTTGCCTGCATGTATGTCTGTATGAGGGTGCCAGATCCCTTGGAACTGGAGTTACAGACAGTTGTGAGCTGACATGTGGGTGCTGGGAATTGAACCTGGGTCCTCTGGAGGACCAGCCAGTGCTCTTAACCACTGAGCCATCTCCCCAGCCTTTAATTCCATGCCTTTAATTACAGCAAAACAAACCAAAGACAAACAAATACAAATGCCTGGGCCCCAAACCCAGTAAATCATGTGATTCTATTGTATATACTCAAGACTGAGAACTAACAGTGTATACTTTTTTTCCCGAGACAGGGTTTCTCTGTGTAGTCCTGGCTGTCCTAGAACTTGCTCTGAAGACCAGGCTGGCCTCGAACTCACGGCGATCTGCCTGCCTCAATAGTGTCTAGTTTAGGTTAGATTCTTCACAAGTTTGACTTCTTTGTTTTGAGTTTTCTGTAGCTAATTCACCATCCTAATTCACAGACAAGCGCATGCCTCTCTCATGTTGGGGCGGGGGAGGATTCAGTCAAATGGAGCAGAACCTCTACCATAATTATGCTCTGCGATGAGACCGTGAGAGAGGCGGCTGAGCCGGTGACACAGCTCAGTGGGCGAAGGCTCCTGCCTTCCGGACTGTTGTCAGCGTGAGTTTAGAAGACAATCGCTGCCCCTGTGTGTGTGACGCAACTCTACCAGGGACACAGGATGGCAGCAAAGCACAAACAACGATGAAGCCGGTGTCTGCAGCGCACGGGGGCTGAGGCCAAGGGTCAGGAATTCAAGAGAGAGAGAGTCCCAGGCAGGCTGGGCAGTGCTGGCGCTCGCCTTTGGTCTTAGTACTCAGGAGGCAGAGGCAGGCGGATCTCTGAGTTCGAGGCCAGCCTGGTCTACAGAGAGTTCCAGGGCAGCTAGGCTACATACACAGATAAACCCCGTCTCAAAAACCAAAAAAAGGGGTTGGGGACTTAGCTCAGTGGTAGAGTGCTCGCCTAGCAAGCCCTGGGTTCAGGCCACAGCTCCGGGAAAATAAAAAGTTCCAGGCAAGCCTGGGCTATATACAATGAGACTTTGTTTCAAAGAAACACACACCTACACCACAATGAACATGACTGTGGTCAGGGTAGTAGACTAGAAAGACACAAAAGGAAATCCATGGTTAGTAAAATCTTAAAGTGAGCCTCTGGGTGTTTGCTGATGCAAATCATCTTAGGGAGAGTGAGTACCCAAAGGAGAAAATGAAACTCTCGCTCCCTAACAGCTGTACAGGAAAAAGCCCTGGAGGTTGAACCTGAAACAGTAACTGAGACCAGGGAGATGCTCAGTGAGTCGAGGCACTCTCCACCATCCTCATGGCCTGAATTTGATCCCTATGCACCACAAGGTGGAAAGACAGATCCAAATCCTGAAAGTTGACCTGACCCTAATACACCTCAGGAACATTCACGAATGCACGCATGCGCACACACACAACATGCATACTACACACTCACACTGCATACAGATGCACGCTACATACACACAAGCATACTACACATACACACACACACACACACACACCACAGCTTACATAGAAGAATAAATGTTTTTCAAAAAGAAAGGCCAACTGTACCTTCTTTTTTTACTTTGGTGGTGACATTTTGTGTTTCTGACCATCGTTCCACAATTTCCTTACAGATATCAAGGAGAGAATCTTCTTCCTAGTTAGAAAAGCACACCAGTTAATTTCCTAAAAAGCCTTCAAAAATAACAGCTAGCCAAGAAAGGCATGTGCAGAACACCGCTCTCCCCTCTGGAAAAGAGAAGAAACCCTGGAGGGCCTAGGCCACAGCAGAGTGTGCTTCTCATCTGAGTAATCCCAGAACTCACACCTGCTGGGTCCAGAGTGCCTGCTCTGCCCTGCCGCTGACTTAGGGTAACCCTCCCCTCCTCAGGCTTCACTTTTTTTTTTTTTTTTTTTGAGACTGGGTTTCTCTTGTAGTTTTGGTGCCTGTCCTGGATCTCGCTCTATAGACCAGGCTGGCCTCAAACTCACAGAGATCCCCTGGCTCTACCTCCTGAGCACTGGGATTAAAGGTGTACACCACCACCACCACCACCACCACCACCACCACCACCACCACCAGTCTTCACTTTTAAAGGAGGAAATATTTAATTTTTTTAATTGATAATTGTATATATTGTCTACTCTTAGGATACATTATATTATGTTTAGTTTATACATAGTTTAGCACACAACTTGAGTATGTGTATGTGTGTGTTTTTGTGCTTATGGCGTGTGTGTGTGATGTGTGAACACAGTGTGTACGTGCTGTGACTCCTGTGGAGTTAGAAGACAGCTGTGGGAGTTGGTTCCCTCCTACCACATGGGTCTCAGGAATCCAACTACGGTGACAAGCGTGGCGGAAAGCACCTTTGCCGCTGACCCACGTCACTGGCCTGATACTATCTATGTACAGAAATGGTTAAATCAATCTAACTCATAATTCCTTAATCCACTACTTACCAGTTTCTTGTAGGGAAACACTTAAAATCTAGTCTTTGAAACACACAATATGTTATTACATTGTTATTCATGACAGCTTCCATTCCATGCTACAGATTGCTAAAGTGTCTCTCCTCTTCCTTTGCCTAAATCTTTCTTTCTTTCTCCCTTTCTTTCTTCCTTCCTTCCTTCCTTCCTTTTTGGAGGAAAACTTTTTGACTAAATCAAAACTTTCGCCTTGTTTTGTTTCATGGGTTTTGTATTTTTTAAGATTTTATAGCCCAGGCTAGCCTCCAACTTGTTAAAAAGCTGAGATTAGCCATGAACTCTTGATTCTCTTAGTTCCATCTTCCAAGTGCTGGGATCAAAGGCATGTGTCATCACACGCACTGTGTTTTGCTGGTATTTAGACAGGGTCACACTCTGTAGCCCAGGCTGGCCTTGATCTGGTAGCAATCTTCCTCCCCTTGCCTCCCAGTAAGATATCCTAATTATCCTACTTCAAACTGCAACCTATCCCTACACACCCGGCCATTCTACAATGCCCCCCTTTCAAACCTAGATCGGAGTCATCTCACTGGGCCTGCGACTGTGTTTATACTGTGGGACCATTAAATCGATCTTAATCACTACCTATCATACTAACACAGGACGATAACTTAGTGGTAAAGTCTCTCCTCTCTGGAATAATACTCCACAATGGCAGCTGTTTTTATGTAGCTCCTCCAAGCACTTCAATCAGTGTCAGGAAGAAAGTAATTCCATGGATTAAGTATATATATATATATATATATATATATATATATATATATATATATATATGATAAATCAGTCAATCATCCAGTACAAGCACCAGGTGAGAGGGGAAAAAAGAAGAGTGGGGGAGCTTTTATTTATACCATCTTATATTGTATACTACCTTGAATCTTACCTCAAATTCTCACTAACAAACTCCCTAATCCCTAACAGTAAATTCATTTTGTTTCTCCAAGAATGAGATTTCTGCAAAAGTCAAGGGCCTCTGGCATTACAGTCAAACAGAACTATGACTCTGAAATATCCTCTGCAGAGACTACATTCTCTGTAGAGATGCTCTTGGTTGCTTCATGACAGGACTCCTGCCCACTACAATCGCCGGCAGTTCTTCCCAGGGACAGTAAACCACATACAAATGGGGTTCAGAAAACTATGAGAAAGTTAAACATGACATGTGAATTTGACAGACAGGGAAATCATCCTTAAAATGATTTCTGTCTCCTGCAGTTTATACACGAGGCAGCTAAGAACCTAATGTGTCTTGATAGCGTGGCCTCTTCTACCGAGAGTCTGAACGAGCACTTGCTTCTCCTTAGCAACAGACACAGACTCCATTACCGTCACCAGGGAAAATACTAAGTATGAAACTCAACCTCTTCCCAGAGTCCTTAGAAACCTCACAACTGCAAATAATACCCCCAAATCCTCACTTTCCATCCTTATTCCTTCTAATCTGCAATTCAGGGTCGAAGGGAAGAACTTACCGCGCTGTGTTCTCACTGAACCTCCAAGCTGCACTAGCTCTTTCCCTTTACAGACAGACCACGGCTTCTTGCCAGTGGGAGCGGAGACAGCTGCAGTGTTCTATGTCCAGCATGTTCTCATCAACGAACTGAGCCCTAGTGTATGTGTGTCTCTAGCATGTGCCCCATAGCCAATAATTATTTTTAGACTGGAAAAGCCTTCTGTCTGTCTATAAAAATGTACATGTATATTTATATCTGTGCTCACCATACCTTTTGATTCTTAGTAGTCCTTGAATATTGGCTTCTTTAAAAAGATTTATTTATTATGCAGTGTTCCGCCTGCGTGTATGCCTGTGTGCCAGAAGAGGGCACCAGATCTCATTATGGATGGTTGTGAGTCACCATGTGGGTGCTGGGAATTGAACTCAGGACCTCTTAACTGCTGAGCCATCTCTCCAGCCCTGTATATTGGCTTTAAGGACAACAGATGAACCCATTCTCCAAACCTGATCATTGTGACAGACATCAAAGAACAAAGCCTTTGAGGAGCTGGAGACTTTCATAGCAAGAGCTCCCCTAAACCTTGTGTGAGGACATCGAGTTCTATGGTACTTAGTGAAGACACAGCAAACTTTACTTTTGAGCTGATTGTATTTATTCACTTATGAGATTTTTATTTTATGTATTTATGTGTTTTGCCTGAATGTGTATGTCTGTGTACCACATGCATGCCTGCTACCCATGGAGGTCAGAAGAGGGCGTCTGATCCTCTGAAACTAGAATTACAGATGATTGTGATGGCCACTGTGTGGGTGGGTGTTGGTAAAGGAACTCAAGTCCTTTGTAAGAGTGTCAAGTGCTCTTAACCACTGAGCCATCTCTCCAGCCACGGAGTTGATTATTATATTAAAAAGAAAGACTGCAGGAGAGTCACAACCAACACATGCAGGGGAATCTAATCTATGCATCCAATCTAGTTGACGTCTCTGTTGGGAGTGGTAAAGCTGGGATGAACTCCATACAAATGATCAGATTAGAAAAGTGAGCATCTTGGTCACGCGATACATAAATACAGCTTTAAAGTACAAATTTCTGAATTAGCGATTCTGCCTGTTTTGTTTTTCTAGGCCCTCGCTTTGTAAGACCAAAGTTGGCCTCCAGCTTGCTGTCCTCCCCAGAGCCGGGACAAGAGACATGCACCATGGCACACCTGGCATGAATCTGCTTTTAGGTTTTCGAGACAGGGTTTCTCTGTGTCCTGGCTGTCCTGAACTCACTACGCAGACCACAAAGATCGCCTGCCTCGGCCTCCTGAGAGCTGGGATTAAAGGCGTGCACCACTACGCCCTGCCCATGAACCTGCTTCTAAGAGGCTAAATACCTTACTTGTTTTCCCAATCTGTCTCATCACACCGCCCCACCCAACACCATCAATAATTACTGAATTTCCAAATACTGCTACCATGAAAAGATCTTCACCACCAGCTTACCTTTTGAAGACTCATCTCTGAACTAGGAGCCAAGAGGGAACTTCCTACTGGCTTTTGTCGTGGGACAGTCCTAAGACTATTCCCCCCTAATGGGCAGACATCTCAAGAACATTTTATTCCCCCCTCTGAACACTGCAAACTGATGGGAATGGAATTGTTATACGTTTATGACCAAACTGCCGTTCACACATCTCAATGGCTTCAGAACACTATCGAGAACATCCAAAGGCACCCCAGGAAGCCTTGTTGCCAGGAACACGGGGATCGCACTCCTCTCTACGCACCTGCAACCTTCAGGCTTCCCCAAATCTGTCTGGGGAGCAGCAACCCCCTCCCCCTCAGAGCAGGCTTCTTCCCGATAAACCCACTAAGACTTCGTGCCGGCACCAGGAGGAGAGAGACGTGAAGTGCGGCAGGGGTTCCCAGACGTCTCCGTGAGACTGATGGAATGTGTCCGGACCACTCTACTCACCAGGAAAGCAGAGAGGATACCCTGCAGGGCGTCCAGCTTCTCTTCCTCCTCCTCCTCCTGTAGAACACCAAGGATGTAAGCGCCATAAACGGCCCGGTCCACTCCCAGCGCCTCCAACCGTCCGTCCAGCCAGGATCCAAAGCCCGCGCCATCGCCTTCACTGAGCACTGCCGCCGCCACTTCGCTGGGCGCCGCCATGCTGGGGACAGGGTCCTGCCGGACCCGGAGGCGCCTACCGCAGTGCCTGACGGGCCGCGCCACCAGCCCAGCGCGCATGCCTGGAGAGGCAGCCTCCACCCCCGCGCGCCGGGCTGGGACGGAGATCAGGGAGGTGCGCGCCTGCCAATGAGGCTCTTGGTTTACCCGTGGCCGCGTGGTCCTCCCGGAGCTCCGGCAGGTGAGTTTTTAACGGACTGGTTATAGTTGGCAACGATCAGATTCAGTGTCATGGTCAGCCACGGGACGGAGAGCTCAGAGGACTGGCGCTCACCACGACGGATTCCAGCGCTTCGGCAAGCACTTGTGGGGTGTTCTGAAGCCAGGGTGCCCCTCGAGTCTTGTGCCCCCAATACCACCGTCGTTACCATGCCAAGGCTCCCTCCCTGAAAACCCACATTCCAGAAGACGTTCTCTGACTCATCACCGTACGGAGACACACAGTAGATGCTCAACAGTTGAACTGCTTAGCAGCCTCAAGAGTCATTGCTTGCACTCATTGCCCCCCATGTTTCCACATTGAGTATCTTTGAAGAGTGCCTTAGTTACAGTTTCCATTGTTGTGATAAGACACCGTGACTGACAGCCTTGGGGCGAAAAGGATTTATTTCAGCTTCCACTCTTAGGCCACACTCCCATCACTGAGGAACTCAAGGCAGGAACCTGGAAGGAGGAGTCATGGGCACTGCTTAGTGGTTTGTTCCACGTGCTTTGCTCAGCTCGCTTTTTTTTTTTTTTTTTTTTTTCCTCGAGACAGTGTTTCTCTGTGTTGTTTTGGAGCCTGCCCTGGATCTCGCTCTGTAGAGCAGGCTGGCCTTGAACTCACAGAGATCCGCCTGTCTCTGCCTCCCGAGTGCTGGGATTAAGGGTGTGTGCCACCACCGCCTGGCTCAGCTTGCTTTCTTATACCATCCAGGAGACACCTTCCCAGGAGTGACACCACCCACAATAGGTTGCGCCCCCCATGTCAATCACTAATTAAGAAAATGCCCTACAGGCCAATCTTATAGGGGGCATTTTCTCAATTGAGGTTCCCTCTTCACAAATGACTCTAGCATGTGTCAAGTTGACAGACATCAGCCAGCACAAGGAATGTATTTTGCCCTCTGTCAGGCACTGTTCTAAGAGGTTTTCATGAAGTATCTGTTGCGATCTTCCCAACAACCCTGCAAGGAGAGACTTTTATATTTGATTAAAAGATAAGGAAATGTCGGCAGTGGTGGCACATGACTTTAATCTCAGCACTCAGGGGATAGAGGCAGGCAGATCTCTGAGTTCGAAGCCAGCCTGATCTACAGAGCAAGTTCCAGGACAACCAGGACTACCCAGAGAAACTCTGTCTCAAAAAGAAACCCAAAACAAAAACAAAAAAAGGTAATGAAACTATACAAAGCCAGAGAGAACCTAACCAGGGGACAGAACTCTACCAGCAGAATCACCAAATGTTTCGTCTTACTGCAGAATTCCATCTCTGGCCTGAAATGAATTACTTGGATCCACTGTACCCAAACTACAGAGGCTATGCAGAGGCCTTAGTCCAACTGCTTCCTTCACTGGATACTTACTGAATATAGTCACGTGACATTGTTGCAAGAATGAAAATTCAAAGATGATTGTCACAAAAGTCTGTGTTCTCAGGAGCCAATCAGATCAATGGGAATAGGTGTTAATTAGAAATAATGACAATTTTAGTGTCATAATTCTTATTTTATGTGTATGGGTGTTTTGCCTGTATGTATGGCTGCATATCTTTTGTGCCTGATGCCCTTGTGGAGGCCAGATGTGGGCAGATCCCGGGAAACAGATGTTTGTGAGCCACCATGTGAATGCTGCAAATCAAATATGGTCCTCTGGAAGAGCAGCAAGTGCCAGCCCAGAAATAAATATTTATTCATTATTTATTTGTTTGTTTATTTATTTATCTATCTATCTACCTATCTATCTGTTAATTAGTTGGTGTGGGTGGTTGATTGTGTGGTGGTAGTGGTTTTGAGACAGGGTCTTGCTATGTGTCCAGACATGCCTGGGTCTCCATCTATTTTTTTGTCTTGAACTTGTAAACTTCATGTCTCTGCCTCCCAAGTGCTGGGATTATAGGCCAGCACCACCACACTGTAGTTGAGAGAAATGTTTTGATGGAGGCTATGAAAGGATCTCTAAGCCATGAGGTTAATTTTGCCTGTTGAAGTGTGTTGGAAGCTGGGGTGGGAGAATTGAAGAATCCAGGAATACTTCTCAGCAATGGTGGAACTTTAACATTCTTGGAAAATGAGTAAGAGAGCCAGGCATGGTAGCATCTCTAATCCAAGGATCACGAGGCCAGACCAGCCTGACTAAGGTACAGTACGCCATGAAAAGACTTACTAGGATGCCTCTAGATCCCTGTAGCCGGAACAACAGGGCTTAAACAGGTGATATCCAGGAGAGATGGGAGAGAGGGTAGCGGGAATGTAAAGGATCTCTTCAAAGAATTCTGTGCTCTTCTTATTAGTATTGAGATAAACGAATAGGCACTAAATGGAATGCCACAAATACAAGTGTAGAAATGCAAAATTTTATAAGTTTTAGTCTCATGGTTTCTGAATGCTAGTAAGAATATGGCATTAAAGCTGGATGTAGTAGTGCATGAATTTAATCTCAGCATATGGGGGGCAAATGCAGGCGGATCTCTGTGAGTTCCAGGCCAGCCTGGTCTACATAATGAGTTCCAGGAGAGCCAGGACTACATAGTGAGACTCTCTTTCAGGATAAAAAAACAAAACAAAAAAGTGTATGGCATTAAAGATGTTGGGCTGGAGAGATGGCTCATCGGTTAAGAGCACTGACTGCTCTTCCAGTGGACCCGGGTTCAATTCCCAACACCCACATGGCAGCTCACAACTGTTGTAGCTCCAGTTGTAGAGGATGTGACACCTTCGTACAGACATACATGCAGGCAAAACACCAGTGCACTTAAAAAAAAAAAAAAAAGGTGTTGGTCCCAAAGAACTTACCTATTTTTTTTATCCATCATGATTTATTTTCTACAATACTTCATTCAAGACTTTGATGACTTGTGCTCAGAAGTTATATAGCCAAGAGGAAACCAAGTGTAATACAAATAATTGGTCTGAAGTCTTTGCAGTGAAGTACCACATACAAACATTTTATTTTCAAGAAACAGAAGTTGGGGGACTGGAGAGATGGCTCAAGGGTTAAGAGCACTGACTGTTCTTCCAGAGGACCCGAGTTCAATTCCAAGCACCCACATGGCAGCTCACACTTGTCTGTAACTCCAGTTTCAGGGGACCCTGACATCCATAGCAAAAACACAAATGCACATAAAAATAAAATAAAATATATTGGGCTGGAGAGGTGGCTCAGAGGTTAAGAGCACAGGCTGATTGTTCAGAGGTCCTGAGTTCAATTCCCAGCACCCACATGGTGGCTCACAACCATCTGTAATGAGATCTGGTGCAGACAGAACACTGTATATATAATAAATAAATACATCTAAAAAAAAAAAAAAGAAAGAAAGAAAGAAACAGAAGCTGGGGATGATGATACCTGCCTACAATCGCAGTACTTGGCAGGTGATCTGAGAATCAGTTCAAGGACAGCCTGAGCTACCTAAGACTTCAAAAAAAAAAAAAAAAAAAAAAAAAAAAAAAAAAAAAAAAAAAGGAAAATAAACCTCACAGAGTCAGGTGTAGTTTCAAAAAGCAAACATTTAATTTTAGCTTTTTTTGTTGGTATGTGTGTGTGGTGCACGAGTGTGCTAGAGCAACTGAGGAATCTAGAGGCTTTGGATCTCTTGAAGCTGGAGTTCCCATTGTGAGCCAGTTAATGTAGGTACTGGGACCTGACATCATCTGGAAGAGCAGCAATACACACTCATAACCACTGAGTCGTCAGCCCCAAACACAGACTCTTGAGTACCTTGTCTGGTTTCCCCAAAGAGTAGCATCTTTCATAACTGTGATACAGTATCCAAACCAACAGGTTGAGTTTGGGTAAGCTGTCACCTAGAGTCCAGGATGCTGAGTTGGCTGAGGCAAGGGAGTCCGTGCCCCAATGCTATAGGTCAGCATGAACAATCAGGACCCCATCTCAGGAAAAGAAGCAGGGCCGCCAGGGAGCTGGGGAAAGGCTCAAAGCCTGATGAGCAGAGTTGGATCCCCGGAATCCACGTGATAGGACGAGGGAATCAACCCCTGAAAGTTGTCTTCTGGTCTCCACACTCGGACCTTGGTACACATTCAAGATAAAAGTGAAAAAAAGTAAAAATTGTGAAGTTGTTATTGCTCCAATGCATAGACTTATTATTCATTTTAATTTAAAAAAAAAATCTGCCAGGCGGCAGTGGCAAACGCCTTTAATCCTAGCACTGGGGAGGCAGAGGCAGGTAGATCTATGTGAGTTCAAGGCCAGCCTGGTCTTCAGAATGAGCTCCAGGACAGGCACCAAAACTACACAGAGAAACCCTGTCTTGAAAAAACAAAAAACCAAACCAAACAAACAAAATTACTCGTGCTGGTGAGGTGAGTCAGGGGTTAAGAGCACTGACTGCTCTTCCAGAGGACCCAGGTTCAATTCCCAGCATCCACATGGAAGTTCACAACTGTCTGTAACTCCAAGATTTGACACCGTCACACAGACATACTTGCAGGCAAAACATCAGTGCACATAAAATAAAAGTGAATGATTTTTAAAAATGTTTTACTTATTTTATGTGTATAGGCATTTCACCTGCATTTATATCTGTATACCATATGTGTACCTGGTACCCATGGAGACCAGAAGAGGTCAACAGATTCTCTGGAATTGGAGTTACAGATAACTGTAAGCTGTCATATGGTCTTGAGAATTGAACACCAACCAGGTCCTCTGGAACAGCAGCCAGTGTTCCTAACTGCTGAGCCATCTCTCTAGCCATATATTATAATTTTTATTTTTGTGGTAGGATTTGAACCCAGGACCTCACTTATTCTAAGTACATACATTACCACTTGCAAAGGTCTTTTTTTTTTTTTTTTTAAAACAAGCTTACATATGTTAAATATTAAGGTTAACATTTCCATGTGTTAAATATTAAAAATATCCTATATATTGCCGGGCGTTGGTGGCGCACGCCTTTAATCCCAGCACTCGGGAGGCAGAGGCAGGCAGATCTCTGTGAGTTCGAGGCCAGCCTAGGCTACCAAGTGAGTCCCAGGAAAGGCACAAAGCTACACAGAGAAACCCTGTCTCAAAAAAACAATATCTATCTATCTATATATATATATATATATATATATATATATATATATATCTATATGGTGATATTTTATTTGTGTTGAAATGTGATTTTATTTGTATGTTAATAAAGTTGCCTGGAGATCAGAAGTCACAGCAAGCCATAAGCAGGAGTCAGGTGGTGGTAGCACATGCCCTTAATCCGATCATATGGCAGGCCGAGTCTCTGTGATCAAGGACACATCCAAGCAAGGTGACCTGAACTTTTAATCCCAATACCAACCATAGAGACCTGGAGGTCTGTATAGATAGGCAGTGACAAGGAAATCATGTGGTTGGGTTTAGAGCCAATGAGAAGGCAGAAAAGAAAGGCAATAAAATCACAGGACACAGGAAGAAGGTCTCTCTCTCAGGGAAGGCAGCAGCGAGTGTAAAGATAAGGTGGTCTTAGCTCTTGGCTACTGGTAGATCTCTGGGCTTTTAACTCTGCATTTGACTCTGTGTTTCTTATTTAATAAGACCGTTTAGAATTTCATCTACAATCCTCTTTGACTGGTTCACCGAAGAAGTATCAATGGTGCCTGTCAGAAAATATTCATATAAGCAGACAAATAACAAACAGAAGTTTATAGGAGAAAAATCAAGGCTGAAAGTGTAGTTCAGTGGTAGAGTGCTTGCCTAGATCTAGACTCTAGATGTGATCTCCAGCATTGTAAAAATAAAATTTAAAAAAAGCTGTGCTTAGTGTGTGGATAGCTGTGGAGGCCAGAGAGGGAGTTGGATCTCCTGAAGGAATTCCAGGTCCTTCTGAACCTGCCAGGATGAGTGCTGGGAGATGAACTCTGGAACATCAGCCAGGAGAATTAGTTCTGTGCCTTAGTAGACTGCCCCAGAAGACCCACCAGGACGTGAAAAGGTCAGGAACAGAAATACTTTTGAGGAAAGTTCTATTTCTTTACTTTGTATCTTTTTTAAAAGTCCTACTGGGGACCTAGGGATGTAGAGCAAGTAGCTCATTGTACTTAGAATGCATCAAGACCTGCGTTCTACCCAGACATCAAAATTAAACACAACTGTTCCAAAGCCATCTTCCAGTGTTTCTGAATTTGGTACTTTCTCCTGAGAGTTTCTGAACAGTTTGTTACTGTATACATAATGCCTATTATAGCTATAGATCCATAAACACTGTATCACATTGTTTAATGGGATACACTTCTTCAATGTAGTTTTTTTCCATGTGAGTTTATTTAAAATATCTATATTGATAACACGTCACCCTTCTCCACTCAGTTAAACCACTACATTAGCATTTTCTCGCTTGGATATACACTAGTTGATTCAATCCATGGATGGATGAACATTATTTTCTAATTTTCCAAACAGTGCTTCAGTTCATTTTTTATGGGTTTGAAAGCACATACATGCACACTCGTGTGTGTGTGTGTGTGTGTGTGTGTGTGTGTGTGTGTGTGTGTGTGTGTGAAGGCCAAGGACCTGGAGCTCACCAATTGGGCAGACTGGCTGGCCAGCAAGCCCTGGAATCCTCCTGCCTCCACTTTCCCAGCTCTGGTATCACAGGCATGAGCTTCCACACAGTTTATTTCTTACGTGGGTGCTCGGGGTCCAAACTCAGATCCTCATGTTTGCACAACAAACACTTTAATGACTGAGCCATCTCCCCAGCACCCCAATTCATTGTCATTGTGTGTGTACATGTGTATAGGAAGAGGAGCATATATGTGTGAATACATGTCAAGGCTGGAGGACAGCCTCAGTGTACTCTGGGATGCCATCCACCTGCTTTGAGACAGGGTCTCTCATTGACATGGAGCTCCAGAGTGCTTTATTATAGATGTGTACACCACGTGTGTGTGTGTGTGTGTGTGTGTGTGTGTGTGTGTGTGTGTGTGTGTGTGTGCCTGCCCACACACATACACTTAAGAAGAAGTGCAGGGGCTGGAGATATGACTCAGAGGCTATGAGCACTGGCTGCTCTTCCAGAGGACCCAAGTTTGATTCCCAGAACCCACATGGCAGCTCACAACTGTCCCTAATTTCATCTAGGAATCTGATACCTTCTTCTGACTTCCATGGGCACCAAGCATGCATGCATGTGGTGCACAGACATGCATGAAGGCAAAACACCCATACACATACAATAATAACAAATAAAAACATTTTAAGATAAGCAGGGAATCCAGGCATTGTGGCATACACATATGTTCCCAGCATTTAAGAGTCTGAGAGGAGAATCTTGATTTCGAGATGAGCCCAATCTATACAGCCAGGGTACCCACAAAATAACAAAAAGGTGAAATGCGTAATGCAGGATAAATCTTTATGTACTTATTTGTGGTACCAAAACTCAGTAAAAATTACACTGTAGCCACCAAGGTAACGCTGAAAGTGAAGAAGATTGCCATGGTACCACCCCAGCCTGGGTTCAGGTCCTGAGACAGGGAAGGGGCACCTGCGTGAAGAAATGAATTGTTTCACATAAGCGACCAGCCCTGAATAGCTTGAGCCACCTTTATTTATACTTCAAAAACAAGTACATTTTTCCCTCCGTCCAACATTAACCTCCAGCAAAAACACATTATGTCAAATATATTTTTCCCAACTTTCACATCAAAACATCTTTAACATCATATACATAAAACATCAAAAACAGCCTGGCGGCGGAGGCACATGCCTTTAATCCCAGCACTCAGGAGGCAGAGTCAGGTGGATCTCTGTGAGTTCGAGGCCAGCCTGGACTACAGAATGAGTTCCAGGAAAAGGCGCCAAAGCTACACAGAGAAACCCTGTCTCGAAAAAAAACAAAACAAAATGTAAAGATGTTTATCACTTCTCTCCCTTTATTTATTTTTTTTGAAGGTGTATGTGTGTATGTCTTTCTCTATGGGTTTCCACCTTGTTTCGCTTTTTAGGATTTATTTTGAATTATATGTATCTCTGTGTGGGTATATGTCTGTGTGTGCAGGTGCCCCCAGAGCCATTGGAGCCCTGGGGCTGGAGTTACATGCAGTTATGAGCCTCTCAGTGTGGATGCTGAGAATCAAATGTGGGTTCTCTGCGAGAGTAGTGCATGCTCTTAACCACTGAGCCATCTCTTCGCCTCCCCATTTATTTCTCCCTGATCCCAGTGCACACCAGTTGGCCAGGCTGGCTGGCTATTTGGGATCACCCTGTCTCTGTCGCCTCATTCCACATCAGTGGCTTTTTATGTGAATTCTGGAGTTCCAAGCTCAGGTTCTCATGTTTGCCTGACGGACTCTTCACCAGCTGAGCTCCATCCTTAGCCTCCTCCTTTATTACTATTATTGTTCTTTATTTCTTTATGAGTATGGGTGTTTTGTCTCCATGTATATATCTGTGCACCATGTGTGTGCCTGGTACCTTTGGAGGGCAGAAGAGGGCATCAGATCATTGAAACTGGACTTACAGATAGTAGGGAGACACTGTATGGGCTCTGGGAATCCAACTCAAGCCATCTTTCCATCTCCAGCCTTTATTTTTAAATTTTGATTGATGTGATAATGTTTACCAACTCAACCATTTTTAAGTGTGCAGTTTATTCATGCTAAAGATTCACTACTTTCTTTTAAAAATTGATTTTACATTTTATATAGCAGCCATTTAGTCCTTGGCTCTAAATTATATATTTTTTTTACCTCTTGTGTTTGGGGACTGTCGTGACGGGTGATTTTTCAGTGGGTGACATGTGGATGGGACCAAATGATGGACACACAGGGGTTTATTACAATCTGTCAACTTTTATGAATATTTGTTATCTCCATTTAAAAAATCTATGTCTTTGCACTCAATAGAACTAGTCATTTTTCAGTTCTATATTTGAAGGCTTCTTACTGAAGTTAGGTGAATAAGTGTCTATCTCCCCTGATGTTTATCAGTTGTTTTTGCAAAATAATCACAGAGTATTGTGTTTTATATTTTTGCCAGAAGAATCTAAACCCACTGGAATACTTTTTTGGAACATTTTTTAATGGTTTAGGAAATTCTGTTTCATAGATGGTTTAAAAATTAGATTTACTTATTTTATTTTGTGTGTGAGTGTCTTATCTGCACCATGTGCATGCTTGATGCTAGCAGAGTTCAGAAGAGGGCATCTGATCCCCTGGAACCGTAGTCATGGATGGTTATAAAAACTATGTGGGTGCTGGGAATCAAACCCAGGACTTGTGAAAGAGCAGCCCGTGCTCTTAATCACTGAACCATCTCTCCTGCAGATGTTTTGTAGTGTTGTGGAATATTATTTTAATTAGGCAAAGATGTGTTACATTTGTTTATGCTGCAGAATATTACTTAAACTATGTGAAGATGTGTTACATTTGTTTATGCTACATTCGTTTAATTACGTAAAGATGTGTTGCTGCTTCACCTTGCCTGCCCAAGGCACCTGATTGGCCTAATAAAAAGCTGAATGGCCAATAGCTAGGCAGGAGAGGGATCAGCAGAGTTGGTTGGCAGAAAGAATACATAGGAGAGGGGAGAAGAAGGAAAAGAAAATGAGGGAGAAAGAAAGGGAGATGCCTGGGGCCAGAGGCCAGGCAGCCGCCAGGTAGACAGCCATAGAGACAGCAGGAAAGGAAGATGTACAGAAGGGAAGAAAGGTAAAAAGCCCTGGGGCAAAATGCAGATGAAGAGAAACAGGGTAAGTTATAAGAGCGAGCAAAAAATGAGCCTAAGCTAGGCCAAGCATTCATCACTAATAACAAGTCTCTATGTCATGATTTGGGAGCTGGTTGGTGGCCCAAAAGAAAGCCTGGTACATTGTAGATTTTGTTTGTTTGTTTGTTTTGATTTTTCAAGACAGGGTTTCTCTGTGTAGTTTTGGTGCCTGTCCTGGATCTTACTCTTTTTTTTTTTTTGTTTGTTTTGGTTTTTTTTTTTTTTTTTTTTTTTTTTTTTTTTTTTTTTTTTTTTTTTTTTTTTGGTTTTTCGAGACAGGGTTTCTCTGTGTAGCTTTGCGACCTTCCTGGAACTCACTTGGTAGCCCAGGCTGGCCTCGAACTCACAGAGATCCGCCTGCCTCTGTCTCCCAAGTGCTGGGAATAAAGGCATGCACCACGGGTCGGCTTACATTGTAGATTTTTAAGTGTAAAACTAAAGATCTTGTTTTTGTGTTTTGTTCATTCTGTTGAGATAGAGTCTCATAACCGGTTGCCTTACCAGGCTGTCCTTGAGCTCCCTCTGTAGCTAAGAATGACCTCAAATTCCTGACCCTTTCGCCTCTGTCTCCTAAATGCTAGGATTACAGACATGTACCACCATGTCTGCCAGGGGGTTTTGTTTTTGTTTTGGAGCTGAGGACTGAACCCAGGGCCTTGCGTTTGCTAGGCAATTGCTCTACCACTGAGCTAAATCTCCAACCCTGAGTTTTTGTTTTTAAAGATGGCACATGTTCTGCATTTGGAGTGAACCCCCTGAAGCTGTGAGTCAAAATGGACCTTTCTTCCCTCAAATTACTTTTCCTAGGTGTTTGGTCCCAGGAACATTTCTTTCTTCCAGAGCCATCCATGTTCCTGCACCCATCTGGGGTGATTATCCTTTAAGTTGTCCTCATCATCTTTTGGAAGTTTCCCTTGTCACCCTACTATCTAATTCATAATCTTTTTCTGTAGAAGGGGCATGCAATAAAAGAATGTATTCACACCTTTTTTTAAAGCCTCATCTTTGGATTGCCTGTTCATGGTTTCTGTTGGGTTGCTGTTTGATTACGCCTGAGTTGTTTCTACTAGTTCATCGGTACCTGTCCCATTATTCCCAAGCATCTACAGTCTCCGAGGTCACTCTGTTGTTCATCTCCTGACTCCTGACATTGAATACTAAGCTGATGTATTTCTTTATTCTGACATAACAAAAGCTGGTTTCCCATGCACTCTTTGGGGTTTTTGTTGTTGTTGTTGTTGTTGTTGTTGTCTTTTGAGACAGATCTTGTGTAACTCCGGGAGTACTGTTGCTGCTGTTTGGTGTGTGTGTGTGTGTGTGTGTGTGTGTGTGTGTGTGTGTGTGTGTACAGGCCAGAGGTCAGCGTCAGGTGTCTTCCTCCTTAGCTTTCCACAGGATTTATTTGTATTTATTATTACTGTGCGGGTGGGTGCACACATGCCATGACACACGTGTGGACGTCAGCAGACAACTCTGTGGAGTTGGTTCTCTCCTCCCAGCTTTACAGGGGCTCCAGAGATTAAACTCAGGTCACCAGGCTTGTGCAACAAGCACATTGTTCCACTGAGTCACCTTGCCAGGCTCTCCACCTTAACTTTTTGAGACAGGGTCTCTTGTTGAAACCTGGAGCGTTCCCCTCAATGTGGATAGACTGGTTGGCCAACAGAGATACTCCTGCCTCTACTTCCCCGGTACTGGGACTACAGATGGCAGCCATGTTCATCTCTTGTATGTGGGTGCTAAGGGTTGAACTCACGTCCTCGGGCTTGTGTGGGGAGCCCTTCACTGCCTGAGGTACAGCTCCCACCCAAGGAGTAGGTATTGTTTTGTGGTTGTGCTGGGGTTTGAACCCAGGGCTTTACAGCTTCTAGGCATGCATTCTGCCCCTGAGCTGCATCTCCAGCCACTTGGGTTTTTCTCTGTGGCAGCTCCAGGTACGTTATTGTTTTCATAGTTTTTGTCTTTGTTTGGTGCTGCTGGAGAAAGAACTTAGGGCCTCAGACGTCAAGGCAAGGGTCTTTCCACCGAGCTACATCACCAGCCCAGAAACCTGTTTTCTATTTTATTCATTTGGGATGTACGTGTGGAATGGACTCCAGGACCTGGTGCATGCTAAGCGTGTGCTGGACCACTGAGATACACTGCAGTTTTACAGCTCTCTCTCTCTCTCTGTCTCTCTCTCTCTCTCTCTCTCTCTCTCTCTCCCTCCCTCCCTCCCTTCCTCCCTCCCCTTTTCCCTCTTTGCCCCTCTCCCTCTCCACTACTCTATCCTCCTCCCTCTCCTTTTTTTCTTTTTTCAAGACAGGGTTTCTCTGTGTATCCCTGTCTGTCCTGGAACTCACTCAGTAGACCAGGCTGGCCTTGAATTTAAGTGATCTGCCTGCCTCTACTAGGATTAAAGGTGGGCGCCACCATTGCCCAACTATTGTTTTTTAATTGTTTTCTTCCAAAAGTAATGTAATCGTGTTCTGGGTTATTCTTGGCTACATAGCAAATGTGAAGCCAGCCTGGGATGCACAAAAAATTGTCTAAAAAAATAAAAGTCGGGGGCTGGAGAGATGGTTCAGAGGTTAAGAGCACTGACTGCTCTTCCAGAGGTCCTGAGTTCAATTCCCAGCAACCACATGGTGGCTCACAACCATCTGTAACGAGATCTGATGTCCTCTTCTGGCCTGCAGTCATACATGCTGTATACATAATAAATAAATAAATAAATAAATAAATAAATAAATAAATAAATTAAAAAAAAATAAAAGTCTACCAGGCAGTGGTGGTGCACATCTTTAATCCCAACACTTAAGGTAGAGGCAGGCAGATCTCTGTGAGTTCAAGGCCAGCCTGGTCTACAGAGCGAGTTCTAGGATAGCCAGGGCCTCACAGAGAAACCCTGTCTTGAGAAACCAAAAAACAAAAACAAAAAGTCCAATTTGAGGACTTGGTAATATATTCATATTTTGAGGTATTGTCTTTTTTATAGCACTGTATAATGAAATAACTTAATATGTATCTTGTTTGTATTTCAGTTGCTTTTGATCTTTTGCTATTCTGGACAATGTAGCCATAGATACCCTTGTTCTATAAAGTCTGGGGTTTTTGTTTGTTTTTTTCAAGACAGGGTTTCTCTGTGTAGTTTTGGAACCTGTCCTGGATCTCACTCTGTAGACCAGGCTGGCCTCGAACTCACAGAGATCCGCCTGCCTCTGCCTCCCGAGTGCTGAGATTAAAGGTGCATGCCACCACCGCCTGACTATAAATTCTGTTTTATGTGTGAATGTATATGCAGGGAACTCCTAGAAATGGGATCGCTGGGTGGGAAGACATGTGTAATTGTGACTGTGCAAGCCAGTGCCAAATTGCCTTTGAGAGGAATCTGATACAACCCCTGAGTGAGGCAACTTGGCACTCGAAAGCAAAAGTGATCTTTGTCAGTCTGCTAAGTGAAAAATGGTATTTCAGTATAGACTTAATTTGCATTTATCTTTAAGTAAAGTTTAGTACATTTGAGTGCTGTTTGTATTCATTTTCTATAAATATTGCCATGTCTATTTTGACTGAATTCTTGGTCTTTTCTGTATCTGTTTGAATAAAATTGGTATTGGGAAAATCAGTTCTTGCTTTGTGATGTGAGCTAGAACTGAAAAAAAAAAATTCTCCACCTTTTCTCCTTAGGAATTAAGGAAAATGGTGGGAGGGAAATTATTTACTTAGTTGTTTATTGAGGCTGGTCTGGAACTCACTATGTATTGCCCAAACTAATTTCAACTCAGGGATCAGCCTGCCTCTGCCTCCTGAGTGCTGAGATTAAAGGTATTGTGCCACCATGCCAAGCAGGAAAAAAATTCTTTCATGCAATATTATCTTGACCATGTTCCCCCTCCCCCAGATCCTCCCAGAAAAATATTTTTAATTATCTCACAATTTTTTTTTTCTACCAAGTAGTAAATGCTACCTATTTTCTTCCTTTCTTTGGTTTGTCACTGACTAATCTTCAGTCTTTAAAACATCTGGGGCTGGAGAGGACCCTGGTTAGTAGCACCACGTAGCGCCTCACAACCATCCATAGCTCCACTTCCAGGAGATCCAAAGCCTTCTTCCGACCTCCAAGGGTACCAGGCACACACGGGGTACACATACATACATGCAGGAAAAACACTAAAACATACAAGTCATTAAATAAATTAATAGAAAACCTTACTGCCGGCTGGGTGTGGTGTCGCATGCCTTTAATCTTGGTACTCAGGAGGTAAAGGCAGGCAGATCTCTGTGAGTCTGAGGCCAGCCTGGTCTACATAGCAAAATAACAAAATAGAAAGAGAAAGATGGAGGGAGTATTGGGAACTGTAGAAATAAATGAGTAAAATAAGATACTTTTGGGGAGGGGTCAGGTATGGTGATTCGTGCTTTTAGTCTCAGCACTCAGGAGGCAAAGGTGGGCTGATCTCTGAATTTGAGGTTAGCCTGGTCTACCAAGCTAGTTCCAGGACAGCCAGGACTAGATAGAGAAACCCTGTCTCAAAAAAACCAAAAATATGGGTTTTTTCTTTCTTTCTTTCTTTCTTTTTTTTTTTTTTTTTAGTTTTTCGAGACAGGATTTCTCCGTGTAGCTTTGGTGCCTGCTTTAGATCTCGCTCTGTAGACCAGGCTGGCCTCGAACTCATAGAGATCTGCCTAGCTCTGCCTCCTGAGTGCTGGGACTAAAGGCGTGCGCCACCACTGCCCAGCTTCTTTCTTTCTTTCTTTCTTTTTTTAACATGTATCTGTGTGTGTACCCACATGGTACCCACGAGTGCCATGGCACTTGTGTAGAGGACAGAACACAACTTTCCCATCTCTCCCACTGCACTAGTACTAAGGGTTAAACTCAGGCTTGGTGTCAAACACCTTTACCCACTGAGCCATCTCATCTTATTTATTTATTTATTTTTATTTATTTTTTTTATTTTACAACACCATTCAGTTCCACATAATAGCCACAGATTCCCCTGTTCTCCCCCTCTCGCCCCCTCCCCTTCCCTCATCTTATTTTTTAAAGCTATTTTGTTTTTGTTTTGTTTTGTTGGGTTTTTTTTTATAATTTTTTTAAGAGTCACATTTTTTTTATTATATATGCAGTGTTCTGCCTGCATGTGTCCCTGCAGGCCAGAAGAGGGCACCAGATCTCATTACAGATGGTTGTGAGCCACCATGTGGTTGCTGGAATTGAACTCAGACCCTCTGGAAGAGCAGCCAGTGCTCTTAACCGCTGAGCCACCTCTCCAGCCCCCGCTATTTTGTTTTTTAAATTATGTGTGTGCATGTGTGTAGGAAAAGGTACGCGTACCTCTCTGCAGGTGCCTTTAGCACCACATGTCAAAGCCCTTCGGAGCTGGGATTAAAGGTGGTTTGCTCAGTCTGGGTGCTGGACCACAGCTCAGTAACAAATCACTCCTCTCCACAGGGTTTGCTGAATACAACTCTGTCGTCCAGCAAACTCCTCCCAAAGTCTGGATCTCCCCATTCCTGAAAGGTCACTAACTGTGACTCTCATACAGTTGCCCTTAAGGACCCCGATTCTGTTCCCTGAAGGCCTCCATACCCCTTAAAGCCTGAAGGAGAGCTTCCAGTAGCTTTCTGGCTACTGGGCTACGGCACCCATGTAACCCTTCCTGCCACAGCCCTGTCTTGGCAATGAGGAGATCAGATTCATCCTAAAGGACACCCGAAGGTTTGGAGGCCAAAAGTGAGGCTGTGGGCCCAGTCCAGCCAAGGGTCCCCAGTCCTGACATCTTTTGGGGGTGGGTGTCCTCCCATGCCACCTGGTTCTCCAGGTGAGATATTAAGGATGCTCTGCTTGCTTCCTATCCACCCAGACTTGCGTCCCTATTTGTCTTTGTATAGCAGGCCGTGTCCACCCCAGCACTGACAACTCACCCAGACTGCCTTACCTCAGGGCTCTCAGGGGTCCCTGCCTTTTTAGACAGGCCCTAGCCTGAGACCTGTCTCCCCTAGAAATCCCCTCCCTGGATGTTAGCCTCTTTCAGTATGTAAATGGTTTATTAATCTGTAGCCTAAATGGACCCACTTCGGGTCAATATACTGCCCTAATCCTCAAAACCTGACCTCAAATGAATTTAGAATCTCACTTTCAAAAAGGCCCAAATATCCCTATAAAAAGTCCAGTTCCTGCCGGGCGGTGGTGGCACACGCCTTTAATCCCAGCACTCGGGAGGCAGAGGCAGGCGGATCTCTGTGAGTTCGAGGCCAGCCTGGGCTACAGAGTAAGTTCCAGGAAAGGCGCAAAGCTACACAGAGAAACCCTGACTCGGAAAACCAGAAAAAAAAAAAAAAAAAAGTCCAGTTCCTAGAACTCACCCTAACCTAGGCACAGGAGCCTCTGAGCCACAGCAGAGTCTCTTTACCTGCGGCAACCCCACTACAAGAAACAACTGAGGACATTCCTGAACATAGCAGGGTTTTTCATATTGATTTCCAAGTTCAGCCTGATAGCTAAATCTCATGAGGCCTTGGGAAACTCAGAGAGAAGTTGCTAGTTTACTGGACTCTGCAGCACCAGAATGTTTGCCCTCCCTGACCTTAATAAACCTTTTTTTCTCTGTATGTATGTGAGCAAAAGGTAATAGCACTGCAGCATTAACCCAAGCCTTGGGGTCCTCCCAGCACCCAGTTATTATCTTTCACTAGGCATGTGTATGGGCTGGGCCCCTTGACTCAAGGCACTGGCAGCTTTGATGGAGAAGTCTCTAAATTAACCCTGGGACAGAGTATGGTGGCTCACACACCTCTCCAGGCCCTTGAACTTCTCAGCTTGAGGGTCTCCCACTGGGTCTCATTCAACAAATACCAGCCTCTCCTCTCACAAATGCCACAGCTTACTGTAAAAGATTGCCAGAATTTAAATCCTGCTACCCTACTACCAGTTCCTTCCCCGAGGGTACAGAACATTTTAGAATACAAAGTGTTGACCTTCCTGCAACTCTAGACCATATCTACAAGATTTCTAACCTGTGGTTGGCTACTGGCCTGGCTCATGATTTATAGCATAGGAAACAGGAAGTGTCACAGAGATCATCAACTCTGGACCTTCCAGACAATTTCATGACAGTTTGGTAAGTATAACTAATAATCCACTAGGGCACTGCAGTTGGAAGCAACAATGAGCCCCAACATTTACACAGATTTGGCCTACGCTTACCTGTGACCCACATCCCTACAGCCATCTGGAGACAAAGGGCCTCCATCACCGCCCATTGTATTCCTATGCCCTGAGATTCTGGCCTACAAAAACTATTGTGAGAGCCAAAGTTACATTTTAAGTTTTAATTACTATGCCTTAGAGAGCCATGAAACAAAAACGTCTCTGGTCTGCAAGCCCCTTGCCCAAGGACAGATAGCTCCTGAAATGCTCGAGGCTATTGTGTATGGGAGATAACAAGCCACAGGTTTTCACTCCCTTAAAGAAGTTTGTTTGACCCATCTGTACTGGGTATGCTTGATCACAGGTGGGCGGGAGGTTCAGAGGCAGGAAATACGTCAGGATGTACGCTTGCCCATGATTGGATGTAGGCTGGATGTACATCACGATATATGCTTGCCCCTGATTGAATCTGATGGGAAATGCAATGAATTATGGGTTTTCCTTCAGCTGTAGCAAACTGTGACTCAAGGCCATTTTCTGGGAACCTGGTTATGGACCTGGGCAGAGCCCATCCACATGGCCAGCATTTAATTAAAATTTGCTTCAAATTTGGCTTCAAATGTGGTAGCGGTCTTATTTATTTAATTGAAGTTTGCTTTATTTAATTAAAGTTTGCTTCAAATTTGGCTTCAAATGTGGTAGTGGTCTTATTCTCGCCATTGGGATTAACACTATCTGGCCTTTACACATTGCAAGGCCCATTGATAGAAACATTCTAACATCTCTCAGGGGAACAACTGAGCAGATTAGCAGGCTAAACAGACCCTCAGCTTCCGCTCCTGGGGCCTTTAGTGCCTGAATACACTCTCCACATCCAGAGTGTACCTGAGGATACCCAAAAGGCTTCGATCGAGCCTTTGCAACTCCTCCAGATAGGGGTGGGGTGGGTTCCAGAGCCCTAAGAAGAAGCTTCTGCCCCGTGTCCTTGACCAGTTCTCATAAAGGTACACATCTGAGATCTGATGCCCACCAAATTCCAACTGAGCGTCTTCACAGACATTCCTCAGACCCTGTGATCCATTTCTCTCTCTATCCCTCTCTCTCTCTCTCTCTCTCTCTCTCTCTCTCTCTCTCTCTCTCTGTCTCTCTCTGTGTGTGTGTGTGTGTGTGTGTTCCATTTCTAAGCTTATCCCGTATAATTGAGGGCCATCCTAGGGTGGGGGTGGGTCTCATGCCCTTTCCCTTTCTACAGCCAGACCAGTGTGGCGGACCTCTGTCAGGGGGATACTGGCAAATAGATTTTACTCATGATGCTTCCAAGCAAGAGACTCAGATATTCCTGTAGCTGTTCCTGTAGACACCTTCACCAGGTGGATGGAGGAATTCCTTAGTAAAAGAGCAAAGGCCTCATTGGTAAACACCACCCTCATAGAATACATTACTCATCGTTTGGGGCTTCCCCATCCCTACAGCCTGATTATAGTCCAGCTTTCATTTCCGATATCACTCAGGGATTAAGTGAAGCTCTCAAAATAAAGCTTAGCACCTTCTTTTCCTTCCTCCCTCCCTCCCTCTTCCTCCCTCCCTCCCTCCCTTCCTTCCTTTTTTGGTTTTTAGAGACAGGATGTGTGTGTGTGTGTGTGTGTGTGTGTGTGTGTGTGTGTGTGTGTAGAGAGAGAGAGATCCTAAGTCTTAATGAATCTGTCCATGCTGCCTTATCCCAAATTCCCAATCTCAAGAAAAACAACTGGTGCTGTGAAAAGGTCTTGTCAACAAGACAGTGAGATGGCCACTTGCATATCCAGCTAAGACGTCCCACCAATGACACACACATCAAATGAGGCTGTTAGAAAAGAACTCCTGCGACCTTCCAGGAGGCTCTTCTTCATGTGATGTCATCTGCTGTGTCTCTGTCTCACTTTGCAACTATTTTCTTTGTTGTTGTTTTAATTCTATTTTAGTGTTATTACTGTGTGTCTGTGTTTTGCCTGCATGTATATTTGCGGGCCATGTGCATGCAGTGCTCACGGAGGCCAGAAGAGGGCATCGGATGCCCTGGAACTGGAGTTACGGATGATTGTGAGCTGCCCTGTTCTAGGAATTGAATCGGGACCTCTGCAAGGGCAGCAAGTACCCTTAACCACTGAGCAATCTCTCAAGAGCCTTTATTTATTTTTTTCAAGGTCTATTCCCTTATTTGGCCACTTCCCTCCTATCAAAAGCCCCCTTTGGTTGCCCTAATTAACATGCCCAAATGGCATTAAACATCTCATCCTATCACAGGCTTTCCCTTTTTACCTCTATAAACTGCCATTTTCTCATGGGCCATGTCTGTCTCCTCTCTATCCAGAGGCAGTCCTTTGCCCCTCAGGGACACCCCTGCCCCCTCTCCCTTGTCCCCTTCCCCTCTCCTTCATCCTCTACCTCCTGTCTTTGTTCCTTATTCCCTGCTCTTTGTCCCTCTGAGGCAAATAAATCTCCTTTGTGCTGAGAACTTGGTCTTGGGGACCCTGAGCCGCTACCGATTCTTTCAGCCTGGAAAACTGGGCAGGTGCAGATGAACCAGAGGGGTGAGGACCTCTGTGAGTGTAAGTAGATGGGTCCAAGAGAAGTTAGTCTGGTAGTGGTGTCACACAGCCCTAATCCCACAGATGGATCTACACAGAGATCCAGGACAGCCAGCGCCGCATAAGTGACTGCCAGGAAGCGTGTATCTGAACTGGGATGGTAGGTGCGGGACGCTGGGGCTCTAACTCAGCTTCATGCGCGCTAGACAAGCATGCTACCAACTCTAGCCCACCGACTTCCTAGGCACTTCCAACAGATTCAACGTGAGGAGTCACTGCTGGGTATTACTTTCCAGCAAAGAGCAGTGAATAAACAAAAAATGAAAACCCGGCTAGAGAAGCCGGAGCCGAACGCGACGGAACGTCCGTGGGCACGGAAAGAGGCGTTGCTGATTAATCTTGTCCTTCCAGGGACACCATAGGGCGGAGCCCCCGGGAAATTTAAATCAAAGCCTCGAAATGAGGGGAGACTCGGAAGAGCTCCCGGGACCTGCGAAGGCCTCGCGGAGGCTTTGAGGAGGGAGTACGGAGGTCGGGAAGGAGCCGAAGTGTGATGAGCAAGCCCGGAAAAGGAGCGGATGCCCGGAAGGGATAAGGTGGCGGGGTTCCCGAGGCTGAGGGCAGCTCGGGGCTGGGAAGAGGGTGTAGGAGGTGAGGGAGAGGCTGGGGGTGCGGGGGTGTCGTGATGAGGCAGGTGATCGCCAGCGTTGAGGGAACGGAGGTGGGAAGGAGCAGCGAAGACTTCTCAGCAAGGTCCGTGAGGTGGCTCAAGCAGGTAAAGGTGCTAGCAGCCAAGCCTGAGGACCCGAGTTCGATCCCTGAGCGCACACACGTGTACACACACACACACACACACACACACACGCACACACGGTGGAAGGCGAGAACCGACTCCCCCAAGTTGTCTTCTTAGTGAGCACACATACATAAATGAATGTCATAAAAAAAACAAAAGAAGTCACAGAAGTTGAGGGAGCAAAGATAGAGAGACCTAGGGACTAAGGAACCTGAAAGAAGGCGTGGCGTGGCCTCGCTGACCGCCTGAGCCTCATTTTCCAGCCATCTGGGAGGTTGGGAGGTGATTGAGATGGTTGGTGGGCGGGGAGGGTGGGAAGTCCAAGGCTGATGGAGGTGGCCGGGCTGCCGATTTGCCCCTCCTCTCCTAGGCAACCATCACCTGGCTCTGGAGGGCTCGTGGCTGAGAATAGGCTTTGGACTCAGGTGGGCGGCAGGTCAGAACCAGGGACTGTTTGTTTTGTTGGTGGTGGTTAATTTTTTGTTTGTCTGACACAGTCTCATGTAGCCGAGGCTGGCAAGGATGACCTCGAACCTCTGACTCTCCTGCCTCCCCACTCCCTGTGCTGGGGTCACAGGTGTGCACCCTTGTTTTCACTAGGGGATGTGAAGGTCAGCTGCTCCCCTTGCCTCAGGGTCTCTTGAGAACCATGAAGAACACATCTTACCAGTGCTTTTAGTGGGTACGTGTGCAGAGGGGTGTCTAGGCAATTTTGGAATTTATGGTAAATGGCAAACGTGTAATACAGATAAGATTAGTAAACAGGATGAGGTTTAAAAAAACATCCACTTGGGCTGGAGAGATGGCTCAGAGGTTAAGGACACCGGCTGCTCTTCCAGAGGTCCTGAGTTCAATTCCCAGCATTCACATGGTGGCTCACAACCATCTGTAATGAGATCTGGTGCCCTCTTCTGTATACATAATAAGTAAATACATCTTAACAAAAACAAACCAGCCACTCATATTCATGGTTATTTTACCAGAATGCTTGAACAGCTATACATGGATAATTGAACCATTTCTTTCTTTCTTTTTTTTCTTTTTGGGTTTTTTTTTTTGTTTTGTTTTGTTTTTTGTTTTTGTTTTTGTTTTTGGAGACAGGGTTTCTCTGTAGTTTTGGTGCCTGTCCTGGATCTCGCTCTGTAGACCAGGCTGGCTTCGAACTCACAGAGATCTGCCTGCCTCTGCCTCCCGAGTGCTGGGATTAAAGGTGCGTGCCACCACCGCTCGAACCATTTTTGTGTGCCCTCCCCCCATTTTTTGAGATGGTCTCATTATGTAGTTTTACATTGGTCTTTGACTCACAGCCATCCTCCTGCATCAGCCTTAAGTACTAGGATTACAGGCATGTCACAGTGTCCCTTACTATTTCATTTTGTTTGCTGGATTTGAACTTTGCCTCTGCCTCCCAAGTAATGGGATTCCAGGCATGCCCTACTGTGGTGGTTTGAAAGAAAATGCCCCCCAAAGGGAGTGGCACCATCTGGAGGTGTGGCTTTGTTGGGGTAGGTGCGGTCTTGTTGGAGGCCGAGTGTCACTGTGGAGGCGGGCTTCGAGGTCTCCTGTATGCTCAAGCCACGCCCAGTGAGACAGTTCACTTCCTGTTGCCTGCATATCGACCTGTAGCAGCTACCCCTCCAGCACCACGTCTGCCTGCAGGCGCTGCCATGTCCCGCCGCGATGATAATGGGCTGAACCTCTGAACTGTAAGCGAGCCATCCCAATTAAATATTTCCTTCGTAAGAGTTGCCGTGGTCATGGTGTCTCTTCACAGCAATGGAAACCCTAACCAAGACAGCCTCCGTGCTCAGCTCTCCATTCTTACCTCTTTTATTTAAAACTTGACTGAATTTGTTACTATTGTATGTGTGTGATGGGGTGGAGTTGGAGACGCGATCGCTAGAGCGCACGTGGAGGTCAGAGGAGAACTTTGGAGTCAGTTCCCTCCTTCCACCTCTCCGTGGATTCCGGGGATCAGACAGACTCAGGCCTGTGCAGCTTCAGAGGAGAGTAGTGATGCTCTGTTCTGGAGCGCTTTTCTGCTGGCCTACACCTTTCTTCTATCCCAGGCTGGCCTTGTAGGACAGTGGTATTGAGACAGGGTGCTATGTAGAACAGGCTGGGCTTGAACTCGGATGTCCCCCTGCCTCTGCCTCCTAAGTGCTGGGGTGGAAAGTGTGTGCCACCATGCCTGACTCCCCACTCTCTTTCTTAAATAACTGGTACTGGGATATCAGATTCTAAGCTGACATTTATTTTCCCAGAACTATTATTGTACTGGTTTCTTTCTTTCTTTCTCTTTTTCTCTTATTTCTCTCTCTCTCTCTCTCTCTCTCTCTCTCTCTCTCTCTCTCTCTCTCTCTTTTTTTTTTTTCCCCGCAAGACAGGATTTCTCTGTGTAGCCCTGGCTGTCCTGGAACTCACTCTGTAGACCAGGCTGACCTTGAATGCAAGAGATAGGCCTGCCTCTGCCTCCCAGTGCTGGGATGAAAGGCGTGCGCCACCACGGCTGGCCTTGAACTGGTTTCTGTCTGGATTGTATTGTTGCTGTTGGAATATCTGCTGAGAGTCTAATAGATGCTATATATGATGTTTGGTGGTCTCATTTTTTTCCTCTGTGGGTTGGTTTGGTGTTGTATCTGGGGGGGTTTCCATTACTTAGGTGTGAACCCGCGGCCTGGAGCATCACTAAGCATTCTGCCATTGAGCTACACCCCGTCTGTGCTGGCTGGTTTCATCTTAACCTGGCATAAGCGATAGTCATCTGAGGCTGTTCTTGAACTCATAGAGATCCATCTGTCTCTGCTTCGAGTGCTGGAATTAATGGTGCAAAACCAACATGCCCGGCCCATAAATAATAAGACCAGGGACAGTAGCCTGGCTGGCCGTCCAGTGAGCTCTCGGGATCCGCCGGTCTCTGCACCCCCAGTGCTCACATACCAGGTGCCCAAGCAACACCTAGCTTGTTATGTGGACTCCAGGATTAGAACTCACCATCTGCCCTCCTCGGCCATTCTCCTGCTTCAGCTTCCCCAGCGATGAGATTATAGATGTGCGCCACCGTGCCCATGACCAAATCTTGAGATTTGCTGGTGATCATAGGGACAGTGATGGTTGCGCAAGCCTGACAACCTGGGTTTGATCCCCAGAACCCCTGAGAGGAGAGAACCGACTCACAGTCCTCACCCACCTTTGCGTGCACACTGTGGCATGCACACTGCCAACACTCACAGATACCCATCACACAGCAACAACAATAAAAACTAACAAAAGAGAAAGCAATAAAATGCTAATTGAAAGTCCCAGGGAGAGGGGGTTGTCAGCCAGTGGCTTTTGTTGTGGTGAAGAGGCTGGGTCCTGGCAGTTTCATAAGGGAGGATTCTCCAATATGACTAATTTGTGTGTTTTTGTCTTGGCCTGCTCCATTCTCTAGAGAGCAATCTTCTAGTCCTTTCTTTGCTTATTAAATATAAGCTTGATTGTTAGCATTCTGAGAGCTCATTATGCCTCTGATTTCAGGGCCTTTCAGCTCTAAGCATCTTGTTTATTGTGTTAGCCAGAGTTTTGTTACAGTGAAAAACACCTGAGACAACTGGTTAAAAGAGGGACAGACCTTGGCTGATGACATCACAGGCTGTAGCCCATGGTTGCCTGGCTGTGGTTTGTGGGCCTGTGGCAAGGTAGAGCATCATGATGGAACGGCATGTCGGAGCAGAGCTGCTCATCTCATGGCGGCCCGAAGTGGACAGACAGGAAGGGGCTGTGAAGAAGGTAGATCCTTCCAGGGTATCCCCCAGTGACTTACCTCCTCCAGATAGGCTCTGCCTCCTCAGTCTGTATCACCTCCCCACGCAGCACCACGCCCTGGGAAATAAGCCTTCAACATGGGAGCCTATGGGGGTATTGCATATTCACGCAACAGCTTGTTTCTTGCTGGCTTAGAATTTGGCTCTCTGGCCTATCTGTACTTTCCAAATTTCATTGATTGATTGATTGATTGGGTCTCACTATGTAGCCCAACTGGCCTAGAACTTGCTATGTAGCCCAGACCAGCCTTGAACTCGTAGAGATCCACCTGCCTCTGCCTTCTGAGTCTGGGACTAAAGGTATGCACCACCTCGGCTGACTCAACCTTCCTATTTTTTTATAGCATCTCTTGTGTGTTCTCATCTTCTTGCCAGTGTCTTAGTCCATTGTTCTGTCATTTTAGTGACGTTTGGGGAGAGAACAGTTCTTGTAGTCTTCCTTCACAGGTACTGCCAAGTCTGGATCATTATTTCTTCAAGAGTTTTCTACTCTCCATTGTTCCTTTTGCTCTATTGTTGGGCCTCTGCATTTAAGTTTTGTGTTTTTCTGATTCTATTTTTCAAGACACTCTCATTCTGGAACTCACTATGTAGCCCATGCTAGGCCTGAACTCATGGCAGCCCTCCTGCCTCAGTTTCCTAAGTGCTAGCATCATAGGTGTAGGCCACCACACTTGGCTTTTGCTGCTTATCTCTTAGTTGCTGTGTGGGGACCAAACCCAGCACCTCATGCATGCTAGGAAATCGGTCCACATTGACCTATATGCCCTGTCTAGAAATATATTTCTCTTGGGCATTCCATATTAATGCACTCATATAATACGGAGTCTTTCATATATGAGTTTCCACTTTTTGTGTATTACTGCTCATTCACAAGTTATCTTATGTAAATATATACATACATTTAATGTTGTTGTTATATTTTATTTAGTATATATATTATATATATATTGTTTTTTCGAGACAGGGTTTCTCTGTGTAGCTTTGGAGCCTGTCCTGGAACTCACTTTGTAGACCAGGCTGGCCTCGAACTCACAGAGATCCACCTGGCTCTGCCTCCGACTGCTGGGATTAAAGGCGTGTGCCACCACTGCCCAGCTTAGTATGTATATTTAGCTTTTGTTGTAGAATATTTTTTAAGGTGTGTTACTTTGTTGATGTTGCATTTGTTAACTCTGTGCAGCTGTGTTACTATGGCTTATCTAAAACACCTGATGGTCTGATAAAGAACTGAATGGCTGCCGGGCGGTGGTGGCACACACCTTTATTCCAGCACTCGGGAGGCAGAGCCAGGCAGATCTCTGTGAGTTTGACACCAGTCTGGACTACCGAGTGAGTTCCAGGACAGCCAGGGCCACACAGAGAAACTCTGTCTCGAAAAAAAAACAAAAAAACAAAAAAGAAACTAATTGTGGATGTAACCAACTGTCTTATTAAATAAGAAACACAGAACCAATGCAAAGAAGAAAGCCAAGAGGTCAGAGCTAAGAGCTAAAACCTTACCCTTCCTCCTGCGGTGGTCCTACCTCTCCGAACCAGAGCTACTTCCTGTGTTAAAGTCTTTATATAGACTTTCTGTTCTGCCTTCTCATTGGTTGTAAACCCAACCACATGACCGCCTCCTCACGGCCTGTCTGTTTAGACCTCCAAGTTTTCTATGGTTGGTATTGAGATTAAAGGCATGTGTATCCAATACTGGCTGTATCCCTGAACACACAGAGACTTACCTAGCCCTGCCTACCAAGTGCTGGGATCACAAGTGTACGCCACCACTGCCCTGCTTTCCTATGGCTTGCTAATAGCTCTGACCCCCAGGCAACTTTATTTATTAACATACAAATAACATTTTAATACAAATAAAATATCACCATAGCCAATAGCAAGGCAGGAGAAAGGATAGGTGGGGCTGGCAGGCAGAGAGAATATATAGAAGGAGAAATCTGGGAGGAGAAAAGAAGGAGTCAGAGAAGGAGGAGGACACAAGGGCCAGCCATCCAGATACACAGCAAGCCACAGAGTAAGAAATAATGAAAGGTACACAGAAATAGAGAAAGGTAAAATCCCAAAAGCAAAAGCTAGTTAAGTAAATCTGGCTAGCAGCAAGCCAAGCTAAGGCTGGATGCTTACAATTAAGAATAAAACTCTGGCCGAGCGGTGGTGGTGCACCCCTTTAATCCCAGCACTCGGGAGGCAGAGCCAGGCAGATTTCTGTGAGTTCGAGCCCAGCCTGGTCTACATAGCTAGTTCCAGGATAGCCAGGGCTATGCAGAGAAACCCTGTCTCAAAAAAACCAAAAAAAAAAAAAGAATAAACCCCTCTGTATGATTTATTTGGGAGCTGGGTGGTAGGCCCCCCAAAAGACCAAAGACCAATCAACAACAAACTTTTCTTTATTTCTTTCTTTCTTTCTTTCTTTCTTTCTTTCTTTTTTTTTTTTTTTTTTTTTTTTTTTTTTAAGACAGGGTTTCTCTGGGTAACAGCCCTGGCTGTCCTGGAATTTGCTCTGTAGACCAGGCTGACCTCGAACTCACAGAGATCCGCCTGCCTGTCTCTCACGTGCTAGGATTAAAGGCGTGCGCCATCACCATCCCGCAACATTTGTTATTACGTTTACTAGTGTATGAGCTGTTCGTGTGCCTTGGTGCATACATAGAGGTCAGAGCACATCCTGCAGAAGTCGGTTATTTCTTTACACTATGTGGGTCTCAGGGATGGAACTCAGGTTGTTGTTCTTAAGTGTGTAACTAGAACTGTCAAGTCTTAGGATAGTTCTGCATTTCACTTGTAAAGTCACCAAGTGGTTCTCACTGTGGCTGCACCGGTTTCCACTCCCTCCAGAAGTACTGAGTACTCAGATTTCTCTAAACTCTCATCAGCTCCCACTAATGTCAATTTTTAAAGAATATTTTCTTTATTATTTGTGTGTGAGAGAGAGAGAATGTATGCGTGAGAGAGAGTGTAGGTATGCGTGTGTATGTCAGAGGACCACTTTTAGAGTCAGTTCTCTCTTTCCAGTGTGGGACTCTATGACCAACTCAAGTCATCAGGCTTCTTCAACAGGCACTTTTGCCCACTGAGTCATCTGGTAGACCAGTATCAATTCTTTTGATGGTAGCCATCCTAGTGGATATGAAGTGATTATCTCTTATGCTCCCTCCCCCGGAAGTGAAACAATTTTATTTTATGGTCATCTTTAAAACAAAGATAGCCAGAGGCTGGAGAGATGATTCAGTAATTTAGAGCATTTATTGCTCTCTCAATAAACATGTAGGTTTAATTCCCGACACACACACACACACCACAAATGCATACACATACATGATTTTTTTTAAAGACAGTATTTTTTTTTTCATATAAAAACCTCAGTCTAGGAGTTGGGGTCCTCGCTCAGTGGTAGAGCACTTGCTGTGCTTTTTCTAAGATTCTGGGTTTGAGCCCAGCACTGGGAGAGAGAGATGGGAGGGAGGGAGGCGAATTGGTTGACAAGTAAAAATACTTCGTAGAAATTTTAATGAAAGCTGGGCGGTGGTGGCACACGCCTTTAATTCCAGCGCTCGGGAGGCAGAGACACGCAGATCTCTGTGAGTTTGAGGCCAGGCTGGTCTACAAAGTGAGTTCCAGGACTGTTACAAGGGAAACCCTGTCTCAAAAAAAAAAAAAAAAAAATTACATAGAGCTCCTCAAAGAACCCCTTTTGTATAGTTTAGTGAGGTTGCTTGTAAAATACATGTATACTGATTCCTAAAGTATACAGTCCATCACTCGGTACCTTCCAGTTCACCGTAGATGGTCATCACCAGAAAGTTCAGCATGCTTACATATTTGATACTCTGTATAGCGACTGGTTTATCACTTCCTGTTCCAGTGGTTCATCAGCGAACTGTGTGGCTGTTCCTTTCCCTGTGGCCTTCCCGTAACTGTCAAGTCTCCCCCAGCAGTCCCAGTGGGAGCATCCTTTGTAGCTAGCGTTGGTTCTGCACTAAGTTTCTCTTTCAAGGCCTGCAGACCGAAGTTTACCAGTTCGTTTAAATTGCATTCCATAAATTTAGACATATGTTTTTCTAAGTACGTGCAAGCTGGTTGAAAATGAGCTCCAGTGGACATAATTGCAGTTGAAATAGCAGATGGACAGGTTTGGAAAATGTGAGGACTCATATCGTCCTAACCAGCAGGAAGCCCCCCACACCATATGGTCTCTGGCCATACTCTTGTGTTGGTGTCTGGGTCTTGTTTCCAATTAGAGATACAAGCAAGACATGATATAGGAAATGGTCTGTCAAATGCAGCTCTGAGATGCAAACACTTATTGGTGTGTGAGATTACGTAACAGTCTAGTAGCAACAGTAAGTCTCAGCTGAGACACCAACAAGGTTGTCAACATGAAGGGTTTTTTCTGCTGAGCTGTGATCTCTGGCTGCCTTCTTCAGTGCAAACGACTGCATGGGGTTTTGATTTCAGAGCAGGCTAAGCCTTGCTCGACAGCGTCACCTGCGCATGTGCGTCCCAAGCTGCACCCCAATACTGCTGCTACCTGACGCTTTTGATAGCTGCTAGGGTGTCTCGTCCCTCTAATCCCTCCTCCCCTAGAAGAAGAAATTACCAAACTTTTAGGGTATAAACACACCATTTCCTAGTTCCACCCTCAGCGTGCGAGAACTCTAGATTTTCCACATCCTGTGTTGGTGGCGGTGAAAGCTGGAGCTTCACGGGTGTCTGGGAGTGCCGGGCCGAGCACGCAGCCTGAGCCTGTCGGGAGGGGAGCCTGGCTCACAGGAGCCTCTCTGCTCCCACTTGCTCCTCTCCCTCTCTCTTACTGTTCTCCAGGGGCACAGCTCCGACTTTGCATTTGTCCAGGAAGGTACCAGAAGAGTTCACCAAGGGATGGGAGGCAGCCCTTTTCTGGAAAATCCTTTGATTTGGATCTGCCTGCTGCCAGAATCTGCAGTGTTTAACAAGGGCCATCCACCAACTAAGTGGGCTATTTCCTCCTGTGAGTGCGCGTGCCTTTGAAGATTGTCAGCGGGGGCCAGTGGGGTGAGACCTGTGGTTTCCGGGTATTTCCAACAATGTATGAAGTTACTACTTCCTACTAGGAAAATAATTTGTTTATTCCTGGAATTTAAAGAATGCAGAGCTACTCTAAATGACTGCCAGCATTTTTAGGAACTTTTCTTTGTCCCCCCACCTTTCCTCTTATAATGGCACTATTAAAATATAATTCACAAGCCATAAAATTCTTAAAATGTTAAACACAGTGTTAATATATGAGCCAGCAAGTTTACTTATGGGCACCTATTCAGGAGGAATGAAAACAGATTCACACAAAAACGTGCACACAGATGTTCATAGCAGCATTACTCATATTAGTGAGAAAAAAAATCATTTAAATATAAGGGATAAACAGAATTTGGTATATACATATAGTAGAATACTGTTTGACAATACAACAGATAAACTGGTACATGATTAGGCCTTATGCACATGCTATGTGAGGATAAACAGCACAAAAGACCACAGATTTTAATGACTCTAGTATGAAATGTTCAGAAAAGGCAAATATCTAGAGATAGAAAGTAGGCTAGAAGCCGGCGGTGGTGGCGCACGCCTTTAATCCCAGCACTCAGGAGGCAGAGGAAGGCAGATCTCTGTGAGTTCGAGGCCAGTCTGGTCTACAGAGTGTGTTCCAGGACAGCCAGGACTGTTTCACAGAGAAACCCTGCCTTGAAAAACCAAAAGAAAGAAAGAGAGGGGGGGTGGGGCTAGAGGTTGCAAATGACACGAGGTTCTTTTTAGGGTGATCAACTCTGTAAATGAACTAAAAAGCCATAGAAAGCGGACCCTTCACACACACACACACACACACACACACACACACACACACACACACACGGTCCCACACGTGTGGGCTCCTCACCTGTTGCCATGTAGTGCCCTGTAGTGCCCTGTATTGCTTTACAGACTCGACCAGGGAAAAGGCTATCATCGTATGTGTCTCCTTGACTTTGGACCAAAACCATGAGCCAAGATAAATGTCTGCTCTTTTTTGTGTTCTGAGGATTGAACCCAGGCCGATTTCATGTCAAGCAAGCACTCTGCCAACTAAGCTATACCCCCACATGTCTTCAAAACTTAAAAAAAAAAAAAAAATGAAAAGAAAAGGTATATACTTTTAAATGAAGTCGGTAGACTTTGTTTATCTTGTTCGGAACTGGAAGTCAAAAGGACTGATTCTGGGGAAGACTTTCTGGAGAGTTTGACATTAGGAAAGGACTTAAAGTAGCTATGTCCAGC
The DNA here is from genome assembly GCF_004664715.2 of Peromyscus leucopus. Taxonomy (NCBI): domain Eukaryota; kingdom Metazoa; phylum Chordata; class Mammalia; order Rodentia; family Cricetidae; genus Peromyscus; species Peromyscus leucopus. The sequence goes on along the minus strand of NC_051086.1, from coordinate 89,713,560 downwards.
CCAGCCTGGTGCCAGCACACCTTCAGTCCCAGCACTCGGGAGGCAGAGGCAATGAATCACTATGAGTTCAAGGCCAGCCTGGTCTACAGAGTGAGTTCCAGGCCATTCAAGGCTGCTACCCTGTCTCAAACAAACAAACAAAACAAAGGAAAAAGAAACAAAGCTATAACTGTGACTCTCAGGCCAGCATTCGACAGCTACTCAGATTATTACCATAACAGGTTCTTCTTCTTCCTTTTAATTTCTTTTCAGTATATGTACTTTACCTGTGCGCATGCACGCGTGTGCACACCATGCCTTGTGTTTATTATTAATTGCTACATCGGAAGGGAGGAAATGAGGTACTGAGACTGACTTGCCCAGGGTCACACAACTAGGAAGAGAGAGAATATTTTATTATCTAGATACTTATTTACCTAAGAAGATTTATTATCTAGTTTTGAGACAGTGTGCACTGTGTAACCCTGGCTGACCTGGAACTCACTCTGTAGCCCAGGCTGGCCTCAGACTCACAGAGATCCACCTGCCTCTGCCCCCTGAGTGCTGGGATTAAAGGTGTGCGCGGCTCTTCTCAGCTAAGCTGACTTTCTAGTGACATTCTGTCTTTATCCCCATGACTTACAGAGAGGCTTACAGGACAGGACTTACTAATCAGGAGCCGGCTACAGGTGGGTGGGTGAGTTCTGTTTTAAGTGTTTATGGGAAGGACTATACACCTGACACTACGTGAGTTTCTATACATTGTATGAGAAACTTCTAACATATGTTACATATGTGTATTGTGTCTCGGGTAAGCTAGACCAGCTGATTATGCTGTAGTCATACACATCCTTCCAAAGGGAAGCTGTCAGGCCTAGGCTGTAAACACATATCTTACTTCCACTATTCTCTGTGAATGGAAATAGGTTAGATTTAAGATATGGGAATGTGGGCTCTGTCTCCTGATGGGAGAAACAGCAGCAGATATGTTGCAAAAGGTGTGGGCGGGCTGGTATGGGAGGAATGTGTGGCGGTTGAACAGTCTGCCACATTATATAAGATGATTGCTACCCCACCACTACCTTCGAGCGCTTACTTCTGAAGAAGGTAGATGTGTCCTTTGAGCTGGAGTTTCAGGGACCAGAGAGCTGGCTCAGCAGTTAAGAGCTGTGCGCTCAGCAGTTAAGAGCACTCGTACTGGCTTCGTAACACACACACACACACACACACACACAATGTAAAAAGAACACAGGTCCTGGAGAGGTGGCTCTGCAGTGAAGGGAATGGGCTTTTGTAGAGGGTCCAGGTTTCATTCCCAGCACCCAAATGGTAGCTCACAACCAGTTTTAACTGCAGTCCCAGGGAATCTGATGCCTCTTCTGGCCCCCATGCGTACTTCACACACAGTACACATACATGCAAGCAAAATACCCGCACACATTAAGTAAATAAAAAAAATTTTTAAGAAAATAAAGAAATCCTAAGCTATAACATTAAGGGTTTTACATTTTTATTTATTTTTTATTTTTTTATTGTATGTGTGGGGGTGTGTAGGAGCACTGGGATTTTAGGTGCTGCTTACATGAATTTTGAGAATTTGAACTCAGTGTCTCATGTTCGTGGGGCAAATGTTTTACCCACTGAGCAATCTCTCCATCCTCTAAAGATTTTTAAAAACACAACAAAATATACCAACTTAGCTCTTTTTGTTGGTGGTGGTTTTTTGTTTTTTGAGTCAGGGTCTTTTTATGTAGTCCTGTCTGTCCTGGAACTCACTCTATAGGCCAGACTGGCCTCAGACTCACAGAGATCCGCCTGTCTCTCCCTCCCCAGTGCTGGGATTAAAGGCGTGGACTACCACACCCAGCCTTTTTTGGCTTTTTGAGACAAAGTCTCTCCATGAAGACCATGTGCTACTGTGTCATGCTCATTTAGGCATTTCCCTGTGTACATTAATTAAAGTTTACAACACTATGAAACCATCAACATTGTTTCAAAACTTCCTGAGCACCTGAACAGAATCTGTAGATATTGCCTAATAACTCCTATGTTTCCTGTCCATGGCCCTGATCATTTATCATCTGCTTTCCAGCTCCCTGAGTTTGTTTAGATCCTTCATATCAGACCTGACACTTGTCCTTCTGTGTCCGGCTTATTCTCCATAGTTTAAAACTATTCATTTGCTTATTTGTAGAGACAAGAGTCTCACTTTACAGGCCAGCCTGGCTTAGAACTTGTGTCCTGCCTCAGCCTCTTGGGTGCAGGAACCATAGTCATGTTCCACAGTGCCCGGCCTTAGTGTGATGTTTAAGGATCATCCATGTTGCAGTGCCTATCACAACTTCATTTCTTTTGAATAATATAGCCATTGTAGGGATATATACATTTTAAAGATTTTGTTTGTTTGTTTTTGTTTTGTTTTTTTTTTTTTTTTTTTTTTTTGGTTTTTCGAGACAGGGTTTCTCTGTGTAGCTTTGCGCCTTTCCTGGAACTCACTTGGTAGCCCAGGCTGGCCTCGAACTCACAGAGATTCGCCTGGCTCTGCCTCCCGAGTGCTGGGATTAAAGGCGTGCGCCACCACCGCCCGGCTTTGTTTGTTTGTTTTGAGGCAGGGTTTCTCTATGTAGCCTTGGCTGTCCGGGAACTCGCTCTCTAGACTAGGCTGACCTCGAACTCACAGAGATCTGCCTGCCTCTGCCTCCTGAGTGCTGTGATTAAAGGCATGAGCCACCACCATGCGGCCAAGATTTATTTTTAATTATGTGTATGTATCTCTGTGTGGGTTTGTGCATCTGAGTGCAGGTGTCCTCGGGAGCCAGAGGCTTCAGCTCCTCTGGTACTGGGAACCAGATTCAGGTCTGCTAGAAGAGCAGTACCTGTCCTTCCTTCCTTCCTTCCTTCCTTCCTTCCTTCCTTCCTTCCTTCCTTCCTTCCTTAGTTTTTTGTTTATTTTGTTTTGTTTTTAAGATTTATTTATTTATTATGTATACAGTGTTCTGTCTGCACGTATCGCAGAAGAGGGCACCAGGTCTCATTACAGATGGTTGTGAACCACCGTGTGGTTGCTGGGAACTGAACTCAGGACCTTTGGAAGAGCAAGCAGTGCTCTTAACCTCTAAGCCATCTCTCCAGCTCCTCTTTCTTAGTTTTTTTGAGCCAGGCTTTCTTTGTATCCCTGACTATCCTGGAACTTGTTCTCTAGACCAGGCTGGCCTCGAACTCAGAGATCCACCTGCTTCTACATCCCAAGTGCTGGGATTAACCACTATCACCCTGCAATGTATTCTTAACCATTGAGACATCTCTCCAGTCCTGTATATATTACATTTTGCTTATTCACTCATCTGTTTGGATTTTTCTACATTTTGGCTGTTGTGGACAATCCTATAGGGAACATTACGTGAATATCTGTCTGAATGCCTGTTTTCAGTTCTCTGGTAACAAATACTTAGGAGTGGAATTGTTGGCCCGACGATAACTCTTTGTTTAGCGTTTCAAGGAATCTAATAACCTAAGTGCCAGGTGTCCCATCAAGTCACACTTCTGGAGCATCCTCATCTTGTATTTTCATGGTGTCAGTAGCTTCAGATCGGCACAGGAGTCTTACTCCCCTGAACTGAACAGATGTGTGAAGCAGGGCTTTTCATTTTCCAGACAGCCAGCTGTTTCTCGCCTGCCACCACACCTTGTTGATGTCCGTCTTTTCTCCCACACGAACTTGTGCTGGACAAATTTATTATTACCAGTTAGGATTTGTGCTGGACAGAGAGGGGTTGAGGCAGAGAGAGTGAGTGAGTGAGTGTCTGACTGAGACTGACTGTCTACACTAACTGGCATACAACTCACTATGTAGACATGGGATCTGAGTGCTGGATTAAAGGCGTAGTCGCCATGTCTCGCTCATTGTATAACACAGAAAAACAATGGCCCAGCCAACCACTCTTGATGTCCTTTCTTCATGTAATCTCACATTGTCAAAGGACTCAAAGCATATGGCCTTCTGCTGCTGGGTCAGGGACAGCAGTTCCTGGAGGCAAAACCTGAATTGTATATATAAACCCTATCCCATTTCAGGATGACGTCTTCTTGAGGGCTTCAGTTCAGAACTGCATTTAGTCTATTTAAAGACATTGATTCTGGAACTTCTGGCAGCAAAGATTTCCTTTCCCAGCCTCCTGATATTGACAATTCTACATCTGCTTTTTGGTTTTCAGCCATCCCTGTGATCTGGTTTCAGGTAATTGAGGGTTTTCTAAGCGAAGAAGTAAGTTACATTGTGTCCAGCCACAGAGAAACAAAGGCAGAGTGATGGGACAAGGTGCAGACCGCCCCAGCCCCAGGGAGGTCGGAACTACCCTGGACGGTCTAAAAGACCTCACATCAGGACTTCACAGAAACCCCCAGAGTGGGGAAGACCTCTGCGGGGTAGGAAAGCATGGTCAGCAAGCAAAGGAAGTAGGCTTTGGTGAATACTCTGGCAGCCTCTGGGTTGATTTTATCCCGTTTGCATTCAGGGATCGAGACTGATCATAGCCCTGGGTCTAAGCTGCTCAGCATCCTGCTATCCTTGCTCTGTTTCTTCTATACTGTGCCCCTCCTTGCCCTCCCCTCCTCCTCCCTGTACCCCTTCTCCTCCTTCACTTTTACCACTGCCTGTCCACTATGTCACTTTTTATGGGGACTTCAGAGTTAAAGGTTTAGAAATATAGAAGAATCCTTTGCAAAGCCGAAAAGCTAGTTAGAATTGTTCTGGGCTTGGACAGGAGTGTCCTGAAGCCACAGCAGTTTCCTTCTCCCTTTTCTCTTGAAGGGAGGACCTAGAGTTGATATAATACACACATCCCTTTTCTTTATTTTTGTTTTTTGAAGCAAGTGTTTTATACAGCCTTGAACTGCTATGTAGCCAAAGGTGACCTTTGAACTTCTGATCTTTCTATCTCTGTCTTCGAGTGTTGAGATTTACAAGCACATGCCACCACACCTGGTTTTATACCAGACTGGGGTCTGAACCCAGGACTTGGTGCCTGACAGGCAAGCGCTCTGCCACCTGAGCTCCATGTCTTGCTTTTGTTGTTGTTATGTTTAAATTCTTACTTTTATGTGTGTAAGTGTTTGCCTGCATGTGTATCTGTGCACCAATGTGTGTGCAGTGCCCAAAGAGACCAGCAGAGGGCATCAGATCCCCTGGAGCTGGAGTTACAGACAGCTGTGAGCCACCACATTCTGGGAACCAAACCCCTGGCCTCTACAAGAGCAGCCAGTGCTCTTAACTGCTGAGCCATCTCTCCAGTGCTGTGGGATGGTCTGTATGTCAAATTGTTCTGATTGGTCAATAAATAAAACACTGATTGGCCAGTGGCCAGGCAGGAAGTAGGTGGGACAAGGAGAGAGGAGAATTCTGGGAAGCGGAAGGCTGAGGCAGAGACACTACAGCCACCGCCAGGACAAGCAGCACGTAAAGACACCGGTAAGCCACCAGCCATGTGGCAAGGTATAGATTTATAGAAATGGGTTAATTTAAGATATAAGAACAGTTAGCAAGAAGCCTGCCACGGCCATACAGTTTGTATGCAATATAAGTCTCTGTGTTTACTTGGTTGGGTCTGAGCGGCTGTGGGACTGGCGGGTGACAAAGATTTGTCCTGACTGTGGGCCAGGCAGGAAAACTCTAGCTACACTCCAGCCCATGTCTCATTTTCAACTTAGAGTCTACTCTGGCTCTCTTCCTCTAAGGCTTACATTCTTATTTGTTGTTTAATTTAGGCTAATAATAAAACTTCTATGAAGATACACTATTGCCATCACATTAGGACAAGACTTCCAAAACACAAAATTAAAAAAACTCTGGGAGGGTGTGGAGGGTTGGGGGGACACACCAAGCAGATCTCTGTAAGTTCAAAGCCACTGATCTACACAGCTCGTTTTGAGACAGCCAATGCTATACAAACAAACTGTCTCAAAAACCAAAAGGAAAAAAAGAAAAACCTCAAATGAAGCATTTACTATATTGCTTACAGAGGAATGCTGAGACACTTAAGGGGTCTTCAAATGTCTGTGATGGGTTGACCGCAGATGAATCACAGTGGCTTTCTCTACCAGGGTAGAGTGTAGCTCCCTTTGGGAGCTTCAACTTACATGTAGCTTTATCGTTTCCTCCTAAAGATTCTCTGACTCCGATTTGTGCCTGTCCTCAGCTGTCACTGCTCCAGGTTTCTGAGGGACATAACCCACGGTATCACTTCACTGTACACATCCGTGTGTGTGTTGTGATTCCATGGCATGCCTCAACGCTCTTTCCCTGTCCGATGTCTTTGGGCAGAGGGAAGGAGCTACTGCAGAAGGCCATGAGAGGCCAGGTGAACTGGGGCAAGGGGGGACCAAGTGGACAGTACCAGGCAATGTGTGGTTACCCAGTACTACAGTACAGATAAGCCATACACATGGTCCAAATGAACACATGCCATTAAAGAGAAGACTCATTAAAGTAAAACCAGGATGCCTGAAACTAGGCCCAGTGGCCATGGGCCTGAAGTCTCAGCTACTCAAGAGGCTAAGGTAGGAGGACTGTTTCAGCCCACAAGTTCATGGCCAGCCTCAGCATCATAGTACGAACCCGCGTGTGTGTGTGTGTGTGTGTGTGTGTGTGTGTGTGTGTGCGCGCGCGCGCACATATATGAAGCCGTCAGGCCCCTGATAGAGTGAGGGAGATGGTGCTGCCAGCATAGCTTCCTGGTATCCACGTATGTGCTCGTGGTGTGCAGACAGCCTTCCTCACAGAGGCCCTCCTTAGAGCCAAGTCACAAAGTAGCCAGATCCAAACAGTCGCCAGTCCATCCCATCATCCTGGCCCGCCTGTGTGGAGGCTAGAGTGGGCCTTCCTAGGGGTTGAGGTGGGGTCTCCGGGCACTGTGCTCTCTCCTGTGCCTCCCCAGGGCGCCCCCCTCACATGACCAAGGGCTCTCAAAGCAACATGTACCCATCCCCATCATGCCCCAGCCTCAATCTCTGCTGTGTCGTGTCGGGGAAGAAACAGTGGAGGTGGCTCTGGGAGCAGCCGCCTCCTGACCAGTTCCCGCTCCTGGGGAGTGAGGCTCCTGCATGGGGATGCACTACGAACCCCTCAGATACCCGTGGAGGGGAGCTTGGTGGCTGTGACTAGGAATGTCACCGTTTAGGGGAGGGGTGGGCCTCTGAGAGCTGGACGACAGAAATGCCCAGTTACTGTGGCTCCACGGGGTGGGAGGGTTTGGAGAGGCTGGGTAGCAGAGAGCCCAAGTGTGGGCTGTGGTTTGAAGCATTAGACAAGGACCTGGGACATTTTAATTAATATAGCTGTCCTCCAGCTAATTCGATGGTTGTTCTGGTCCCATCTTAAAAGTAAGGAAGTAGGGGCTGGAGAGATGGCTCAGAGGTTAAGCGCACTGGCTGCTCTTCCAGAGGTCCTGAGTTCAATTCCCAGCAACCACATGGTGGCTCACAGCCATCTAGAATGAGATCTGGTGCCCTCTTCTGGCCTGCAGGCGTACATGTAGACAGAATACTCTATACATACATACATAAATAAATAAATAAATAAATAAATAAATAAATAAATAAATAGGCTGGAGAGATGGCTCAGAGGTTAAGAGCACTGACTGCTCTTCCAGAGGTCCTGAGTTTAATTCCCAGCAACCACATGGTGGCTCACAACCATCTGTAATGAGATCTGGTGCTCTCTTCTGGCCTGCAGAGATATATGCAGACAGGACACTGTATACATAATAAATAAATAAATCTTTTTAAAAATTTAAATAAATAAATAAATAAATCTTTAAAAAAAAAAGTAAGAAAGTAATCCTGAAACTGGTGGCCACTCTTCATTTGCTTATTCTGTGCTAGGAATCACCAACTTAATACCCACATAGTTGTGCTCTGTTGGACAAATGAGGAAGAGTTGTGTAAACTCCACAGTCTACATCAGAATGAACATCGAGGCCCATAGTCCAGACCAGTGTAGCCTGTCAGTTCCATGTCCTCACATCTAAAAGATCTGTCTGCTGTGGGATAAGTGGACCCTGAATACTTGTCTAGAAGAGCTGGCAGTGAGCGATCTTGTCCCCTGCTCCACTCTGAACCAGGTTTCCCTGATCTATTTTAGGGGCTTGGTCCAGATAGCCCAAGATCTTCCAGGGACCCGAGGGTTGTGGAAGACTTTCCTGGTCTGGCACAAGGAGACTTCATCTCACTGACATGCCAGCCCTCTCTGACTCGACCCCAGTGCCCGCTGGGTCTTCCACCTGAGGACACACCTGTGTGAATCAGGCCTCTCCCACAGGCACCACCGTGGTTATAGTTTACAGCCCCTGGTGAATCAGGAAGCACCTCAGTCCAAACTGGAAATGCATCCGTCACTCTACAAAAGCATGAGACATCTTTCCACAGGGTAGAGACCGAGGTCCTTACCTGTTGTCACTAAATGCAGAGGTGACATCTAGCCACAAGATGGCAGACAAGGCTGGTGTGGTCTAGCAGGCCAGGCTGGAGTCCATACAGGAAAGGTTCTGTACTGGGTAGATGGTGGAAGCCTTGCCCGTAGCCCGTGTCTTCTCCAGAGACACGCAGGTGCACACGCAGAGCCGTCCTTCCGGTCTCTGTGGACAGAGAGACAAGAACAAAAGGCGAAGGTAGGTCATCCTGCTCCAGAGGACAACTGGTCATATTCCACCACCCAGGTTGGTGTTTCCTGTCCATGCAGCGCTGCAGTCACAGGACTGCTTCGTGTCTATAGCTCTTTCTCCCTGCTGTGGTTCCTGTTCAGTGCTGAAACATTCACTGTGGCCTGGGCCAGGGGCTGCCTCCAGGTTGTCCTGGCCCAGATAAAACGTGCAAACGCACCTGCCCTGCTGGCCAGGAACAGCTCTTGGCCCGGGAATGAGCCTACAGACTGCATGGGTGGGGGAGGGGCGCTGTAGCTCCACTCTGGCATCTTCCGAACGCTTCTTTGGCTTTTCCTTCTCTGGGGTTAGAGCCATGTATACCCCCATAGAGAGCCCAAGCTTTGGCTGGGTATGTGGCTCAGTGATGGAGTGCTTGCCTGGCAGGCACAAGGGCCCAGGTTCAGTAGGCAGCAAAAAAATTAAATGGCTAATTAAATAAAAATACTTAGAGAGCCGGCGATGGCGGCGCACGCCTTTAATCCCAGCACTCGGGAGGCAGAGGCAGGTGAATCTCTGTGAGTTCGAGGCCAACCTGGTCTACAGAGTGAGTTCCAGGACAACCAGGGCTACACAGAGAAACCCTGTCTTCAAAAGCAAAAATTACTAAGAGAGCCCAGGCTCACATAAGGTCACAGTGTCTTTATCAAGGGTAACTCAGGAAGAATTCAACCTTCAGACCCGTGTGTTGTCCAGAGCAGAACTAGCAATCCCAGACCACATCCAGACCAACGGAGGGTTCAGCCTGGCTCTGCCCTTTCCACAGGCCAAGTCGAGGAGTCTGAGTGTGTGAGTGTGTGTGTGTGTGTGTGTGTGTGTGTGTGTGTGTGTGTGTGGTAGGGGTGGCTTGCTTCTGTTTAATAGGTTTGTATTCAAAATTAGAAAAGATATACGAGAAAGTCTCCACCTCCAACTCCTGTTCCTTAGCCGCAGGACTCTCCCTGATATAAGCAGTATGAACAGATTATCAGGCCTCTAGGCCTTCATGCACAAAGAACCAATATGTCAGAAATCCTCCCCTGCTGGGCTAAGGGTTTTACTCAGAGAGAACACTTGCCTACCACATACCAAACCCTGGGTTTGAACTCAGAAACAACAGACCAAAAAAAAAAAAAAAAAAAAATCCTTTGTGAGAATACATGGTATTTTACTTTGCTTTAACGTAATCGTTTTGGAGTCTTTTGGAATGAGTTTTGGATATTATCTGTACTCCCCAGCTCTTTGGCTTTTTTTGTTTCCATCTATGTTTTTTTTTTCAATTATTTTTATTTTATATGCATTGGTGTTTTGCCTGCATGCATCTCTGTGTGAGGGTGTCAGACCTTGGAGTTACAGACAGTTGTGAGCTGCCATGTGGGTGCTGGGAATTGAACCTGGGTCCTCTAGAAGAGCAGTCAGTACGCTTAACTGCTGAGCCATCTCTCCAGCCCCCTCCACCTATGTTTTTTGAGATTTATTTTTAATTTTTAATGATGTGTCTGTGTAGGTATGTGCACATGAGTACAGGTGCTGTAGGGGCCGGAGGCCACAGAGCCCTGAGCTGGAGGTCCAGGCAGTTGTGAGATGCCCGGTGTGAGTTCTGGGAACCGAGTCTGCAAGAGTAGTTAGCACACACATAACAGCTGAGCCATCTCTCCAGCACCGCCCCCCATTCAGTTTTAAATATCAGCCCAAATTGACCTTGATTTTAATATTGGTTTTGACTTACAAAACAGGCACTGGGAAGCGAATGTCCAATGTCTTTGCCCTGGTCCTAGAAAGCAGTCTGGGAGGGCAGCAGCTTCTAGAAAATAAAAGCTGTCGTGAGCGCCCACTCTGTGGGGCCTTGATGTCTTTAGTTTCACTGGGGTCACACTCCTCACAGTAGGGCAGCTCCAGTTCCCACCTGGGCCTGAGGAATCTCAAAGCTTTGCTCCACTCTGTTCACCTTCTATCATCGCGTGAGCCACCAGCAGGGAGGGATCCGCAGAGGCCTCCTGTTCATGGTGGCCCTGGGAGGCTCGGCCCAGGTCCACTCCAGCTCACAGCCTGAGACTGTCTGCAGCCCCCAGCAGCAGGGGGCAAAGGGCAGCAACTCACCCTACAGGCCCAGAGCCTCGACCCCCCCCCATAGCTCCCTTACATCCTTAACCTATTTTCCCTTCCCTTTTAGGGAACACGTCCAGGAACAGAGTCAAGAACACAGAAAGGTCAGTGTGGTAGCTTCCCTGTCTAATTGCGATCCCTCCCTCTATAAACACTTCCCCACGGCTCCCTCTGCGGCGGCATCTGCTCACTTTTCTGTGGCAGGAAGCAAGTCCAGCTTGCGTTACCCCCTCATGTTTCCAGGGCTCAAGCCTTGGATCTCTGGGGCGACAGAAGTCCATCCAAGTGCAAGTGCAAAGCTGCCTGGCCCCGGCTTCTCCTCGAGAGCCAGGACCCCATGCAGGAGCTCTGGCTCCCGCAGCTCCGGGCTGTTCCGCACTGAAGTTCAGCATCCTTTTCCTTCTGATTCAGTAGCAGTTTGGGGTGGGCAGTTTGACAGCTGCCTACCGTTTTCAGAAATGCCAAACTCTCTGGAACTGACAAACAGGCAGATTGATGGACTCTGTCTCCCGGCTCCTCTTGGACAGCGGGAGCTTTCTCCCCTGGATGCGGCTCCCAAAGCTGCTCTTTAGGTGGCATTTATCCGTGAACAAGCAGGAGCTAAGAAAAGTTGCTTGGCACTTCCTTATGCTCTAAATTCAAGGAATTCTAGGGGGGACTTGATTTTAATCACTGTCTCAGTTAATTAGAGAGACGAGAAATTATCCCCTGAAAGTAATTAATGGAGCCGTTAACCGAGGAGAAAAGGCCGCCTTTTGCTTGGGTGTTCGGATGGCCCCCAGTGGGGCGGGGCCTGCGGGTCACCGGCTTCTCTGGGGGATATGTGGCTGTCAGTTCTGGCTTCCAGCCCGCCAGCTTTGACTTCAGGCCTGCCAGCTTTGACTTCAGCAGCACTCCTGGTTATTGAGGAGATGGAGCGGTCCTGATGGCCGTGAGCTTCTGTAAACTGCAAACACCTAGCTGGGAGCGGGGAGTCTCATGGTTGGTTGATCCGGTTTGTCTCTTCCGCCCCCTTTGCCTTTGCCCTGATTATCTGGAAGCAGCGTTCACCTGCGGTGGTTTTCTATCACCCACCCTGCTCTTAAAATCACAAACACTGCTTTTTCCTGGTTTTGTTTGCTTTATGGAGTCTCAGTGTATAGCCCTGACTGGCTTCAGACATGTGGTGGTCCGCCTGCCTGGCTGCCTCAGTGCTGGGGTTTCAACTGTGACACCTCCCTGGCACCTCACTTTCTTCATTCTCTGTCATCTCTGTTTCCCCCACAAACAAACAAACAAACAAACAAACAACACAAACAAAAGTCTTCATGGAGACTTCTGCCTGGACAATGTTCTCAGGTCCCTCGGGATTCTGAGGCACCTGGATCCAAGGTCTAGGAAGGACCTGGCACATTGTAGGACTTCAACCTTGCTTTTACTAGAAACTGCCAGGGCCTGGTGACTCCCATCAGCCAACTTTCTCACAGAGATGGCATCCTTGGAGGTTGGCAGGCTGAGAACCCCACACAAGTCCCGCGTCCGACTGAGGGAGGGCATGTCTAGGGTTATAGAGCAACCCTGTGGCCTGTCCCTCAGTAATGTGACTCTGTCTCCCTGGGCTAGAGGCTGAGGAGGTGGGGGAGGGGAGTGCTTCGTCTCTGCCAAATGGACCGGCATGGGCTCTTAAGCTTTGGCAGGGACATGCCTCTCCGAGAATTTCCGGTGTGTGGTGCAGCCTGATCTGGGACAGACGGGCAGCTAATGGCTGCATTCTTCCCTTTACAGTGGCCAGAGTGAAGGCACCATTCCTCAGAGATGAAGGTGGGAGCTGGCGAGTGAGACCTCCCTGCTCTCTGCTTGTCCCCGCAGGAAGGAGGGAAAGGTACCCATGGGACCCCAGCTGACACAGAACATGTTCCTGCACCTTGGTGTTCCTGGGAAGCCGCTCTTTCCCACTGTCAGAAGACTCAGACTAGGGGAGGTAACATCTGATACTCCTCGAGATGAGTCAGAGGTTAACGAGCCTGTATGAATTACCTCCATTTAATACTCTGTTTTTATGAGCCAGGCAGGTTCATTATTGCTGCTGCGTTCTGCCAGGGTATATGCCGATGCTTACTGTTGAATTATTACTGGGGTGGTCATAGCAGTAGGGACACTGTACCCTTCTGACTGAAGGTGTGGGATGTGGCACTGGGGTTTGTTTACCTTACACTCAGTGAAGCCTTGCTGGGTGAAAACATGAGACCCCATCCTTGGCCTAGTAGGGAAAACTGATGTCGGGAAAAACAAGGGGTAGGTTACTGCCATTTTCCTAGCCAATTGTGGTATAAGAATCGAAGTTGGGATCCCTAACTGCCCTGCCCAGTGTTCTCTCCACCTTGACCTCTCTGTCCTCCATAATGGCCTGTCTTGTCAAAAACAGGACGGCTACTGATTGGTGATATTAACCTGATAAGCTCTTAGGAGCCATATTGCTTATTGAGTCTTCAGAAAGTACTAGGTCAAAAGTATGTGCAAATCTATAATTTTTTTTTTATAGTTTACTGAAGGAACTAAGTCCATGTTTACCTGGGATAAGAATTTTCTGTGCCCTTCAGTCTCAGGGATGGCAGCTAATGACGGCCCTGAGCTTGCATGGTGCTCACTCCCCCAAAGGGCCCAGGCTCCCTCAGAGTCTGAAGACCATGCAGAGCAGCTTTGTACATGGAAAGAACACAGGGAGGGTATTGGGACACTGCCTTTCCAGTGAGACTGAGCACATGTCCTTCAGCCCCCACCCCCTTTCCAACCAGGATGGCCACAGGAAACCGGTTCTGGGGCTGCAGCTGAAAGGGTAGGCGGTCACAAGTAGCATTGCCGACGGAGGGGAGGCCTCGCTTGTCTGCCCCTGGATCGTAGGCCAGAGAGGAGACGGTGCAGCTCTAAGGTTTCATATGATTCTTCTCGTGTGCTCTTCTGTAGCATGTGCTCAGCAAAGCTCGTTAGCCTGACCAACCTCAAGTCTGTAAAAGCAGAGACAAAATGTCACTCAGAAAGAAGACGGAAGGGTGCTAGAGCTGTGGGTACTCGTTTCTCCTTGATGTCCAAGAAGACTCATTTCTTAATTCCCTCCTGAGGCCACAGACTTTCGTCTTACCCACAGGAGCCCATGGGACTGCACTCTGCCCCTCCAGAGCACAGGCTGATATAACCAAATGGTGTGCCTGGCATTGACCTCAGTCAGTAGGTTTGCCAAATACACACAAATCATTTCTGGCCCTAGAAGTGTCTTGAATGCTTGCAAGTTAAGGCAAACTGCCAGAACCGCTCGGTCTAGCTATCCAGAACCTTCGCCATGCCTCTCCTCTCAACAGCCCCAACTGGGTGTGGTGGCATATACTTATAATCCCTGTTCTTGGGAGGTGAGGGTAAAAAGGATCAAGTGTTTGAGGCCAGTCTCAGACACAGTGAATTCAAGGCCAGCCTGGGCTACATAATGAGACTCTTATCTCAAAAAAAAAAAAAAATTATTTTTAGAAGCCACCTACCAAGGTGGTTATAATAAATAAAAGGACATGGAAATCACTGCTGTCGCTTAAACCTTCCGTTTAGGTTCTGCCAGACTAGAACCTTCAGAAGTCGGTGTGGGTCAAGGGACAAAGTGGGAGGAGCTAAGGCGGGAGGCGGAGCTAAGGCCAGAGGCGCCAGGTCTAGACACTGTGCCCGCCTCAGCCTCTTCCCTCCCCAGCACTGGAGTCAAACGGAAGGTTTTCGTGTGTTTCAGGAAGCTTTATCCTTGCCACCCTCTGTCTAAATCCTTTCCTAAAGTTTCTTTTCCGGGACCCAGAGGCTCCAGCACCCCCAGATAGCTCACACTGTATCAGATAGGTCCTTCTGATTCCTGAGTGCCACGGATGGTTACATGCCAAGGTCCACCCTCAGGGGCCTGCTGGTCAGATTTGGCACTGGCCATCTGTTTGCTCCATTGGCAAAGTCTCTTCTGGGAACTTAGCCCAGAGAAGAGACACACTAGGACTCTTTATTTATTTAACCCTACTGAAGAATTTGATTTGTTTGTTTGTTTTGAGACAGGGTTTCTCTGTGTAGCTTTTGGGGCCTGTCCTGGAACTCACTCAGTAGACCAGGCTGACCTCCAACTCACAGAGATCCGCCTGCCTCTGCCTCCTGAGCACTGGGATTAAAGGCTTGTGCCACCACCACCTGGCATGAAGAATTTGCTTTAAGTGTCCAGAGAGCAATAGGCTGTTTTCTGAAATTCAGATTTATAAAACCACCATCATCAGAGTGCCCTGGGTTTCCCTGAAAATGCAGGTCCCAGGGGCAGAGGAGATGGCTCAGTGGTAAGAACACTTTCTGGACAAGCGTGAGGACCTGAGTTTGAATCCCCAGCACCGGTAAGAAAAGCCTGGCATGACTGTGCACACATGAACCCCAGCACTGTGGGGGTGGAAACAGGAGAATCGCCTGGGTGTTCTGACTGCCAGCTTGTTTCCAGGTTCAGTAGTAGACTCTGCCTCAGGGGGATGGGGTGGAGAGTGGAGGAGTAAGCCAGCCAGTGGCCGCCCCGGGCTCTCCGTGTCTCTGTGCACACACATCACACACAGACACAAAGTGGGTCCCCCAGCTATCTTTAATAAATGCAGGTTCTGGACTCTTGCTGTACCTGCAGAATCAGAATCTGCAATGGTAAGAGTCAGGCATGATGGTGCACACCTATAACCTCAGCAAAGGCTGGAGAATAATAACGAGTTCAAGGCCAACCTGAGCTACAAGGTGGGACATTGTCTGAACCAAGGGCTGAGCACTGGGGCTGTAGCTCAGAGCAGGACACTTTCCTGCCATCTACAAAGCCATGGGTTTGATCCCTGCATCATGGACTCACACACGTGCTTAGACTCTCTGGTATTAGAACCCCAAAGACGCGGTCTTAAAAGCTCACGGGGGATTTCAGTTCACACCAAAGCTTGACACTTGTTGGGCTAAAAATGAGGACTGACAAAGGGCTTTGGGGGGGCGTCACTTGCTGGACTGTGTGACCATGGTGGGGGGGTCACTTGCTGGACTGTGTGACCATGGTGACGCACAGGCTTGTCCGTCTTCCCACTCTGCAGGTCCTGAGAATTTGAACTTTCACTGACCAAGTAAAGAAGGAATTCAGGCCGGGCAGTGGTGGCACACACCTTTGATGCCAGCACTTGAGAGGCAGAGGCAGGCAGATCTCTGTGAGTTCAAGGCCAGCCTGGTCTACAGAGCAAGTTCCAGGACAGCCAAGGCTACACAGAGACACCCAGTCTTGAAAAAAAAAAAAAAAAAAAAAAAAAAAAAAAAAAAGAGGGAATTCAGCTCAGGTGATGATTAGGCATCCTCTAGGGCCCTTTCTTTAATTCATACTGTCTGTGTGTGTCCCTGTATCTCTGTCTGTCTGTCTCTGTTTCTCCACAGAGTCTCTCTATATGTGTCTCTTTCTCTCTGTCTCTGTCTCTGTCTCTCTCTCTCTCTCACACACACACACACACATACAACACACAGTCTTTCTGTGTAACCCAGGCTGGCCCTGACCTCATTGCCCTGGGGCTCTCAGCTTCCCAAGTTTGGGGTTACAGGACATGCCTGGCATATTTTCAGGCCCTTCCTTCCTTCCTTCCTTCCTTCCTTCCTTCCTTCCTTCCTTCCTCCCTCCTCCTCCCTCCCTCCTTCCCTCCCTCCCTTCCTTCCTTCGTGTATTTTTTCCCCCAAGACAGGGTTTCTCTGTGTAGCTCTGGCTGTCCTGGAACTCGCTCTGTAGACCACACTGGCCTCGAACTCACAGAGATCCGCCTACCTTTGCCTCCCCCCCCCCCCCCCCCCCCCCCGGCTTTTCAGACCCTTCCTAACTTGGGTCATAAGGTTAGTTCATGGACTCCAACAGCAGAACAAGGGAAGCTCAGCCGAGGTGCCCGAAAAGCCGAGAAGAGACGGAAGCTGTGGGTCAGGAAATAGTGCAGTGAGAGAGCGGAAGGACACAGTGGCCGTAGGTGAAGGGTGAGTCGGCAGCCAGGAGCTGAGGCTGAGTCCAAACGCTCCCATCCTTTCCCAGCAGGTGCCAAAGGGACCAGACACCGGGAGACCTAAGTGCCGCAGCAGAGCTGGGCCTGGGATGGCCGAGTTCACAGCGGACTTGCAGAAGCTGTACGAGGGAGGTGGCCTAATGAGGCAATGCGGGTTTGGGGGTTGACTGTGAGGAGCCTAGCGGGGGGTTGGCCCAAAGCAGGGTGCTCTGTGTGTATAGCACCCCACAATGTGTGTATAAGAATTATTGGAAGAAATGGATAATTTTTACATTTTTAAAATAATTAAGCTGGGCATGGTGCACATGTAACCTAGCACTCCTGAAGCGGAAAGATGAGGGCTACTTAGTGGGACTCTCCTCTCTCTCCTTCCATAGATAGAGATATGTATGTGTACATAGATGTATATATAGCATACGTATATATTTAGCACACATATGCACTCAAAATTCGAGAATTCTGAAAGGCTTAAAGTAAAAGTGTGTTCTGCATCCGTCCTCCGCTTCTGCATGAGTGCATGCCTCTCCGACCGCTTTCCTGCGCCGTGGGACAAGTGGCGCCCGCCACGTGTGCTGCTTCTTCAATAATTTATAACTGCTACTAAAAAGTGTCCTTATCCCCCCCACACACACACCCTTTTTTTTTTTGACTGCAGAATATGCCATTGCCTGAATCTTCTGTCCTTTTTTTAACCAGTTTCTTGCTGATGGACACAGATTAGCTGCAGCAAATACGTACTTAAGAGAAATGTGTCGTTGTGTAATGAAGTCCTGAGGTAGCGATGTTGGATCAGAGGGCGCCTGCGTTCGTACTTTTCATCAGTGTGGCCAAATGGCTTTTCACACACACACACACACACACACACACACACACACACACACACACAATCACTGTTTCCACTTCCCCTTGCTAAAGCCTGTACATTGTCAGACTTGTTGGCCCCCGGCAATCTGATATATTGGAGTGTGTCGGGACGGTTGTCGGGACAGATCTAATCTTTAGTTTTCCTTACAATGACCTTGTTAGACGGATCCTCCTGTTTGCTCCTTTGAATTTTCTGTGTGAACCCTGCTCATACTCTGCTCATTTTCCTGGGCTATTGATCACTCCCTTTGTGATTTGTAAGGAGCCCTCTGTGCATTAGGGCGCCCAGCCCCGTTTTATTAACTTGTGAGTATCTTTGTAATTGGTGGCTTCGCTTTTAACTGTGCTTGTGATTTCTGCTGCGTATATACCTGTGTGCAGTCAAATTTATCAGCTTTTCTGTGTGTTTCTTCAGTTTGAGTTGTACTTAGGAAGTCCTTAAAAGGGAATGTTTTGGACTTGCTGAATTTGCTAGGACACCAAACAGCAAGGCCTTTATGCTATTTGCAATACGGAGCTGAAACTCCAGAGAGCAGTTTGTAGAAGAGATTTGCCTTATTTATTTCCTTTGGGAGAGTGTCCCATCTTTTAGACCAGACTAGCCTCGAACTCTCGACCTTCCTGCCCGGCCTCCCCAATGCTGGAATTACAGATGTGAGCCACTGTGCCAGGCTTTGAGGAGGAGGTTTGAAAGTCCTGAGTAAAAAGCGGCAGCTATGAGAGGACCAAGCTAGCACCAGAGAAGGGAGGCTTGAACCGGAAGAAGTTGAGGCCAGGACAGCCCCTTCCTGCTCAGAGCCTCCCTCTGTCCTGCAGGCCAATGGCTGCAGATGTGGAGGAACTCCTTACAAGGGTCCTCGGCTCCCGCTCACAGTCACCTGTGGTGTCAGACACACGAGTGAGGTGAGCACAGATGAGAACCCACAGGGAGGCCTCTTCCGGGGCTTCTCGGATCCCCTGGGCCATGTGGTATCAGATGTAGGTCAGGCCTGCCCACTGTGCCATCTGGGTCTTCCCCTCCCTAGTCTGAGCTCCAGGTCCTATGCAGCAGCCCTTCCTTGAGGGCCCCAGCAGTGACCACGTGACCCCACCCTCTACCCTCCCCAGGGAACTCAAGTGTGGGGAACCAAACCTGTGGCCAGCTGCATGCACCATGGCCAGGAGAAGAAGGGGTTCTGTGAATACTGCCAGGAGGCCTTTGCTCCCTGTGGTGAGCCCCTTCCCTACGAGGCAGTCACTGCCCACACTCTCTGAGGGAGCCCTGTGAGAAGAGGAGTCAAGGAGCCTCGCCTGCCCAGTCTCCTCTGTGGCATGTCTAACACCAGAAGCACTGGCATCTGGGTTTGTCCCACCCCAGCCTTATCTAATGCCCTGCGCCTCCCCCTGGCCAGCATCCTCCGAGTTTCCAGCACCACGGCTTTGCCACCGCTTTGTGGACATAGCTTTTTGGGGTCAGACTCCCCAAATGAGCAGAACCAGCCACACCCAGAACCCCGAGTGAGGTGAGCGGCGTCAGGAGCCAGGCTGTACTGTTCTAACTTTCTTTCCACTGTCCTCTGTCCAGGTCACATAAGAGGTGGCCGTGGGCGTGGTGGGGAAAGGGCAACTCTGGCTACCTAAAAATGGGTGTACGGGTCCTGCGTCCCTCCAAGATGGGTGACAAGCAAGGTCTTTCTCACTTTCTGGAAGTTATCCACCCCAGAAAGGATTGCAATGTGAGGACCTCGGGGTCTTCTGACCCCAGCTCTCCCCTGTGTCCGCCAAGGACAGACACTCTCCCCCAGAGCTGGGGCTTCCCCTGCCGCCTGCCTGTATCACTGCCTCTGGATTCAGCTTGGACAGCAAGCTCTGTGCTGCCTTGTGCAGCGACCAAAGGGCACAGCCGCCAAGTGGAACATCCTCTGATCCATTCTGTGACCAACCCCAACCACAGATCTTAGAGCCAGAAGAAGCACACAGCCCTGGCTGCCCTGGCGTGGCAAACTCAAACCAAGCCCTCCACCTTCACCACGCAAAACCCCCCCCGCAGAGGTGCCCTGCACAGGCCACTTCCCTGTCCCCAGCCCAACCCAGCAGACTCCCTTCCTCTTACAGGATGTGTGTCTACCCCCACAGGCTGTCAGGTCCCTGGCTCTGATTGTGACCCACTCTGTCTTGAGAGTCCACCCCCTGGCCAGCCATCCCATCTTAGGGCGGCATCTCCTGGGATGAAGAAGGAAAGTGGCGGCCAGACTCCGGGTGTCCCAGAGCAGAAGGGGACAGTGCACAGCACAAAGGCACCAGCTGACCCTGCAGTGGCTTGGTGAGGTGCCAGGACCAGAAGCAAGATGTCTGGGGGACCAGCTGGTTTGCTTGTGCCCCCCCCTCCCAAGGTACCTTCTGACCAGCTCTTATGAACCCCCGCTCTGACCTAGACCTGGCACTCGCCGGCCACCAGCACAAGATTCAGTTCCCTGGTGGCAGGGCTGAGAAGAAGCCAGGGACCATCTGGCCACACACCTCATCTTTTGTCCCAAGAGCCTCTAGTCTCTGTGGTGCCAAGACAAATGGTCGCAGACGTGGTTTCTCCTCTCCTCTTCCATGTCCTGAGTCAAGACCCCAAGCCTCCTGCCCGTCCTTGGCCACTCACAGAACTGCCTCTCCTTTCCAGAGCCCATTCTCTGGCAGGCCCTCAGAGAGACCAGCAAGGTCTTGGACCATCCAGTCTCCCGGGCCTGTGGGAAGATGGCCCCTGGAATCTGAGGATTCTGAGTGTGCGGCCCTCGGCGCTCTTTGCCGGCAGGCTGACCAGCTCCCCGGCTGCTCCCCCAGTCTCCAGCCGGCTGTCAGCCTACTGGTACCCAACAGCAGGCGGGCCTGCCGACGCCCAGCCCCCATCGCTCTCCCCCTTGCTTCCCCAGCCGGTGTAGGATCCCATTGCTCCGGTAACTTTGGGGGCCCCAGCCTCTCCAAGTGTCTTGTCTCCTGGGCCCGGCCCCTGCTGGGTGCTGGCAGACTGCTGCTCCTATGAATCCCGGAGACAGCTCCTAACTGCAGGGTCAGAGTCGGGGAGGGGGGGGCACCTGTGCTGGTGCTGCCCACTGACCAGGGCTCGCTGGGGCAGCAGGAGGACCAAAGCCCGAGACCACCCCGGAAGAGCCAGGGGGCGCAGGCCTTTGGGGGGTCGGTAAAGCGGCTGTGGTACTCAGCTCTGTGGTGCAAAAGCACTGCCAGGCTGCCGGGTCTTTGCCTAGAGGAGTCTGGACTGGGAATGCCCTCTGCCTCCAGCCACGGATGAGACCGGACAGAACTCTGCAGGAGGCTTGCCCAGCCACAGCCAGCAGCCCACAGGGACAAGGTTGGCGTGAGAGGGACCACAGAGGAGCTGGAGCAGTGGCCCAGCTTCCTGCCTCCACCACCCCACCCCACCCCCACCGAGCACTTGCCTCTTTTCAGAGCCAAGGGTTAGCTGGTGTTGCCCACCCCCACGGCAGCCTCCTTTCCCACAAGCATGTGGTCTCTCCTGCGTTCTGAAATGGCTGTTTGTGTCCCCTCCCCCACCCCCCCACGCTCACTCGGATCCTCGGGGAAACATGAAGCAGAGGAGGGCTTGGGCTGTGATGCCTCCCAGCCTTGGCTCCCCCATGCACTTAGCCGGAACCCAGCACCGACCTCCCCCGGCCCAGGATGAGGCTGGAGGCCCTCTGGGGAGCCCTCTCGGCTCTTCCCTGCACCCCAGTTAGGCTGAGCTTCCCACCAAGAACACTGCTGTTCAGGGTCAGTGTCTCACCTGCCAAGTGTGTGTCTCCCTCTTCCCCCGCTCCCCCAGGACCTCCTCCCACTTCTGACAGCCAAGCCATTAATCTGGAGACAGAAATGGGCTTGCTATCGATTCCTGGGCCACTGGTTTTTATTACAATTTGTTCCGTGGTCCTTCTCACCCTCTCTGCCTGTGTGCTTGTCTCTTTAAATGTTGAAGCTGCCAGGAGTCTGGTGCTATTCTGTCTCCTTTTGGAGGAAGAAAGGGGGGCCTAGCTGTGGGTGAGGACCTGAGTTGTTATCTTGGAAATAGAGCAACTGAGTACACTGAGCTCCTCGGAGACCCTGTTTGTCCTTTGAATGCCGTTCAGTTTTACAATCCTGATTCAGAGCATGTCAATACCTTTGTTAATAACTTAGAGCAAAGAGACCAGGCTGGAGTGCAGCGTGTTGGTCTCAGTCTGTCCTGAAGTAACCCACGACAGGGTAGGGCCCAGATGACCACCGTCCACAGTCACTGGAGAACTGCGTAGGTCCCTGCAAAAGGAGGCTGCCGTGTGAATGCCACTACCTCCTGCAGCCTGGCCTGGGACCAAGAGTGGTCGGGACACGTATCCCTGCCTTGTCCCCTCTTCCCTGTCCTGTCTGGCACTTTCAGCTCCGCTGTCCAGTGAGTAGTCACCTGTAGAGAGAAACTTGTCACCTGCTGTCAAAAAACTCCTGTCCAGTCAGGTGGTGGTGGCGAATGCCTTTAATCCCAGCACCTGGGAAGCAGAGGCAAGCAGATCTCCAAGTTCAAGGCCAGCCTGGTCTACATAGTGAGTTTCAGGACAGCCAGAGATACACAGTGAGATCCTATCTCAAAAAATTAAAAAAAAAAAAAAAAAAAGAAAGAAAAAAAGAAAAGGAAAAGAAAGAAAGAAAGAAAGAAAGAAAGAAAGAAAGAAAGAAAGAAAGAAAGAAAGAAAGAAAGAAACTAGGGGTGTGGGTGAGATGGTTTCTGAGTCCCTCCCCGAGGTAAAATACCTTGACCTCATCAAAGCTCACGTTTGGCCGTCCTACCTAGGAATCCACCCTCAAAACAAGGCCTGCCCCCCTTTGCCTTTTGTTCTTTTTTGTTTGTTTGTTTTTTGTTTTCGAGACAGGGTTTCTCTGTGTAGTTTTGGTGCCTGTCCTGGATCTCCCTCTGTAGACCAGGCTGGCCTCGAACTCACAGAGATCCGCCTGCCTCTGCCTCCCGAGTGCTGGGATTAAAGGTGTGCGCCGCCACTGTCTGGTGTCTTTTGTTCTTGAGTTGCTCTGTCACTCACTGTAGCCAGCTAGATTCAAGTCCCACACCGTCACCCTCTCCACCTTCCTGGCCTGTTTAATTCACCCACCTGCCTCCACCTCCACTCCTAAATCTCTGCCGTCCCTCCTCCACCCCCTATTCAGCCTTGTGAGGTCCTAGTCTTCTCACCAGGGGGAGGGCAGCCTCTGTGGCTGTCTCCTATTATTCCCTGGGGTTGCTCCTAGAGACTCTTGCACATGCTGGGCAGTTGATGTCTGTGAGCCGTTATGAACTTGGCAGCTGCATAGACCTAAGTTCGAGCCCAAACCTCGCTTCATAACTCCATAAGCTTTGAAAAATGAAGGTGGTGGTAGTTGCCGTCCACCAGGAAATGGCAAGCATCAAACTGTATGTGTGTGAGGTGCTTGGCACATTGTCTCAGCAGACTGGCGTGAACTCCCGGTGGTGTGCTCTCTCCCTCCACACACTTAGCCTGGCTCAGTCCCATAGTTCTTGTTATACAGCCTTTGTCCTTGTCTATAGTCTAAGTCATGGATGAACAGCTGAGGACAGAGCTCGGTCCTTAGAGTGTGTGCCTAGCAGGTACCAAACCATGGGTTCAAGCTCCAGCACTGTATAATCCAGGAGTGATGGTATACACCAGTAATTCCAGCCTTCAGAAGGTGGAGGTTCGGGGTCACCCTCAGCTACATAGCAAGTTTGAGGCCAGCCAAGGAGATTTGAGATGAGACTGTCTCAAAATAAAATATATAATAATAGTAATAATAATAATAATAATAATAAAGTGGATGGCACTGCTAAGGGGCCCTCTTGAAGCTAAGTCTCCAGTCTCCACGAAGATCTCTATGGGAAAGAGAAGGGGCCCTTGGGCCCTTGAGACAGACTTCTGTGTCCCATAAGTCCCTCAAAGGCCGGTGTGCCGGGGATCCTGGGACCCCAGGTAGAGCTTCCTTTTCCCTGGGCAAGGCCGGGGAGCTGCAGAGTTTCCTGGAGGACCACTTGAATGAGTGACAGCAGGTGTGGGAAAGTTTGGGGAGGTACTCAAAGGGGAAGAGCATCTGCCCTGGGCTGGGTCTGAGATGAAGCAAGATGGACTTCCTGTCCAAGAGCCACAGCACTTCCTTGTCCAAACCCTCAGAACCAGGCCACCCAAGCCGTACGCGCAGAGAGATCCCTGAGGCTTGCAAGCCTTTGGATCGTGGGTGCTTAACAAGGTCCAAAGAGCGGGCTCCTCCGCACCTTTATTGCCGGCTCAGTTGGCAGGACCTCAGAAGAGCGTGGGGCTCTGGAAATGCGTGAAGTTCAGCGCCATGGCTCCCTCTCTGCAGCCCGTGAGCCAGGCCTGGAGGTCGAAGGGTCAAATATGCAATAAATGAGGGAGCCAGGGTTGGGACCCAGTCTAGAGCCTCAAGACCTTTTTGTTTAAGACGGGGTCTCACTATGCCGCTTTGGATGGCCTGGAGCTTGCGTGTAGCGATCCAGCTGACTAAAGGCATCCCCATGCCTGGCTCCAATAATATTTTTGTCTGTTTGTTTGAGACAAGGTCTCACTATGTAGCCCTGTGAGGCTGGCCTTGAACTCACAGTATTTAAATAAATTAATTAAGTCTCAAGGCCTGTTCGTATCTACTTCTCCATTCATTCTGTCCCCTGGACAGACTGGGGACCAGGCCTGAGTAGCTCTACCAACAGCAGTCCCTGTCTGTGACGCGCCCAGGACAACCTCTGCTACCTGAAATTTCCAAAGCAAGATCTGGGCCCTTCACCCACCCAGCTTGGCCCTTTAGTAGGAAAACTTGAGGAGAGAATTGGCCTAAGGACAGAAAGAACTATGAGGAGAAGGAACCCAGGCCCCCTGGTTTGGAGTTCCTGAGGGAGGTAGAGCTCTCCCTCTGATGAAGGTAAATGGAACCCTAAGTACAGAAAAGGTACTAGCCAGGGAGACCCTGTGGCTGGGCAGCGGTCGAAGCGGCAGGCCATAGCGGTGGTGTCGGGGTAGGGATGCCATAGGCAACTCTAAGAGGGGCGCGGGCAATCCCCCACCCACAGGGAAGATGGCCACTTCTATCAGGAGCCCGTCTAATGAGGGAGACAGTCCCTCTTCTTCTGAAGTTCCCAACAGGAGGGCCACCAGTTTGAAGACAGAAATAACTCCTGACCCATGGGGGGTGGGGGCAGGAGAACCAAGCCAGCTTGGCTGGCCAGGCACCTTGTAGTGGAGCTGAAAGGGTTCAAGATGGGTGGTGGACCCTTGCCTTGGGAAGTGAGATGTAGTCATAAGACAGTCAAGACATTCACCTGGGGCCATACAGAGCCAGGAACCCAAAAACATAAGTGAACTGGGTGTCAAGGAGTCACATATTGAACCCAAACTGGCTTAGGGGGCTACCAGAAAAAAAAAAATGTTGCTCAGGGCCAGGAAAGTCTCCCCAGAAGCAAAGATATCACAGTCAGAAACCGCAGTGGTTCAAGTCCTGGACCTTGGATTCAGACTCCCATGGGGTCCTAGATGTGTGGAGAGACCCAGATTCCAGCCTCACGGCCCTCCACTGTGAAAAAGACCCACCTAACCTGTCTGATGGCATACCTCGTCAGGGCTTGCCAATGTACCATGGTACCCGACACAGCGACACAGCATGGTGGGGTGGATGGTCACTCTGTGGTCTGGAATGCCAAGTGGTTTAGAAGTTTAGGAATCAGATGTACCAGTCCCCTCTGAACCTACAGAGAGGCAGAGGTGGAGACAGGCTTAACCAGTGAGGAATGGGACCCTGGCCTGTGACACACACCTCTCATTAGCAGCTGGGGGACTTAGAGTTCTGTAAAATGGGGAGCACAATCTTGCCATGCCGGGAAGGACCCTCATCCCAGAAGCCCCTTCACCCAAGCATCCTGGAGGTTTTCAGGATGTTTCCAGA
The DNA here is from genome assembly GCF_004664715.2 of Peromyscus leucopus. Taxonomy (NCBI): domain Eukaryota; kingdom Metazoa; phylum Chordata; class Mammalia; order Rodentia; family Cricetidae; genus Peromyscus; species Peromyscus leucopus. Next base: position 89,687,963 of record NC_051086.1, on the reverse strand, counting down.
GTGAAGGAAGGATTTGCTCAGCTTTGCTGAGCATCTGGGGCTGGAATGGCAGGTGGCTGGGGAGGGGGAAGTCACCTCGTTCCCAGCATTGATGTCAATGCCTCCTGGGAAATCGCCTTCTCACCTCTCCTGGGCCTAAAATAGAGCTGGGGGGGGGGGTGCTGTCACAAGCTAGAGGCAGCTCCCCAGTCCCCAGCAGAGGCCCCGAGGGAGCAGAGGACCCAGGAAGGGGTTCCCTGCCTCGGCTCTTGTTCCTTGGTGACCTGTGGTTCCCAAGTATTGGTATAAAAATGCTGTGCTCTTGGGAGGTCAGGATGGGACCTAGCAGCGGCCACGCAACCATACCTACTCAGTCCCCAGGCCAGGCATTACTAATCGGAGCCAGGGACCAGTGTCATGCCCCACATACTCCTGGGATCTCAGTCAGGTATGGAGTTCTTAGGACCTCTCCGAGAGGTCGGAGATCCCAGCCCCTCACATTGCATCTGCCTTGCCCAAGAAGCCCAAGAACTGGGTTGAAAGGTTCAACCGGGTCATCTAAGGCTTGGGGACACAGCTGAGAAGGTGGGTCACCAGTATTTTACAGACAGGGCAGCCTATTCTGACCAGAGACATACATCGGAGGGCTCCAGGTAACTTCTGCTCCTTGAATAAGATTTGGCCATGGAAGACAAATGGAGCATGTGGCCTTATATCATCGACCTGGGTAGTTTGTGTTTTGTTTAGGGGAAAGGATGCCCTCACCTGAGGAACTCAGGACCTCTTTGTCAAGAGGTGGCAGCCTAGGACACAGATTTAGACAGTGTGTGTGGGAGGGCTGCAGGGACCACCCCTGCTATGGGTGATCTAGGGGTCCCGGAGGAGGCACTGAGGTGTGTGTGTGTTCAACAGGACCTCTGTCCCCTACGCCACCATACCCTACCTTCCCAAGTGTCACAGCCTTCTGTCAGTAGAGGCGTTGGGTTTGGGGTACCCCATTCAAGCGTGCTAAGTCCTAGAGGTGTGCCAGGACCATCAGCCACTCTCCGCACCCAGTTCCCCAGATGGGACATCACTGAGTCCGCGACCCTTTTCACCCTGCCAACCTCCACCTGCCAATCTACGGGTTGCAGATCCTTAAGCGAAGGGATGGCTGCGGAGGGGTCGCAGGATGGGGTGCACCTGCCGAGGGAGTGCCCGGAAGAGGGGTCCCGGGGCGGTGCCCCTTTTGTCCTACCGCAGCGGTGGCCCGGGCCCCGACTGGGGGGCCGGGGGCGGGACCAAAGCTCACGTGCTCGCCGCTCGCCTCTTAACCCGGCCCTGCATCCCCGCCGGGATGGCCGCGGCCAGAGCGCGCTGAGCCCCGCACCACCCACCCGCGACCCCCGCCCGGCCCGCGCGCCCGCTCCGCTCGCCGCCGCCGGCGCTACCCGCCCCCGCCCTCCTCCCTCCCTCCTCCCCTCCCTCCCTCCCCGCGCCGCTCGCAGCCGCAGCCCCCGGACCCGGAGGATTATGAGCGAACCATGAGGCGGCTGCGGCGCTGGGCGATCGCGGCTCTCCTGCTGCTGCCGCTGCTCCCCCCGCCCGGTGAGTGACCCTGGCCGCCTGGCCCCTGCCTCCGCGCCCCTGGCCGGCCCCGCGCCCTGGGCTTTTGCGGCGGTTTTCTGCTGCAGCCACATTTTCCTGCAGCGCTCCGGGTGACAGCGGGTCCCGAGCGCGGGAGGGTAGGGGAGCGGGAGAGGAGGGAAGGCGCTTCCACCCACCTGTCCGGATCTGGCTGGCCCTACCGCTACCATCTCCCTGAAGCTGGCGGCGGACTCTGCAGGTCTCTGCGGGTTTGGGGTGGGGGGGGCAGTCGTGACTGATGGGCAGAATGAAGCTCTCGGCCCCCTCCCCGTGGGGCTCTTCCCTCCGCAAGGCAGCCAGATCCTCCCACCCGTATGCTCACTGGCTCCAAGGGCCGCGACCGTGTGGGGGCTGGGGCGTGCCCCCCATCCCGTCTCCTGCCCCATGGAGGGCATCTGCCTGCAGCTATGGCCTTGTCTCCTCAGGTCTTGGGGCCCTGGGTCCCAGCGGAGCTCTGCATTGGAGGAGCTCAGCCCAGATGGGGAGCCCAGAGAGCCCAGAGGGCCCCGAGGTCACAGAGCCCAGCCGGCTGGTAAGGGAGAGCTCCGGGGGAGAGGTCCGAAAGCCGCAAGTGGACACCAGGGTCCGCCAGGATCCACCCAGGGGGACGGTGAGTGGGGCTGGGTGGTGGAGTCAGGGGGCCGGCGGAGGCCTCGCAGTCCGCCAAGTAGCCAGGGTTCGGTGCCACCACCCGCTGAGGCTGCAGCTCCTGCAGCCTCCCTTTGCCGGCAACGGGCCATCAGGTGGGGCTGGAGCCCAAGAGTGGGGACACTGGGACTCTCCAGCTCCAGGCCCCTCCTGTCACTGTGGAAACCCCCTGCCCCGCACACTGGCACGCTCAGGTTTCAGTTAGCTTGGGGGTCATCCTTCAACCAGAATCAGTGGTTCTGTCTAAAACAGGACTTGGGGGCAGGGCAGCACCATGCAGCTAAGCGCCCAGTCAGGCATTCATGCTCCGAAGTCCCACCAAAGCCACCCTCAGTGGACTTTCTTGGAACAGTGTAACGTTTACTCCTGCCTCAGTTTCCCATTGTGCACACACAGACTTATTCTTCTTGTCCTAGCTGAAGGTGGGACCGTGCAAAAATGATCTGAGGCCCAGAATGCATCTGCAAACGCCAGCTCTACCTGTGCCCTATCCCTTTCAAGCTACTGGGCCCCTGCCTCCCAGAGGAAGGTTAGGAATGAAGGAGATTAAGTGCAATTAATAATTAATTAACATCATGTGAATAATAATCACCCAGATGGAATATTCATTCAGCATGCCTTAGCTCTCCAGGAGCTTGAAGCTGAAAGTTAGCCAGGCCAGCAGGGCCGGCAGAGGGCTGTGCAAGAAACAGGAGGTGTGGGGAGATTCAGGAGAGGGGCAAACCCAGGTCTGAGAAGTCTGGGCAGCTGGGAGTGGTGGGAGGTAAATTCGGCTGGGCAGAGGGAGGAGGGGAACGGATGAGACTGGCGTCTGGCCCTGCCTAATGTACTTGGTTAAAAGCCCTTAAGGAGGGGAGCGAGGGGGGGTGATGCAGGGGGGGAGTAGTTGAGAAATGGAGTGGAGCAGGAAGGAGCATGCATAATAGATGGGCCATCACTCAGGGCTGTTGAGGAGGGGAGGGGAGGGGGTAATGGTCCTGAGCTGGCAGCTGCTGGAGGGGTAGGGGTGGGGCGGAGGCCAACTTCAGTGCCCACTCTGGCACCCAGGGAGGCAGCTGAATGAGCCTTAGGGATGTCCCAGGCCCAGGGATAGGGTGTCCTGGTTGCTGTTTGGTTCCTATTGGTGCTTTCTATGAACTGAGCGCTCCACAGTGGACTTGACCCTGCCTGGCCGCTGGGACTCTGGCTTGAGCTTTACAGGATGTACAAATATAGGGGGGTCAAGGTATAGTTGGGGAGCACAGGGATGAAAAGTGGGGGCTCTGGCTGGGGGGGGGGCTGTGCCTTCAGCTAGTTCTTGCTAGGACAGCAGGGCTGGGCAGTGGGGAGAGAGGGGAAGTGCCGTGGGGCTGGGCTGAGCTCTTTGGATGTTCTTCTGCTGGGTGAGTAGTTGGTTGGCATGTGTGTGAAGCTGGGTCTACGCAACTGACTGAATCCAACACATAAGAAGTGGCCGAGGTGTGGGAGTGGAGAGTTCTGTGGATCTGGGGTAGTGGTCGTCTCCGGTGAACGTTTCTCTAGGCCTGAGGCCCTTTAGGGACCTCATGCATCCTCCCCAGGGGAATTGCTTGGGGCCCTGGCATCTCCATCCCTCAGTTTCCAAAGGCTAGAAACCTGTTCAGGTGGGTAAAGGGGAGGTAAAAGCCAAGGCCATGGGCTACTTTGAGCCAGGCACTCCACTGAGAGCTGCATGCACATTACATTGTTTAGTAGGCAGATACTTCTGTCTGCCCCTCTCTGCAGATGAGCCAGCTCAGACTGACAGAGGCTGGCCCAAAGTTGATGGAGTTTAAACTGGGGATAGGAGCGGTGTTCTCCAAGTCCAGGGCACTGCCCATTGGGCTATTCTGCCTCTAGGAGTTTCTGAATTGGGGGCTGAGGGGCAACATCTCCAATTCTCCCAGAGCCAGAAGGATGAAAGGACAGAGGACACATGCATGTCCAAGAAGTCCCCTGGCTGAACCAGGTCCTGGTAACCCCCTTACACACACACACACACACACACACACACACACACACACACGTGCACACACACGCACGCACGCACACACACGCACACGCACTCATGCGTGTACACACACTGCTTCCCAGGGTCAGAAGTTCAGGACTGATAGAGCCAGGACTCAATAGGAGGTACCCTGCCTCTGCCCAGACCCTTTCCCAGGGGTCACTGCGCTGCACCTGGGCCTCATTCGGTGTTGTCCCTGGTGATGCAGGAGGATATAGGCCTGTGCTGGCCACAGGGCACCTGCTCTGGCTGGCGGCTGGTCACGTCCCCTTTCTGAAGAACGTCATTGTCTTGATTCCTAATGATAACCTGAGTCTCAGCCCTCCTGAGGTGTCAGCAGTGAGGAAGTGCTTCACATGCTGGGGTCCCCCTGGCTTGGTGGAGGGCAGAGTTGGGACGTAAATTAGACCCCACATGTCACCATCACACCTTGCTGGGGCAGACCTCAGCTGCGGGATGTCTGGGTTGGTTAGTATTCATCGGACTCCAGAAGCCAGGGCCTCTGTTCCCATTTCCCAGATTCGGCTCGCTCTGCCGGGGCTCTCAATACCTCACTCATTTCTCTTTTTGGGAGGAAGATTGGGCCAGAGTGTCCTGGAGAGCTCCTGAAAACCCAGAAAGCCATGGTCTCAGGGAGCCTGCTGCTGGGGGTGCGGGGAGGGGCAGACAAGAGGACCGTGGTGTTCATTGCGTTGGTTGTTCACTGCATGAGTGTGTCTGGGCAGAGTAAGCCAACTGACTGAATCCAGCGGCCCATGGAGCTGCTGTGTGGATCTTGCCTGGCCCTGAGAAAACCAAACTCCTTGGGGGACCAAAGGGAAGTCAGGCTGTGGGTAGCAAGCAAGGTCAGGACTCGGGGTCCCAGGCCTGCAGACAGCTCTCACTGGAGCCAGCTGTCACTGGGAGAGCACATTCGAGAACCACCAGAGCGGTAGTTGCTGGGCTGTTTTCGCACAGCCATTGAGGGCAAGTGAGTGAGACCCCAGTCCATGCAAGACAGACATGGGGACAGTAAGGCCATGGACGCGGGTCCCCCAGAAACAAGGCCATGCTGTGATGTGCTGCTATGGCAGAGCAGCAACACAGCCCTGTCTGGGTCTTGGGGAGCAGGGGCTCTCTGAAGGGGGTGAGCGGCTGGCAGCCAAGGACAGGGCGTCTGGGGGTTACCTGTGCAGCTCCAGGTGGGACTTTAAGAGGCACACCGTGACATCTGAAGTCCTCCCACAAGACTCTGGCCTGTAGGCCTGGCCTTACCCAAGCACCCTCCTGGCTGCCTCAAGGAGCCCAGCTGTCCGGAGTCTGTCCCCAGAGGGACTGATGACCCTGTAAGGGTGACTCTGTCCTCAAAAAATTTAGGTCAACTCCAGTCATGGGAAATGCGTGCACCTGTTCTTGTCTGTGTCCCGCTGCCCTGTTGATGAATGGAGCTTTCCACCTTTGGTGGTGGCTGGGGGGTTGCTGTTGGATGAGGGGGCTCCCAGACGAGGCCCCCGTCTCTCTGGCTCTTTCTCTATTTTCTGTCACCCAGCCCCACAAGGTGGTAGTGTCTCCCAGCACAGAGAGTGAAGTGACCCCACACAGGTAAATCACTCCAAGCCACCGTTCATGTCCCGATCACAGGAGGTAAACAAAGGAAGTGTTTTACCCTCAAAGCCCCGTTCAGCCGCCAGACTGTGGAGGTCCTCCATACCGTGATAACTGACCCTGACTGACATGGAGTGCTGAGCTGAGCTTCACGCCATGCTCATGGCACCCCGTTTTAACCACAGAAATGGGGAGTGGGGGTGAACGGCTCCTTAGGTCTGACACTGCCCATCCAGCCTGAATCACCGAATCCCTGTGGAGCAGTTGGATGGGGAGAAAGGATGGGGAGTGATAGCCCTCACTCCAAAGGACTGAAGGTCATAAAAAGGTGAATTAGTGATTGCATGTGTGTGCAACTGTGTATGTATATGTTTGTATATGTGCATGTCTGTATGTGGTGTGTATTTATGTGTGTGTGCACATGCGTGTGTGTGTGTGTGTGTGTGTGTGTGTGTGTGTGTGTGTGTGTGTGTGTGTTTGTAAAATCTGAATACTTAAGCCAGGCTGTGGTGGTGCACACCTTTAATCCCAGCACTCAGGAAGTAGAGGTAGACAGATCTCTGTGAGTTCGAGGACAGCCTGGTCTACAAAGTGAATTCCAGGACAGCCAAGGACTGTTACACAGAGAAACCCTGTCTGGAAAAACCAACCAACAAAACAAACAAACAAACAAACCAAACTGAATACTTAGAGGCTGAGAGCTGTGAATGGCCTGAGCCTTCTGGGTACAGGCAGGTGTTGGCTCTGCAGATGAGGAGCTAGAGGAGATTGGGTTCAGAGTACTGAGGGGCAGTTCCTGGAGGTTGTGGGGAGCAGGACTCTGCAGCTCAGGTTTTCTGGGGCACCCTAGAATTCTGATGATCTTAAGCACCCCTTCCCACCACTGAGGTCTGAGGCAGAGGCGGTTGTCCGTGTCTGTGTCTTATAATCCGGCTGGGCCCAACGCAGGGCGTGGAGAAAGTGAGAAAGGAAGGCATGGGCAGCCAGAAGCAGGTGCCTGGGAGGCAGAGAGGACCTGTCACAGGACAGAGTCGGGTGAAGGGGCACTCACCTGCCAGGTCACCACAGCTGACATGCAGACACAGCCTCTAGCCCAGAAGTGAGACTTGGCCTGGCACCTCCCCAGCATGACCCTGGGCCTGTCACCACCTGGTGTTGCTCCCTGAGGACCTGCCAGCCCGGGCAGGGTGAGATCAAATGAACAGAACACCTAAGCACCAAGGTCGCCAAGAAGTAAGAGGCAAGCACAGGGCATGGGGTCATGTCCAGTCCTGAGCAGTACTGAGCAGGGAGAGGCTGAGGTGGCCAGTGCTGTGACCTCATGTCTGGAGGCCCTAGGGACAGAGGGTAAGGGGAGGAGGCAGGGCTGGGGCTGCTGCAGGGACAGTGGGCCAGCTTGGCAAAGAGAGCTGCTGACTTTGGTAGAGCACTGGCTAAAAGCTGGCCAGGGACTTGCCGGTCCTGGAACCAGCAGCCCAGTGCCTGGGATAAGGCTGGACTTGCATTATCCAGTTCTCCCTCTGAAAGTGGACTGAGCTGGGCCAGGCCAACGTGCCTTGGTGCCTGGTTTCTCAACTGTGTCCCACTGCCTTGGTCAGAGCCCCTCCTGGCCTTGGTCAGAGCCCCTCCTGGCCTTGGACAGAGCCCCTCCTGCCTTGGACAGCCCCCTCCTGGCCTTGGTCAGAGCCCCTCCTGGCCTTGGACAGAGCCCCTCCTGGCCTTGGACAGAGCCCCCTCCTGGCCTTGGACAGAGCCCCCTCCTGGCCTTGGACAGAGCCCCTCCTGGCCTTGGACAGAGCCCCTCCTGGCCTTGGACAGAGCCCCCTCCTGGCCTTGGACAGAGCCCCTCCTGGTTTTGGACAGAGCCCCCTCCTGGCCTTGGACAGAGCCCCCTCCTGGCTGGTCTCTGGGCTGAGCCCCATGTCCACTGGAGAAGGGTGGCGTGTCCCACAGCTGAGCCCCACTGGCTGCAGGCTATTGGAGAAATAGAACCCTACCATGTCTCACTGCTTTCCCCAGAGTGGGATCAGGATGGCCCCTGCAAAGCCAGCCTCCCAGCTCCAACGTCCACTCACCTTACCTTCATCAGATGGAGAATCTGGGGCTCGGGGAGGCTTCTGGGTCATCCCTAAGGTTGCACAGCCTAGAACAGGATCAAGGGAAGGCGCCTGGAAAGCGACTTCTCCGAGCAGGCAGGATAGGGACAGACAGACAAGCAGAAGCTGTCCTGAGGTGGGAAGGGCAGAGACGCCCTGGCGGAGCTGAAGGAGAGGTGATCCGAACCAGGACAGGCCTAGGGGAGGGGACAACAGACTTGGCCAGGTTAAGGGCTTGGAGAGAGGGGGAGAGAGCAAGACCTCACTGCCCTTGGCTCTCTATTTTGAGTCTGATCGATGCTCTAGGGGCTTAGGGTGGAGTTTGGAACCTCAGACAGCCTGGGGTGGGGTGAGTCCGTGTCCTTGGGGCTCACAGGTCGGCCTTTGGAGGCCCTGGCCCTTTGGCTTCTCCTTGCCTGCATTCCCAGAGCTAGCTTCCCATGGCTCTGGGACGACTTCCATCTCTTGCCACCTTTCTAGAAGGAAGGCCCCGGAAATCTATTCCTGCGGTTGAATATCAGCTCCCCCCACCCTTCCTTTTCTGTCTCAGTATGGAGCTAAGACTGACCTGGAACTATGAAGCCAACGCTAGCCTCAAACTCGTGATCTTCCTGCCTCATCCTCCAAGGGCTGCGATTGCAGACTGCCTCACCACACGGGGCATAACACCTTTACCCGTGGAGCTTTGTGCGCACCAGTTAGGTCTCTGTGCATTGGTTCCCGGCTGTCAGGAAGGACAGGAGCAGCTGTCCCACAGGGCTGTTGGAGAGATCAAATATGGCCGTGCTCACGAAGAGTTCAGACCAATGCCTGGGATCTGGAGGTCCACCCTCCTAAACAGACAGGGTAGGAGGCAGACTCCAACCCCTGAATTCAGCCTGCAGACCTTTCCAAGTGTTTTGGAAGACCAAAGCCAAGTTGCCAGCTTGGGGTGGGGCTTAGGCCCCCGGTGGGTCTCTAAGGTGACTGTAACTCTCAGGCCAGCTCCCCCTTCACCCAAAGCTCTGCTGCCCTCCTCTGGGAGTGGGGTGAATCTTTCCCCCCAGCCTTTGATGTCTCTTTTCCCACCCCCACCCGCCAAGCAGCTGGGCACCCAGGCAGAGAGGGCAGCCATCTTGCTCAGGCCTAGTCCATTGCCATGGCAACCTGGAGCCTCCCAGCCCCACTGCATAATGCCCCTTTGAAAAATTTATCAGGAAAACTTCCGCGTTTAAAAATTAACTGTGGGATTGAAATATTAAAGATGAGCTGCTTTGGGCAGGCAGAGGGCAATGGGTTGGAGCTGTGGGAGGTCTACCCTCCTCTCAGGGTGGTGGTGTCTGCCCTTGCCCAGCATTAGGGCCCCAGTGGTCAATTCCCGCCTGTTCCACGTGTCTGAAAACCCAAGTCCTCCTGTGTAGATTGGGGTTGGGGACTGCTTCCCTTCCCCTGCCCACCCATGAGCTGGGGACCCTTCTGCCTTTCCGTGGAATGTCTGGGGGCTCCCTTTTGTTCCCATGAAGTTGGGGTGGCCCTATCAACAGCTCTGAGAGCCTAGCATGAGGCCATGGGCAGGTTAGGCTGACCCCTCTGTCCCCGATTCTCAAGGAGACTAACCCAGAGAGTAGCCAGAGGACAGAGGATGCCCAGGACCTGGGTGGAGGGTGGGCTGTGGCCAAGGTTGAACAGCTATCCTCAGGGAAGGAATGGGGTCTCAGAGGACAAGGACCCCAGGGAGGGGTCTCCTCAGCTTCTGGAGCCTGGCTGCCCCCTCCAAGGTTCCTCTGTCCCCTCCCCCTCACCCCCCCCCCTCCCCCGACTCCAGGCTGATTCCTCTCTGCCCTTCCCCACACCAGCCCGTGCACCTGGCCCAGGTGAGTTTCGTCATCCCAGCCTTCAACTCAAACTTCACGCTGGACCTGGAGCTAAACCAGTGAGTGTAGCCTGGAGCCAGAGGGTGGGCTGTGGGCCGTGGGCCGTGGGCCGCGGGCTGTGGGGCTTGGCTGGCTGGGGGCACTGTGGGACTTGGATCCTTAGCTGGGGTGAGAACTAAGCAGGACCTGGCCTCACCAAGTGACCCTTCTTCCTCCTGCTGTTTCAGCCACCTCCTGTCCTCGCAGTACGTGGAACGCCACTTCAGCCGAGAGGGGACCACGCAGCACAGCACTGTGAGTGACTTTGAATCAAGTGGGCAGAGGTGCTTGTTCCGTGGTTAAAGATGCAGGGGTGAGGCTGGAGGTGTGGGTCAGCGGTAGCTGGCCACACATGTGGAGGCTTTGATCTTCAGAACCCCAGCACAGAGAAATGGGGACGACAGGGAGGTGGCTGGTGGAGGTATGTCAAGGACACACTCAACATGGCCTGGTGTCAAGGGACCTCCCATCCTTCCCACCTTAGAGGCTCTGGGGACCAACAGGAAGGGCAGGGTGGGTGGTGTGGGTCCCTGAGCCTCCCTCCTTCAGACGGAGGCCTGACTTTCCCAGCCTCTTCCCTTGCATGGAGGTATAATAGGACCCTCACTGTGTCACATTAGCCATATCCCCAGAATCCTTTGGGAGGGAGCTTTGGAAGAGATGACCACCCTCCCTTGTTTGAGTTCTAGGGACTAAACCCAGGGCCTTGTACATCCTGGGCAGGAGCTCCACCCACCCCTGAGCAGCAGATCAAAATGCCTCCTCTTGCCCTGGGAGTCCCAGATGCCTGCCACACTAGGGTCCCAGCCCTGGAGGCCCTGGAGCCTGAACAAAGATGAATGAGTGTCTATAAATAGCTCCCCCCCCCCCAGCCTGTTCTGGAACTAGAGCACAAGTAATTCCGCAGGAAGCGGAGTTGGGAGAGGCGGGTGCTGCTGGTCCCCTCTGACCTATGAGCCAGGTCAGGAGAACCCATGCTGTCACAGTGTCCCTCAGCTGCAGACCACATGTGACTGTGAGCTTGCGCACGAGGTGGGGTGTGTGTGTGTGCATCCACAGCAGGTGCTGGTTCCTGACACATTGTATGTGGTGTGCTCAGAACAGGGCCTGGGGGGTGGCAGGTACTATGTCCGATCCATCTGTTGGTCTCAAAGGAGTCTGGGATCCCTCACCAGCCCCAACAAATAGCCAGGAGCTGCTGTGTGGCCCAATGTCCTCATTTTATGGGGTAGATGGAGCTGACCCAGAAAGTGTGAGGAGCGTGTTCACGGTGACAGAGGAATCAGAAGTCCCACAGGTTTAGAGCGCCTGGTATTCGGAGGGCTGCGGCCCCTGCATGGCCGCCGCTGCCGCCTCCATGCTTGGGCAGGGTGTCTTACTCACAGCCCTCTGTTCCACAGGGGGCTGGAGACCACTGCTACTACCACGGGAAACTCCGGGGCAACCCACAGTCTTTTGCCGCGCTGTCCACTTGCCAGGGGCTGCAGTGAGTGTGGGGGGCGCTGGGCAGCAGGGGGGGCCTCTGCCTGGCCCAGGATGGTGAGGAACCATCCTGCCACATGTCTGCCTGCCTCTCTCCACAGCGGGGTCTTCTCTGATGGGAACCTGACTTACATCATAGAGCCCAAAGAGATGGCTGGGCCTTGGGGCCCCCCACAGGTAAGCAAGGCCCGTGCAGGCCTTTCTGCCCTCCTGATGGTCATGCTGTGACTGCCCCCAGCAGCGACGGTACCCTCCTCCTCTCCTGCAGCAACCTCAGCCTCACTGCCCTGGGTGACCCCAGCTTTGGTTCCTGCCTTCTGTGCCCCCATCTCCAATGTCCCCTCTGTCCCCCAAGTGACCTCTCACTGGGTTCCAGTGTCCTTTGCCCCTGTCTCTCAGGGCGCCCCCAGGTCTTGACCCTGGAATCTGAGCATCTGGGAGATCAGATCCGACATGGGAGCTCTGGCCAGTTCTGGGTCACCCCAGGGTGGGGTGGGGGAAGGGCTGGAGCTTCCTCCAATCTGGGCCCAGAGCAGACCTGGTCGGCTCCCCAAGAACTAATTCCCCTCATTGCAGGGACCCCTTCCCCACCTCATTTACCGGACCCCTCTCCTCCCAGCCCCCCTCGGATGCAGGGAACCAGGTAAGGGAGGGGGAAGCGGGTGGGGCTGGACAGCTGGGCCCCTCTTACCGTCTGCTCCCCACAGGTTGCCTGTTTGCTGGCCCTGCCCAGTCTGCTCCTCCCACCCGGCCCAGGCTGAGGAGGAAAAGGCAGGTACGGGGCCCGCACAGCCTCGGGCTGCAGAGACCTTAGACTGTGGTCCAGGGCAGGTCATCCCCACCCATGGTTGGGCAAGAGAGAGCTTGGAGCGATGAGGTCAGGAGCCAGGGAACTACTTCCTGGAAGGGCCCCTCAACGCCTCCCTAACAATGGTGTCTACACAGGTCCCCATTTGGGGCCCTCAGACACTGTGTGTCCTCTGCTCTCATTTCCAGGCTGGGAGGGGTGGCACTTTCTGCCAGATGGGGGCTGGCACCATCCCTGACTGGACACCAGAATGTCCCCTCCCCACATGTCTGCCCATGGGTTGGCCGTGAGCCCAGACATAGAGGGGACTCTGATTCCAAGTGCCTACCCGCCCTCCAGGTCCGCAGGGGCCACCCCACGGTGCACAGCGAGACCAAGTATGTAGAGTTGATTGTGATCAACGACCACCAGCTGGTAAGTGCCCAGGCTGAGGGGGGCCCTGGGCGGAGGGGCCCCGGGGAGCCTTACCTTCTTCGCCGCCTCTCTCGGCAGTTCGAGCAGATGCGCCAGTCAGTGGTCCTCACCAGCAACTTCGCCAAGTCTGTCGTGAACCTGGCGGATGTGGTGAGCAGCAGGCCCTCTCTCCCTCTCCTTCCCCACCACACATCCAGGCATCCGGGGGTCACTGTCAGTCACTGACACCCCCATTTCTTGGGAATATAGATTGCACCTCCCTCCAGCACCCCTCCCCTCCCATCTTCTCTCTGGGCCCAGATATACAAGGAACAGCTCAACACAAGAATTGTGCTGGTTGCCATGGAAACATGGGCAGATGGGGACAAGATCCAGGTGCAGGATGACCTGCTGGAGACCCTGGCCCGGCTTATGGTCTACCGGCGGGAGGGTCTCCCTGAGCCCAGTGATGCCACCCACCTCTTCTCGTGAGTCCCCACACGACGCCCCGCCAGTTTTTGCTGGCTGCTGCCTCTTACTGCCAGGAGCCCTTTTTGGAGCGGGCGTCTGCGGGCAGACCTCGCCTTGCACCTGCCACCCTGCTCCCAGCCACATGCCAGCTGGGTGTCCTCTGCACCTGAGGTTGCACAGGGGACGTACTCTCTGCCTTTCCCTTGCCAGACTGCCCATCATCCCTACCTCAGCGACCCAGTTCCCTAGTGAGGGACAAACGCGATTCGAGGCCCTTAGACCTCTGGTTTGGCTTATGGGTGAATGGACCCAAACAGGAGAGGGGCTAGCCTGAGGTCACCAGGCTGATGTGAAGGGCTGGAATCCACTGCTACTTCTGCGGAGTCACCCTGAACGCTGTCTCCCTTCAGGGGTAGAACCTTCCAGAGCACCAGCAGTGGGGTGGCCTACGTGGGGGGCATCTGCTCACTGTCCCGGGGTGGAGGTGTGAACGAGGTGAGCAGGAGGGGCATGGCTGGGGGGCCACGGGGCAGCGCCCTAAGACACAGTGGCTGTTGGAAGGGTGTAGACATCCTGTGCTCTGTCTTCCCCACCCTAGTACGGCAACATGGGCGCTATGGCCGTGACCCTGGCCCAGACGCTAGGGCAGAACTTGGGCATGATGTGGAATAAACACCGGAGCTCGGCAGGTACCGACCCTGAAGCCCACAACCATCTCAGACCCACCCAGCACCTCAAGAGATGAATAAGGGGTCAGTGTTAGGGGTACCCTCTACCCTATCTCATGTGCTCCTAAATTGCCTCATAGGGGACTGCAAATGTCCAGACATCTGGCTGGGCTGCATCATGGAGGACACTGGGTGAGTTCCGATAGATAGACTTGGGGAAGGCTTTGGGGTAGCACTGGCAGTCTGGATAGGTGGCTTCAGAAGGCCCAGCTCACGGGAGCACTCAGGATTCCAACACCACCCATTATCTATAAACAGCGCAGGGAGGCTAGGACACCCAAATTGGCTAGACTGCAGCGCGCTCTCTGGCCACTGGGAGGCGCCCGAGCCTCGTGCGAGGCGCCGTTTCTCCGGAGCGTTCCAACTCTGGGCTCTTTGTCCCGAGGTTCAGTGAAGTGATCGCAAGTGACGTCCTCCACCCCTTCCTAGATGGGCATGTGGGATTGACTGTCGTGCAGTCACTGGGCAGTTCCTCAGCCTCCTCGTAGTGGTAACCAAGTCCCCCGAGGGAGGGCTGGAGGGCTGCCCCAGCAGCAAGCACAGTCCCTTAACGCCTGCCCAGGTTCTACCTGCCCCGCAAGTTCTCGCGCTGCAGCATCGACGAATACAACCAGTTTCTGCAGGAGGGAGGCGGGAGCTGCCTGTTCAACAAGCCCCTCAAGGTACCAGCGTGGAGAACCGGGAAGCAGGCGAGGGGAAGGGGGAGGGCGCGCAGGGTCCCAGCCAGGCTCCCGGCATTCCCTCCCCCTCCAGCTCCTGGACCCTCCTGAGTGCGGGAATGGCTTCGTGGAGGCGGGGGAGGAGTGCGACTGCGGCTCGGTGCAGGTGAGCGAGCTGTCCGGGTGGTCTCCGGTGTGGGCCCGGGCTCTAGGAAGGAGTGAGGAGGGTCGAGGCGGGAGTGGGGAGGACCGAGTGGGGAGGATCGAGGATAAGGGCTTGTTTGCCCTCCTTTCCGCTTCTCCCCGCTACTCTCAGGAGTGCAGCCGGGCGGGTGGCAACTGCTGCAAGAAATGCACCCTGACTCACGACGCCATGTGCAGCGATGGGCTCTGCTGTCGCCGCTGCAAGGTGAGAAAGATCAAGCGAGCGCGGGAGGGAGGGCGGGGCCAGGAGCAAAGAGATGATTGGATACCCTGGACAAGAGGCGGGAGGGAGGAGGAGCCAAGCATTTGTGGGCGGGGCCTTCCCAAAGGCCGGGTCAATGGGGCCGATGGGGTTGGGAGTTAGAGTTGGAGGCCAGGGAGTTACCCTTGATGTTGAGGGCGCAGAGGGACAGGAAATAAGAAACTGGGCTTGGGACCCAGGTTCCAGGAGGACAGTAGGATAACCCTGGGTGGGGGGCAGCGGCGAGATATTTATCCTTTCCGGAAACATGCATGCTTTTCCTAGTATGAGCCGCGAGGTGTCTCCTGCCGAGAAGCGGTGAATGAGTGTGACATCGCAGAGACCTGTACCGGCGACTCAAGCCAGGTCTGCCAACCCGCTGCCCTTCCTGTGGAGGCTCAAGCAAGACAGCCAGCCCCTTCCCCTCTCGATCTGAAGAGCTGACTACTCTCCGCCCCTCTCTGCTTAGCAGGGGCCACACCACCGCTAACCAGCCTCAGCTTTTTTTTCTCTGAGACAGGGGTCCTTCGAGCCGAAGCCCTCTGTCCCTTCCGTCATTAAACAAGCATTTGTAGTCAGGCTGGTACTCCTATAGCCTAGCGCCCGTGTCTAGTGTATGCTAGGCATCTGGTGGGTAGTAACATTGGTTAATTAGATCTCAGGCCTCCAGGGTAATGGGTGCAAGAAGCTGAGGAAGCCCGGAAAAGCATAGGCGTTTACCAATCAAATCCTCAGAGCCAAATGGGCCCCTGTCCTTGATGGGGAAGAGTCATGTACACGAGAATTTGGGCAGAATTTGCTTCCTACGTTCTTTCCCCCGGTACCTCAGCTCAGGCCTGGGCTACTCTGCTCAGCCAGCTCCTCTCTCTACAGTGTCCTCCTAACCTGCACAAGCTGGATGGTTACTACTGTGATCACGACCAGGTATGCGGGGGTGAGGGGTCCTCCCGTCTGAACGCTGTGCAGTCTTCTCTCTGCTCTGACCCTCCAGTGTCTTCATGCTTTGTCTGCTCTGGGTCTTAGGGCCGTTGCTATGGAGGCCGCTGTAAAACCCGGGACCGGCAGTGCCAAGCCCTTTGGGGCCATGGTGAGTCCTGCTGGGTGTGGGGAACGGAGACTCGGGGAGAACTTAGAATTGAGAGCCAGGCTGGGACTGCTTCTGGTTGGACATGCCCTGCACTGATGTGTGGCTTCTGAGGACCTGGATGGCTGAGTATGGATGGCTCTAGAGACACTGCAGCTCGTATGTTCTGGTTGTTGTGCTTCTGCTAACGGATCTATCGTGGAATCTACTCTAGTCTATCTATCTATCTATCTATCTATCTATCTCTATCTCTAGCGGCTGCAGATCGTTTCTGCTATGAGAAGCTGAATGTGGAGGGGACAGAGCGTGGGAACTGTGGCGCAAGGATCTGGCTGGTCCAGTGCAGTAAGCAGTGAGTAGGCTTCTCTCGATTGGGCATCCGGCTGTGGAGTCTGCGGGTGGAGGCAGCAGGTCGGAAAGCCTGGAGGCCCAGAGGAGAGGGACACAGTGGAGTACTTGGTCTGAGGCGAATTTGGGCTATTGTCCCCCTCCCCAACAGGATTGCTCTGTGCTTCCTCCTATGCGTCAACATCTCTGGAGCCCCTCGGCAGGGGACTGGGGGGACTCAGCAGTGTCACCCACCACAGGCAAGGAGCTGGACTGCAGGTGTTGATCTGGACCACGGTCTGGGTGGGGACTGGAGTGGTGGGCTGGGGACATCGAGGCTGGCTCTCCCGTGCTCTCCAAGGGAGTCACGTGCAGCTGCTGCGGCTCCGACTGAGCTACGTAGAGGACGCACTGCCTGTGGGCCCAACATGCTGTGGCTAGATCACCGCTCGCTGCAGCCTGGGCCGGCTCAACTTCAGCAGATGGGGCGCGGGAACGCGCATTGCTCCCACGCACGGGAGGGCGTGCGAGCATTGTGAAGCCGGTAGACCGCGGACCACGGGGTGGGTAGTCTACACGGGCGGGGGCTGGCGCAGGGATCGATGTCGGGACTCCCTGTACTTGTCCAGGGGACGGCTCACTGCCGCCGCACAGGTTTGCAGCAACCTGAAGAGGGAGATGCCTTATGTGTGCCTATCCCCTGCCGCAGCCCCGCTTCAACCAGCACCTGCACCGGGCAGAAGGGAACTGCATTGTCCACACCCGGGGTGGGTGCTGGGCATAGCGCCCCCAACTCACCGGGCGCGTCGCTCACCAGGGGAGAACCGATGAGATACAATGAGTGAGGCTTTGCAGCCAGCTGGCGGGCGACTGAGTTCACACTTGCCATCGTCGCCACAGACCTAATTCTCTCAGTGCTGCCTGTTCGCCTCCATGCCTGTCCCTGCCAACCAAGCCCTGCCCTCCTCCCCAGGTCCCAGCGGTACCAACATCATCATTGGCTCCATCGCCGGGGCTGTCCTGGTCGCAGCCATCGTCCTGGGCGGCACGGGCTGGGGATTTAAGTAAGAGACACATGCTCCCTAGATCCATCCCCTCCGGGTGCTAGCTTGGGGGTTCGGCACCCCAGGCTGTTGGAGCCTAATGGCTTCCCTGACAGGTTAGCTCACCCAGAACTCACACCTCACTGGTTCAAGTCAGCCCACAGGTTGTAATCTGAACGTTTACAGCAATTACCTGCTCATATTTAAACACCAGATTTTACAGTAACTACCTCGACTGTAGTTACTGAAGGCTGGGCTCAGTTGGCTCAGTGTGTCCCAGCACTGCCAGGGGAGAGGTGGGTAGGGCCTGTCTGAGGGAGGTGTGTGTGTGGTGTGTGTGTGTGTGTGTGTGTTGTGTGTGTGTGTTCACCCCCCCCCATCCCAGTCCACATCCAGCCCTTGAACTCCAGGTCACTGCAGTTAGGGTCTGTTCTGGACACCATACTGGGCACTTGAAGAGCCCTGAGGCCCAAGGTCACGGGTGACTTAGTGACAGAGCTGGGGCTTGAACCCTCCACCAATCTGAAGTAGATCTCCATGGTCCATTTGTGGGGCAGAAGGTCTTCCTGGGATAGAAGGCCATTCCTTCAGAGAACAGGAGGTTCACACGACCCCTTTTCCTCCCTCTCCCGTCTCTCTCTCTCTCTGCTTGTCCTCTCCTTGACTCCGGAAGAAACATCCGTCGTGGAAGGTATGACCCGACCCAGCAGGGGGCGGTGTGATGCCGGCCACGTCATCCCTCCCGCTGTCCTTGTCTCCATTTCATTCGTCGTCCCCTTGCATTCTGTTGACCTGGAGCTGGGACGATCCGATTCCCGCAGCCCCGCAGGCAGCCTGGGAAGCGAGTCCTCAGCCTGCGCTCTGGCCCTTCCTCCTGCCCACCCGCCTGTTGGGCCCTGCCTGGCCCACCTTCCGCTGTCCTTTCTGCAGCCGGGTCCCATGGCCGGGTGGGCGCTGGAACCGTGCCCCGCAGCCCCCGCCCCTAGGAGGGGGCCTCCCTCTGCGTCCTCGCCCATCTGTTTTGTCTCCATGCCACCGCTGTCCGACCTCTGCCAGACCCCCTCCTGGCCAGCCTGTGACTTGATGCCTCCAAGACCTGGGGGAGGGGGGACGGGGGGGGGCAGGCAGCTGGAGGGCTCTCCCTCAGGGCCCAGCCCCCTGTCCTCTCCTGACGCCCTCTCTCCATTCCAGGTCCGGAGGGGCCTAAAGTGCCACGCTGCTCCCTCCGAGCCTGGCACCCACCGTCTCGGCCCCGGACCGCGAGGCTGCCTCCACCCTGCCACAGAGGGAGGCACCATGCAAATGTCTTCCAGGTCCAAACCCTTCGACTCCTGTCTGCACAGGGGTCGGGGTTGGGACTGTGGCCTCATCTTTCAGACCACCTGGGTGGAGGGGCCTGGAGGGGGGCACTTCCTGCCCAGTTCCCCACCCCACCTCATGCGGCTTTGGCCTTGCACATGTCTCCCCCCGTGAATGTAGCTCCCATCGTCACAGACTGCCACAGCTCAGGTCGGGGCCTGGAGTGGCGCCTGGGGGGGCAGGTAGCCACCAGTGGACAAGGCTGGCTGGCCCCTCTTCAGAACCAGGCAGCTGGAACCAGGGTGGTAGCTCTCTGGGACCTCATGGGAAGGAGCTGATCTTACACGGTTTTTTCTTTCTTTTCTTTTTTTTAAGTCAATCTTAACTAATGAATGTAACCTTGGGTGGCTGGGGCCAGGGGGCAGTTGTAGGGAAGTTTTGACACTTACAGGCGGGCCTGGAAGGCCCGTGGCCTTGAGACCTCCCAGATCTCTCTCTGGAAGGCCCACACTGGAACCCAGCAGAGGCTGAGCAGCCCTGTGTGGCCCCGCCTCCACCCAGCTTAGAAGAAATCAGAGTGCTGATTCAAACCAAAGCTGCCTGTTCCGTGCCCACTGCCTAGCTCATGGGGGCCGTGACCCTCTGCCCCAGACTGTCTTCGACTCCAAACCAACCGTTCTGTCCCTGCCAGGGTGCATGCATTTGGGGGTATAGAAAATATAGTCCCTAAAATAAAATGGCACCTTTCCCCTTTCAAGAAGGGTGATTCTGGGGCTGTCTCAGGGTTCAAGTGCCCCCTGATGTGGCCTGGCTGTTCCAGAGCAAGCTACCTTCCCAGGGAGGCTCTAGGTAGGGAGAGCCAGGGGAGACCCCAGGGTTAGTGCCTATGATATGTAAGAGACATCAGGAAAGGGGAAGCCTCATGGTAGAGTATAGGCTACTAGGAAAGTCCTCAAGCCCCCCTCACCCCCCCATCAAAACTCTATTCATCATCCTCATTCTGGGGCTGAGTAGTAAGTTTACAGATGTTCCTCTGTCTGCCCTCCTCTGGTCCTCGCTACAGCCCAGCCCGAGAGCTGGGCCGAGGCTGGCAGAGCTGTGCGGCCCTCCCACGCAGTCTGTTGTGGCCTGCCTTCAGGACCCTGTGTGGGACAGATGAGCTCTGGCCCCTTGCCCTTAAAGCCAAGCTGACTGGGCAGGATGGAGCAGGCTCCCTTATGGATGAAAGCCACAAATGAAAGGAACCCCCTTCTTGGGGACACCCCACTCAGGCTAAGCAGTGGCTCTGGATAGCCCAGGGCCAGAGAGTTCCCCCATTGTGTTCGACCTATTTCTGAGGCCTCTCTGAGGAACGCTCATGGGGGAAAAAATGGCTTCCTTTTATTTAAAGCACCCCAGCGGCACCCTGGAGCCTAGGGCCCATTGGCAGCCTTTGGGATGGCCAGATGGTGTCGACTTCAGTGGGGTCCTCAGCACTGAGCCCCAGCTGGCACTGTCCCAGTGACAGGAAGACAGACTCGGCCACCAGTCCCACTAGCTGAGGACAGGGGAAAGGCTGGAGTTCCTTGAGACTTCTGTTAGGTGTCACACCTGCACACGGGTGGCAGTGCCCCTGGGCACAGACGTGTGGATCTACGCCTCTGCACCACCGTGAAGGCCTCTGCACACAAGGGCAGGACCACCTGTGTCCACGTGTCCTCGGTGGGAACACGAACACAAGACTTCCCGTGACCAGTTCACCCCGGTCCCCGACTTTCTGCATCTCCTGCCCCACCCAGGAAGGAATGGGGGGAGGGGGCTGCATTCACCTGGCCTGGACGTGGGTCCCTACACATCCTGTAAATATGTCATCTGGGCTGGGGTGGGGAGGCAGGGCCAGGGGCCCACGTTACAGATTAAAGATTACATTCTGGGCTTCCATGGAGCTCACATCAGCCCGTGTCTCTCCTCTGTCAGTGACCATTCTGAGTCAATCAATCCTCTCCACACAGACTCTGGGTCTGACAGGCCCTCTGCGGAGGACCCCAGCACCTAGGACAGTGAGGGAAGTAGAAGGAAGGGGTGTGGTTTCCCTCAGTCAGAGGAAATCGGCTGTGGGGTGGAGGCTAGCTCCACCCTTCCTCACTGTCCCCACAATGACACTGTACCCCTCCTCCGGCTTCCAACAAGCAGCATTAGAGATGAAGGGGGGCCCAGGACACACGGACATTGGGACTTAATTCCCTAATTATTGAAGCCAGAGAAGCCGTGTGGCCTGTCTATCACTTACCATTGTCCCATTGAGCCTGGCTGGGTGACACTGGCTGAAAGGGGACCATCACTGGCCAAAAGGCCAAGGACGAACCTGGACCCTACTACTGTGCTCCTACTCTGGAGGCAGTTAGTTTGGGGGAAGGGCGTGGAGAGCAGAGCCGCTGGAGAGCCAATCCAGTGTGAGAGAGGAGAGACTGGAGGGAGGGGCTGGGCGGTGCGGGGGTGGGGGGTGGGGGGCCGGGGGGTGGTAAAGAGGGAAGGGCGGGAGAAAGTGCACCAGGCACTTGGATGCAGGAACCAGCACTGGTCCGGGACTGTGACCACCTGGGTTCACAGCAGAGGTGGGGTGCAGGGCCACATCCAACCTAGACGCCTGCCAGCCCTCTGTGCTCCGGCATCTCAGACCCCAGGACAGAGGCTATCTAAGCAATGCATCTCTGCAGGCCTACGGCCGCTCCTGCCCACTCAGTGCACTGAAGAGAGGCACGGGCCACCCTCACACCTATCAGTCACCCACCACAGCCGAGGCTGGCCACACCTCTTTCTCTGGGCGGGATCATCCTATGTTTAACTTTCTCCACAGCCCCTGTCTCTCAGATCTTCCATCTCTGCTTAACCCCTTCTCAGTTCCCAGTTTCTGTCTGATGTGCCCCATCGCTGGCCCCAAAGGTAGTGAGGAGCGTAGCAGCTGGCAGACAGATGGTCAGGGCAGGCAGAGGGCACACACACTCCATTCTGGATAACAAGCAGGCTCTCCACCTGCTCTACACAGTGAGTTCCAGGTCAGCTAGAGCTGCACAGTGAGACCCTGCCTCAAAGAACCAAGACAAGACAAAGTCCTTCGTTTGGACCAACTCCCACACTACCTCTGCATCTGCATCCTTCAGCTAGTTAGCACTCCCCAGTCAGGGTTCTGGGTGAGGCCTGGGCATGGAGTTCAGCTGTGGTTCCCAATTACATCTTCTGTGGCTAACAGTGCCCCGCCCCATCTCACCAGGTGCAGGAGGTCAGGATGGAGGTTGGGGTCAGGGTGGAGGCTGGGGTCAGGGTGGAGGCTAGGGTCAGGGTGGAGGCTGGGGTCAGGGTGGAGGCAGGGGTCAGGATGGAGGATGGGGTCAGGGTGGAGGCTGGGGTCAGGGTGGAGGCTGGGGTCAGGGTGGAGGCTGGGGTCAGGATGGAGGATGGGGTCAGGATGGAGGCTGGGGTCAGGGTGGAGGATGGGGTCAGGATGGAGGATGGGGTCAGGATGGAGGATGGAGTCAGGATGGAGGATGGGGTCAGGATGGAGGATGGGTCAGAGATGGGTCAGGATGGAGGATGGGGTCAGGATGGAGGCTGGGGTCAGGGTGGAGGCTGGGGTCAGGGATGGAAGGCTGGGGTCAGGTGGCTCCTCTGCACATCACAGGCACGGAGTTCACCGCTGAGCTGGAGGAACCATGCATTCATTCATCATAGCTCATCCTAGTGTCTAGACCAGGACAGTGTCCCTCCCATCCCCAAAGATACGACTCAGGCTACACAGACAAGCTGCATACATATTTTAAAACTTTCTAACAGCCTATTTTAAAAGAAACTGTCTATTTCACTCAACCCAGTCTACCCAAACTATCCTCATTTCAATACATAATCAACTCAACATATAACAACCCAGGACCTCCAGGCCAGTGTTCTGCCCTCGGCCATATCTCCATGCCAAGATGTTACATTCCTTTTATTGAGCCTTTAAAAAAAAAGAGAGAGAAAAGAAAAAAAGAAAGGAAAACAACTGGAAAGCCTTTTCTTATGTTTCTATTGCTATAATAAAACACCATGACCAAAAACAAAGTTGGGGAGAAAGGGGTTTATTTGGCTTATCCTTCTATATTACTGTTCATCAACAAAGGAAGTCAGAACAGGAACCCAAGCAGGTAGGAACCTGGAGGCAGGAGCTGATGCAGAGGCCATGGAGGGGTGCTGCTTATTGGCTTGCTCATCATGGCCTGCTCAGCCTGCTTTCTTTTAGAACCCAGGACCACCAGCCCAGGGATAGTACCACCCACAATGGCCTGGGTCCTCCTCCATCAATCACTAATTAAGAAAACGCCCTACAGGCCCACCTACAGCCCCATCTCTCAAGGAGGCATTTTCTCAATTGAGGTTTACTCCCCTCAGATGACATTAGCTTGTGTCAAGTTGACGTAAAACTAGCCAGCACAGTCATTAAATCAGAGATATCTTCTACATTTGAAGCATGTCTAAGTTTGGACTAACCACATTTCAAGTACCCAGTGACCTTCTTGTGGCCACTGACACCCTGAAGGAGCAATATGGAAACCCAGACATGTTGAAATCAGGCAGGAGCAGAAGAGACAGAGGAGGTCTGAGAGACCCTTGCTAGAAAGCAGGAGACAGACAGATGTGGTGGCTCACACCTGTAAGCACGCTGGGGGCTGAGATGGGAAAGTGGCAAGTTCAAGGACAGAGTGACACATAGTGAAGCCATTTCAAAAAAAAGAGAAGAGCCAGGACCTCACTGGCAGGGAGAGGCCGGAACCCACCCTGCCCCTAGAGTGCTCTGTGATGAAATAAGATCTGCCAGCCTTTCCAGGGCAGCAGAAGACAGAGTGGCCGGGCCGGGGCTTGGTGCAGAAGATTCTCGGCAACATCTAGCCAAACCCAGGAGTTCTAACAAGCCTGGGCTCCTCAGGCACTTCAGTGTTCAAAGTAAATTACAAGGGAAATAAACACTTTGCAGTGCTGGGGTCCTTTAAGAGGTCTCAGCTCAGTCAGGCAGTGGTGGTGGTGCACATCTTTAATCCCACCACTCAGGAGGCAGAGGCAGGCAGATCTCTGTGAGTTAGAGGCCAGCCGGGTCTACAGAGTGAGTTCCAGGACAGGCTCCAAAAGAGCTACACAGAGAAACCCAGTTTTTTTTTTTTTTTTTTTTTAAAGGTCTCAGCTCTCGCTATCCAGAGGCCGTTTTGAGTGACATGCCCTGAATCAGGCCCTCGTGGTCCTTGCCATCCGGAGTTCCATCTGTCCATTCCTCTTAAATCCCACCTTCAGTGAGGCGATGGGCTGTGAAGCCACGGATGATGTCTTCCATGCAGAAGACAGGGGGTGGCCTTCCACGAGGTCACACACTACATTCTGAGTCAGTGCTAAGGGTGAACGGCCACCTGGTTCCCTGGGATGCTGGCAGAGCACCTCCGGGAGGGGGCTTCGGCCTCTAGGGGGCGCTAACAGATCCTGGCCGTCCTCCACTCCTGAACTAAGTTATGCACATGGTCCATCTGGCCACAGATAGAGTGGTACCCGTTGGAGAGGACACAGACAGTCCTCCTAGCTTGGGTCTGTGTCCTCTCCGGAGGCCACTGGCTTTCAGGTCCCAGTCCTGACAGCACTGGCCAGCAGGTGAACTGGCCTCTACCCCTCTCACGATGCTCGCCCCCTCTGTCTGCCGGCAGCCTCCAGGCCTCCTGACAAGTGTCTGCGAGGCTGCCAATCTCCATTCTCTCCAGAGCTGCCTGCTTGTTAGCAGCTGCAGTGCCCACTTGGGTTTAAAATAAACTCCCTATCTCCGTTTCCTTCAGCTGACCCCGGCGGCTCTCTCCCACCGGAGCCTGAGCCCGGCTGACTCTGTAAGTAAGATGCCCCCATCATTTCAGTGACTGCCGAGAAGATCATGCTGAGCGCACTGAGCACAGGCTGTAGGGAGGTGGTGGAAAGTCACCCCTGGGAGGGGGGATCAAGGCATGGGAGGGGATGCTGGGAGGCAGGGCTGTTTCTTAGAAGGAACCGTGTGTCCTCAGTCAGGATGGACTGATGTCACCACCCCATCTCTGCTGGGCACCTCACAGAGTGGCTCTCCTTGCTCGGTTCCTTTGTGTTTTCGGTACTCCATGTCACTTCTTCTCATCAAAAAACCATTCACCCAGCCGGGCGGTGGTGGTGCATGCCTTTAATCCCAGCACTCGGGAGGCAGACGCAGGTGGATCTCTGTGAGTTCGAGGCCAGCCTGGTCTACAGAGCGAGTTCCAGGACAGGCACCAAAACTGCAGAGAAACCCTGTCTTGAAAACAAAACATCAACAACAACAAAAAGCATTCCTCCTATTCTTCCAGCCCAAAAAACTCCTCCCCTGCCTTTTATTACTTTACTGTGACGCTGAAGACTTGCTGGGCAAATGCTCTACACTAGACACTCCTCATAGTCCCTCCCATCGACACACTCCCTCTTTCAGCCTGTCCCTTTTCCCATCTTAGGGCACCATTCTGCCATTTATCAATTCTTTCCCCAAATTACCTCTAGCTTCTAATTCTTTCCACAACCCTAAGACTTTTGGTCCAAAAACCAAAACAAACAAACAAAAAAACAACCCACCATGCCGGGCAGAATGGCACATCCTTGTAATCCCAGCACTTGGGAGGTGGAGGCAGGAGGATCTCAGGAGTTCAAGGTCATTCTCACTCTGCATAGTGAAGTTGAGGCCAGCCTGTCTCAAAAACAAACAAGAAACCCAATCTCCCCCTCAAATCCATCCCAGATCAGTGTCCTCAAAGGCCAGCCCTCCACGGAATCCCGGTTCCCACAGGCAGTTCCTTACCACCCACCCAGGTCTGGGAGCAAGCCTGGGGGCTGCCAACTCCAAACCCACCTCCTGCCTCCACCATCTGGCAGAGGCACCAGCCAGCTCTGCTCTCGCATCGGGGCCAGTGCAGCACCTCCTGGACCCTGGGCTCTGACATGCTGTCTCTTCCCTCCCTCCTCCAGTTCAGCCTGGATCATCCATCCTCGCAGGGGGCAACCTGGGGCATTTCTCCCCGCTCTTTGAAGGTTCTCATCCGTGAACTTTCCTCACATGTAAACTTGCCCTTCATCTTGTCTCATCCCTACCCATTAGGCAGCAGTGTTACTTGTCTCTAGCTGGAGGGGTCTGGGCTCTGCATTCTTGTGGCACTTTCTCTTTATGAGCTCCAGCAACAGCCCCCCTCCCCCCATGTTGGTTCCCTGCCACACAAGTTAAAACAAGCTGGGCAGTCACAAGGCAGATCGAACCAAGGGGAGACACGCAGTGAGACATGGGATCTGACTGACTCACGGACACTCCAACGAGGAGGCTTTAATCTGGAACTTGAGTGATTTCTGGGGTGTAAAAGCAAAGCATGTCAATCCCAGACATCCTCCAAGCAATTCATGAGCACCATGGACCTTTCTCATTTCACAATAGCAATGGTGTAAACCAAGCTCAGACTATTCTGTCTCACTGTCCCTCCTGGTTAGCTCTCCTCGCCCTTCTGGATTCAGTTTACCCTGATCTTCCCAGTGTCCCACGGTGTCCTACTCAGAATGCCAGGGAACCCCCGCCCCGGGTGGCTGTGTGCTGTTGATCAGCCCTGCACAGCACCTCCGGAGACCCTTGATACCACCAGACATCGGGTTATTACCACCCTCACTCCATAGGTGATAAGACAGCGTAGGAGTCACACCCCCTGGAGCCCGCCCTTGCAACGCCAGCAACACTCAAGGACACGTTTATGTAATGCTGCTGTTGTACAACACCAGTTGGACAGCTCTAGTTCTGCCTCCCAGGACCATCTGACGTGACCGCCACAGGGGTGG
Organism: Peromyscus leucopus; assembly: GCF_004664715.2. Lineage (NCBI taxonomy): Eukaryota > Metazoa > Chordata > Mammalia > Rodentia > Cricetidae > Peromyscus > Peromyscus leucopus. The sequence goes on along the minus strand of NC_051086.1, from coordinate 89,661,537 downwards.
GGGGGACACAGGGGTGGGGGACACAGGGGTGGGGGACACAGGGGTGGGGGGAGGACACACAGGGTGGGGACACAGGGTGGGGGACACAGGGGTGGGGGACACAGGGGTGGGGACACAGGGGTGGGACACACGGGAGGACACACAGGGGTGGGGACACAGGGTGGGGGGACACAGGGGTGGGGGACACAAGGGTGGGGGGCACAGGGTGTGGGGACACAGGGGTGTGAGGGGGACACAGAGGTGGGGGACACAGGGGTGGGGACACAGGGTGGGGAGGGCACAGGGTGTGGGGACACAGGGGTGTGAGGGGGACACAGAGGTGGGGGACACAGGGGTGGGGGACACAGGGGTGGGGGACACAAGGGTGGGGGGCACATGGTGTGGGGACACAGGGTGTGAGGGGACACAGAGGTGGGGGACACACAGGGGTGGGGAGGACACACAGGGGTGGGGAGGACACAGGGTGGGGACACAGGGGTGGGGACACAGGGGTGGGGAGGACACAGGGGTGGGGGGACACAAGGGTGGGGGGACAAAGGGGTGGGGGGACACAGGGGTGGGGTGGACACGGGTGGGGGACACAGGGGTGGGGTGGACACGGGTGGGGGACACAGGGGTGGGGTGGACACGGGTGGGGGACACAGGGGTGGGGGGACACAGGGGTGGGGGGACACAGGGGTGGGGGGGACACAAGGGTGGGGGGGACACAGGGTGGGGGGACACAGAGGTGGGGGACACAGGGGTGGGGGGGACACAGGGGTGAAGGACGCTGGCATGGCTGCAATGGGAAACAGCACTGAGGTGGAGTAGACCTGCCGCATCAAGACATAAGCCAACTGCTCCCTTGGCAGGGTGTTATGGGCTTGCTCCTCTCCTGCTTAATAAATGTCAAAGTTCCATTGTGTTTACTTACCATTGTGTTTAAATACCTGACCAGTGTCTGCAGACGCTCAAGGAAAATAAAATATCCCGGGCTGGTGAGAAGGCTCAGTGGTGAAGCACTCGCCTTAGAAGCGTGACGATCAGTTTGAGAAAGTGGAAGCATACATACTATGAATGATTTTTTTTTTTGGTTTTGAAAACAGGGTTTCTTTGTGTAGCTTTGGCTGTCCTGGAGCTTGCTCTGTAGATCAGGCTGGCCCCAAACTCAAAGAGATCCACCTGCCTGTTTCTTGAGCGCTGGGGATTAAAGGTGTGCGCTACTGTCTCCTGGCATGAATTTTTTTTTTTATTTTTATTTTTTTTAAGGAGCTAAAGAAAAACTTCCAGTAATGAGCTGTTGAAAGGGGATGGATACTAAAGTTCCATCTGTCTGAACCAGAGTCTGCCTGGAGATGAGGACTGGTGTCCACCCAGTGGCCCCCTTTGTCCTTTTGTCCACTGGCCTTGGTGTAACCCCCTAGAATCCCTCCCCTGGACAGTCTTCTAGGATGTGAACAATGGGATTTCCCCATGTCATGATCAGTACTCAGGCAGCAGCGGCAGGAGGAAGATGTCAAGTTCCAGGCTAGCCGGATCTCCGTAAGAGTTTCAAGTCAGCTAAGACTACATAGCAAGACCATCTCGAAAACAAAACAAAATTTAAAAATAAGTTTTGGAAAAATCTTTATTGTACTCATGAAAAATATAGCAAAATACCCTTACTTTTAAAAATTACATTTAAGGGCTGGAGTGTTAAGAGTGCTGCCTGCTCTCCCAGAGGCCCTGAGTTCAATTCCCAGCCACCGAATGGTGCCTCACAACCATCTATAGTGAAATAAGATGGCTTCTTCTGGCATGCAGGCATTCCTAATGCAGAACACTGTATATGTGATAAATCTTTATAAAAATTAATTTAGTGTGTATGTGTGTGTGCACATGCATGTTCCAGGGTACACATGGCAGAGGACAACTTGCAGGAGTTGGTTTTCTCTCTTTTGATCATGTAGGTTCTGGAGATCAAACTCTGGTCATCAGACTTGGTGGTAGGCACCTTTTCTTGCTGGGCCATCTTACCAGCCAAAAATTTACCTTCTTTATAGCCTTGTTATTTTTGGCACTGAGGTCAAGCCCAGGGCCTCAGGCATAGTAAGCATGTGCTGTACTTCTGAGCTACATCCCCCAGCCCGTTTTGTGACCTTTAAGTGGACAGAACTGTAGCATTAACTATATTCACACACACAGACTATGTGTGTATGTGTATATATATATATATATGTATATATATACGCACACTATATATATAACTGAACTCAATTTTCATGCAAAACTGAAATTCTATCCATCAAATCTGTTTCCGCTCCTAGCCCCTTGGCAACCACTAGCTTGTTTCCATGGTTTTGACTATTTTAAATGTCTACGTGGATTCATACAGCATTTGGCTTTCTGTGAGTAGCTTATTTCACTTAGCAGAATGTCCTCAAATTTCTCCCTGTGCAGCACCAGGGGATTTCCTCTTTTAGGGCTGAATAAAATTCCACGGTATACATAAACATTTTATGTATGGGGAATTGTGTCCACGTAGGTGCATGGCTGTGGAGGGCAGAGTTCAACCTCAGATGTGGGTTCCTCAGGAGCCATCTACCTTGGTTTTTGTTTTCAGACAGTGTCTCTCAGTGGCCTGGAGCTCATGAAGTGCATGGGCAAGGCTGGTTGGCCAGAGTGTCTCAGGATCTGCCTGTCCCAGAGCTGGAACTCCAAGTGTGCCCTCATGTCATCTCTTCTTCTGTGGGGACTTGGGGTGGGAACCTGAGCTATCTCCCTAGCCCCTACATTTTTTTCTTTAATATTTGTGTATATGCACTTTCTGTGAGGACTGATACATATGGGTGTGCAAGCAGCTTGTGGAGATCCTGTTTCAACTATTTCAGATACATGCCCTGAAGTGGGGTTTCTGAACTAAATATCCATTTATTATTGTTTTTTGAGACAGTGTCTATGTAGCCATGGCTGTCCTCAAACTCACAGAGATCCACCTGCCTCCACCTCCCGAGTGCTGAGACTAAAGATGTGTACCACCATGCATGGCTACCTGGCAGAATTCTTAGTATTATAAGTGAATTACAAATTATCTGGCAAATGAAAATGCAGGCTACAATTCCATTTTCATTTCAGTCACAATTTTTGAGGGAAATGCTGGGGAATTAAATCTAGACACGTGTATCCTACCACTGAGCTATACCTCAATTTGAAGCAACTTGTAAAATTTATGCAGTGTCTGTATGTGCAAGCGTATGGAGTGTCTGCAAGTTAGTTAGAGAAGATCCCCTGGACATGGGAGTTACAGGCCGGTGTGAGCCACCCAATGTGGGAACCGGGGAATCACCCCTAGGTCCTCTGGAAGAACAGCAAGCACTCTTCCCCACGGGGCCATCTCTTCAGCCTCTTTGAAGCACATGCAGGTGCCTGTGTGTAATTTTTGTTTTTCGAGACAGGGTTTCTCTGTGTAACAGTCTTGCCTGTCCTGGAACTCACTATGTAGAGCAGGCTGGCCTTGAACTCACAGAGATCTGCCTGCCTCTGCGCCCCAAGTACTTGGATCAAAATCGTGTGCCATCACCACCCAGCTGATGTGTGTATAATTTTTAAAAGACTTCATTAGTAAGCTGAAATTCAAATGTAACTGGGTGTCTTGTCTCTATCTGGCAGCTCTCAAGGGGTGTCTACACATACCCACACATCTACTCCAGGCCAATTCTCTTACAGCACCTGGTCCCACTAGTGTGAACCTTGGCAGACCTGACCCCAACACCTTTAATTCATCCATGCCAAGTGGTCCCCCCTGCTGTCCAGCTCCTGACTACTCAGAAGACCCAGCTTCAAGCAGCCACTTGCTGCTTAAAGGCAATAAAGTCCACATCTAGTACCATGTCTGTCCCTGCCACATATGTCCCCGGGATGAGCATGACAGGAAGTTATCCCAGCACTTAGGAAACTGAGCAGAAATTCAAGGCAAGCCTGGAAGAGCAAGAGATCCTGACTCAACAAAACATGGGCTGGAGAGATGGCTCAGCAGTTAAGAGCACTTGTTGCTCTTATAGAGGAACCGGGCTCAGTTCCTAGCATCTACTTGGGATACATGATTATCCATAACTCTAGTTCCAGGGGATCCTGTGACCTCTTCAGATCTCCATGAGCACAGGCATTCAAGTGGTACAAGCATATACATACATTCAGGCAAAACACTAATACACATAAATCTTTTGTCTGCTTTTTGAGACAGGGTTTCTCTGTGTAACCACCCTGGCTGTCCTGGAACTTGCTCTGTAGACTAGGTTGGCCTCGAACTCACAGAGATCTGCCTGTCTCTGCTTCCCAAGCGCTGGGATTAAAGGCGTGAGCCACCACTGCCTGGCCATACACATAAATCTTCAAAAAAAAAAAAATTAAATTAAAATTAAAAAACAGGCTGAGCAGTGGTGGCTCACGTCTTTAATCCTAGAACTCAGGAGGTAGAGGCAGGTAGAACTCTTGAGTTTGAGGTCAGCCTGGTCTACAGAGCTAGTTCCAGGATAGCCAGGGCTAGAGAGAGAAACCCTGTTTCAAAAACAAATTACATTAAAAAAACAAAAACAAAAAGTGATGTCTTAGCAGGTAAAGGCATTTGCCCCAAGCCTGATGAACTGTGTTGTTCCCTGGTCCATGACCTTCACATGTGCTGTGTACACCCATGGACATACACACAGCACCCTCCCTGCTGAAAAACCCAAATAAAGTTAATAAAGATAAAACAGGAAAGATGGGCTGGAGATGTTCCGTGGATAGTGCTGGTCATGCAACATGAGGTCCCCAGTGCAGACCCCAGCACACAGGCAAATACAAGAGAACCCCTATGGCGGCCCAAAGGTAAACCCCGGCACTCTGGAGGCAGGCCAGATCTCTGAAAGTAGATAGATAGCTGGGCCTGGTGAGCTCTGGGTTCAAGTTAGAGAATCGACCTCAATATGTAAGATGTGAACAACTGAGGAAGACATTAGGCATCCATGTCTGGCCTTCACGTGTGCATGCAAGTACACATGTACACACACGCACACAAACACACAATTAAAAACAAATAAACAAAAATCCAACACAACACCCACCCCTAAGCAGACCCCTGGAAGCAAAGGTTCTAACTGGCTCAGACGCTGTAAATCCGGGTCTATTTCGGGAGTCTTGCTTACTTTCACTTCTAGCAGGAATGTGCAGTCTGGACAGCCTGCACTTACTGTGTCCAGGCCTTCTCAGGCGGAGTGACTTCAGGCACTCCAGTCCTGACATTGGCCTCTCCACAGAGGCCAAGACCTGTCACTGCTCTAAGAGTACCTGGGTACAGGATCTAAGGTGGCCCCTGCCTGCTGGATAGAGGCCACAGCTGCAACGTGCCTCAGAAAGATGGGCCAGGCCAGAACTGCTCCCTGTCAGTGTGTTTTAACGTTCCTGGCACAAAGATAACATCTCACTTTCACAAGACTTCACATACTAAAAATAACAAATTTTAAAAGCTATCCAGTTCTGTATCATTTCCCCCCATGGTCAGGTCTCATTCAGGTCACTGGCCATGCGCTGACTCGTTATGAACAGTTGCTCGGTTCTGCCTTGCCTGGGGTTCAGGACTGCCAGCCTCCCTGGGCCCCCGGGGAGAGCAGAGCAGATAAAGACACTTGTTTGCCCGAGGTTCAATGAGGGAATCCAGTCAGTTTTTCCTCCAGACACTAGCAGTGGGCTGGCTTCCTGCGGTTTTCTTTCACAGCTCCTTAATCTAGTTTAAAGTTGGTGTAGTGTGTCAAGGGCAGGGCAAGGAAAGGCTGTCCCATTTCCTTAGGACCGAGGGACCAGAGGAAGTCACCTGACGATGGACCTTCCCGCTATCTCTTCCCTGGCTTTCCAACCATGTTGCTTCCTACATCTCACTTCTAAGACACAGTTCAGTCCAGGCTGGAGAAATTTCTAGGTAATAACACTGACTCACCAAGGGGTGGGATTTTTCTCATGGGTCTCATCATGGTCACAGAAACAGAAAGTTCTGAATCTACACTTGGTCTGAAAATTCAGGCTTAACTAATTGGGGATGGCACTCTTCCGTGTGTCCTCTGCCTGGTTTCCAAAGTCACTTTGTGTTTCTTTACTTTCACCCTGACAAGTCTGAGCCCTGCAAAGTCCTCCCCTTCAGGCACCCACGATCACTCAGCTCAGATGAACCTCATTATGGCAGGTCCAAACCTCTGCAAAGGAGATTTTGAGCATCTCTCTCCCCCTTTCACTATGGCCCACACTGCAAAGTTTTTGTCCTATGACTTATAGCTCTCAAGCCATAACGTAACAATCTGCTAGAGAATTTTGGTGGTGGTATGGACTGAAACACTGGGGGGGTAAACCTGGGGACAACATACATTCCTAGCATGACTACAACCCTGAGCTCTAGCCTCAGCACTAAGAACAAACCACTTGAAAACAAAACCAACCATCCAGAGAACCGATCATTCTGACTGTAGAGGACTGAAACAGGCCTAAGGAATCTGTATTTAACAGGTGATCCAAGAGCTACATTTTTGCTGGGGGTGGGGCTACAAACACCACAGACACAAGGTCTGCTAAAGTGTCCCTCAGAACCACCTCCCCTCCTTGGAAAAGAGCAAAGAACACCAGACGAGGCACCGGGCAACTCTCCCAGGGGCGTGGATTCTGTTCTCAGCGGCCTCCAGGTCCACCTTCCTCCTGCACCCATAAATACGAAAACCGCCGGGAAGAGGAGGACAGCTCAGTGGGTGAAGGGCTTGCTGGGGAGCAGGACTTGTGCATAGATCACAACACACCCCCAAAAACTGGGTGCGGCTAGTGTCTGTGACCTCAGTGTTGGGGGACGGAGAAAGGCAGATCCCGGGGACTCACTGGCCTGTCGTCCAGTCAAAACTCAAACTCCAGGTTCAGTAAGAGACCCCGTCACAAAAAATAACAGAATTGAGAAAAACATTTGACATTGACCGATAACCTCTATACGTAGGGTCACATGCAAGCATACGAACACAGCATGCTCATGCACGAAGTGCATTATCATATGTAAACCTTTTAAATCTTGAAAATGGTTTTAAACTCAGGCTCACTGTGACACCACTCCATCTCTCATCTGACAGCAAATCTACCCAAGATCCACTTTCAAAGAGGAGTCAATGACTTAACCGCTCCAACAGCTTTAAATGGCTCACAAGTTTATTACCAAATATGGTTGGCTGACTACTTTACAGTCTGTGCTGCTGAGGTCGGGGCCCTGTGTGCGACCAGTCAACTCTCCTGTGTCCGCTTTCAGGAAACCAAGAGTATTGTTGGAGATTGATGCTCCCTCTCACCCTCCCCTCCACAGGAAAACCAGCGCTCTGCCTCCTCCTCTTACAAAGATGTCTGTGAATCAAAGGGGTCCAAAGATGGAGTCTGTCCACAGCTCCTGAGCTTAGAGCACAGCCTCACCTTATTTCACACAAGGTGACCTATTCCTCCCAGTTTGTGATACAAATACACCAATTCTCTTAAGAGTCCCAGAGGAGCTCTGGCCCTGCCATGAAAAAGGGCCTCCTTGGAAACCAACTGTGTGGTAAGAAATTTCTCCACTCATCTATTCCTACACTTGGAGATCGGAGAAAGATTCTTTTCTTTTTTTTTTTTTTTTTTTTTTTTTTTTGGTTTTTCGAGACAGGGTTTCTCTGTGTAGCTTTGCGCCTTTCCTGGAGCTCACTTGGTAGCCCAGGCTGGCCTCGAACTCACAGAGATCCGCCTGGCTCTGCCTCCCGAGTGCTGGGATTAAAGGCGTGCGCCACCACCGCCCGGCCTGAAAGATTCTTTTCTTACATCAAGTTTTCTGTTAGCCATTAAGCTCTCTGGGTACAATTTTCCACAAAACACGGGGGAAACAACTGAGTGGCATCTCCTGACACCCCGGCTGTCAGTAGATCTGCTTTCCGAGAAGGATGAGCAGGTCACAGAGGACTCTTCCATGGTGCAATTGGAACCGACAAAACCGCCCCAGAGACAGACCTACAGGCACAGCACTTGTCTCTGACACAGACAGACTCTACCGAACAAATCGGCAATGGGTGATCGTTGGCACTAACACAGGTTCCTCCTTAGCTGTTCATGCAACACCCATGCTTCACCCCACGTGACATTAACAGTTAGTGATGCTCACTAACAGCTGACTTCACACTTAAGTGATCTTAAAAACACAAAGTCCTTGGGGGCTAGAGAGATGGCTCAGACGTTAAAAGCACTGGCTGCACTTCCAGGTCCTGAGTTCAATTCCCAGCAACCATGTGGTGGCTCACAACCACCTGTAGTAAAATGGATGCCCTCTTCTGGTGTGCAGAAGTACATGCAGATAGAGCACTTGTATACATAAAATAAATCCTAAAAAGTTTTTTTCTTCCTAAATGGAAAAGACTTTTGATTTACAAAAGGGCATTAAAGGATGTAACATATTTGCCTTTTACTGAAAGCTGGCTGGCCTTGGCTGGCCTAAAATATATATCAGCACCCATACATGTAATTTTTAGAAGTAGACTACCCCTCCTCAAAAGAGAGAAGCATAAAACATGCACACACATAAATCGGACATGTAAACCAGAGTCTAACAGGGGTAAAGCATTCTTGGTTTAAATGACAGTTTTCCAAACCCTCGAACACACCAAGACATGAAGAGCACCAAAGCACCTCAACATCACGTAGTTTGACCATGATGCTGAAGGTCCAAGATCAGATTTTGGCACTGGGCTCAAACCTAGGCATACTAAACAGGTGGTGTCACTGACCTTAACACACCCTCAAGTTCCAAAGCTCCTTTTATCAAGAGTAAAACATTTTATAGTTAAGAAAAACAAAACCATTTTCAAAAAAAGGTTTCAGCTGAAATAAATACTTGTGGTTTTAAATGAACAAGTGCAGCAGTCTTGATGGTGTATGCCTGTAATCCAAGCACGTGAGAGGCTGAGGTATGGCAACTGCTGCTGCATTTGAGGCCAGCCAGGGTTACAATAGCAAGACCCTATCTCAAAAATCAAAACTGGGGCAGGAGAGATGGCTCAGCGGTTAAGAGCACCGACTGCTCTTCCAGAGGTCCTGAGTTTAATTCCCAGCACCCACATGGTAGCTCACAACCATCTGTAATGAGATCTGGCACCCTCTTCTGTATAGATAATAAATAAATAAAAAATTAAAAAAATTCAAAACTGGGAGTGTGTGTGGGCAGGACAGAAAGGGAATGGGAGAAGGAAAGAACATGGGCAAAAGCAAATCATAAGCAAAGACAAAGGGGGCAGTAATGTTACTTTAGGGCAGATGGATCTCACCCACCCTCCTGCCCATACTGAGAAAAGCAAGCCTGTTTTTGGTTGTTGTTTTTCAAAAGAGGTTCGTGGAGGCATGTGCCTTTAATCCCAGGACTCAGAAGGCAGAGGCAGGTGGATCTCTGTGAGTTCAAGGCCATCCTGGTCTACAGAGTGAGTTCCTGGACAGCCAGGGTTGTTACACAGAGAAACAAAAAACAAAAGAGGGTCTTCTCTGTGTAGCCTTGGCTGTCCTGGAACTTGCTCTGTAGACCAGGCTGGCCTCCAACTCAGAGATCCACCTGGCTCTGCCTCCAGGTGTGGGAGTGCTGGGATTAAAGGTGTGCGCCACCACTGCCTGGCATAGCCTGCTCTTCTATAGATCCCTTCTGACCACAAGCTTTGAGCAGAAGCAGGTGTGTGGAAACAAGCTCATCAGGACTCCCACCCTGATGCTGGTGCATGAAGGACTGAGTTTTCAACTGCCTTTTGATAAAAACACGTTTTACAGATTTCAAAAGGCTAAGCAGACACTGACAGGATCATTTATTTCATTCCTTTTGTAAAAGCGTAACTTCTTTTTTAAATCATTTATTTTTAAAGGTATATTCATTATTATTTTATGTGTATGAGTTATTTTGCCTACATGCAATGCCTGTGCACCATACCCATGCAGTGTCTGCAGAGCCTAAAAGGTGGCATTGGATCCCCTGGAATTGAGGTTACAATGAGTTGTTAGCTGCCATGTGGCTACTGGGCTTTGAACCCATCCTCTGGAAGAGCAGCCAGTGCACCTAACTGCTGACCCATCTCTCCAGCCCCAGGATTTTTCTTAATGTAGGTCCATAAAATATCATGAGGGGAAAATGTTATATTTTGGAAAAGTCTATGCTCAAAAGCTGGAATATGCTAAGAAGGGGACAGGAGCTGGGAAATCCTTGTCATGACTGAAACTTTAGCAAGAGGTTAAAAATAAACTTTACAGTGTATGCACAAGGAGGTGACCCAGAGTAACTTCCTGTAGACTCTGAGAAGCTGAAGAATTAGCTCGACAGAAAAGATAAGATTCTCATCATAACGGGTCAGGACGAAGCACCGGGGGCACTGTGAGGAACCAGTGGACGCTCCTGGCACCGAGTGCCTTTGCCTGGTTCTTTCTGGCATTTCTGCTTGACTCCTTCCCCCATCGCTCCGATTCTCAAGCTTTCCGCTGGCAGGCCACTCTGTTCCCCCTCAGGCTCTGGGTAGGAGCTGGAGTATGTGTGCATTTTCTGTCCTTCAATTAAGAAATCTGCTGAATGCACTAGCAATGTGAGAACTGGGCTATCTTAGCTAGACTTCAGTGGTAACATCTTGCCTGTCTTGTTAGAATTATATTCATTTCCCTATTAATGAACTGGTTTGGAAGGACTGTGTATCTATTAATTGCTCATGATACATAAAAATAAATTATTTTCTGAAAAGTCCCCTTTAACTGGCTAAAAGGTTAGAGATAATAAGGATCTACTCTAGGCTAAAGTTTAAAGATCTTTAAAAAGGCAAATGTAAATAAATACCCAAAAGATAAAGTGGGCTTGGGGAAGGGCCAGGCAACAGCAAAGGCAAGTGAGCACACAGGGTACTGTCCAGTGCTCTAAATAACAGAGGATGGCGTTTCAAACTTCAGCAGAATTTCAAAACGAGAGGTGGCCTGCAGAGACTTTCTACTAGAAAGAGCAAGACACCACATGAGACGTTCAGTGCTGGACCAGAAGCTCGGCTTACTTTAAAAGCTGTGTGCAGAGACTCCGCACTTCAAGACAAACCAGGAGTATGACAGGAGGAACGAAGCTTTCCAATCCGGTGTGAGACTGAAGACAGCAAAACACTGCAGATTACAAGTTTATGAGCATTAAACCTTGCTATTAACACACACACACATGCTAACAGGGAATAAGTACTGACCTCAACTGGAGAACGGCCACTCAGATAGAACCCGTATTGGCAGACATGGGTGAACATTTCACACCCAACTATTAAAATAAAGCATCTGGATTTAGGTCTTTTGCCATTTTCATTTTCAATACAAGTAGCTTAGGGTATTCTTAATCTAAGAGAATTTTTGTTTCTATTTCTAATGCTAACAAATACAGAAAATATTCATGACCAGCTTCTTCAGAAACCAGAGAGTCGCGATTCTGGACAGAGACTCTGGGCAAGTGGAAGAGCTTTTACAACCTCACTCACTGTTAGGGTTCACTCTCCAGGCGTGTCTTTGCTCACTGAGGAGCAGCGTACAGCACTACACAGTCACACTGGTGGGCGCCCACACTGCTACACAGGAGCATCCTCGCTTCTCAGTCTTAGAAGACCGTGGGTCAGACACCCCATCAAAGCACACAGCCATGCTGGTTGTTTAAAGGAAACCTGTAGTAAAAATGTACTTCCTTTGGAAACATATTCCAAGAACAGCTACAACTCTGGTCACAGGAAGGAGGTTCCAAGAACTCCCAGGCAGAAGAAAGATCTCAACCTTTTTCTAATAGGGATCTTCTTCCAACAACTTGAAAACTGGTATTTCTCCGTCAGTTTCCTTATGAATCTTAAATCTTTCCCAAAACACGAGAGGCACTTTTTATTAAGTATAGCATCTACTACAATTCTAATCACAAGGTAACATTTGCTAAACAAAGTAATAACACTAGCTTTTAACAGGCATTATTTACAAGGATTTTTCCTTTAATATAAAAAAGTATAACTACAGCAGTCCAATGTACAAATACAAAAAAAAGTTATCATACTAAAAAAATGTACCATAATACTGTACATACAAAAACTGTTCAACAGAATGATTTAAATATATCTGTTCTTCTCTGGATCTGGAAGACACAATGTAAAGTTCTGCAACTGTATTATTGCTGAGAACATGTGCCTGGGAACACTGTGTTTCCCTTTCCCCACTCATCCCAGCTCCACCTTCAGAGTCCCCTGAGTTTGGATCATGAGCCAACAGCATCCCTGAAGATAACCAGAGCCAAATGTTTACTCAATGGAAGTCATTATTCAGCGAGCCGCTGCTTACCATAAACTATGAAAACCCAAGTTTTAAGCCCAACCAAGATTAAATCCAGACGGAGGTCTTCCCATCCCCTGATTTGCTACTAACACTGCTTTTGTTGGAGCCAGATTTGGACCCCACTTTGGCCTTCTTTTCCCGAGGACCATGGGGGTTGTTTTGGTGATGGTAGGCCTGGATGGCTAGGTCCAGGCGTTCCTGAGCCGTCCTGATCTCCCGCTGCAGAGTCTCCAGATCAGCCGGGAGCTGCTCCTCGTGGCTGCCGTACTGCTGCTCCTGGGCGATATTGGCTTTGTTTTGCTTGTAGGCAATCTTAGCGTTGGACAACTCGGTGTACTGGATTTGATCTGGTTTGACAGCAATGTTATAGCCAGGGGGAGCAGATGGCGTATTCCAAGTGAAAGGATAATTATAAGCACCCGGATCATCAAGCTCCCTCCTTTTACTGTTCAGTGAGTCTCGAATGGTCCCAAACCCTAAATGGAGCATCTCCCAAATGTTAAGCAATAGGCAGAGGCCTGTAACACCATACATTATCAGAAGGAAGATGGTCTTTTCAGTGGGTCTAGAAATAAAGCAGTCTATTTTATGAGGACAAGGAAGCCTGCTGCACACATAAAATGGATGGACTTGAAAACCATACAGGAAATACTGTCCTATTAGAAAGCCCACTTCAAACACAGTCCTGGCCAGTAGCTGCAACACGTAGATTTTCATGAGCCCATCCTCCCGAATTCGTCTCCGGCCATCATGCTTCGGTTTTGGTTGGCTCTGCTCTTTATTTTCTTTTTCACTTTCTAGCTCCATTTCTGGATACATCATAGGATCCTCTTCATGGTCCTCTTCCGTTTCTTCCAGAGCCCGGTGCTGTTTCCAACGCATGGCATAGGGTTTGCTCCGAGCTGCCTTCTTGTCTGCCTCACCATGCTCCATTTTGGCAATCTTATGAATCGCATATCCCAGGTACATCACAGAGGGAGTTGCAACCAGGATGATCTGGAACACCCAGAACCGCACGTGGGAGAGCGGTGCAAAGGCATCATAGCAGACGTTCTCACAGCCCGGCTGCTCTGTGTTGCACACAAATTTGCTTTGCTCGTCATAGTAGATGGACTCTCCTCCTACAGCAGTCAGGACAATTCGGAAGACAATCAGCACGGTGAGCCAGATCTTCCCTACAAACGTGGAATGGTTGTGGATCTCCTCTAGCAGGCGAGTCAGGAAGCTCCAACTCATGGTGATGGAATTGGTTTGCCCTGGTATGTGGAAAAGTACCAAGCAGAGGTGGGGGGGGGGGAGAGAAATCAACAAATGCTAAAAGTAGCTTTCTATTTTTGGTGCTCAACAAATAATCAAACCATAGCAATGTAAATTTTAATTCCTAGTATTTCTAGGGACTTTGTAACCCTGAAACGTAACTCACTTCAGGACTCATAGTAGAACAAACGTTGGACGATACTCACATCTCGCTCTAACAGCTTTAGGAAAGATAGCACACCGTACTCATGTCTAGACACAGAAGGTCTTGTGTGCTTTCCTAGTTTATCCCTCAGATGCAGCACATTGTATTTTTTTTACATATATTAGTATGTTATGGGACATCTAGACACTGTGCACTACACATAACAAAATAATGCACCGGGGTATCTTTCTAGTCCAGTCACAGTTTACCACTGAGAACATAAAATGGGATGGATTCCACTGTGAAGAGGCAGTTTACTAGAAAGCTTAAGTTTTAGACCAGCTAACAAAATGTTGAAGTAATTAAAGAAGCCAAGAGTAGTGACACACATCTTTAATCCCAACACTTGAGAGGCAGAGGCAAGCAGATCTCTGTGAGTTCCAGGCCAGCCAGAGATACACAGTGAGACCCTGTCTCAAATTTTTTTCACAAGTAATTAAGGAACGGCAGCTGTCAATAACTGGCAATGATGAGCACTAATAGAGAGAGGAACCAGGGAGTAGTCCCTACTAGGCCACACAGCAGAGCAAACCCTGGTTTTATTTTTAAAAGCCCACAATGGAAGCTCTTAGAACAAAAAAAATTTAATGATGGATATAAAAAGAAATGTATGCTAAATTGATCCACAAGAGCAGCAAATCCAACTGGTAGGCAAATCCACTAAAAATTAGCATATTTTTGTTTTTTGAGACAAAGTCTCACTATGAAGCTCTGGCTGTCCTGGAAGTCACTATGTAGATCAGGCTAGCCTCAAACTCACAGAGATCTACCTCCTGAGTGTTGGGATTAAAGATATCCACCACCATGCCCAGGTCTTATTTTTGATTTTCTGTTTTTGTTTTTCAGAGAGTCAAATGTTACCTAGGCTGACCTTTGAACTCAAGCTATTCCCACCTCAGTCTTGTATTGCTGGGGTTACAGGTGTCTGTCACCATACCCATCTTTAAAAACAGCATGTTAGAGGATAATTTTATTCCAAGATCCTCAAATCTATGCCTAGAATCCGAGTCACACGTTAAACTCCTAACACAACATTTGACACAAAGTACACCTACATTTTCAACTCTTCCCCTCCCACCACACCGCAGAGATTACGGTAAATCACCACCACTAAGTAACTCCAAACTTACCTGTTATCCAGAACTTGTTACCCAAAACCTTCTTTCAGAAACAGTATTTTGTTTGTTACTTTCCCAAAGTCTCTCTGGAAGGGAAAAAGAAAAGAGCAGGTCATCAGCTTCCTCCCACAGAAAACAATGAATCACTAACGTGTCATTTTCGGGAAGAAACAAAGTTTTCTGTGTGCTCCGGGTGGTCACTCAGAATGAGATGGAAATAGGCTTGACTCTCCTCCCAAAATAAGTGATGGAGAAATTAACAGTGACCTCAAAGTTTTTAGCTCATCAGGCTGTATGAAAACATGATAGGGGGCTGGAGAGGTGACTCAGCAGTTAAGAGCACTGGCTGCTCTTTCAGAGACCTGGGTTCAATTCCCAGCACCCACATGGCAGTTCACAACTGTCTGCAACTCCAGTTCCAGAGGAGCCAATGTCCATTTCTGGCCTCTGCAGGCACCAGAAGTGTACATAGTACACATACATACGTGTAGGCAAAGTAAATAAAATTAATTAAAAAATAAGAAAACTTAATAGGGAAATGAATAATTTGTGAAAATTCAAAATCGCTGGGCATGGTGGAGTATTTAATTGCATTTGGAAGAGGGAGGCAGAGACAGGCAGATCTCTTAGAATTCCAGGCCAGCCGGGGTTAAAAGTGAGACAGCGGCTAAAACAAACAAACAAACAACACACACACACACAAACTCGGGACACTGATGAAGTTTGACAACTACAGCAAAGAGCAGAAGCATCAGCACTGCAAGGTTAAAGCAGGCTACCAACAGCCCTGGCTCTGCCGCAGCCAACACTTCTCACTAGGATTTGAGCAGCCAAGTAGGAGCAAGCTGTTCAGCTGAAACACCCAACAGCTGGCTCAGTCACTGAACACCAGTCTCCACAGGAGGTGATTTACAGATCCAATGGCTCACAAAGTCGGAGAAAGAAAACACCTGCACTGTGATTAAAAACAAAATAAAGTGAGCTTGAAAAACAAAACAAATGTGAATTGGAGGCCAGAAGGCTCTCCATAGCCAGTTCTAGGCTAGCTGGCTACACAGTGAGACTGTCTCAAGACAACAAAACAAACCAATGTAGGAGGATTCAGTATCCATTATCAAGCTGTGTAACTCTGAAAAGCTAGGGTCAAACATCATCCATATGGCACCAACTTCCTTCATTACTATCATTTTATTAACAAATAAATTTACAACAACTGCTGAGACTGGGCCTAGTGGCCCATAACCTTTAATCCCAGCACTCAGAAGCAGAGCCTGGTTTTATGCAGTGTAGCCATGACTGCCCAGTGAGACGCTGTCTCAAAAACAAAAATCCCGAGGGGGAACAGGGGTTAGTATGTAAAAGGAAAGAAAAACTTTTTTAATAAAAAATTATATAAAAATGCCAGGGGCGGGGGTGGTGGCGCACACCTTTAATCCCAGCACTCGGGAGGCAGAGCCAGGCGGATCTCTGTGAGTTTGAGGCCAGCCTGGTCTACAAAGCGAGATCCAGGAAAGGCACAAAGCTACACAGAGAAACCGGGGGGGGGGGGTGGGGGGGGATGCTGAACCAAGCCAAATGCTGAGGCTGTGGCTCAGTTGGTAAAGTGCTGATCTAGTGCATACAAAGCCCTGATCTGATCTCCAATACCCATAAATGGGGCATGGTGGCACACACCTGTAACTCAGCATTTAGGATGTGGCGGCAAGAGAATCAGGAGTAAGTTCAAGTTCAAGGCCAGCCTGGGATACATGAGGCCCCTGGGAAGGAGGGTTGAGAGAAAGGGAGAGAGTGTTAAATCACTCCAGCCTTACTCTCCACGGGCTTTTTATAGAATCACACCATCCTATATTCACATCCTGAAGTTTTTGGTGCAGGTCTCCCTATAATTTATACTCTTGACTACAAAATGTCTGAGAGAAGAGAATCTTGGTATTTTGTCCTCTATAGACAGAATGCATAAATTATTTCATCCTTTTTCTTAATTCTGTGGAGGCAAGATAAACCAACACCATTAAGAGAAACTATCCCACAAGTGGTCTGGAGAGACGGCTCAGAGGTTAAGAACATTTCCACAGTTCCAATCCCCAGCACCCACATGGTACACAACCATGCAAAGTTCCAGTCTCAGGAGATCTGGAGTCCTCTTCTGGCCTCCGTGGTCACTGGGCACCGGTCACACACATGGAACACAGACATACATGCAAAGCATTCATATAATAAGATAAAACTTTTTTTTTTAGTTTTTCAAGACAGGGTTTCTCTGTGTAACAGCCCTGGCTGTCCTGGAACTCAGACCAGGCCAGGCTGCCTTGAACTCAGAGATCCACCTGCCTCTGCTTTTTGAATGTTGGGATTAAAGGCATGCGCCACCACCGCCTGGCTGTTTTCTCCAGTCTTTTTTTTTTTTTTTTTTTTTTTTTTAAATTTAATTTATTTATTATGTGTACAGTGTTTTGCTTACATATATCCCTTCAGGCCAGAAGAGGGAGCCAGATCTCATTACAGATGGTTGTGAACCACCATGTGGTTGCTGGGAATTGAACTCAGGACCTCTGGAAGAACAGCCAGTGCTCTTAACCTCTGAGCCATCTCTCCATCCCCTCCTCCAGTCTTTATCAATGTGGACTTCCCAGTATAAAACAACATTAACTGAGCTGGAGAATGACTCAGTGGTTAGGACTAATTGCTGCTCTTGTGGAGGACGCAGGCTCAGCTCCCAGCACCCACACAGTTATAACGACCTGTAACTCCAGTTCTAGTGGGTTCAATGCTTTCTTCTGACCTTCTCAGGCATATATATGATGTGCATACATATAGCAAAACACTCATATAAATAAAATTAATAAATCTGACAGAAAAAAAAAAAACAACTAAAAAAGAAATAGATTTCTAGAGCCGGAGAGATGGCTCCACGGTTCAGAGCACTGCTGCTTTTCCCTAAGACCAGGCTGGTGTCCAGCACCACACGGCGGCTCACCACTCGCTGTTTACTCCAACTCCAGTTTCAGGGAATCCAAGGCCTGGGTGTACTAGGCACACATACTACACGCATGTACACATCAGGCAAAACATACTTATAAAACAAAAACAGGCCGGGCGGTGGTGGCGCATGCCTTTAATCCCAGCACTCAGGAGGCAGAGCCAGGCGGATCTCTATGAGTTCAAGGCCAGCCTGGGCTACAGAGTGAGTTCTTGGAAAGGCGCAAAACTACACAGAGAAACCCTGTATTGAAAAAACCAAACCAAACAAACAAAAACAAAAAACAAAAAAAATCTTAAAAAATACCTTTTTCTACATTAAAAAAAAATGGCATCTTACAAAGGAGCTTAGGAATAAATGATTTTGTTTTGTTTTTGTTTTCTCTTTGCTATGTTGAATGTCTCTCCCTCTAAACCTCACATATTGGAGTTTTACTCCTTAGAATGGCCAAGTGAGATGGCGATGGTGCACACCTTTCATCCCAGCACTCGGGAGGCAGAGCCAGGCAGATCTTTGTGAGTTCGAGGTCAGCCTGGTCTACAAAGCAAGTTCTAGGACAGTCAGGCTATAGAGAGAAACCTTGTCATGAGGGGAAAAAATAAAAAATAAATAAATAAATAACTTTTTTGAGCTGAGGAGAGAACCCAGGGCCTTGCTACTGAGCTAATTTTTCTAAATAACAACAAACAAAATAATTTGTAAAAAAAGAATGAACTACTAGGCCATTGGATGTATAACTTCAGAGGAATGCTGTCACACACCCACATTAGAAATTCATGTGCTATATAAAGGTTATTGACAGACCTGATGTTCTTTTAGTCTATTTCCTGTACTTAGATATAAATCTTACACAGTCTCTGCTGCACTAGAGTATCTACCATCAGACTTTCACCAGAACTAACCAAAAGTCTATATAGCAACTCATCTAGAATAATAGAATCAAGTAAAAAACAAAAAAAAAAAAAACTAAAGCATTTACACTTAAGCAAGACAAAGAATTTTTAAATTAAAAAAAAAAAAAAAAAAAAAAAAAAAAAAAAAAAAAAAAAAAAAAAAAAAAAAAAAAAAAAAAAAAAAAAAAAAAAAAAAAAAAAAAAAAAAAAAAAAAAAAAAAAAAAAAAAAAAAAAAAAAAAAAAAAAAAAAAAAAAAAAAAAAAAAAAAAAAAAAAAAAAAAAAAAAAAAAAATTAAAACTAAGAATCAAGTAAAAACTTACTGCATTTTTCTCTTAAGCGAAGTTCATAGGATTTTTAAAAATTAAGTATAAATCACATTGTCTGGATTATCTCGGGTGGTAGAGTCTATTATTGGGATCATCATAAACACGAGAAAGTGAGATTCAGATAATGTATGTAATTTGTCTAAGATCATCTAACTACTAAAGATTGTAAAACCAGAATAGGAAGTTAGCCAGTCTTGGTCTAGAGTTCTGGCACTTATTAGTGATGAATTTTGCTATACAGCTAGGCTGTAGCTCAGTGGTAAGGTGCTCATTAGCATGCTGAAGGGCCTGTGTTGGACTCCCAGCATCACTCACATACCCACTGCAAAGGGGACTACGTACAGTTTTCATGTGAAAAGGACTTTATTCCAATCCTTGGGATCTGATTTATAAAGGAAACTCTTGGGGCTGGAGAAATGACTCAGTGGTTAAGAGCACGTACTGCTCTTGCAGAGGACTGGGTTCAGTTCCCAGCACCACATGGTAGTTCACAACCATCCTGAACTCCAGTTCCAGGGAGGTCTGACAACTTTTGACCTCGTTGGGCACCAGGCATGCAAATGGTGCACAGATATTCAGGCATAAGACTAACACACATACAATAAAATAAACATGAAGAAAAAAAGGCTTCCCTGAAAAGCAAGCAAACATACATACAAAAAACGTGGTAAGACCAGGAAATTTGAGTTTATTCTACATCTTAAATGTGGAATAAATCAATTAAAGCTTAAAACAAAACAAAAATTCTGCAAGGGTCCTTTCGACAGGAGAGGTGGGATGGCTGGCTGGGGTAATGCCTGGACATGAGAAGTTAGTATATTCAGTTTGGGAACAGCAAGCCCGAGACACTGTTAAAGGGGAGATATACAGACTGTGTACATACCAAGTCCTGAGAGCTGTGTCTGGACTCAAGGCAATCCAAACACATTATCATCATTATTACGAGTGCCTCAGCTTTTTATCTCGTCACCTCAACTTGACTGGAAGCCCCCCTAAAAGACAAAGGCCAGACCCTTACTTCAGCATCTGGACTAGGGACAGATTTTAAGTGCTAAATAAACATCTGATCAACACATGGACTGATGTATTTCTCTAGTACCTGCTACTGTACAGCTGTGACAACCCTTCAGACTTTTCTTCTTGATCCCCGTTTCATCAGACTGTCTGTGGATGGCTTACTCAGAGACAGGATGTTGTACAGAATCTACATCAGCCCAAATGTCGGGCTGGAACTTAACTGTTTTTCTTTCAAGTTTCAGTTTCTCACCTCTGTCCAACATTTTTTAGAAACCAATTTGCTTGTTTTCCCAGAGATGTTTCATTCTGACCATGGCTCTTTAAACTTGCACCTTAAGCCATGTGGTCCCAGGCCAATCCCAGATTCTCTAAGGCTCTCATATTTTTTTGAGGAAAACAAAAGCCAACACAAAGAAATGTGATCAACTTCCTCTAATCAATCCATCAATCTATCCATCCATCTATCTACACACTTGGTTTTTGGGTTTTCAAGACAGCATCTCTGAGTTGGCTTTGGCTAGCCGAGAACTTACTATCTAAATCAAGCTGTTGTAGAATTCGTGGCAATCTTCCTGCCTCTGCCTCCTGAGTGCTAAGACTCAGGCAAGTACTACCAAGTTTAGCTTCCTTTCCCTACCCTTAAAATAAAAAAGCTAACTGGAAACAGTGCAAGGGAACAGTGGGCTGAGCAGTTTCTTTCCTTTTTTCTTTTCTTTCTTTCTTTTCTTTTTTTGTAAGAAAGGGTCTTACTTTGTAGTCTTGCCTTGAGCTCTCTGGAATCCCACTCACTCAGTATCCTGAGTGCTGAGAACACAAGTGTAGCCACTACATCCTGGTGTGTGTGTGTGTGTGTGTGTGTGTGTGTGTGTGTGTGTGTGTGTGTGTGTGTATACGTATGTATTAGCTGCTCTTTTAGAGGACCCGGATTCAATCTCCAACAGCCACATGGTGACTCATAAGCACCTGTTACTCCAGGAGATTCAATGCCTTCTGGCTTCTGCAGGCAGACATGTATGTAGTACACAGACATACATGTAGGTAACACATCCATACACATAAAATAAATAAAATCAATTTTAAAATAAAATAAAAGCCAGATAGAGGCCTGAAAGATGGTTCAGCAGTTAACAGCATATACTGCTCTTGTAGAGGACCTGAGTTCAATTTTCAGCACCCACATCAGGCATTTCATTACCACCTGTAACTCCACCTCCAGATCTGACTCTCACATGTACAAAACCACACACAGATACACACATATACACAGAATTAAAAGTAAAATAAATTTTTTTTAAAAAGTCAGACAACTAGACATGGTAGCAAATTTATAATCTCAGCACTCAGGATGCTAAAGCAAGAGATCATTAGTTCAAGGCCATCCTGGAATATAACATGGTCTTGAATGTATGTCTGTATAGCTTAATTAACACTAAGGGGTAAATCTATAAACAGTAGTTACTCACTCCTTAAATAATAGGCAATACATTACAGAAATGCCTAAGAGGAGGGAACAACATGAAACCTCTAATTATCTGAGCTAACTGGAGGGTTTTCAGAGCAAAGAGGAAAAACAAACAAAGCATAGTAGACTCACTGAGTTGAGGAGACAGCCAAGGTTACAACCGAGAAACCCTGCTTCAAAAAACAAACAAAATCTAGCCGGGCGGTGGTGGCGCACGCCTTTAATCCCAGCACTCGGGAGGCAGAGCCAGGCGGATCTCTCTGAGTTCGAGGCCAGCCTGGGCTACAAAGCGAGTTCCAGGAAAGGAGCAAAGCTACACAGAGAAACCCTGTCTCGAAAAACCAAAAAACCAAACCAAACCAAAAACCTATAGATGAACTAAGGATTGATTCTTAACCCTAAATTTTGTGAAACTGAGCAGAATGGACTAGGAACCAAGGACAGTGATTTCAAAATGTGATTCATGTGCTTCAAGAATCAGGTCTTATTTTCCATATTTCTTTTCACACACACACATGCATATGAATGCAGGTACCCACTAAGGCCAGAGGCATCTCAAATTCCCTGGAGCTGAGTTACAGGTGCCTAAGAACCGAAATGAGGTCCTCTGCAAGAGCAGTATGTGCTCTTTACCACTGAACCATCTCTCCATCCCCTTTCCATATTTCCAACTACGACATAAATGGAGACTATCAAACTAGCTAATTTCTAAGGTTCATATTGCTTAATATTATCTCTGGCACAATAAAATTCATAAAACAACTGAAAAATTACAAAGAATTCAGCACTCCAGGGTAAGGAAGGAAGCAAAGTAACAGCAAAGTGACATTAACAATAATAAGATGTCAAATTTTCATAAAGATATTTCCCAGCTGGGAGGTGGAGGTGCACGCCTTAATCTTAGCACTCGGGAGACAGGGGCAGGCAGATCTCTGTGAGTTAGAGGCCAGCCTGCTCTACAGAGCAAGTTCCAGAACAGCTAAGACTGTTACACAGAGAAACCCTGTCTCAACTTCACCCCCTAAAAAAAAGGTATTTCCCAAACAGTCATTCCAGAAAATCTGGACTAAACTAAAAAAATTGAAGACAGGCTCACCAAGTTATGAACTCACTATCTGGGCATCCCAGATCAAGAGCTGAGCAATCCATTAAGAACTGCGCTAGTGACTCACATCCCTGAATGAGTATGCTTTATAGTGCAGACAAGGAATCAATTAAGGGGTTTACAATGAAGTTTTGTTTAACTGGAACGTTTTAAGTGGAAGTTAATTCCACATCAGTGATAATAGATGCTTAATAACTACCTAGTGACAATTTCTAAGAAAAAGAATTATGGCAGCTAACAGGCAAACAGTAATCTATGTGGCATAAACATAAAAACAACTTGTTTTCGAAAGTGTTCCTGGCTATGAACAACATTTGAGAAACACAAAATATAATTTATCATGAATCAAATTATAAAACCAACTGAAAAGAGAGGCATCTGAAATGTTGGCTCTAACAACCAACAAGGAAATAAAACACACCATTGTGGGCTGAAGTGCCAATTTACACTGGCAAAGAGCCATTCTGTTTGAATTCAAGAACATTCAGGAACCAGCTGGAAAAGTATGGGATACCACATTCATCCACAATGCCTCATAAGTGGGGCTGTCTTCATTCAAAAAGGACAGTACTGGTATCCACGTCTAAAACAGCCTAAGCTTAGATCAAATTGAGAATTCTAAATACTATTCAGTCTTGGAAAGTAAACATGTCAAATAAATGTATTTCCAATAATATTACTAGGTTTGTGGACGTTCTAATATCATACAGCAATGGTAAGTGTGATCTGGCATCCTTCTCGAAGACATCTGAGCAATATTTATCAAGAACTGAAACACTGCCGTGCACAGTGGCACATCTGAGGCAGAGGCAGACAGCCACAGTTCAATCAAGGACACTTGGTCTAACAGAGACCTTCTCTCAAATGCCACTCTTCACCAAGAAAAAACTCTAAAATACTGTCTTTTGATCGGTAATACTACATTTGTAATTATTCTTTTTTATTTTATTTTACAATACTATTCAGTTCTACATAACAGCCACAAATTCCCTTGTTCTTCCCCTTCTTGCTCCCCTCCCGTAATTATTCTTAAATAAATACAGAATACTGGCTATAAGAATATTTTATATTAAAGCCGGGCGGTGGTGGCGCACACCTTTAATCCCAGCACTCGGGAGGCAGAGACAGGTGGATCTCTGTGAGTTCGAGGCCAGCCTGGGCTACAAAGCGAGTTCCAGGGAAGGCACCAAAACTACACGGAGAAACCCTGTCTCGAAAAAACAAAAAACAAAAACAAACAAAAAAGAATATTTTATATTATTTTATATAATGTTATAAGCCTCTGTAATAAAATAATATACAATGACTTTGAGGGGGTAGGGATGAGGGGAGATCAAGAAAGCGTCTCACTATGTCACTGTGTAGCCCTAGCTAGCCTTGATCCTTCTGCCTCTACTTCCCAAATGCTAGGATTACAGGTGTGTATCAACCCTTATCTACTATTATTATTGTTATTATTATTATTATTATTTTGGTTTTTTGAGACAGGGTTTCTCTGTGTAGCTTTGCGCCTTTCCTGGGACTCACTTGGTAGCCCAGGCTGGCCTCGAACTCACAGAGATCCGCCTGGCTCTGCCTCCCGAGTGCTGGGATTAAAGGCGTGCGCCACCACCGCCCAGCAATACAATTATTTTTTTAAATTATTTTTTGAGGGGTTAGAGATGGCTCAGCAGTTAAGTGTTTGCTCCTCTTGCAGAGGACATCGGTTTAGTTTCCAGCACACACATGGCAGTTCACAACCACCTGTAACTCCAGTTCCAAGGCATCCAATGCCCTCTTCTGACCTTCGACAACTCCTGCACATATGTGGTACACAAAGCACACACTCAGGCATACATACATAAAATAGAAAAAAAATCTTTTAAAATACATATTTGTAAGCCAGTAAACAGCTTTCCTCCATGGCTTCTGCTTCAGTTCCTGCCTCCAGGTTCCTTCCCTGATTTCTTCTTGCCATGGCTTTTCTCAGTGGTACGTGGAAATATAAAATGAAATAGCACCCACCCAAGAAATATTGAGACAGAGCCCTGCTAAATATGCCATAGCCTAAACGTTACAATCCTTCTACCCCAGCTGCCCAAGTTCTGGGATTATAAGCATGTGCTACCAAGCCTGTTTTCTAATTTTTTATAACACAGAACACAAAATTCAAATATCTATAATTATCTAGATAAAATGCAAAATTATCTAGACAAATTCAAGCACCTGTAATTAGACTGAAAGTAGATTAGTGGTTGTCTAAGTCTGAGGGGTGGCGATATCACTTTAGGATATTAACCGTTCCTCTTAGAGGAACCAAGTACTCTTAATTAACTGTGGTGATGCCTGTCTATCCTCCTTTGGTCGTTTCTTTTCTTCTCTTTAATGTGTATGAATGTTTGCCTGCATGTATGTCGGTGCACCATATGTGTGCCTGGTGCCTGCAGAGGCCAAAAAAAGGGGGTAATAGATCCCGTGAAACTGAAGTTACAGACAGTTGTAAGCCACCGTGTGGTTTCTGGGGTTGAACCCAGGTCCTCTGGAAGAGCATCCAGTGCTTTTAACTGTGGAGCTCTCTCTCCAGCCCCTTTTGGATGCTTTAAATAAGTGAGCTGGAAATTCAGGTTTAAGATAAAAATAAATCTTAAAAGAAAATGAGTGACATGTAAGATTTCAATTATTTCTCAATAAAACTCTTTTTAACATTTTAACTCTTTGGATAGCAATAAGGTAATACGAGTAACTAACTAAACAGGAGGAGAGGCCTACAACAAATGGAGACCACAGGTACCCCCAAAGAGGACTAGCTTAGCTCCAGCTTTGAGAGGCTGGTGTATTTTCAAAAGAATTCTTCAACCTGAATTTTTATACACAATCCTATTTTTTGGTAAACTTCCTGAAGAATATGGTAAGATGAATAAATAGGGCTGAGGTACAGCTAGCTCAGCGGTAGAGCACTTGCCTAGCAAGTACAAGGCCCCATGTTTAACTCCAGCACAAACACAAGCACACTCCTTCATGAATCTTCACAGATTAAACACTCATGTGACCAACATGAAGATGAAGCATAAAACATTACCAGGAAGCCAGTAAGGTGGTTCAGTGAGCAGTACAAGCATGACAACGTCACTCAATCCTTAGGGAACTCCTGATACCATCTATCTGTAATCCCAGCATGCCTGCATGGAGACGGGAAGTGGAAAGAAGAGCCCCTGAGTTCAAAGGCAGTGAGCCTGGGATATGTAGCATAGCAGACACCAAGGAAGACCCTGTCTCAACAGGGCTAAGAAAGAACCAACTCCCCAAAGTTGTTCTCTGGGAGCTGGAGAGGTGGCTCAGCAAGTAAGAGCATTAGCAACTCCTCCAAAGTCCTGAGTTCAATTCCCAGCAACCACATGGTGGCTCACAACCATCTATAATGGGATTTGGTGCCCTCTTCTGGCACGTAGGTGTACATGCAGATAGAACATCATACACATAAAATAAATCTTTAAAAAATTATTTTTAAAAAAATTGGGGCTGTACAGATGGCTCAGGAGTTAAGAGCACTGGCTGCTCTTCCAGAGGACCTGGGTTCAATTCCCAGCACCCACATGGTAGCTCACAACTGTTTATAACTCTCTGGTCCCAAAAAGTAAAAAACAAAAACAAAAAACTGTCCTCTGACCTTCATCTGTGATTCATGGCATGGACCTGCCTGTACACATACACGCAAATACACAATTTAACCAAAAAAAGGGGGGGGGGAATTATCACACCTAATATTCCACACACCACCACCCCTTTTTTCAATGATTTTTCAAAACAGGGTTTCTCTGTGTAGATTTGCCTGTTCTGGAACTTACTCTGTAGACCACAGTGGCCTCGAACTCACAGAGATCCTGCCTCTGCCTCCCGAGTGCTAGGATTAAAGGCCCGGCTTCCTATTTTTAAATGACTAGTTTTTGTGCACAGTGTTTCACGTAGTCCAGACTGGCACGAACTTCCTCCGAAGTCTTCCTCATCTCCTTGACTTTGCCTCTCATGCTGATATCACAGTCTGTGCTACCAGGCTCAGCCCAAGAGTCCCTGAAAACCCACAGTCCCTGCCATTATTCTTTGTTGATTTTCATCCACTACTGAGTATTGGAAGGAATTTACTTTTATTTGAAAGACTGATTAAAACAGCCACCAGAGGTTGAGGATTTTGATCAAGAGAGTAGAGCAGTTGCTTAGCACACAGGAGGTTCAGGGCTTAATCCCCCTGCATATATACAGTAGGAAAAAAAAAATCAGTTTCAATTACAAGTTCCATTAAATGTTTATTTGCAATGTGAATGTTATACAATTTTCATCTTCTAATCACTTTCTCTCATATCAAAGGTTCCTTTGTTGGAATAACAACATGCCATGAGATTCAATACAAGCTCAATGGACCTATCTTGTAGTATTAACATATAGTCCTAGACACACTTTTTAAAAACCAAAATGTTACATTAAGGCTTTAAGATTAGCTATTAGAATTTAAGAACACTATTCTGAGCACAGATCTCCTTTTTATTTTTCCTGTCTTAAGAAATTATGCTCATATATATATGCAATTTCAAACCTCCAGAGTGAGGGACAGTTTCCCTGTGAAAAACATATAAAAAGCAGCTGGAAACAAAGCTCCTAGCTGTTGAGAGCTCTGGTGTGGTCCAAATAATAAAGTTACTTATTCTAACAGGATGTGGTACATACCTGGAATCCCAGCACCTAGAAGATAGAGACGGAAGGATCAAGAATTCAGGGCTATGTTCAGCTACATGGTAAGTTTGAAGTCAGTCGGGACTACATGAAACCCTGTTTCAAAACACCCAAAACAAAAAGAGAGAAAAAGCTTTGTAACCACTGAGCATCCATCAGCTTCCACTGACAAAGAATAACAATGATAAACCAAAAAAAGGAGGAAGGACAGATTTGCTTGTGGTATCAGTCTCAGTCCAGGGTCATTTGGCACCATTACTTTGGATGTACAGAATCATCGGAGGAGTGTAGGGAAGGACAGGACTGCTCACATGGCAGCCAGGAAGTACAAAGACAGAGGGTCAAAACACACCCTCCAAAGGCACACTGTCACCTCCTAAAGCTCCCAAAGCTTCCCAACAGCATCATCAGCTAGAGACCAAAGCCTTCAACTCATGCTTTAGGGGAACACCTAAGATGCAAACCATAAATCATAATTTTTCTTAGGTATCTGAAATCAGACATATTTTCCACTTTTATATTCTAGTTTAAGTACAATAGGATGCAATGGCTTCTGAATCACAATTCATTTTTTTCTAAATTTATCGCTATCATTTCCATCTTAGTGTTCTATTGCTGTAAAGAGACACCATGACTACAGCAACTCTTACAAGAGAAAACATTTAATGGGGCTTGCTTACAGTTTCAGAGATTTAGTCCACTGTCATTATGTGGGAAGCATGGTGGTGTGCAGACAGACAGACATTTTGCTGGAATAGCTGAGGGTTCTTCAGCAGGAAGAAAAAAACACTGGGCCTAGCTTGGGCTTTTGAAACCTTAAAACACACCCCCAGTTACACACTTCTTCCAACAAGGCCATACCTCCTAATCTTCTCAAGTAGTGCCATTCCCCAATGAGTAAGCATTCAAATATAGGAGTCTATGGGGGCCACTCTTATTCAAACCACAATTCCTATTTTCCCAAACTCAAAATAAGATGTCCTAGGCCAGGCTTTGTGATTCACACCTGTAATCCCAGTACTAGGAGTCTGAGACAGAATAGTCTAAGTTTGAGGCTAGTATGGGTGACTAATTATACATCAGAAAATGGGATAAAATCAATAATGCATGAGCCTGACTTGGGAAGCTGATGCAACAGGATTATGAGTATGAGGCCAGCCTGGACTGTAGAGTTTAAGTTATTCTGTCTCAAAAACATACAACAAAATAAGGCAAGATTTAAAAACTAGATGCAATGTGTCAAAAGGAAAAAAAAAATCTTTATTTCACCTGATAGTCTGCTCAAGTTTAGCTAAGATCCTGCTGAAAATATGATTCCTCAATGTTATGCATATTATATTACAGGTAATATAGTACCTTTGTTTATGTGAACTAGTTGTTTGGGGGAGGGGTGGGACATGGTATTTTTTGTTTTGTTTTTATTTTATTTTATTTTTTGATTGATTTTTTTTTTGGGGGGGGGGGGTGTTTTCGATACAGGGTTTCTCTGTAGCTTTGGAGCCTGTCCTGGACTAGCTCTGTAGACCAGGCTGGCCTTGAACTTACAGAGATCCACCTGCCTCTGCCTCCCGAGTGCTGGGATTACACGTGTGCCACCACCGCCCAGCTTGTTTTGTTTTTGATGCTGGAATCAAACCTGGACCCTTGATCATCATTAGTGAGTGTTCTAGCACTCAGATACACCACCACTACACACCAACATCAGCACATAGAAGGCTGAGACATCATCACTGAAGTTTGACAAGTTAGAAAAACAGCTTTAAAAACAAAATATCAGGAACTAGAGAGATGGCCCAGCAGTTAAGAGCACTGGCTGCTCTTCCAGAGGACCTGGGTTCGATTCCCAGCACCCACCATGGGTGGCTCACAAGCACCTAGAGATCTAATGCCTTCTTCTGGTCTCCTTGGTTATCAGGCACACACATATACACAAAAAATAAAAATAAGTATTTTTGTTTGTTTAAACTCATGTGTAAGAGTGTTTGCCTGCATATATGTATGTGCCTGTAGAGGCCAGATGAGAACACTGGATCCCCTGGGCTGGATGCTGGAGTTAAGAAGGTTAAGAGCCTCCATGTGGGTGCTAGGAATCAAATTAAGGTCCTCTGGAAGAGTAGCTGGTGTTCTTAACCCGAGTCATCTCTCTAGCTCTGTTTTGTTTGAGACAGGGTCTCACCGTACAGTCCCGTCTGTCCTTGAACTGACAGATCCACTTTCCTCTGCCTTCTAGGTGCTGGAATTAAAGGCATGGGCCACATGTCCAATTAAAAATAAATCTTTAAATAAACAAACCAACCACAACAAAACATCACTAACTATATCCATATATAAGACCACAAACACAATATTTAAACCAGGTGTACACACCTATAATCCTAGTACTTGAGGTTAAGGCACAAAGACTAGTTGAGGTCAACTTGGGCTATATAGGGGGAGACTCTTATCTCCAAACAACCGGGGGGGGGGACGACACACAACCTACACACACAAAGAAAAAGAATATACAATATGTAATAGCAAGGCTTCCAGATAGGCATAGATTCCTAGAAGAGTACTGTATTTTAGAGGTCCCTGGGCTAAACTAGAAAGATAGGCTTCTTTCTAATTTAATTATTTGTGTATGAGTATTTTGCTCATATGTGTATCTGTGCACCATTTGTGTGCTTGGTGCTTGCAAGGTCAGAAGACAGTGTTAAGATACCCTGGAACTGGAGTTAGAGATGGTTGGCTGCCATGTTAGTGCTGGGTATCGAACCCAGGTCCTCTGTAAGAACAAGTGTTCTTAACTGCTGAGCCATCTCTCTAGTCCTGAAAGGTTTCTTGACAGGAGTAAGGATAAAGACTTGCCTCTGGGGTAAAGGAAATAGATGGAGTGTGTGCAAAGACTCTTTGGGTGAGCTTTGAACTTTCAAGAAATAGGAAAAAGACGTAAGTATGACAAGGATACACAGAATAAGAAAAAGTATATAAGCAGGGCTAGGGATGTAGTTCAGCGGCAGAGGGTTTGTCTACCATGCTGTGAGTTCAATCCCTAGTACAGAAAGGAAGGAAAAGAAAAGGGAGCTATAAAAGCAAGCTGGAGGTGTAGTTTAGTTGGCAGAGTGTTTCCCTGACATCCAAGATGTTGCAGGCTCACTCTCCAGCCCTGTATTCACCAATGAAGCACAGCGGCACACACCAGTAATTCCAATTCTACAAGCACATGGAGAGACTGAGGCAGGACTGCCATGAGTTCATAGTCAACCCGGACTAGAATGAGACTCTGTCTCAAAAACACAACAAAATTCAAAACATATCTAGTAACTGAAGACCAAGAATGGGTAAAGTTCAGAGTGAGAGGAGAGAAAGAATAAGGATTAAGACCAAGATTATCAGGTAAAGACACGGCCACCATCAGAGAGGGACCTGAGGAAGAACTGGAGCAAATTCAGACCCCTAGAGGAGGCAGTACTTCAGGGTGGAATCTAAGTCCACATAAAAACCTACCCTGGATAGGCAATCAGGAATCCCAGCTCCAAGAATGAGTCAAAAGGAATCCCCTAAAAATAGAGTCTAAGTCCACTTAACTCCTCAAAAGGAGTATGTTACAAGTCATCATGAGGTTACAATTATTTCAGTCAAAACCAGTTAGCTCCCACAAAAACTGTGGATAAAACAAGCCATATAACTATGGAAGTTAAACATTGTTTAGAGGTTAGAGGATTAAGAATAGTATGTGAAATTTATTCCACTTTTATAGAGGAAAAACAAACTTATTCCAAAAGTTTGTACATGTTTTCAAGGATTTTTAGATAATTACCAGACTGCTAAACTTTTTTGTACGTTAAAAACATTGAGAGGAGCCAGGCAGTGGTGGCGCACACCTTTAATCCCAGCACTCGGAAAGCAGAGGCAGGCGGATCTCTGTGAGTTCAAGGGCAGCCTGGTCTACAGAGCAAGTTCCAGGACAGCCAAGACTACACAGAGAAACCTAGTCTTGGAAAACAAAACACAACAACAAAACTCATTGAGCAGATGGTACTCGTCTGTGTTTATTCAGTTTCGAGTTCTTGCCACACAAGTACTTAATGGGGACAAAGTCTGCTGGGGCTGAGGGCTTGGTGACAGAGCACATGCTTAGCATATGTCAAGCCCAGGTACAATCTCCAGCATCACAAAAAAGTTTGTTGAATGAGCCACCTGTGGTGGTACACACCTGTAACCCCATCACTCTGGAGGGTCAGGCAGTAGGAACTAGAGTTCAAAGCCTGCCTGGGATGAATACCAAGTTCCAGATCACCAGTTCCAATCGTATCACACAATTAATACCCTGCTTCAAAGAATAAAATAAAAAAGTAAAATGTTATCTTTAATGAGATCATCTCATCCTTGTACCTAGGAAAACCCTTTTGGGTAAACACATTCCACAGGTCTGAAAGATAAAACCTTTGCCAAGGTGTGCTGACAACTCCAGACTTTGTGAAACAAGAATTTACTGCTGCATGTAAACTAGCACTGAGTACTTGTCTTCTATCCTTCAGCTGTATGGTCAGGGTTCTCCAAAGGAACAGAATTGGTAGAATGAAACCAACGGTTTGAGACTATGACAAATCAAGACACATTTATAAACCGTCTACTGCCTGTTTTCTCTCCGAAATGCCCTTTGCCTACAGTACTCTGCACCGAAGATCTGGTGTAACGGATTGGTTTAAAAAAGCTTTCACCCTTTACCCAGAAGAGTCTGTTCTAGTTCCTAGCATCCTGCCATTACACAGCCCTTCAGAAACTCAAAGTAACTGCAAAGAAATCCCTGCTCACACCAAAAGAAACCTGCAAATTTAACACAAATTCACAATTAATTTAGTTAGGAGCTAAACAATTAAGTTTGTAGGGGTTTCTTTTTTGTTTGTTTGTTTCTCTTTGCTTTTATTCTTGCTCTGAAAAATACCCACAAACTGTTTACAGGGCGAAGGATTTGATTCCAAAATTACCATATTAATTCTCTTCTTATAGATACTCATGTACTACAAACAGACTGATTTCTGCTTAACAGAGAATTAAAATCTTTCGTTTGCATAGCTTTGTACAGCGCTTTCACATATTTCCACTTGTAAGAGTGCACAACAAAAAACAGACACCTTTAGACTTAAGACACAGATAAGATATCTTATCCAGACTTGGTCTACCTTGATTTCCTCGATTTCACTTAGTGTTGACGAGGACAAAATAAAAGCCTGAGCACACTAAAATCTGTAGCACGGCCAATTCTCGAGGACCGAAAATGTCTTCAAATGAGAAAAACCGAACTCAACTTGGCAAAAGAAAAGCAATCCCAAACAATCGCAAAGGGGTGGGGGGGGGGAGACCCCAAATTCTAAACACAAGTCACATAAATCTCTTCAACTCAAAAACTCCAAACGCGGCAGCCAGCCCAATCACAGCATTAGCGCCTCCGCTCTGCTTTCAATCTGGAGACTTCCACGAAGAACAATTAAAACACGCACACGGGGGAAAAAAAAAACCCAGCAGAGCTCCAAAGTTTTACGAAGTGAGGATAAAGTCATCTCAAGTGAAGAAAAGGCGTCCAGCAAGAGGCGACGAGCCGGGTCCTCCCACCAGCCCCTCTCCCGCTCTGCAGCGCTCGCACCAAACCTCCGGTCAAAACCTCCGAGGGAGACGGGGGGACCCGCCGGACCCCGCAGCACGCCGCGGAGGAGCGGCCGCCGTCGCCAGACAAAGACCAGCCGCCCAGCGCCGGCCGGGCCGGGCCCCCAACCGCCTGAGGAGTTGCGGGAGCCCCGCCGCCCGCCCCCGGCCCGCCCGAGCCGTTTCCCTCCCAATTTGGGAACCGCGCGCCTGGGGACAAAGAGGGCGGGCGCGCCGGGGACGGCGGCGGGACGCGGGTGGCGACGCCCCTCGGGGCTCGGCGGGAAGCCTTCGGCGGCAACCTTTCCCGCCCGGCCACTCCCGGGAGCCCGGCCCGCCGCCGCCGCCGCCGCCGCTTTCGAGGTGCCTCAGAGTTCGCCCGGCCGCGCCCGGCCCGGGTCCCCCTCAAAGCCGCCGCTCACCCGGCGGTGGGCGTCCCCGAAGCCTCCTCCTCCGCCGGGCCTCGGCCCGTCCCGCCGGCCGCCGCCTCATGGGCCCCGCGTCGCCATCACCTTCGCCGCCTCGCCGCCACCGCCGCCGCCGCCTCCTTCGCCTCAGCCCTCAGCCGAGGCTGAAGCCGCTGCCGCCGTGCCCGCCGCCTCCCTCTCTCGCTCCCGCTCCCGCTCCCTCCCGCCGCCGGGACCCGCGGGGAGGCGCCTGCGCACTGCGTGCCGCGGTGGGGGTGGGGGCGTCCCGTCTGGGCCTGGGAGCGGGGGGCGCGGCGGCACGTGCGCCTCGGGTGGGAGGGGGGCGCCCGGAGCGCGCGGCCCCGCGCCGGCGCCAACTTTCCGTGGCCGGCTGCGCGCGCTCCCGGGCGGACGGTCCCGTGCGCGGTGGGCGCGGCGGTGGCGGGAGGACCCCAGCGCGTGGAGCCGGGAGCCCGGGTGGGCTGCTGCTGACTTGGCGCGCTGCGGGCTCATTCCCTCCGGCGGGGTTCTCCGGGGTGCCGCTCGGCCACTAACGGCGTGATGGAGACACGCCTCACCTGAGTTCCCCGGGTCAGGCCGGAGAGCTCCGCCGCTATCTCGTGCGCTAGGTCAGGGCCTTGGTCCAGCGGATCTCGGGATGCTCATGGCCGTTCTGGGTTCTGCTCTGCAGTTGCAGGCAGAACCTCCGGGGCCTCTCGGCCAACCATCCCCGCCTGGTGGCTTTTACAGGCGGGCTACATAGTTTTGAGGTCCTGGGTTTCTCGGATTAGCAAAACCCTAATAGGCCATTTCCTCTTAACTCCTTGCATCCCAGCAAGACCCCAGTGACAAGACTTTTTAAAAATGCGCATGAACTGGAATTCCCCCTGATCGAAGCTGCCAGTTAATAAAAGGAAAACTGGGGCTGGAGAGATGGCTCCGCGGTTAAGAGTTTGTACTGCTGTTGCAGAGGATCCCCAACACCCACATCGGGTTCACAACCACCTGTAACTCCAACCCTGGGACCCGACTCCTCTGTGAGCTCCTATACTGATGTGCACATACCAGCATACAGACACAGAGACAAAACAATTCAAAATAATCTCTAAGAAAAAAAAAGAAACGGAAAATTCCTCTACTTTAAATAGAGTGAGACTGGGTGACAAAAGACAGTTTACCAAAGACATGGGAGAGGAGACAGCTCTGTGCAGTCAAGTGCTGACCATTCCTGTACTCTAGAATTCCAGATGAACAAGCTCTTACTTAGTTTTTGCCCCTGGCCAGGAAAAAAATTAAGCTGTAACAAGTGAGATGACATGCGGATCAAATTTCACCTGAAGCCAAGCCCTGCGGGCTAGTTCACAGGTGTAAGAACTAAAAGGGCTGCCCTCCTTCCCCAGGGGTTTTGTTTGATCTCCATGTTTTCCAAAAATGTAAATTGCCTAAAATTTTACATCCTGGTTTCTGGCTTCTCTCTAAAAATCAAACAATGTGCTCACTTGAGCCTCAATTTTCATTTTTGTTGTTATTTGGTTTCTGAAACAAGGTCATATATAGCCCAGGCTCGTCTCAAACTCAGTATAGGGCTGAGAACCGGCCTTGACCTCCTGACGCCAGCCGGCTTCCATCTCTGGAGCGGTGGGATTTGAGGCATGGCATCACCACACCAGTGCTTTGAACCTCCATTTTTGTTTGTTTTTGAGACAGGGTCTCTCTCTGTAGTTTTAGTTGTTCTGGAGATTGCTGTGGAAACAGGCTGGTCTTCAGATCACAGAGATCCTCCAGCCTCTGCCAGATTAAAGGTGAGGGCCACCCTGTCCAGCTTACGTGATGGCTACTTCTGATCCACACTTGGTTTCCTGAGAGCCAACACTGTCCCCCTGCTTGGGTGTCTTTAGTTCCTTGACTGGCATGGCCTCAGTACAAAAGTTCTCCCCAGGTGGCCTTCGCCATCACATTACCTCTCTAGAGATATATGTCAAGTGGTAAATGTGAAGAGCTTTTAAATACATGTAAATGTTAATTTAAAAAAACATGTTGAGGATGAGTTGCAGGCTCAACACTAGAGCTCATACCTAGGTCGCGCTCATACCTAGGTCGCATATGGCCTTGGGTTTAATCACAGCCCCCTCTTCTAGGGGAAAAAGGATACTAAACAGAGGACCTCAGAACATGAGGACTAGAATGTTAAAGCCACAGCCTGGACACACATGTAAATTGGTACAAATCACTTTGGTGAGCACATATCCACTAAATATGAACACTATGAACACACTAGAACTTTAGAAACTCCATGGGACTTCTACAGAAACGCCTACAGACGGTCACCAAAACACTGTGACAGAGTGTTCATAGACGCACTATTCCCAACAGCCAACAAACAAAAAATAGGAACCACTCAATGCCCACCACCCACAGGATAGGTAAATGCTACTATAGTCAAGGATAGATAAATGCTACTATAGTCATCCATTGGTACAACGTGCCTCTATGAGAACAGACAACACCAAATTATATCATCTCGTTAAAAGTTTCCATGTACTTATAGTTTGAAAACAGGCAAAAGGAATTGGTGCTGCTAAGGGAGACAGGACAGCGCCTGGAAAAGAGCATGATGGGACTTTGGGCGGCTAGTTCTGTGCTTGATCTGGATGCTGAATACACAGGTGTGTTTAGTTGGTACATTGAGCTGTAGACAGGTTTTCTTTTTCTTTCTTTCTTGGTGGTAAGAATCAAACTCAGGGGCTCCTGCAGGCTAGGCAACTCTCTACCACTGAACTATACCCCAGACTCGAAACTGTGTATTGTGCATGCCTGTGCCACCACCGCCCGACTAATGTCAAATGTCTTAACTGCTCTCCACTTTATTTTTTGAGACAGAATTTCTCACTTAACCTGGAGCTCATTGTTTCAGCTAGACTGGCCAGCCACCAGAATCTCCAGGGATCTTCTCTCTGCCTCCTGGTGGGTCTCTGTGAGTTTGAGGACAGTCTGGTTTACATAGTGACCTTCAGGGTATTGAGGACTCCATGGAGAGCCCCTGTCTGAAAACACACACACACACACACACACAGAGTTACATCCCACTTTTTATGTAGGTGCTGGAGATCCAAACTGGGGTTCTCTTGTTTCCTGACAAGCACTTTACTGACCATCCTCTTCTCAGCCCTGTATAATTTTAAGAGTGTGCTACTTTACTGTGGACTGGAGAGATGGCTCAGTGGTTCAGAGCACTGGATGCTGTTCCAGAGGACTGAGGTTCGATTCTCAGTGCCCACGTAGCAGTTCACGGTCATCTGTAACTCCAGTGCCCTAAGGTCTGAAGCCCTCTTCCGGTCTCCACTGACACCAGGCATGCATGTGGTACACAGACATATGTGTGGGCAAACCACACATACACTTTAGAAGTCCCATGAGAATTCTACAGAAATGCCTACAGATGTTCAGAAAAAAATGCTTGTAGCAGAGTGTTCATAGAAGCACGTGAAATAAAATAAAATTGAGAAAAACACATCAATAAAACCTTGAGGTCTAGGAATTTGCTTAATATTCGAGGGCCTGGGTTTGAGTTGCTCGTGACAAAGTGAGTTAAAGGTGCTTTGCTACCACGCCTGATGATCTGAGTTTGAGCCACAGGATAGACAGAGAGGACTGACTCGTTCACGTTGTGCTCCGGCCTCCACATGTCCTGGATGTCGTGCACGTAGGTGCAGAAGGAAAGAAAAATAGAAGTGGGTTTTTACTAAGGTTTTTGTTGTTTGGGGACAGATTTACACTGTATCCCAGGCTAGCTTTGAACTTGTC
Organism: Peromyscus leucopus; assembly: GCF_004664715.2. Taxonomy (NCBI): domain Eukaryota; kingdom Metazoa; phylum Chordata; class Mammalia; order Rodentia; family Cricetidae; genus Peromyscus; species Peromyscus leucopus. The sequence continues at coordinate 89,624,308 of NC_051086.1, read as the reverse complement.
ATGATCCTCCTTCCTCTGCTTTCCTGAGTGCCAGGATTCTAGACATAAGCCATCTCCCACAGCCTGACTTCATCGGGTTTAATGCTTTATTTATTTACTTGTTTGTTTATTGAGACAAGGTCTCTCTATATAACTCTAGTTGTCCTGTAACTCAATATATAGACCAAGCTAGACTCAAAACTCAGAGAGATATGCTTCCCTCTGCCTCCTGAGTACTGGGATTAAAGGTGTGCACACCACACAGCAGCAGGTGATTGTAAAGGCATGGTAGCTGATAAGCTGTTCATCCTGGATGGATGTGGTGTCAAATATATTCCCAATTACGGTCCCTTGGCCAAGTAGTGGGTACTACACTGCACAGGGCTTCCACTGTGCTACCCCATCATTATAACTAATAAATCTTACATGCTATTCCAAAAGGTTGATTGCATAGAATTATACATTTTACATAATTAAAGATACACAAGTAGAATCAAATACTCCCTAGGATCATCCTCCTATAAATTGATGAATAAGCCTGCCAGGGAAGCCATCCTTTATCTTGGTCCATTTCCTATGGAGACTGGGAACAGTTATCTTCTAAACAGTTATCTTGTTATCAGTCATTATCTCTCTTTAGATGTGTGGTGATGAGTTTCTTTTTAGTCCACACTCACACACACACACACACACACACACACACACACTCACACACACACACTTACACACACACTCACACACACACTCACACACACAGTGTCTTGTTTGCTTTCTGTTGCTGTGAGAAAAGGGTTCACTTTATCTTACAGCTGACAATCCATAATAAAGGAAAGTCAGGGCAGAAACTCAATGCAGGAGTTTGAATCAAAAATCACAGAGGAGGGCTGGAGAGATGGCTCAGAGGTTAAGAGCCATCTTAACTGGCTGCTCTTCCAGTGGTCCTTGAGTTCAATTCCCAGCAACCACATGGCAGCTCACACCTGTCTGTAACTCCAGTTCTAGGGGATTTGACTCCTTTCACACCAATGAACATAAAATAAATTAAAACCAAAAAAACAAAACAAAGACAAAAATCATAGAAGAAGCCGGGCGGCAGTGGTGCTCGCCTTTAATCCCAGCACTCGGGAGGCAGAGTCAGGCAGTTCTCTGTGAGTTCGAGGCCAGCCTGGGCTACAGAGCAAGATCCAGGACAGTCACCAAAACTACACAGAGAAACACAGTCTCCAAAAACAAAAAAACAAACAAACAAACAAACGGAAAAAACAAGAAACAAAACAAAACAAAAAAAAAAACCACAGCGGAGGCACTGGAGAGCTGGGTCAGAGGTTAGGAGCACTGGCTGCTCTGGCAGAGGATTCAGTTCGATGCGCACACGTCCCAGCAGTGCTAAGGACTGAACCTGGAACCCTGCACAGGTAGGCAAGCAGCATCCCCAGGTCTATAGCACTTGGTGTTAATGTTGTTCTTTAGGCTCTTTTCATCATTACATTTATTATCTATTTAAATAGAAACACGTTGTTGTGTATCCTTGTATCTGTCATTTTCCTTTTTTCATCTATTTATGTATTTTTTTTATGTGCATTGGTGTTTTGCCTGCATGTATGTCTGTGTGAGGGTGTTGAATCTCCTGGAACTGGAGTTAGAGTCTTGAGCTGCCATGTAGGTGCTGGGAATTGAACCCGGGTCCTCTGGATGAGCAGTTAGTGCTCTTAACTGCTGAGCCATCTCCCCAGCCCCATCCATGCCTGTGTTTGTATACAATGTTTCACAATGAATGTGAAAGTCAGAGGACAACTTTGGGGAGCTGGTTCTCTCCTCCTACCAGGAGGTTTCCAGGGATCACACTCAGGCCACCAGGACCCCCAGCCAGGACCTTTGCCAGCTGAACCATCTTACTGGGCCCCTGGTATGTTTGGTTTTGTTTAAACAGGGTTGTAGCTGAAGTTTCTCCGTCCCGCCCGGCCTCTTAGTCCTGCAGCCGCTTATAAAATAATCACTCAAAGGCTTATATTAATTACAAACTGTTTGGCCTATGGCTTTAGCTTCTTGCTAGCTAGCTCTTTCATCTTTTTTTTAAAAAAAGATTTATGTATTTATTATGTACACAGAAGAGGGTGCCAGATCTCACTGCAGATGGTTGTGAGCCACCATGTGGGTGCTGGGAATTGAACTCAGGACCTCTGGAAGAGCAGTCGGTGCTCTTAACCTCTGAGCCATCTCTCCAGCCCCTAGCTCTTTCATCTTAAATTAACCCATTCCTATTCATCTATATGTTGCCACATGGCCATGGTGTTACTGGTCTGCTGGCATCTTGTCGCTCCTTGGGCAGTGGGCTGGCGTCTCTCCCAATTCCACCCTTCTCCGTCGCCTAACCTTATCCTGCCCTGCCATAGGCCAATGCAGCTTTATTTATTATCCACCGGGAGCCACACATATTCACAGCATACAGAAAGACATCCCACAGCACAGTGTTTCATGTATCCAAGATTAGCCTTGAGCTCAGTATGTAGCCAAGGATAGCCTTGAATTCTGATCCTCCTGCCAATAACTCAGGTTTATGGCTGGGCATTAAACCAAGGCTTGTGCACACATTCTACTAACTCGTCTACATCCCCAGCCCAGCCCTTAGTTTTTGAGAAAGGGCTAGCATTGAAGTTATAATACTCAGCCTCCAAAGTACAGGAATTTCAGGAATACCATGCCCAGCTCAGAGCAACCTTGTAAAGACAGTAAAAATGAGACTCAAGTAAGGTAGCTTGTTTTATGGTAGATAGTTTTATAAACCAGATCTATGACCTAAAATAAGGTTCCTGTCTTGTAATCGGGACTCTTTGTCCACTTCTCAATCATCTTGATGGCTATAACATCTTTAACTTCATCACAGATGGGAAGCTAGTCTGGAAGCTCTTGTGCGTAGGCATTCCCCGAAGTCTGAAGAGATGGCTCAGGAGCTAAAAATACTTAGTGCTTTTGCAGAAGATCTGGGCTCGGTTCCCAGCACCCACATCTGTCTGTAACTCTAGTGCTAGAGGAGCCAACTCCCTCTTCTGGCCTCCTTTGCATCAGGCACACAAGGAGGTACACAAACATACAGGCAGGCAAAATACTTATACACATGAACAAAATTTAAAAATAAACCCTGGAAACTCAGTGGCTTTAAAAACATTAAACTGGGGGCTGGAGAGATAGCTCAGCGGTTAAGAGCACTGGCTGTTCTTCCAGAGGTCCTGAGTTCAATTCCCAGCAACCACATGGTGGCTCCCAACCATCTGTAATGAAGATCTGGCACCCTCTTCTGGCATGCAGGCAGAACACTGCATATATAATAAATAAATCTTTAAAAAAATATTAATCTAGGCTGGGCATGGTGGCGCACACTTTTGATCCCAGCACTCAAGGGCTGGAGAGATGGCTCAGCTGTTGAAAGCTAGGCTTACAACCAAAATCAGGAGGCAGATGCAGGCAGATCTCTGTGAGTTCAAGGCCAGCCTGGTCTACAGAGTGAGCTCCAGGACAGCCAGGGCTACACACAGAGAAACCCTGTCTCAAAAAACAAACAACAACAAAAAGAAAAAGAAAGAAAAGAAAAAGAAAGAAAGAAAAGAAAAGAGAGGCAGCCAGACATTGTGTACATCTTTAATGTCAGAACTTGAAAGGCAGAGGCAGGTGGATCTCTCAGTTGGAGACTGGCCTGGTTTACATAGTGAGTTCCAGGACAGCCAGTGCTACACAAAGAGACCTATCGCTGAGAAGAATGAATGAATGAATGAATGAATGAGAGCCAAGGCCGAGGAGACAGGAACACTGAGTCCCAGCTTGTGGATCCCAGGTCAGTACATAGCAGGTGCTTGGGAAACGCACTGAATACGTGAATAAACGCTTACCGTCCTTAGACTCAAAGGGACAGCCTACTGAGGAGGGGGGAAAAAAAGGAAGCAAAACAAAGCAACAGCAGCAGCAGCAGCAGCAGCAGCAGCAGCAAAATACCACGTTTCAAGCAGGGAAGCAGGTCTGGTTTCCAGGCTCCGGCAGGGAGCGGCTGGGGGCCTGTGCTGTGAGAACCACGTTGCATTTTATTCACATGGGGCTCAGGCAGGAAAAGATCAAAACTCAGTTTGAGAACTTGAGAGTCACCCTGGGGCTCTGTGGTTTGGGAACAGTAAGGTCAGCTTGAAGGCTTCATTGTGTCACTCTTTCCATTACATACTTTGCAGGGTCCCCACTTGGCTGGCAAACTCAGCGCAGATTCCTCTGTCTTGCAGGGTGGCACAGGGGCCTGGAGGGGTGGCGTGGAAAGAGTACTCAGCGTTGGCAGTGAGTGGCTGAGTCCTGCCTGGCCCAGCCAAGGTGGGAAGGTGGACTGCTCAGGAGTCCTCAGTTCCCTGGGAGATGGGTATTAGTGGCACAAACCTCCCGCCCTCCCTGCTAATCCGGGCGGTTTCAGTTCATCTGCAGGATATACTGAACGGTTTCTTCCTGCCTTTGCCTACAAGGATGTTAGCTGAGTCCGGGCGTGGTTGTGGGAAACTTTTTGAGTAGGTAACACAAGTCAGGAAGGGTAAGCCGATTCCCACCAGCTGGGTCCCAGGGCCCTGTTTGTAGATTCTTGTGTATTGATGTTGGATTTTAAATGAAAGATCAGTTTCCTTGGGAGAGTAAGGGCTAGATGCAATATAGTCAGATGCTTAGCTGGGCAGGACCTAAAGACGCCTGTCCTGGTGTCACAGCCCAGACAGACTCTGGACAGACCCGGAACACAGGGCTCTGACCCAGGCCTGCCCCAACCTTGGGTAAAGTCCCTGAATGCCTGGAAGACCTGGGTCTAATAGGCTACCCTGTTAGCTGTGTGTGCTCTTGTTTCCAGCCCCCAACCTTTGGCTTTTTAAAGATAGATTCTCAGGGATGGAGAGATAGCTCTGCACTTGAGAGCACGGGCTGCTCTTCCAGTTACTCCAGACTGATTTCCAGCGCCCACCTGCTGCTTCACAATCCTCTAACTCTGGTCCCAGGGGACCGAATGCTCTGTCTGGCCTCCATGACATCAGGCAGGTACTCAGTGCCCAGACATAATACAAGCAAAACACCCATACATACAATAAAATAATTTTAAAAATTGCTCGTAACAGCCAAGCCATTTCACCACCACCTAACAATAATTGAAAAGTATTTTTCATAAAAAAAAAAAAAAACCAATAAGTTCTCAGCCAGGCATTGGTAGTGCACGCCTTTAATCCCAGCACCTGGGGGGCAGAAGCAGGTCCATCTCCGTGAGTGTGAGGCCAGCCTGGGCTACAGAGCAAGTTCCAGGACAGGCTCCAAAAAGTTCTCAGGGCCTGGGAAGATGGCTCATCAGTTGAAAGCACTTGCTATTCTTGCAGAGACCCCAGCTTGGTTCCCAACACCCACATGGCAGCTCATTATTAGAGATACAATGTCTTCTTCTGGCCTCCAAGGGCACCAGGCATGCATGTGTTACAAATGCATGCAATCACTCACTCATACACATAAAATTTAAAAAAAAAGAAAAGAAAAGAGAAAAGAAGTTCCCATGGAGCCCACTCTGGCCCTGAGCTCACCTGGTAGCCAATGAAGACCTTGAATTTCTGATTGTCCTACGCCCACCTCCTAAAATCTAGGGTTAGAGGTAAGTGGCATCCCAGAAGCCTCTCTCTTCCTCCTGCTGCTGGGGATTGAAGAACCAAGGAATCTGTGCGTGTTAGGTGTTGAGCACCCTCCATCCATGAGCTACACCCCAAGCCGATTGTGCATGAGAGAGAGGGAGAGAGGAGAGAGAGAGAGAGTGAGAAGGGAGACTGAGAGAGAAAGAGAGAGAGAGAGAGAGAGAGAGAGAGAGAGAGAGAGAGAGAGAGAGAGAGAGAATGAATACCAGGTGTCTGCCCTCACTTTCTGTCTTGTTTGAGGCAGGGTCTCTCTTGTCTGCTGCTGTGCTGTGAACTCCAGGCTACCTGGCTCTGGAGTTTCCAGGGTTAGCCTGTCTCATGGCTCCACAGGAGTGTTGGAATTGCAGACTTGTGCCGTGAGATTCTAGGGATCCAGGCTCAGTTCATCAGACTTGCATAGCAAGGACTTTTGCTGCTGAGCCATTTCCTCCTCCTCCCCCTCCTTCTTAGTTTTTTTTGAGACATTGAGACAGGGTTTCTCTTTGTAGCCCTGGCTGTCCTGGAACTCACTTTGTAGACCAGACTGGCCTCGAACTCAAAGAGATCCACCTGCATCTGCCTCCTGAGTGCTGGGATTAAAGGCCTGTGTCACCACTGCTTGGTGTTTTTTAAAACTTAAAAAAACAAAACATTTATTTGTATTTTCTGTGTATAAGTGTTTTGCCTGCATGTATCTTTGTAAGCCACATGCATGTATCACCCGAGGAGGCCAGAAGAGGGCATCAGATCCCCTGGAACTGGAGTTGCAACATTTGTGAGCCATCAAGTGGCTGCTAGAAATCCAACCCAGGACCTCTAGAAGAGCAGCCAGTGCTCTTAGTCACTAAGCCATCTCTCCAGCCTGTTTCTTGTTTTTTTTTTTAAACAGTGTGACTCATACCTGCTAGACCAGTATGAAGGATTAAATGTAATATGTAAGGTGCCCAATGTTTTTAGGCTTTTGAAGATCTTGGGTATCATCCCGCCTACAGAGTATTTTAGAGGAAGCTGGGTGATAGATATGGGAATTCCAAAAACACCCAACACAAGGACCTTAGCAAAAGATTTCGGCTTCTGGTGCACCCATTTCCTGTCTGAGTCAAGAGTCTCGGCCAGGATGTTCTACAGGCCAGAACTGTTCCTTCACAAACAGGATTCTGTAACAGTAGCGTTACTCCAGCCAGATCCGTCCCCCAGTCACCATTATCCACACCCTGCATCTCACTGTGTTGCCTCAAATGATCCTGTCTCAGTTCCTGAGTTAGGACTACAGGTCATACCACCGTGTCCAGCTCTGCCCATGTCGCCGTACAATCTGTTTCAAATGTGAACAGTCTCCTCTGGAACATGTCAAAGGCACTTTCCTGGCTCCACGCCTGTGGCTCTTGGGGATGTCCTTGGACAGATTCTGCAAGGTCCTTAGAACCTTGTTCCAGTTTCTAAAAGGGGATGGGGTATCACAGCCTCCCAGGCCCAGCCACTTTCCAAGGACCACCTGCACCTGCAGGCTTCATCTGGAGACTCCAATGGCCTAGCTTTGGAGCCTATCCTGGAACTTGTTCTGTAGCCCAGGCTGGCCGCTACCGCCGCCACCACCACCACCACCACCACCACCACCTGGTTCTGTTACTTTTATCTCTCCTCCCTTCCTTCCTTCCTTCCCTTTTTCCTTTTCATTTTAAGGCAGGTCTCACTCTGTTGCCTTGAGCTGACCTAGAACTTGGTTTGTTTTTTGTTTTGTTTCGTTAGAGACAGGGTCTCATCATATAGACCAGGCTGGCCTCCGACTCACAGAGATCCACCTGCCTCTGCCTCCCTAGTGCTGGGATTAAGGGGTGCATCACCACCCCCAGTCCTTATCTCTGCCTTTTGCTTCTCAAATCCCAGGTACTTCTCTATGACCTAGACGTTTGGGTTTTTTTTTTTTTTTTTTTTTTTTTTCTCCTAAGATGCCTCCTCGGCTCTTCTATTCTGTTCTTTCCCGTTCCATCCCATTCCTTGTCGGGTCCATTCTCATCTTACCCTCACTCACAGCTCTCATTAGCTCAAGGCAGAAGCTACATGTCGCTCCCTAGCCCTGTGCGGCCACTCAACTCTCTTGGGCTATATATAGCCCAGCTGTGCCTTAGATTATGTGCAGAGTTTCAAGACATCACCCCCTCCCGGCAACCAGCTCCACTTCAGCATAACAGGGACAACACCCATGAAGCTTCCAGTTAGGAAGAGGTAGCCCAACAGTGTGACTGGGACGGGAGGGGGTTCACACAGCCTGTGACAACCTTCCTATCTGTTGTCAGGAACTTTTCAGTCTGTGACCCATTTCCTGCCACTTGCTCATCCTGGAGGAAGAGGAACAGGCAGTGCCCCGGAGTGCTAACCTCTGGATGGAGGCTGTTTCCACAGAGGAGGGTGGAGTCTCAGATCAAGGGGCTAACAAAATACTCAGAGTGATCCAAGTAGTGTGTGGGCAGGTTGATTCTGCATCCGACGCAGCCTATAGACACTGACCTGTATACTTAGTCTATCTGCCTGTATATTTAATTTAGGCCCTCTAAGGCAGATTTTATTAATATGACCTGATTTGGAAGAAAAAGAAGGTTCAGTAAGCAAATTACTAACATGGAAATGCTTACATGGAAACAATTATTAAACACTTGGCATATTAACAAAAATGATGCTGTCATAATTTTATCTTATCTGTTTACTAAAACAGGACACTACAGAAACTTGTTAGTTGAAGTTTTACTGTATGTCCTCAGGTCCCCTAACCCTTTAGTGTGGGGGACCAAACCCAGGGCCTTGGATGCTAGACAAGTGCTGTTCAAAAGTTGTTCTAAATTTTTTAAATAAAAAGGCAACTTTATTTCTTCTATCTCAAGACTTCCCCTGCAGTATATTAAAGTTAGTTCTGGGCAGTGAATTTTGATTTGAGGGATGGTTACAAGTTTGGTTTTCTCTATTACATACTGTGACTTTGCATAAGTCATCCAATGGAGCCTTAGTTTTTCTTTTCTCATTTTGTTTTTTCGAGACAAGGTTTCTCTGTGTAGCCCCGGCTGTCCTGGAACTCATTCTGTAGACCAGCTGGCCTTGATCTCAACGATCTGCCTGCCTTTGCCTCCCAAATGCTTGGATTAAAGGTTTGTACAACCATGCCTGGCTCAGACCCTCAGTTTTTAATCTGTGAAATGGGAATAGTAATAGTCTCTGTCTCAGAGTTTTTTGGCTAACAGCCTGGGCTCCTGAAGCCCCAACAAGCTAGCTTCAGCCACTTTCTCTGCTATGCCTATTAAAGAGATGAATAATGGCTAGGCATGGTGGCACATGCCTTTAATACCAGCACTGGAGAGGCAGAGGCAGGCAGGTCTGTGGATCTGAGGCCAGCCTGATCTAACAGCAAGTTCCAGGCCAGTGAGACATCTTAGAGAGAGAGAGAGAGAGAGAGAGAGAGAGAGAGAGAGAGAGAGAGAGAGAGAGAGAGAGAGAGAGGAATAGAGAAAATACGAGAAAGGAAATTTACTCCACATGGTCATGCTGAGAAAAGGGACTATAAAGAGGTCCAGTGACCCCTACAGCCATCTTTGTGCACTGAAATGAACCCCCAGTTTGGATGGAGGGGAAGAAGACTGCATCGGTCCTGGTGAAGGTGTGGTGGTTCAGCATGTCATTCATCCTCCTTGTTTAGCTCATGTCTATCCTGCAAGACATGTTGTCAGACTGGATAACATCTCTTCCGCAGGTAAGTTCCTCCTGTATCCCAACCAGGTCTTTAGACTTTCCCTTCCATGGGACTCCTGAGAAATCTTAATTCTTTGGAGTCCATTGTTTCAACAGCTCAATAGCAAAGGGAGCATCCCTTCTGCTTGTGCATGTGTGTGTTAGAGTGTGTGTGGGTGCACACTAGCCACTGTGTGCATGTGTGTGTGTTAGAGTGTGTGTGTGTGCACACTTGCCGCTGTGTGTATGTGTGTGTTAGAGTGTGTGTGTGTGCGCACTTGCCACTGTGTGCATGTGTGTGTTAGAGTGTGTGGGTGCACACTAGCCACTGTGTGCATGTGTGTGTTAGAGTGTGTGGGTGCACACTAGCCACTGTGTGCATGTGTGTGTTAGAGTGTGTGGGTGCACACTAGCCACTGTGTGCATGTGTGTGTGTTAGAATGTGTGTGAGTGCACACTTGCCACTGTGTGCATGTGTGTGTTAGAGTGTGTGTGGGTGCACACTTGCCACTGTGTGCATGTGTGTGTGTTAGAGTGTGTGGGTGCACACTAGCCACTGTGTGCATGTGTGTGTTAGAGTGTGTGGGTGCACACTAGCCACTGTGTGCATGTGTGTGTTAGAGTGTGTGGGTGCACACTAGCCACTGTGTGCATGTGTGTGTGTTAGAGTGTGTGGGTGCACACTAGCCACTGTGTGCATGTGTGTGTTAGAGTGTGTGTGGGTGCACACTTGCCACTGTGTGCATGTGTGTGTGTTAGAGTGTGTGGGTGCACACTAGCCACTGTGTGCATGTGTGTGTTAGAGTGTGTGGGTGCACACTAGCCACTGTGTGCATGTGTGTGTTAGAGTGTGTGGGTGCACACTAGCCACTGTGTGCATGTGTGTGTGTTAGAGTGTGTGTGGTGCACACTTGCCACTGTGTGCATGTGTGTTAGAGTGTGTGGGTGCACACTTGCCACTGTGTGCATGTGTGTGTGTTAGAGTGTGTGTGGGTGCACACTTGCCACTGTGTGCATGTGTGTGTGTTAGAATGTGTGTGGGTGCACACTTGCCACTGTGTGCATGTGTGTTAGTGTGTGGGTGCAGCATGGTGTGGGGTGGGTGGGGTGCACACGTGTGCATGTGTTAGTGTGTGCATGTGTGTGTGTTAGAGTGTGTGTGGGTGCACACTTGCCACTGTGTGCATGTGTGTGTGTTAGAGTGTGTGGGTGCACACTAGCCACTGTGTGCATGTGTGTGTGTTAGAGTGTGTGTGGGTGCACACTAGCCACTGTGTGCATGTGTGTGTGTGTGTGGTGTATGTGTGTTAGTGTGTGTGAGTGCACACTTGCCACGTGTGCATGTGTGTGTTGTGTTAGAGTGTGTGCGGTGCACACTAGCCACTGTGTGCATGTGTGTGTGTTAGAGTGTGTGTGGGTGCACACTAGCCACTGTGTGCATGTGTGTGTTAGAATGTGTGTGTAGAGTGCAGCACCCACTGTGTGTGTGTGTGTGGAATGTGTGTAGGTGCACACTTGCACTGTGTGCATGTGTTTGATGTGTGTACATGACTGTGTGCATGTTTGTGTGTTAGAATGTGTGTGAGTGCACACTTGCCACTGTGTGCATGTGTGTGTGTTAGAGTGTGTGTGGGTGCACACTTGCCACTGTGTGCATGTGTGTGTTAGAGTGTGTGTGGGTGCACACTTGCCACTGTGTGCATGTGTGTGTGTTAGAATGTGTGGGTGCACACTAGCCACTGTGCACAGGTGTATGTAGAGGCCAGAAGTTGATGTCAGGTATCCCAGGTATTGGTGGAGCTGAACTTTGAACTAAATATCTCCTTTCATTAGCTGGCTTTGTAGTTCACATTTTAATCCCAGCACTCAAGAGGACAGAGAGAGATCTCTGAGTTCAAGGCCAACCTAATCTACATGACAAATTCCAGGCCAGCCTGGGCTACATAGTGACATCCTGTCTCAAAACCCCAAAACTCAAGCCAGGCGGGTGGTGGCGCATGCCTTTAATTCCAGCACCGGGGAGGCAGAGGTAGGTGGATCTCTGTGAGTTTGAGGCCAGCCTGGTCTACAGAGTGAGTTCCAGGAAAGGCGCAAAGCTACAGAGAAACCCTGTCTCCAAAAAATGAAAACAAAACAAAACCCAAACTTCTTTTAAGATAAGACTCAGTGAGTAAACGTACTTGCCACCAAGCCTGACAGAGTTTGATCCCCAGAACCTATGCAAAAGCTGGAGGGAAAGAATTGACTCTCTGACCACCACATATGTGCCATGGCATGTACATGCCTGCACACATGCATCACATACTCACAAAACAGTAATAATTTTTAAGGTTTCAGCAGTGTGCTGGTACATGCCTTTAATTCTAGCACTTTAATTCAGCAGAGGCAGTTGGAGCACTCTGAGTTCAAGGCCAGCTAGGGTGCCATAGTAAGACTACTTAAAAATCTTTTTAGTTGTGTGTGTGTGCACACATGTATATAAATGAGTGTATGCCAGTGACATTGCATCTCCCGGAGTTGGAGTTTCAGGCAGTCTTCAGCTACCAGACATGGTTGCCGAGATCCAAACTCAAAATCTTGACCACTCTCCAGCAAAGTAATTTATTTTTAGGTATATGTGTATGTGAGGGGCTACGTGTATGTCTGTGTACCACATATAAGCCTTGTGTCTGCGGAGGTTAGGAGGTACAGGGGCCCCGGAACTGGAGTTACAGGCAGTTGTGAACCGCCATGTGGGTTTTCTGCAAAAGCAAGTTATCTTAACCAATGAGCCATGTCTCTAGCCCTTTGTCCCCATTTTTAAAAAGATTAGAATTTGATGACGATCCCTGTCTTGTCTTATCCAGGCATTTCCTACTTGAGGGGAAGAGTATACCACGAGTCTCTTGAGAGCTCAGGCCAGCATGGGGACATGGAGAGGCAGCACAGAAGTGTGTGAATGACTGAGAGGAGCGTTCTCATGGACACGGGGGATATGGGAAGGCCCTGGGGATTTGCTGTGACCTTGAGCCTGTTCATAGAGCAGTGAGTGTCAGGGAGAGAAAAGAGGGACATCAGCTGCTGGACACATTTCCAGTGCTGAAAAGACTCCTCTGGGGAACACACAAAAGCTTGCATGCACAGAGGCCGAGTGATGTACGGAAGGAAGAAAGGCCTGGGAGGGAGGGGGACCCTCCACAGTGTGTCCTGACCTGTGCCCACTGGGCTTAAAAACAGCTGCTCCTTCGTAGTCAGGAATGCCAGGATGGACCATCCAGAAAGGGTTTCAGACTAGCCAGCTCCCTGGAGGCAGGCAGCCATGGGACAACAGACCACGATACCACTATTTATTAGCTGTGTATCTTTGGACAAGGAATTTGATGTCTCGGAAGCTTAGTTCCTTCCTCTGTGACAGGTCTGAAACACAAACACCTTGTACAGACAGAGTCATACTCATGTCAAGTCAGGTGACTGCCATGAGACCAGAGTGAGCATCCCTCCTGCTGTTCCACACTCCTGAGAAAAGTCCCTGACTCTGGCTGGGTGTGGTGGTACTTGTCTTTGATCCTAGCACTTGGGAGGCAGAGGCAGGTGAATCTGAGTTGGAGACCACCCCGGTATACATTATGAGTCCCACACCAGCCAAGGCTATATAGTGAGACCCTGTCTTGGACAACAACAAAAAGACTCCTTGATCCCCCAGCCCCTCACAACTGGAGCTGAACCTAGGGCTTCCCACTTGGTAACAAGTGTTCACTGCTGAGCTATATTCTAAGTTCTACTCATTTTTTTTTTCCGAGATAGGATTTCTCTGTGTAGTTTTGGTGCCTGTCCTGGATTTCGCTCTGTAGACCAGGCTGGCCTGGAACTCACAGAGATCAGCTTGCCTCTGCCTCCTGAGTGCTGGGATTAAAGATGTGTGCTAGCTACCACTGCCCTTCTGTTTTACTGTTTTCTGTTTTTGATACAGGGTCTATGTTGCCCTGGCTGGCATGGAACTCACAGCAGTTCACTTGCTTCTGCCTCCTGAGAGCTGGTATTAAGGTGTGCACCAACACACCTATTTCTTGTCTTGAGACAAAGTCTCACTAAGTTGTCCAGGCTAGTCATGAACTCAACTCTGTAGCCCAGGCTGGCTTTGAGTGTGCAATCCTTTCCTCAGTCTCCTAACTAGCTGAGGTTACAGGCTTGGTTCAGAAGGAGACCAAGGCTAAGACTAGAAAAATCCTACAACTGAAGTCTCTTACTTACTTCACATTGCTCGTATGAGTATTTGAAGCAGTCCACCCTGGGGCAGGACCCGGGGCCTCATCCACTGTTGTTCCTCCAGTTCTCCACAGCAGTGTTCACATGTGTGCAAACGGGTTCACATCAGGTCTAACCTCACTTTGCTGCATCTGGAGCTCAGCAGATGGTGTGTGTGTGTGTGTGTGTGTGAAAGACTGATGCCCTGTTCTCTCCTCCCCGATTTCATGACTTCAAAGACACTGCTTCCCTGACCCCATAGTGACAACTCTGGCATCGGCTTTGGGCTGATTCAAAGCAGCAGATACTGAGCGCTGGTCTGGCTGTTTGTTCTCCGTGTTCTAGCCACCTATCTCTTAGGGTAAGCACGGGCATGCTGGAGACTCAGGGGCTACCAGGAAGAGCTAGCTCAGGCAGTCTCTGTCTTGTGGTTGGATTCAGAGGGCAGCCTACTGGTTGAATCCCTCCCCTGAGGACCGGGACTTCAGCTATGATCAGAGCAGACATTTTTTAGGGGTTTACAAGGAGATCAGGATAAGGTAGTAATAGGTTGGTGAACAGTTTGAGGACCAGAATTTGTTCCTTTAGTTTTGAGGTGTAAAGTACATCAACGTCCCATCCTTGACATCTGGTCCAGTGGCTTAGTTAACCAGTGTTGCATCTGTTGGGAAGAGCTCGGGCTCCCTAGAGTCAGCTCTTGCTCTGTAGCTCCCTTAGGAGCAACTGTCAACAGATCCAAGACTAAAGGGGCCCCAAGATTCAAAGACTGCTCCAGTCTACTCTGGGGTTTCCAGCTGTTTTTCTTGGCCAGATGATCACACCCATCGGGATGCAGATAGGGAGCAGGGAGCAGGAAGCAGGACAGTGAAGTCAGATGAACTAGAGAGGAGGCAGATCAGATGTTACGGAGGACATGAAAGTAAGCATCAGCGGCCCAAACACTGGAGAGAGAACACCCGGAGAGGCATCTTTTCAAGTGCAGGCTGTGCTGGGCATGGTAAGGTCCTAGCAGGTAATCCTCCGTTCCCCTGGAGACTAACAATCAGAATCCTTATTGTGGACTACATTCTTCTAGGGCTGGGCTGAAGCCTAGGCACACAGGCGCTAACATCTGGACCTGGGAACATGTCTGCCAACAAGGGCTGGTGGGTGCCACCTGAGGGTGAGGACAACCTGTCTGAGAAGTTCCTAAGGAAGACCAGGGAGTCTCCACTGGTGCCTATAGGTGAGTTGGGGAAGAACAGGGCTGGGGTGGATGCCTCCTCTGTGGGACTTCAAGTCTTTCTGTCCTCTTAAAGAATGAGGCACTGGTCAGAAAGTCAAGCGGCCCACCCCTGCACAAGGAACAAACTCTTACAATACAATGAAGGTGCCTGACGGGTGGAGGTGGCAGCTGACTGAATGCAAAGTACAAGGGTGCTAACAGCTCGATGGGGTCCGTACTGGGATCTGGGACTGTCCCAAGGTTTCCCTTCCAGGCTCTAGAATATGAAACCTGTACAAAGAGGTGCGACCCAGGAGTGGGTGGAGCAGCTGGGGGGGGTAGTCATGACAACAAACTGCCTGCACATGGAGGAGGGGCATCATGAGGGTCACAGGCACTTAAAAAAATGCCATAGAGGAAACTCAATATTCCAAACTCAGATGCATGAAATAATCTGCTGCTGGGTGGTGGTGGCACACACCTTTGATCCTAGCACTTGGAAGGCAGAGGCAGGAAAATCTCTGTGAGTTTGAGGTCAGCCTGGTCTACAGAGCAAGTTTCAGGACAGCCAGGGCTACAAAGAGAAACCCTGTCGTGAAAAACTTAAACCAAAAAAAAAAAAAAAAAAGAAATGAAAAAAAAAAAAAAAAAAAGTCTGCTTAGCTCCCAACCTGCAAGCCCAGAAGGGGCTAAGGGACCCTGGACTTGGACACAGCAGGCTCAGTGATTCCACTGTCTGCCCACAGGCCTAGGAGGCTGCCTGGTGGTAGCGGCGTACAGGATTTACCGGCTGAAGGCTCGGGGTTCCACCAAGCTGTCCATACATCTGATTCACACCCGAGTGGCAGCACAGGCATGTGCCGTGGGTGCCATCATGCTAGGTAAGCAGCGTGGTGGGCGTCAGAGGGAGAGGAGGGACAGAGTGTCCTCGGTTAACCGGTTCAAAGTTCAAGTCCCTGCTGCCCACACTAAAATCCTTGATGAATCCCTCCTCTGAGGCCTTTTCAGGCTTCCCCACTGGTCACTGTTGCTGGGCAATGGGACAGTACGAAGACAGCCTGCTTCATGAATTTTCCAGAGGTGAGAACCAGGAAGAAGCAGCAGCTACTTGTGAACTATGACTATGGGCTACTCCCTTTCACTGAGCCTCAGTTTCCCCATGCATAAGAACCACCTCTGGCTAGTCTACTCAGCAGGCTGCTTTGTGCAGAACAGACATCAAAGTGCCTATCCGTCTGGCAGCTGTTGGGGCCTGTGGCACACAGATGAGCAGGGAAGCTGGGTCTCAAGGACAAAGCTAAGGTAGAACCACTGAGCTGGAAGGGTGGGGAGGATTTAGTGTACTTCTCTTCCTTCTTCATGCAGGTGCCATGTACACAATGTACAGAGATTATATGAAGAGGGTGTCAGAGGATCCTGACAAGTAGAGGACTCCTGAGGTGGCAGGATGGCCCAATTTCCCAGCGGTCTCTATATGTGCCTAATAAAGCCATGTTGAAGAAAGTGAAGTGTCTTACTTGTGAGTAGAGCAGAGCAGAGCAAGAACCGTGGAGGCTGGAGGATGGCCAGCACAATGGGTGGGGACCAAAGGGCTCTGGCCCCAACTCAAGGGGGAGAGACTCAAGGTGCAGCAGTCTCCTAGGAGGACAGACCTCAGTTCCCAGGGACCAGGCATCCCGGTACCACCTCATGTGCAGCCAGAAGCAGGCTGGAACGGGAATGGGAAAGTGGGGGCTGGGAAGGGGGCCCTGAGGCTCATGGGAACACTGAATCAGACACAGGCATTCCTTCCACCATGGGCTGCTTCCCTAGGGACCCAGTCAGGAAGGCAGCTGCAGCTGGGAGCAGAGGCAGTAACGCCCATGGGAAATCACATACCCAGAATATAAGTGCTCAGATTAGACAGGCAGAGGCTGGGGTAAGGGTGAACGAAAGCAGCAACCAAGGCAGAGGTCAGAATGTTCTGTTCATTTACAAACCATGGCTAAGGTTGGACTTGTAAGAAATAAAAATTCCATGTAAATCCTGAAGACAGGCCCCCGGGGTTAAACACTTTCATCCTGTTCTCGTTCTTCTTCCCGGGGCCCAAGCTCCTCTGTTCCTTGGGAATGGAGCCAGGCAGAGGCCATAGAAGGATCCAGGAGGTCAGATGCCCCTTCCTCACTGGGACACTGGCATGGAGGTTTCTGGGTTGTTCAGAGGGGCCCATAGCAGTTCCCAGATGCTCACAGCATAAAGGCCCAATTACATGGGTCTCAGCTTGAGTCCAGAGCCGTAGGCATTGCAGGGAGCAGGAGCTGCCAGCCCCGGCACTCACATGGGGTAATTGAGTACAACGTCCTGTTTGGCGAGTTCTAGCAACATAGGATCATCGAAGAACTTGCTGATGCTCACATCTTCACTCAGGCCCTGTGGAGAAGGGATCAGACACTAGGGTGAGCTCCTCAGGAGGGGTAACAGAGCACAGGGGCATCCAGGCCTGTGCTTGATGGGGAGGAAGGCTGGTCAAGACTGTCTGAGAACTTGTGCCTTTAAGGTACTGTGACAGCTCCTCTGTTTCCTTTGGGTCCTAGGTCTGCTTACCCGAGGGACTGACCTTTCCAAACAGCAGTACACTACCCTCCAAGAGGAAGAAAGACCACACATAACTCCCATGGAGACCCTGGGGGTTGAGGGATGGCAATGGTCTAAAGAACACATACCTTCCTACGACGGGTTTTGATCATGAACTCCCGGGCCAGGTGAGGAGCTGGCTGGGGCTCCAAGGGGCGGATGACAATGCTCTTGTCCAGAGGATCACCAGGCACAATCTAGAATGCAAAGAGATTCAGGTAGTCAAGGCAGCTGCCCAGAGGATTCAGACCCACAAGCAGGAACCTTCTCAGGGCTGTGGAAGATCCTAGAGAACATCCTGGACAGAAGGGCAACTGGCAAGGAGGGCAGTCTGTTGACCTGGGAGGCCAAGTTGGCCAGGTTTCCTCACCTGCCAATGGTGGAAGACAGACAGGGAAAAGGCCTGCCCCTGGGTATGAGTGCGGAGATCAGTCTCGAAGCCGAAAGAGTCGATGGCTGGGATGAAAGCTTTGATTGTGTAGAGAGGGGAGCCTGGGATGGGTGCGTCCTGAGTCACATGCCCTCTGAGAGAGAAAGACAAAAGCCAAGGCCTTAGTTGTACACAGCCCCCAAGGCAAGGGGCAATGGGTCTTCTGGCCCCTCTGTGTATCTTAGCCCAGCACCATCAAAGAAGACGGATAAAACATGCTCTGCAGAGGGAACTGGCTTGGGGCTCTTAGCAGAAGCCACAGGAGCAGCTACCTCTGGAGAGAAGGAAAAGGCAAAGATACTGAATAGATGGGATCTTATGGACAAGCCCATCACTTCTTCATTTTAGAACTCTTCCAGGAGTGGGGGAGGGGGAAGAAGAAGAAATCCCAGCCATTGCCTATGATAAAGCTAGGGCCTGCCTCAGTTCTCTCCCACTTCCTTGTGGAAAACAAGCTCGTGGGCTTCTGGAGTGGAAAGATAAGGAGAGCAATGGCTGGGCACCTCCTCCTTCCCTCAGCAGCCAAGGGACTTCTTGCTCTCAAGTACCCTCCCTTAACAACAGGCTGCTCACCTGCGCCTGGCCAGGACTGTGTAAACAGCAGACACACAGTCTGCAGGGGCCTGGACCTCTACAAAGTAGTAAGGCTCCATCAGACGAGGAGTGGCCTGCAACAGAGCAAGACAGGGTTCAGTTTGAGGAAGACAGAGTGAGGACCTAAAGGGTCTCCGGACCTTCTGGATCCTTCTGTGGCCTCTGCCTGGTCCTCTACTTAATTTTCTGTCCAGGGAAGCAGACAGTTCCCTACAGTTCCACTCACCATGAGGAAGGCAGAGTAGACTACCCGCCTGGCTGTAGGGATGATCTGGCCTCCACCCCGATGGAGGGGTTCCTGGGCAACCACTGCATCCAGGATCTTAAACTTGACATTCCGAATCACTGAAAAGGAGATGGGAGAGCTGGGGCTAGTCACAGGGGCATGGCAGAACAGCAGGGTCACTTGCTACACTGAGGCCACAGTGCAGCCGCCCAAAGATATGATACAAATATCACATGACATTGGCAAGGCCAGCAGCAAACAGGTCAGCAGTTGAACACAGACTTAGCCTTTGACTCAGGCCGCCCTATGACAATGGAGCTTCCTTACAAGATTATGTGCTGGCTCTGAACAGTTGTTTCCTGGACACAGACCATGTTCTAGAAATTATATTTGGTCCCACGCAGTCTAGCATCACAAACCACTCCAACCTGATTACCTTCGTGTATCTCTTCTCAACACACCAAAGACAGGGTCTACTCAGGAATTAAAGAGCAAAATTGCTTTTCCTACTGGGTCCCAAAGATGGGAGGCCCATCCCTCGCTCATCACCTCATTCGGCTAGGGCAACTGTCCTGGGAATGGAGTCAGGAGGTCACTGGTGGACTTACGTTCATCGCAGAGCGGCCCCTCCCTAGTTCCCCACTGGAAACCTTGAACAATGCTGTCTTTCACTGAGCCCAGAAGTGCCTTGTCCACCTGCAGAGAAATATCAGGCCTCCTTAGCAGAAAGAAAAAAAGAAGCCTCCCAGCCTTCCACCAGTTTACTCTACCTCTGAGGGCAATGTGTCGTCCACTAGGATGTTTGGTCCTGTAGCATCAGGACCAAAGGCCCAGATGGAACGGGCAGCCAGCAGATCCCAGTCATACTTTGTTTGGAAGAACTCTCCCAGCTTTTTCCTGGAAGAAAGAGGAGAAAGTGGCTCCTGAGGCCATAGATCCTTCCTTTCTGGAAGACAGTAACCCACTCTGCCCACATCATATCCAGGACAACAGCAAAGAAGGATGGATGGCGTCAAGGGACCAGGCAAGGAAGCCGTAGTGTGAGCCCTGGAACCGGCGCCCTGCCTAACCTGTTCCAGGTGATCTGGACCACTTCATTCTCTATGTCCTCGGCCAGGCCCTTCTCAAGAGGCTCAGCAATCATGGTGATCTTGTTCCTGGTCAGAAAGGACAGGAGCAGTGAGAAGGGGTCACAGGATGAGCAGGGCAACAACACAGCCCTCTGAGAGTTCCAGAAATGGAAGACTTAGAGGCAGGGGGCAGCAAAGGGTACCCTGTCTTCTTTCATTTGTTTTGTGTTTAAATGTGTATGAGGAGTTTTGCCTGCATTTATGCACAGGCACCACATGTGTACAGTGTTCAAAGGAGCCAGACAGGGTGTTAGATGCCCTGGCCTGGGACTGTGAGCCACCATGTGTGTGCTGGAAAGAAAACTTTGGTCCCTCTGCAAGAGCAACAAGTACTTAACCAGTGAGTCGTGTCACGAGTCCCTCTGTCTGCTCTTTCTTGAAAGTAAGGCTGGGGATGGAGAGTGTAGCCTGGCAGGACAGCATGTTTTTAGCATGTATGAGGAGCTAGGCTCCACTTCCAGCACCCACTAGAAAAGAAAAAGCAGCCAGGTGGCGGCGGCGGCGGCGGCAGCTGCGGCGGCGGTGGCGGTGGTGCACACCTTTAATCCCAGCACTTGGGAGGCAGAGGCAGGCAGATGTCTGTGAGTTCGAGGTCAGCCTGGGCTACAGAATGAGATCCAGGGCAGGCACCAAAACTACACAGAGAAACCCTGTCTCGACAAAACAAAACAAACACCCAAAATACAAACAAACAAGCAAAAATAGTTAATACGTAGGGCAGATTTCCCAAAGCTGACGTGGAACCTAGGAAATTTTCAGGAAGACTGTCAGAGCAGAAAGGGATGCAGTCTTGAGTAACGTCGTGTATCTAAGCAGCCCCAACCCATCTCAGAAGTCTCTACTGCTACAAAAGCTGTGGTTGGAGTAGGGTGAAGTGAGTGTGGGAGAGGATGAGATGGTTAGTTCCAGGTACCAAGTACAGCGCTCCCAACTCCCATCATTTTTTCTTTTTTTCTTCTCCCCAAGACAAGGTCATACATTTAGCCCCAGATGGCTTCGAACTTACTATATAGATGGAGCTGGCTTTGAACTTGCAGCAATTCTCCTAGATTTAAACCACCATGCCCGTTTTTTGTTGTTGTTGTTTGTTTTGAGACAGGGCCTCACTATGTAGCTCTGACCCTGGAGCTCTGTATGTAGAGATCTTACCACATCTGTTTAAAGCTGTGTATACACCCCCCCCCCCCTTTATATAAAGAATCTCACATGGCCCTCAAATTTGTTATATGGTTGGGGCTGGCCTAGAACTCCTGATCCTCCTACTGCTCCCTCCCAAGTGATGGGTGTGCAGGCATTTGCCACCACACCTAGCTTCTTCCTTTGAGTATGTGTGTGTGTGTTTACATGTACGTGTGTGCAGGCTGATGTTGGGTGTCTTCCTTTCCACATACTCCCACCTTTTTTTTGAGATAAACACAATGAGTTCCAGGTCAGCCTGGGCTGCAGTGTGAGACTCTGTCTTAAAAAGACAAGACAAGTGCACAGAGTAAGGGGATTTTTCGTGGCCTTTTCCCATACACACATCGTTGTATTTGTTCATGTCTGTTTCTAGTGCTCGCTCTGCCTCCACCTCCTACTTACTTCTTATTGGGTGTTTCAGCAAAGCATTTGAGGGAGGATGTTTCTACCACTGTCTCACAGAATGTCACAACTGGGTCAGCCACCTAGGCAATGAGAAAAAAATCAAGGTAAATTGAGTTTTGTTGTAAGGACAGAGTTCTACCTAGGGAATTCTGAAGCACCCTTGCTCTTCCTTTGCATAATACCCCTAAGTGGCTCTGCAAATAGTAGGCTAAACTACCACACTACTACCAAAGAGCTAGGGAGCAGAGAAACTACTTCTGAATCAGGAGTAAATGGGGGCTCAAACCAGGCTCTAAAACTAGGGCTTTAATTATGGTCCATGGAAGTTTGTGATACCTGCTAGTCACTGAATAACCCCTGGTAGTATGACAGAAACAGTGCTAGAGACCGGTGAGTAGCTGCTCCATCCTCGAGCCCCAGCCCCAGGAGTAGAGGTAACTAAGAGGGCACCTGCCCAGTAACACAGGACCTTGGAGAGAATATGACTTGACCGGGAGACAGTGCCATGCCATGTGTGGTTCAAGATGCTAGGTCAAGACTTGGTGATAAGCCCTGAGAATCAGCTCCCCCATTCCATGACACTACCCACTCATTGGGTAGTTCTTTTCCTAATGAAGGGACTGTCTTAGGAGCCTTGCCTTTAAATGCATGACACTGAAAATGACTTAGTAAACAGGGTAAGCCCATTCTCTAGAATCTTCCTGACAAAGAGCAGCAGGAAGTGATTTCTACAAAAGGGTCCAGTGGGCATCCAGGGGCTGAGGGTCTGGTTACTTAGCCATTCCTCTGGAACTAGAAGCCAGGCTAAGGGAAGGGGCACCTTGATGTCGATCTCTGAGTACATCTTCCGCAGATCGTGCATCACACAGTCCAGGTAGAGCTCCCCAGTGCCCAGGATCACATGCTCACCAGACTCTTCTACCTGAAACACAGTAGCCCCAGCAGTCATGGCCCTCACTCTCTTGTCTTGGACATAGCAGATGTAAACAAGAATCGAGGCACTAGAGATGAAGATACCACAACTCGTTACCAGAAGCAGTGACCGTTTCAGATTTTTTTTTTTAACCCGAGACAGGGTTTCTCTGTGTAGCTTTTGGAGTCTGTCCTGGAACTCATTTTGGAGCCTGTCCTTGAACTCACAGAGATTCACCTGCCTCTGCCTCTCAAATGCAAGACAAGGTTTCTCTGTGTTGCCCTGGCTGTCCTGGAACTTGCTCTGTAGACCAGGCTGGCCTCCGACTCACAGAAATCCACGTGCTTCTGCTTCACAAGTGCTGGGATTAAAGGTTTGCACCACCACCACTGCCCAGCCTGTTTCAGCTCCTTAACAAGTTCAGTGGAGCTGGGCAGTGGTGGTGCAAACCTTTAACCATAGCACTTGGGAAGCAGAAGCACGTGGATCTCTGTGAGTTGGAGGCCAGCCTGGTCTACAGAGTGAGCTCCAGGATAGGCACCAAAAGCTACACAAAGAAGGGGCTGGAGAGATGGCTCAGTGGTTAAGAGCACTGACTGCTGTTCCAAAGGACTGGGGTTCAATTCTCAGCACCCACACCACAGCACATGACAGTCTGTAACTCCAGTTCCAGGGACCTGACACCTTCACACAATGCACATGAAATAAATTTAAATAAATACTTAAAAAAAAAAAAAAAAAGCTGGGCTGGAGAAATGGCTTAGAGTTAAGAGTACTGACTGCTCTCCAAGTCCTAGTTCAGTTCCCAGCAACCACATGTGGCTCACAACCACCTGTAATAAGGTCTGGTGCCCTCTCTGGTCATACATGCTGTATACATAATAAATAAATAAATCTTAAAAAAAAAAAAAAGCTACACAAAGAAACCCTGTCTCAAAACAACAAAAAATCGTGGAGAGCTAGGGCTAGTTCAGTGGTCAAGCATTTTTTCTGCATGACTGAGACCTTAGATTCAATCCTTTGCACCATCTACATCCCACCCCACATACCCCCCAAAAAAGGGAAGAAAAAACGCTGGGTGTGGTGGTTTGCCTGTAACCCCAGTATTCAGGTGGCAGAGGCAGGAGATTCACCCTGACCTTGAAATCAATTTGATTTGTATAGCTAGTTCTAGGTCAACCTATATTGCATAGTAAGAGTCTGTCCCCGCCAGGTGGTGGTGGCGCACACCTTTAATCCCAGCACTCGGGAGGCAGAGCCAGGCGGATCTCTGTGAGTTCGAGGCCAGCTTGGTCTACAAAGCGAGTTCCAGGAAAGGCACAAAAAACAAGACAAACAACTAAAAGTCTGTCCCCAAAATAAGAATGCAGAGGGCAATAGCGTCCCCAAGACCCCGGGACCATTTAGCCCAGTGCTGCTGAGTATGTTGTCACGGACTTGATTTCTACCTTGGCCATCCAGGTTAAACCCCAACCTTATATCCAAAAACATAAGCTAGCCCTTTAACTCTCCCTTCCTGCCTCTCAGAAACAGTTTGGTGGCAGGTTCAAGAGTGTACAAGGATCAGCCACTTTTGTTTTTTAATTTTTTTAAATTTATTTATTATGTATACAGAAGAGGGCGCTAGATCTCATTACAGATGGTTGTGAGCCACCATGTGGTTGCTGGGAATTGAACTCAGGACCTCTGGA
The DNA here is from genome assembly GCF_004664715.2 of Peromyscus leucopus. Classification (NCBI taxonomy): domain Eukaryota; kingdom Metazoa; phylum Chordata; class Mammalia; order Rodentia; family Cricetidae; genus Peromyscus; species Peromyscus leucopus. The sequence goes on along the minus strand of NC_051086.1, from coordinate 89,600,343 downwards.
AGAGTAGTCGGTGCTCCTAACATCTGAGCCATCTCTCCAGCCCTGTTTTAATTTTTTGTTATGAAGCATGTGGGTGTTTTGTCTGCATTTGCATGTGTGCACCACATGCATGCCTGGCACCTGTGGGGCCAGAAAGAGCTTCAGATCCCTTGGAACTCGAGTTACAGATGGTGATAAGCAGCCAGTGCTCTCAGCTGCTGAGCCATCTCTCCAGCCCTGGCTATAGCCCATAGTGGCATCCGACTCCCTGTGTAGCTGAGGTTGACCCTGAGCTTTCTGCACCCTCCTAACTCCACCTTGCACATGCGGGGATTGCAGGGGTCCACCACCACACCTGGTTCTCATTTTTCTAGAAAACCAATTCAAACTGGGTGCCTCTTAAGGAATAGTCTATCTAAAGTCACCTGAGGAAACACGCACACTCCAGTTTTGTCTAGCCCTTAAATGGTAACGGGTGGGCACTGTCCATGAACCAGGCTGTGGGAAGCAACAGATCAGGAACACCTCCTGAGTGCCACACAGTGCCACACAGCAGTTAGCTGGGGTGGGCATGGCTTGGCAGCTACTCCAGGCCTCGCACATACCTTGGTGGTGAGCGATGGGTAGCTCTTGTTGACCTTGCGCAGGCCGTCAAGCATCTTGGGTAGCTCTGAGGGGTTGACCGGCTCCACAGCAATCTTGATAACAGATGTGGTATTGAATTTCAAAGGCCGGAAAATCTGAGCCTGAGATCCAAAACACAGAAGAGTGAGGCCTCAGGGGTAGACAAGAAGGCCCAGGCCTAAGGGAGAAGCTGAAGTCTTGATTCCTCAACCAAGTACCATGGTACATCTGGGGCTCAATTTAAAGGACCATTTGCTCCAGGCATTTTGGCACAGCACTGGGAAGAACAAGAAGCATGTCTCCTAATTCCTAGAATGTGGCAGGGTGAGGATGCATGCTAGGGACGAGCCAAGAAGTAGCAGTGACTATGGATTAGGACCTTTTGAGTTTCAAAGCTTGTTGGCTCATGTGGCTACGGTTCCCTGTGCCCTTCTAGCTCAGTGTGCTCCCTTTCAGGAACACTACCTCCTCATTGCCTCGGGGTTCAGTTATAGTCGCTGTCTTCACGATCGGCTGATCAACACCTTCAATCAGAACCCAGTTGCCAGCAGGAACACGATTCACCTCAATGTGGTACCTGGAGGAACATCCAATAAACGGGCATAGAACTTAATCAGAGCATTCACTCCATAAAAACGTACCAAGCATCTGCAGGAGCAGAGGTGAATCACAGATCCACTCTAGCGGGGAGAGATGTGATGAACAATCACATAAGCTCACAGGACAAGTGCTGTGCAGCGTGTCGTGTATGAGGATGGAATGGGAAAGCTTAATTCCCAGTGGAGACTCCTGGCAAAATGCCACTGCCTGGTGGACCTCTGTGCATTAGAGGCTAGCCTGGTCTACATAGCGAGTTCCAGGAAAGCCAGGGCTAATTTAGTGAGACCCTGTATCACAAAACAAAAAATAAAAAATAATAAAAATAGCTATCACCTAAGATTTATCCAATGTAAGGGACTGCCAAAACATAGATCCTTTCATTTGTGAGATCTTCAATTTTCTTCTGCCTTCTAGAGAGAAGGGTGGATTTGGAGAAGGGAAAGGGGTCATCGCTGAGGCACAGCAGCCACATTACCAGCAGGATTGCTCTGGTTCTGCTTGTTACCTGAGAGGACAAACCGCCCAGAGGCCCAAGCTAAGTCTGATTCAACAGACAGGGATGCTCCAGGGACTCAGCCAGAGACAGTGGATGTACAGGAACAACTGCTTTTGGGAAGAAAGCTGAAGAGTAAGTTAAAGGACAGAGAAGAGATGAAAAGTGGGTAAGAAGAGAGATGACCCAGCAGCTGAGAACATTGGCTGCTCTTCCACAGGACCTTAGTTTGATTCCCAGCACCTACATGGAGGCTCACAACTATCTATAACTCCTGTTCCAGGGGATCCAAAAACCTCTTATGGCCTCCTTGGGCACCAAGCATGTAGGTGGTGCACAGACATATATGCAGGCAAAACACTCATACACATTAAAAAGGAAAGAAAGAGTAAAAATAGAAATCTTACTCAAAAAGGCTTCACTCCAGACACCCAAAACTCAAAAGGAGAGATTCTAACATTCCAACAGGAGTCACCCTTCAGCCCTGGCAACCTTAAGAACTAGATGTCCACAGATCCGCCAGGAAGGGGGGGAGGTTGTGGAATATTCCTTTACACTGTGTGAATATATGTCATTGTGACTGGTTTAATAAAGAAGCTGATTAGCCAGGCAGTGGTGGTGCACGCCTTTAATCCCAGCACTCGGGAGACAGAGGCAGGTGGATCTCTGTGAGTTCGAGGCCAGCCTGGTCTACAAAGTGAGTTCCAGGAAAGGCGCAAAACTACACAGACAAAGCCTGTCTTGAAAAACCAAAAAAAAAAAAAAAAAAAAAAAAGCAGCTGACTGTCCTATGGTTAGGCAGGATAAGGTTAGGCGGGAGAACCAGACTAAGACTAAGAGAATGCTGGGAGAGGAAGAGCAGTCTCAGGATTGCAAGGAGGGACATCTTACTCTGCACTTTACCAACCAGGGAGCTGAGTTTCCTAGGATTCCTTTTAACACCTTGCCACAGTACCAGGAAAGAAGCCTACATATGTCCTTCTAAGCTCTGGTCAAGAGTGCAGTACCTGGCGACGGAGATCCAAAGGCGGCCCACAGTACATATCTGGGAGTCTTCCTCATCTTCCAGAGTGTAGTTCTCCCCCAGCACCTTCACAGGCTGCCCAGCATGGATGGTGCCGCTCAGCACCCGGCCAAAGGCATGGAACTGAACTCCATCGTCTGTGCTGTACATCTTAGTAGTGTGGCACATCAGGGGACCCTGGCAGAGGGACAGAGGACAGCTCTAAACACACACAGCCTGAAGGTAGTGCACCTCCCGACAGTAGCTGTGAGGAGAGAAGCCGGACGAAGGAGGATATGGACTGCTGGAGAAACTCCAAACTGTGTGTTACCCCTCCCTCTGTGAAGGGCCTACAGGAGATTCGGACACAACAAAGATACAAATGAGACAACCAAGCCAGATAGGTGGTCCAGGCTGGCAATCCCAGCAGGAGGGAGGCTGAGGCATGAGGGCTCCCAAGAGTGTAATGCCAGCCTGAGGGAGAGTGAAAACCTATGCCATAAAACATGCTCCCGGCCAGGTGGCGGAGGAAAAAGAAAAAAAAAATGTTCCCTTACATCTGGGTCACAGTCACTCATGGCCTCGCCAAGGTCGGAGTCCACACCGCCAGTGTAGGTATGCTCAATCTTGGGTTTGGCGCCCACTTTTGGAGATGGAATGTGCTGTACACACATGTCCACAAAGCCTATGGAGGGAAAAGAGGAAGCCATTACTGCCACATTCTTATAGGGGAAGTGGACGGGAAGTATGAACTCAACATGGAAGCTAACACTTCTAGGGAAGTCAGTTTCCTCTGAGAAGAAACCACACACTTCTGGAGTCACACTGATGTCAGAGAATTTTAAGATTTCAGAGGGACATAATTCCTTAAAATCCAGCTGACAAAAGTTTAAAGACTCAAACACTCCATGGCCACAGAGATCCATGCTTTTACTGAACCCAAGTCTTTACTGAGTGCTGACACTGAGCCTATGTTTACTTAGGACAGGCCTCAGTTGATTAGCCCGCCCTTTGAGAAACACTGCATGTTTCTACTCAGTAAGGTACCGTTTCCCTAACAGATTAATAAGCCAAGAAACAGACTGCTCATTCGGACACTGGGATTGGTAAAATCTTTTTTCTTCTTCAGTCTGAAGATCAAACCCAGATGTCTACCAATGAGCCACAGTCCTAGCTTCAAGTGTATCCTACCTAGCTTTGACGGGTGTCCAGTGTCTTCGGACCGATGCCCAGTCCAGAGCTATTGTCACCTTTAAAGATTCAGACACCTAACTCCAGCAGACTTAGAATCAATGGTTGCTGAGGACCTCTGCCTTGCCCTCTACTACTCACACTTTGAGATCAGTTCTCACTCTATGTAACTCGTTGGACTGGAAGTCCCTGTGCAGACTTGGCCGAGATCTGTCTGCCTCTGCCTCCCGAGTACTGGGCTTAGACATGCACCATCATGCCCTGTTTCATAGCTATTTTTTTTTTTTTTTTTTGGTTTTTCGAGACAGGGTTTCTCTGTGTAGCTTTGTGCCTCTCCTGGAACTCACTTGGTAGCCCAGGCTGGCCTCGAACTCAAAGAGATCCACCTGGCTCTGCCTCCCGAGTGCTGGGATTAAAGGCGTGCGCCACCACCACCCGGCTCATAGCTATTTTTTAAGACATCACCTTGCTTTGTAACTCAGGCTGCCTGGAAAGTGCTATGTAGCCCATGCTGGTCTCAAACCCATGACAATCTTGCATTAGTCTACCAAGTGCTGAGCCACCATTTCTGGACACTTGTTCTTATTTATAGACAAAAATCAGTCACAGAAGAAATAGGAAGTCTCCCCTGGTCCCCCTGAAAGCTGTAGGTCAGAATCAAAACTCAGGTCTTCACATGTGTGGTGGTGCACGTCTTTGATTCCAGTACTTAGGAGGCAGAGGCAGGCGGACCTGTGGGTTTGAGGCCAGCCTGGTCTACAGAGTTCCAGGACAGCCAGGCCTGGATATCGAGGGCCCAGCTTCAAACACACAGAAATAAGCTCAGGTCTCTCCTCAGCTAGCTCAGTGCTCCTGCTGCGCTGGTATCAGCTTCCACAGAACAGAGGAAAACAGCTCAGCAGACGGAAGGGGTTGAATCCAAGCCCCTGTTAGGACATTATGAAATGCCCCCCACAGGCTCCCATTTGAACTCTTGGTCTCCAGACAGGGGTTCTGTTTGGGGAGGCTGCAGAATCTTGAGGAGGTGGGCCTAGCTAGAAGAAGTAGGTAACTGGGAAACAGGTTTTGAGTTACAGCCTGGCTCCAGTTCCTGGTCTGTGAAGATGTAAGGAGGTCTGGCTCCCACTCTCACCACGCGAACCCCTCCATGCCTTCCCCTCCATGATACTGCACCCTATTAAAGCACAAGCCCAAACCAGCTGTTCCTGTCAGGTGTCTGTCACTGTGATGGAGAAAAGCAAACATCTCATGAGGCCTCACCTGTGCCTTCCCTGCTACTCCACATCCCTGGGCATCCACTTCCCGGCTTTGACTCCAGTAAACCCACCAGAGCCCATGGCCTGCACCCATCTTCTTCACCTGCAGGACCCTCTTGATAGGGGAAGTCTAATTCCTTTTTCCAACATCAGAAACAACTACAGAAAACAGCTGGGAAAGGCTGCTGTAGCTAGTTCACACGCCCTCCCAACTCTGCTGTCTGCAGGGGAGCTTCCAAGGTAAGCCGTGGGAGAACACAAGAGGCTGCTGTTGTTGTTGTATGTTTTCTGAGGCATCATGTGGCACAGAGTGTCCTGTGAACTCCTGATCTAACTGCCAAGTTGTAGGACTGCAGGTGTGAACCATGACTGCCAGATGAGGAGAGTAATGTTAAGGGCCTTGAGCTATTTATTACCTGTGAACTCGCCAAAGAACTTTTTGCAGACCAGCCTGAGCAGAGGGCGGATGTTCAGCTTTAGCTCCTCCTTGGTAAGGTGGATGCCAAGTTCGTCCAGGGTCCTTGGCAGGCTAGTGTCCACATCACCCACCACCTGTGAGATAGAAGGCACTGGGTCAAGCTCTGTAATGACAGCCCTAGTGAGGCATTACACACAGAGGGAAAGCCAAAGAGAAACCTTACGAGCAGTCTTCTACAGGGAGGGCGCCTGGCAAGAACAGTTTGGTTGGGAGGAGTGAGTCTATGCTACCTAGCCTTCAGGACTGAAGCTGACCTGGTTAAGTCTCCACATCCCCCACAAACTAAGCATTCAACTGGATTACCACTAGTGCTGCCCCCTGGTGTCTGACAAACAGCATGGAGCCCACTCAAGAATCTTTTACTCCTCCTACTTAAAGACTGCCCAGATTTAGAGGCTCATACTGGAAGGAACCAAAAAAGGCCACCTGTCAGGACAGGGCCAAACTAAATCATCCTCTGCAGACTCAAGGTCTCTCTACGGAGGCAGATTCTGTAAATTTCTTTTATTAATCCATTCCAGCCTGACACGAGATACTAAGTGTTTTTTTTTTAGCACTGATAAATTTTAGTCATTATTTTATTCTATTGCTGTTTTTCTCTTTTGTGGGTGGAAACGGCCACACACATTGTGTGCATGTTATCATACGTATGTGTGTCCACTGGATACAGCACTGATTAAACACCTCCATATTTTATTACTGTCTTGGAAGACAGCTTTTGTTTGTTTGTTTGTTTTTGAGATAGAGTTTCGCTGTGTAATAGTTCTGGCTATCCTGGAACTCACTTTCTAGACCAGGCTGGTTTTGAACTCACAGAGATCCACCTGCCTCTGCTTCCTGAGTGCTGGAATTAAAGGTGTGTGCCATCACTGCATGGCTACAGATTTTTAATAAACAGTTGATGATGGGGCTGGGAAATGGGTAACATGCAAGCTGTACAGGCACGAGGACCTCAGCTGGGATCAACACCCACATAAAAAGCTGGGCAAGCCTGCATACAAGTCTAATCCCAGCATTGAGAGGGGGAGACAGGGATTGTAGAGGCTCACTGGCCAAGCAGTTCATCAACTGGTGAGCTCCAGATTTAGTGAATGACCCTGCCTCAAAAAAACTAGGTCAGCTGCTAAAGAGGAAGACACCGGACACCAACCTTTGGCCTAAACACATGCATGCACAAGCATCAGCAGCTGCCCATGAACATGCACCCCACACAGAGACCCCTGGGACCCATCAACACAAACTAAAAACAAACAAGTGATGACCTAGCAGATTTAAAGCACACCTGAAGCAGGTGGCCCAACACTCACCTGAGCAAGGATTTTATAAAGAGGCTCCAAGATAAACTCCACAAAGCTCCTCTGGGAGCTGCTGGTTGGAGCCTTTTTTGTGAACTTTCTCCTAAAGAGAAAAAGAAGTGTGAGTGACCAAGGAGGGAGAATGTGACTTATCCCAAGGGTACATTGCCTAAATTCTGCATCTGAGTAGAAGCCAAGCAGACGGAGGACTCTGTGTGATCACAGTTTCCAAACGGATTCCTGAGGACTCATGACTATGGCTGTCCTGAAGGTCTAACCTGGCTTTGAAGACCTAGGGGGCTGGAGTGGGGGGGTGTCTTCCTCCACTACAGCTCACGATGCCAAGCATTCAGAGTTGCAGAGAGATGGCGGTTCATGCATAAGATAAAAGTAGGTTTTAGCCTCAGAAACTCATGTCGTTACCAGGAAAACAAATCACCAGTCCACAAGAGTAACGCCCCACATGACACTTACGTCTTAGGATTGAAGTAGATGTCACCCCAGAGTCTTTTAGCAAATTCCTGGTAATTAATGTCACCTATAGAAAAAGGCACACAATTACAATTTTCCTGGAACAGTGTAGTGCAAAATTCTGTTTTAGGTGCTGCATGTTGTTAAAGCTCCCTCCTCCCAAGGTCCAGACACTCCTTCTAATCAGGCAGCCAGACGCTGAGGCACAGAGTGAGACAGGACTGGTCCACAGAGGACAAGGCTGCAGCAGAGGCATCTTCCCAAGTGCAAGGGTCCTGGGCCTAGGAGTATGGCCTGTGTCCTCCTGAGGGACATCTCCAGCCCTGGCTGCAGTGACACCCATCCTTTTTGCAATCCATGTGCCATCTAGCTGCAATCATCATGAGGTGCCACTGAATGGAGCCCTAATCCCCAGGAGTCTCCAGTCCTGGAGAAGAAACACTAGAGACACTCTTTTAAAAAAATTATTACTATTTTTTTTTTTTTAAGGAAAAGTCTCACTGTGTAACCCTGTCTGGCCTGGAACTCACACGTAGACCAGGCTGTCCCCAAACTCAGAGACCTGCCTTCCCTTACCTCTTCAGCATACCCTACTGGCATGCAACACAACTACCTGCCTCATCTTTTACCAATTAGTATTTTCAGTTTAACTGCAATGTGAAATTCGATCAGACTGAAGCAAGCAGCCGTGGCTTTTAAAATTCATGCACTTCTGAGTCTGGGGCGGGGAATATAACGTAGTGACAGAGCGCCTGCCCAGCATGTATGAGCCCCTAATTAGGGTTCATCTCTAGTTTTACAAAACAAAAAAATCCTTTGAGCACAGAGCTCCTGAAGCATTCAGTTAGAGAACTGAGAACACCAACCCCTAGATAGTTCTGTTCTGATGTCAGGCTGTCCCCTTACCTTGGACAGCAAAGGAAACACACTCTCCTTTCCCAAAGGCCACATTCCCTCCAGACTTTTCTTTCTCATTGCAGCTACTGCTGCATTTCAAACTAGGGCCAAACCCACTCCTCCCCTTCTGCCAGCTATAATGTTCTCCTTCCAACTCTTCAGACACTGTATTTTTCATTTTCACTTTTTAAAAAGAGTCTCATGGAGCCCAGGCTGGCTTGAACTCACTAGGTAGCCAAGGATGACCTTGAACTTTGGATCCTCCTGCCTCTCCCCGCAAGTGCTGAGACTATGTGTGTACTACCATGTCTGGTTTTACTGAGGATCAAACCCAGGCCTCCTGCATGCTGCATACTCTGCCAACTGAGTCCCACCCCTGCTCCTTCTTTCCTGCTTTACCAATACCCAAACTTCCCTTCCCCCGTGAACTGTCCCACCTGGCTATGCCCTTTAGAGCTGCTCTTACAGTGTGGTACAATCACCACTGGACCGAACTTGGAGTGCAGGAGACTAAATCCAGGGCCTCACGCTTGCCAGGCAAGTGGTCCACCACTAAACTATCCTCTCAGCTTCAACGGCTTCTTAAATAGTTGTAAGACGACTATGCATTGTGATGCAGGCTTGTAATCTTCAGCAGACTGAGGCAGGAGGATTCCAAGTTCAAGGTCAGGGCAGGAAACCTAGTGAGACCCTATCTCCCAAATGGGACAAATTCTCAACACCTGTAATAAAGGGCCTACCATTTCAAGGTTTAATACGTGCTTAATCAAAGAGTGAGCAGATACCCTTCCTATTCCTCTCCTTTCCAATCTCAGAGAACAATAATCCATATTCATAATCCTGCTTCTGAATACTGACAAAATACCAAACAGGCATTGTTCCCTGAAGGCCCTGTCCTTCATCAGCTCTGCAACCACCACCACAATCTTTAATAGCAGCTCCTAAGTGCCAACAGAAGCAAGTACCTGGAATCTCAAGCCCTCCTCCATCAGGCCCCAACACTATCTGTCTGGTTTTGCTATATAAGCACCCTGCCAATTACATATACACTCAACTTTTGTGTTTTTTTGAGAAAGCGTCTCATGTCGCTCAGACTGACCTTGAACTCACAATCCTCTTGCCTTCCTTGATTGCTGGGATGGCAGGTGTAGAGCACCATGCCTGAAAATGGTCTTCTAGTAGTTGCCAATAGACCTTTTCCCCTTGGTGGCACAGTGCACCGTTGTCTGCACAGGCCAAGAACAATGACACCTGCCTCCACTGGCCCTCTTCCAATCTTGCAAGCCTGACGTGCTTGGCTCTCTACTGTCTACCTGTCAAGCCCTATCTTTTTCTTTAGCCTGTCCTGCTGGAAGGTCACAAGCACGGCTCCCCTCCTTCCTTCAGCTATACCTGACAATAACAGCTACTCAGCTCCAGCTTCCACTACAACCTTATGGTGTTGTTCACCATGGTGGGATTCTGACTCCTCACTGGAGGAAGTTCCTAGAAGTCGGAGCTTATTCACCATATCTTCTCACCCACCATGCCTTGTGGCGCTCCACTGACAATATACCGCCAACAGATTCCAGGGTCCCAACTCCAGCAGCAAGTTCTGTGATACACGTAAGTAATTATGTAAAATAATTACACATCACATATGAAAAGTGAGGCCCAGGAGCCCATGATCTTGAACATTCCCTTCAGTGCAGCCTTTCCACATGTGCCTATGTGGCTTTCCTAACACTGTGGGATTACACAAGAGCCCAGGGCCAGTGCTCCATCCACTGATGGTGGGGCCAGAGGATGAGCAACTGTTGTGGAACGGTCTTTGTACACTGTGAACATGTATTACTCTCATTCGTCAATAAAGAGCTGACTGGCCTATAGTTGGGCAGCAAGAGATTGGGTAGGAGAGCCAGACTAGGAGGATGCTGGGAAAAAGAAGGGCCGAGTCTTGGGGGTTGCCAGCCAGACACAGAGGAAAGTAGGATTTGTATGAAATGAGGTATCTATGAGTTGAGTCATACGGTAGAAATTATATAAGAAATATGGGTTAATTTAAGTTGTAAGAAATAATTAGTAACAAGCCTAAACTATCAGCTGAATATTTATAAATAATAATAAGGCTCTGATTTGAGAGCGGCTGGCAGGAGAGAGCTGATCGGCTGTCCTGACGAAAAAGTCTGCCTACAAATGGCACCCAACGTGGGGCACCTACATCCACATAAAACCTGAGAGAGCTTAGGAAACAGTTCTAGACACAGAAATGGAGCCAGGCACAGCTTCCTAGTCTCATTCATGTCTCTCATTCCAGCCTCAAGGCAGAGAGGCTTCTCCCAGCTGCTGCCTTGGGACTTGAGCCGCCAGCCTGAGCCCTGACAACACACCATGAGCTAAGCCCCTTGGTGGGTTCCCAGTCTCTCACACAGGCCGTAGTACAGAGGCATCTCCTGGAAGCTGCCTGCAGGAAGATCCAGCTGCCATACACTACCAGCTAAGCCACACCTGGCAGCAGCTGACATACCAGTTTAAGATTCGGCTGACATACCAGATTTAAGATTTGTCTCATATGATCAAAAAACAATATAGATGCTTGGTAAAAACAGATCCAGACAGAAAAAAAGCCTCTAAACAGGTTATAGTGTGTTTAAAAATATACACAGGAGTGGGAGAAGAATGAGAGTATATACAGTCATAGAAGAAAAAGATAAAGTTTTCAAATAATAAAGTCCTTAAACGGAGAGTAAAATAATATAAAAAAACTACATAAATATGGGAAATAGAGTCTAGATCCTATATGCTACTGTATTGTATTTAATTTTTTTGACTACTAAGAGACATTGGATTATAAAAGCTGCAAGATTAAATCAACCTATATATTTTAAAAATATCTTGACTTCAAAATTGAAGTCAAAAGGTGCATCACTTTGGGAGAGAGGTTACGCTTTTTTCCCCACAGGAAATGAAAAGCCATGGATTCATCCCAAGTTTAAAAAAAAAAAAAAATCAGGTTTGATCAGAAAAGACCCCCTGAAATCCTGGCTACAGACATTACCTTTAAAAGTTTATGTATTTTCAGAACAAGGGGACCAAACACCAATAAAAACAGATGGCCCAGGTGATCCAATGTTTCAAAATGCCTGTTACAGTCTTCTCAAAATTCTATATCCAAAACAGCTTCAAGGCAGCTGGCTGAGATGGTCCAACCTCCCAGACTACTCCAGCTGGGACTTCATTTTTATTCTAATTTTCTCAAGGTTCCCCCAAAGATACCAGCACCCCCAGACAACAGAAAGTAGTCTAGAGAACAACGCCCACATTCCCAAAATATTGTTTATGGATATTTGTTACCATTTAAGGGGGGCTTGGTTACAAGTTGTTATTGGTAATGGTCAGAAAAAAAGCTGAACAAAGATTAGATTCAGGGATCCTGTCAGTAGAGTATGAGACCCTTCATCTCAGGGTCGTGGGTTCAAGTTCCAAGTTGGGTGCCAGGTGAAGCATTTATCTAACTATTATTTATCAATAAAAAGTTGGGAGTCAGATATCAGGGTAAGAACCTGAATGATCAGGAAAGCAGAGAAGCTATCAGTGACCTCCTTTCTCTTCCATTCCTCAATCCAAAGGGGCCAAGATCCTCTCTCAGCCTCGTCTTACTACGTCCTGTCTCCTATCTGTCCTCAGTCCTTAAATACCTCTGTGGCTAATTTTGGTCATCTAGTGGCTAGCTCTGCCCTCTGACTCAAAGCAAACTTTGTTAGAATGTGATTAAGACATCACATCACACAAGTAACCATTTCTCACAAGGCTCAGGGCCTTCTGCAAATAAGAAATTATGCCATCTCAGCCAGCTATGATGAGGTACAAGTTTGAGGCCAGGCTGGGAGACATGCTGAGTTCCAGGTCAACCTAGAATACAAAGTGAAACTAAAGAAAAAAAAACCCACAAAAACATAAAGAAACTGAAGCATAGCTACCTTATGATTCAAGAAACCTTTGATTTTGCTTTTCATGTTGATACAAAGGACATTGAAACACACAAACTTCTTTTGGAATTCTTATCACTTCAGTTTTATCCATTGTCCCTCTACCCATTCAGCCATCCATCCATTTATTTATTTAGGTGCTAAGGATAAATAAAGCCCAGAGCCTCTTGCACACTTAGTACATGCTACCTCAGGCTCCACACTTAGTTCCATCCACCCATGGTTTGTTTACAACTGAAAATAATCAACAGCACTGTCTAACAGCATTAAAGTGCTCACGGTTCCAATGATGAGTTGAAAAGCAGATGTCTGTATGTAATACTGTTTTAAAAACAGATTTATTTTTATTGTATGTGTATGAGTGTTTGTCTGCAAGCATATATGTGCACCATATAAATGCAATGTCCATGGAGGCCAAAAGAGGGCATCATATTCCCTGTAACTGGAGTTACAGACAGTTGTCAAGTGGGTGCTATGAATTGGACCCAGGACCAAGCCAGTATCTCCTTCATGAATAATAAAACAGCAAAGCAGGGACCATAACAAAACTGTAACAATGGTTATGGCAAAAATATCATAGGCAAAGCCAGGTAGTGGTGGTGCACACCTTTAATCCCAGCACTTGGGAGGCAGAAGCAGGTGGATCTTGGTGAGTTCAAGGCCAGCCTGGACTACAGAATGAGTTCCAGGACAGCCAGTACTGTTTTACAGAGAAACTCTGTCTTGAAAAAACCAAAAAAAAAAAAAAAAAAAAAAAAAAAAAAAAAAAACCCACAGGCAAATCTGTCTATCTAATCTATAATCTATCTAGTCTATCTAATCTATCCTCAGGATATAGTAGAATGTTTGCCTAGCTTTTGAATTCAATTCTAGGCACTGCAAAAACAAAACAAAACAAAAAACCCTAAACAGTACAAGATAAAAAAAGCACCAAGAACAAAAGCAGCACCCCGAAACAGGCAGGAGAGAAGAGCTGTGGTGGACTACTATCCACCAGGGTTTTTTTTTTTACTTTTTCTTTTTTTTTTAAAATTTTGTTTTTGTGGTTTTTTTCTTTAAAATTTTAAAAAGTATTTATTTACTTTATGTATGAGTGCTCTATCTGCATGTATGCCTTTATGCCAGAAGATGGCACCAGATCTCATTATAGATGGTTGTGAGGCACCATGTGGTTGCTGGGAATTGAACTCATGACCTCTGAAAGAGTGGCCAGTGCTCTTAACCACTGAGTCATCTCTCCAGACCCATCTATCAGTTTTGAGACCTCTGACATGGCTCGTCTCCCCAGCTCCAACATCAGGGTAACAACAACCCTCTATAGAAATCTCACATTGGCACACAGGACTCTCACAGCTCCTATGAGAATGAGAGTTAATCAGCGAGGCAGAGATGGAAGCCAGAGAGTCCACTGGGTAGGGAAACTGGTCCCAGGGATATGGTGTTGAGGCTCTAGGAATCCATAAATTCATTTACTAGTGCCTGCCAGGGAGGCTTGTAAAGGCTAACTGCAAATCCAATATGCATTCTCAATGAGGCCTATCACATTTCCATGTGCCTAGAGATGGCTGGAAAGCTAGCAAGAAGCACCAGCAGTGAAAGTCTGTCCACCCTGGAGAAGAACTGACAGTGCTTTGTGGGCATCGGGAATTCCCCTCTACAAATCTCTAGGAGGTCTCACTCAAGGAGGGATGTTTATTTCTAAAATGAGCTCTTTTTCAGACAGGGTATCCCTGTGTAGCCCTGGCTGGCCATAAACTCAGATCTGTCTGTCTCTCCTTCTGAGTGCTGGGATTAAAGGCTGGCACCATCACACCTGTTTTCTTCCTAATTATTCAAAAATTGTTGTTATATAGAGAGGGTAGAAAGATGGCTCAGTTGCACAGAGATCACTGGTCTTGTAGAAGACCAGGGTTGAGTTACCAGCACCCACATAAGACGGCTCACACCCACCCGTCTTCTGGTTGCAAGGGATCCCACGTCCTGTTATAGCTTCTAACCTTAACATTCTCTCTCTCATCTTAAAAGGAGGCTGGAAAGACGGTCCAGAAGTTGAAAATACTTGATCTTCCAGAGGATCCAAGCTCACATGGCAGTTCACAACCATCTGTAACTCCAGTTCCACACGGGATCCCAACACTCTCTTTTGGCCTCTGTGGGCACTTGTACACACACACACACACACACACACACACACACACACACACACACACACCAAAAATATTTTTTTTTTATCTTAAAAAAATATTGTCTAGAAACAACTTAGCCTGAAGAAAGGATTTGAGGCCAAAAGGAGCCCCAAATGTGACAGCAACAAGTGATGAAGTATTCCCCCCAACCCCAGCACAGGATATGACAGGAAGCTAATTTCTGAGCCGTTCTGCAGGACAGGGGACACATGAGTGGGGAGCTGGCGACGGCAGCAGGCAGAGCTTACCAAAGGTGTCAGCATAGATCTTGGCAAAGGAGCCCAGTGTGAAGCAGATGCTGTACTGGGAGCTGGAGAAGCAGACGTTGCCCAGGAGCGGGGAAAGGATCAGGTTCTCATCGGTGGAATACATGCTGAAACAGAGACTGCTGTGAGCCAGGGCCAGGCTTCGAGGTAGCCCCGATGCCAGATTCTGCTGCATCACTAACATGCTGCCAAAAGGAAGGGTGGTAACTCCCCATCACAGTCTTCATTCTCCAGTCTCAGGAGGTGCTGCGTAAGATTCTTAAAACTGCCAAAAGCCTGGTCAAGAACATGACGTGATGAAGCTGTTCCCTTATTCCTAATAAGCTGATGTCCCAGAGCTGGGGAGTCCTGTAGTCTTGAAAAAGCTAACGACACAGGACAGACTAGGGAAAACCTGCAGGATAGATAAAAACCTCTGAACGAATGAAGCTAATGTGATCACAGAGGGATACATTTAGGAGACATCTCAATTCCAACACAAATGGTCACATAAAGGAATGGGTCATGCAAGCCTAGCACTCTCAAGGCCCTGGGTTTGAGCCCCAGCACCCATTAAACTAGTTGTGACAGCTTAGCCTTTTATCCCAGCACTCAGGGTGTGTGTGTGTGGGGGGGGGGGTCAGAAGCTCAAGGTCATCCTTGGCTCTATAGGAAGTTCCAGGCAGGGACAGGACAGACACGCACCACTGGGAAGAAAGAGACATAGCAGTGTTGCTCCTCTCCACTGTCAGTCTCCTTATTCTGCCTCGTTTCCCAAATTCATGCTGAAACTTTCATCTCACTGTTTTGTAGAATGCAGAACCCGGCACCGCACACAGTAGGCAAGTGTTCTAGGATGGAGCTAAACTCCAGCCCTAAACTTTCCAAACAACTTGAGACCATTCAGGAAGCCAGGAGTGGAGATGCAGGCCTGTAATCCCAGCATTTGGGAGGCTGGGGCAAGAGGCTCAGGGGCTCAAGGAGTAAGATGGGCTGTGTTCTCCTGATGTACCTAGTACCATATCCTGCAGCCAGACTGTGCTAATGTGGGCTTCCAAGCAACTTAGATGTGTAATTCTATGCCATCTCCCATATTTATCTATGTGAGCCTAAACCTTCCACTTCTTAAGAAGCTAACACATGCAGAACGCACAGCAATTTCTTCATT
Organism: Peromyscus leucopus; assembly: GCF_004664715.2. Taxonomy (NCBI): domain Eukaryota; kingdom Metazoa; phylum Chordata; class Mammalia; order Rodentia; family Cricetidae; genus Peromyscus; species Peromyscus leucopus. Next base: position 89,584,489 of record NC_051086.1, on the reverse strand, counting down.
TACACGGGCCGTGTTAACAGTAAGACAGTGCAGGCCACACCACTCAGCAGCAGGTGCCATATGGCAAGGGTGCTACACCAACTAGCTACTTAATTTCTTTTAACATCCCCATAAGCGACTCTTCATTTACTTAGTTATAAATTTACCGACTCATTTAATTTCACTGTGTGGGTGTATGGCATGTGTGTAGAGGTCAGAGAACATTTTTGTGGTGTCTGTTCCTCCGTCCATCTTTACGTGGGTTCTGGGGATTGAATATAGGTAGTTAGGCTTGCGCAAGTCCTTTATCTGCTCAGCCATCTTGTCGGCCTTCTTTTTGTTTTTTGAGATAGTGTCTCATTCTGTAGCTCAGGTTGACCTCAAAATCATAGCAATTCCCCTGCCTCAGCTTCCCAAGTGCCAGGATTATAGGTGGGGACCATTATGCCTCTCTTATTTTTTTTTTTTTTTTGAGCTGAGGGTCAAACCTAGGGCCTTGTGCTTGCTAGGCAAGTGCTCTACCACTGAGCTAAATCCCCAACCCTATTTTTTTAAATTAAATTTAATTTATTTATTTTGTGTATATGGATGTGCACACCCAGAGACCAGAGGTTGACATTGAGTGTCATTCTCTATTATTCTCCATTTTGATTTTTGAAGTCAGAATCTCTCACTGAACCTGGAGCTCATCAACTGGCCAGACTGGCTAGCCACGGGGTTTCCTGATCTCCACCTCACCATGCTAAGTCACAGGTGTGAGGTACCATTCTAGCTCGTTCCACAGATGTTAAGGATCTGGACTCAGGTCTTCATGAAGCACGCACTTTACTCACTGAGCTGTCTCTCCAGCCCTAATTTGAGTTTCTGAGATAGGGTTCCTCCCTCCATGTTACTCAGACCGACACAGAACTTGCTGTGTACTCTAAGCTAGCTTCAACTCCTAATCCTCCTGCCTTTGGCCTCTCAAGTGCTGGGACCATCGCCATACACCACCACACTGCATCTAGTTTCTTCTTTTTTTTAATAGAAGCAAAAATGAGCTTTTGGGGGCTGAAGAGATGGCTCAGCAGGTAGAATAGCATATTGCTCTTGCACAGGACCGAGGTTGCTCCCTGCACTCAAATGGAGACTCACAACTCTCCGTAACTCTAGCTTAAGGAATCTAACGCTTTTTTTGTAACCTCTGTAGGCATCAGGCAAAACACCTAGATACCTAAATAAACAAATAAATAATGAGCTTTCATAACCTGCCCAACTTTACATGGTTGGTGTTTGGTAAAGGTGAGACTGCTTAGAGTCTATTGATCACAAAACCAGAGCTGTGTTAAACTGCACGGCTGGTTAAGACACTAAGCTGATGAGGTTAGGCTTGGGGGCAGTCCTGTAGAGACCTGACAGGTGCTGTTAGATGTGACAGGCTCACCAACACATGCCACAAGTCTTCAAGGTAAAATTAAGATTTATATAAGCCAGACTCTCCTAAGGACAGGAAATCCACTCCCAGGTGTCTTATACCTTATTAATCCATTGACCTCATCCACAATGTGTCGAAGTTTGTAATAAGCATCTGTTGGAGGCAGCTTCAGCTCCAAGATCAGCCGGTCGATTTTGTTGATGCACACGGTGACTGCTAACCTTTCCTGCACTGCATGCTTGATCAGTCGTTCTGTGTTCAGCATCACCTGAGAAACACAGGACTCTGAAGGCGGAACTACATCTACAGTCAAGCTAAAGAGGACACTCTCAAAGCATTTAGTACAAGGGGGAAATCGCCTGGGGGGGGGGTGTCAGCTGGAGGCATCATCCTCAAGGCAGGTATGGGAATGTAAAGGGTACCTACCCAGCACGACTAAGAAGTAAGGAAACACAATGACAATGCTGAGACCCAGGCTTCTCAGCACTTAGAATGCTACGAAGAACTTAATGGATACAGAAGTACTAGGATGAATGATATCCTTTCTGACCCTGGCTCCATCTCTTTCAGTGATCCTCAGGATTAAGCCCAGAGTCTGGTATATTTGAGAAATGTTGCCTCCGAGCTACATCCCCAACTCTGTTTTAGTCTATTCTGAGACAGGGTGTCACTAAACCCCTCAAGCTAGTCTCAAATGTGCTGTCTTCCTATCTGGGCCTCCAGAGTAGTTAGGATGACAGGTATGTGCCACTGTGCCTGGCTGAACAAGCCACTTTCTTGTTTGCTGTTACTATTATTTATTTCTTTGAGACAACGTCTTACTCTGTAGCCCCAGCCTGCCTCAAACTTGTAGCAACCCTCTTATTTCCCATGTGCTGTGATCACAGACACACAAAGCTACACTCAGGTCGAAGAGGTGACATTTTCAACACCTGTGTGCAGTTGAGTGACAGATGTGTGGGTGGGTATTTCTTAGCTGTGCTCATAGAAGCAATGAGCACCCCAGATCTTTGTTTCTAAAGAGTGGTCTCCACTACACAGGCAGCCAGAGCCCGTTGGAGCAATGGCTGGTTTTAGGACTGGGGCAGGGACAGTGTAAGAAAACAAGCAAGTGCTCAGAACATGATGAGGTAGGTCAAAAGGATGAAAGAGCCCGTTACAAGGAGCTCTGGCTAGTCAAAGATGAGTCAACGAGACCATCAAGATGTATGAGGATATACTGGGTGTGGTGATGTACACCTTTAACCACAGTATTTGGGAGGCAGAAGCAGGCAGATCTCTGTGAATTCATGGCCAGCCTGGCCAGAGTGAGCTCCAGACCAACTTGGGTTATGAAGTGAGATTTCTTTTTCTTTTTTTCTTCTTGAGACAGGGTTTCTGTGTGTACTTTCTACTGTACTGGAACTCACTCTGTAGACCAGGCTGGCTTTGAACTCAGAGAATCGCCTGCCTCTGCTGAGATTAGAGGCATGCGCCCGCCACCCCTGCCTGGCTCTTTTTAACTTTTAAAATTACAGTTATTTATTTTTATGTATGGGGATGTTTTCATGTAATGGCATGGTATGGAGATCAGAGGACAACTTTCAGGAGCCGGTTCTCAGTTTCTACCATGTGTAGGTTCAAGACTGACCTCAAGTCACCAGGCTTGGCAGCAAATGCCTTAACAAACTGAGCCTGCCTGAGTAAGATCTCACTGTTAGCATTAGGTATCTGTACTGGCCTGCCCTTAGGGTCCTGACAAGACGTACCTCAGCTGCAGGCCACTAAGAGCACCTCCTGGGCACATTCGCTACATTTGGTATAAAAGGCAGGCCCTGTACACCTCCCGTCGGTGCCCCTCCCTTCCTCCCTCCCTCCTCTTTCCCTTCCTCATCCCCAGGGACCGGTCCCTGCCCACTTCTCTGCCTCTTCTCTCTCCCCTTCCCCAATAAACCTCCTATGTGGGCCCTGTTGTATGGTGTGACTCCTTCCTGCCATTTTTAAAATACAATACTCATCTCATTACACAAGACAAAGAAAGACAATGATTTGTAAATAGTTTTATGTAACTCGTGGGAGAGGACACATGAGAGAGTGTGTCTCTGGGCACAGAGAAATCATAAAGGGATGAGAGTAAGCTCCTTATACAATGCTTGACAGAGTTTGGACTTTTAAATAAGACACCTCTGGCTCCCCCTGCTGGTATTACACTAGTGATCACATGAATAAAGTTAGTGGCATTACCCAATTTTTCAGTTTAGAAATATAAAAGAATTTCAGCTTCAGTCTCTAACTTTGAACATCACTAGCTTCCCTAAATTTAGATCAACCCTAAGCCTTAATCACACAGACTTTGATGTTCTCTGGCTCCTAGCTCACACGGCACTTTGAGTAATGTGTAGGGGCACAGTAACAGGGGACTAGCTTCTAAGAGACCAGACTAACTTACCCCCTCAGCAGCATCAATGAAAAGGACCACTCCATCCGAGATGCGCAAGCCAGCTGTGACCTCATCAGAAAAATTCACATGTCCTGAAAAGTAAATACCCAGTCATCAGTCATCCCTTGGTGGCATGAGGCAGTTACCTTGCAGGATGACCTGAGGAGCATGGCAAAGTCTTCGAACCCCAAATATTCCTCTTCCTTCCCACAGCACCCGGCAGTGTATAAATTCCTCCCACTAGAGTCCCACCCTGGGATGAAGGTTTCACACAGAAGGTCTCCACACAGAGAAGGTAAAGCAGCTGACATTGCAGCTTAGTTTGATTGGCAATCAACAGAGTTCTGCAAGAGCCATGACTATCTGGAGACAGGGAAAAGACAAAGATGGCCCAGAGCACAAAAGAAAACAAGTCACAGACAAGGCGCTGCTGGGGGATGGGATGGGCTTGGGAGTCAGGCCCTGGGACTTGATGGTGCACTGAAGGCAAATTTCCAAACCCCAAATTGCCCAGACATTAAACACAAACAATTCCGTGTTAATTCAGCCCTTTCCATAAAAGAGTGAGCCGGCAGCAAGGCTCACTGCACCCCTGTCCACTTCTGGAGAAGACAGAGCATGCCGGAGGCCTGGGGGCGTGTCCGGAGGCCTGGGGGCGTGTCCGACTCACTGTGATTTCAGCAGTGCCTACGCACGTGGCCGGACATCAACTGAAATCAGTAAACACAGAGGGTCCCCCAAATTTAAAATTCCATAAGAAAGTAAGAACAGAAGTGAAATCAAAGGCCAGGAGCCCGTGTCGGGTAGTTTGTCAAGGAAAAGGGAGATCTTGGAAAAGAAAATCCAACCATGGTGAAGGGAGAACAAACTCCAGGATGCACCGCTTGGTACTGCTTTGGGAAATGGACACCAACGGAGAAGGGACAAGGCTGTGCCAGTGCAGGGTCAGGGCTGTCCCACCTGGTGTGTCCATGATGTTGAAGAGGTAAGACTTCCCTTTGGTGTCCGGCAGCACCACTGTCACCGGAGTGCTCTTGATGCCAACACCTCTCTGAAATTCAGACACAATGATCAAGACTTCTTCCCGTGTCGGGGAATTCACCCAGCTCTTGGGGTTTGTCAGTTGCTGGCTAATTACACTGATGTCTCTCCTTGTAGTAGATGTAATTCTTTTTACCTAGGCCTCTGTGTGGCATGATCTTGTAGATGAAACACAAACACACACACACACACACACACACACACACAAACACACACTTTTTTTTGTTTTCAACAGTGCTGGGGATAAACTCAGAGCCTTATACATGCTAAGCAAGAATTCTACCAGAGAATTACATCTCCAGCTCCAAAGACAATTTCCTTTTTTGAGAAAGTATTAGAAATCAAACACAAAGGTCTCTTACATGCTGTCTGAGCAATATGCTCAGATCCAAGTTTTATTTTGAGACAGAATCTCACTAAGTTATTCAGGCTGGCCTCATCCTCACTCTGTCACCTCAGTAGGCTCTGAACTTCTTTTTTGGTTGAGACAGGGTCTCACTAAGTTACTCTCAGGCTGGCCTCCAACTCAGAGATCCATCTACCTGCCTCTGCCTCCCAAGTGCTGGGATTAAAATTGCGCCACTATACTCAGCTGGCTTTGAACTTCTTTCTGATGGGCATGCCTCAGCATAGTAACAATGTTGCTATGACGGCTTATCCTGTGAGCATTGCCCTAAATTCTTTTAGTTAACCCTGTGTATGGATGTGAGCTTTCCATGTAGTTCTTGAGAGAAAAGGGGACAGATATAAAGTAGCGAAGAGAAGAGGTGACAGGGGAGGAAGAAAGATCTAGTTGGAACGATAAAAGAATCATAATGAAGCCGTCCACAGAGAAGCCCCTCCTGGAAGGAGATGCACACAGTAGGCATCTTAGGGATTGTCAGGATCTTGTAAAGACCTAGAGTTTTACAAATTTGAACATCACCTCTCAGTATCTGTCTTATGAGGTAGCATTAAATCTACTCAAGGACTGGAAGGCTCCACACCGTGCTCCGGCTTGCCTTCCCAGCTCTCATTATGGGATGGCTGAGAGAGCAGACGTAGGGCAAGGCTGAATGGGAGTGCTATGGCAAAGGCCTCCCCCTCACTCTCCCCATGTTCTCTACAAAACTATGGCTGGTGGGCCTGTGAGAGCAAATTCTAACTTCCCAAGACACACTTACCTCTTGCTCTGTGAAGAGGATGTCGGTATAGCACAGCTGGAAAAAATTCAGTGACATTACCACCTGAATTCAGACTTCTCTCCCGTATGCACACCATCAATCACCTTCCCTCACCTCCTCCCATCTCAAGGGCTTCCCCCAGGAGGAAACTACACCGAAGACAGCAGGCTGTTCCCACAGCAGTTCCAGACAATGAGACCATTCCCGCCCACCCCCACCCCCCATGGAGAATGTTCCTTCATGCGTGGAAAAGGCTGAGTGTGCAGGGTGGTTGGGGGGTGAGCAGTCATTAAAGACCATACCGTGACTGGAGAGCTAAGCTGTATACACAGCACTGGATCTTATAGAATGGCAGAGGGAGCCACGAGCCAGCCTTTAAGTCTCACATGTCACAACAGTCAATCTGGCAGAGTCTGAACATTTATTGCACTGAGACTAGCTGCCACTGTTGGCCTTGTTCAGGCATTTAAATTTACCGTGAAAACAACAAGGTCCAATTGTATGATATTTATAGAACAGGCTATTAATAAAATGACAGGAAAGAGGAGACTATAAAAGTCAGGATACATCACTGAGGAGGGATCCCAAAATGCAGAACAGATCATCTAAAATTACTACAGGTTAATATTCTCCACGCTCCTGAGAAAGCTGAAATTCTTTGCTTACACCTATTAATAAAGTACAATCACACAGCAGCAGTCTGTAGACACCACTGATTATGAGTGCAGGGAGAAGGAAGGGAAGGATCGAGGCATCCCTCTCCATTCCTAACAGCTCGGCCCAAGTTCTACTCACATCTTGGTCATAGCGTTTTCTGATTTCCGGATGTGTCTGCTCTATTAAGCAATCTACAAAACACGTCTGAAAGGGAAGAGATGGGTAAGACTTGCCAATCACAGAGGAAAATCTGTGCCCCTTTCCCCAAGCTCCCAATCCACCATGTAATTCAGGCATGAAGGGAGGAAGAGGAAAACAAGGAGGATTATGGGACAGCAAAGGATTAACACAGAAGCCATAAGATTATTTTTCAATGAAAGATGAAAGCTTTCTTGGAAATACCTCCCTCAGGAAATAAAAAGCTATAAAAATCAAAGTAAGGCTCAATTTTCACTTTCTGTCCAGATGTAAACACACTGCTCAGGCATGTAAGTGGCTTAGGAACAGGCTCCAGAAATGCTGGAATTTCACAACAGTTCCAAAAGAGCATGCAGGGAGTCTTGTCTTCTTGTCCCCAAACCACCCACTCTGCCTTAGGACTTCAAACTTTCATCACTGTGACTCTAAGGGCTCAGAGGATGAGCAGGTACAAAGAGAAATCCTGTTCCAAAAAGCAGAACAGTCTCACCTTGCCGTGGTGGAGATGGCCACAAAGGGTCACGTTTCGGATGAGCTCTGAGTTGTCCATCAGATCTGCTAAGAAACTGGAAGAAGAAAGGCAAAGAGAAAAGGAACTATAACAGAAGCCGCCCCACCCCAACAGGGTGGCACAAAGGTGTTTTAGCTATTTTCAGCCAGGACAACTTTTAGTCCAACTGCAGAATACCCAGAGAAGAGTATCTGGATCTACATGGCCCTGGCTGGGGGTGCCATGAGACAACACAACCCAAAAACAGACCAGTGCCCTTCAGATGAAAGGGTGGGTGCGTGCGTGCGTGCGTGCGTGCGTGCGTGCGTGCGTGCGTGCGTGCGTGCGTAGGTCACAGAATGCGTGGGGAGGCTGGAGGACAGCTTTTGGGAACTGTTTCTCTCTTGCCATGTGAGTCTCAGGAATAAACTTAGGCTGGTAGACTTGTCTACCCCACTGGACCACCACGCTCACCCTCACAGGGATTTCAACAGTAAAATGATTGAAAAAGAAAGGCTGACTGAAGAAAAGGCAGGCATGGTGGATCACGCCTGTAATCTCAGGGCCTAGGTGGTGAAGTGTGCAGCTGCGGAATCAAGACCAGCCAGGGATGCACGAGACCCTGGACAGCGGAGAGACAAGATGGATACACAGAACAGCTGGGCACAGTGGTACAGGTTTATAATCTCAATACTTAGGAGGTGAGGGGGGCGGGGGCGGGCAGGAATTTAATTTCATCCTTGGGAATTTTTGTCTTCAAAAAAAAAGGAACAAAAATCAGGCTGGGCTGTGGTGGCACACCCCTTTAATCCCAGACTCAGGAGGCAGAAGCAGATGGATCTCTGAATTCGAGGCCAGCATGATCTACAGATTGGGTTCCAAGGTAGCCAGGGATACTCCAAGAAACCTTGTCTCAAAAAACCAAAACAACAACCCCACCCACCCACCCACCCCCTGCACAAAAACAAGAACAAAAAACCCCACCACCATCAAAATATATAGAGAGAGAGACAGAGACAGACAGATAGTCAACAATAAAAGGTTATCAGCAGGGGCTTCCTGGAGCCATTTTCCAGCTGCTAATCACAGCTGTGGTGATCTCAATGCTGATAACTGTTAACACCCCATTCATCTCAAAGGCTGGCTCCCAGGACTACCCTGGGTTAGAGGCAGTGCTGGGACAGAGGAAGAAGAAACAGCTGACATCTGGATGAAAGCTGGGAGAAAAGACTGAACTTAAATATTCCAGCAGCCATAGTTCTGGTGGATCATAAAAAGCCACTGTCATAATTCTTTGGCTCCTTCAATCATAAACCACATTTTCCTGCCTTAAGAAAAGATGGCTGCACTATTTCTTCAAAGAACTGAGTGAGACCTTATAACTTACTCCATCTCATACACCGTGACAGGTAATGTCTGCTCCATCAGAGTGAATTTCTTGGTTTTCACTGGCTTTATAATGGGCTCTAGGGGGGAAAAAGAAAAGTAGTGACATGTAGTTAAGTATAAACCAAAAATACAGAACTCGATTCCACTGGATTGGGCTTTAGAGCACATGATATAAAATATCAATTTGTTTTATTCTCAAGGATCTGTCAGTCAGGTTGACAGTGGGGGAATGCTATTTCAGCATGAGACAGTAAAGAGACTTGAACTGCACACTGAAGAGTGTGAAGCTTATTTGGTGTGATATGGTGAAATAATGAATACAAAAATCCCCAAGGCTCTTTACATTTTAAAATGGAATCGCTTTCCAGAACCACTATTAAGAGTTGGACAATAGGGAGCTGGAGAGATGGCTCAGAGGTTAAGAGCACAGGCTGCTCTTCCAAAGGTTCTGAGTTCAATTCCCAGCAACCACATGGTGGCTCACAACCATCTATAATGAGATCTGGTGCCCTCTTCTGGCGTGCAGGCACACATGCAGAAAGAACATTGTATACATAATAAATAAATAAATCTTAAAAAAAAAAAAAAAAAAAAAAAAAGATAAAAAAAAAAAGAGTTGGACAATAAACAGCATGAGAACTGCTGAGAAAGGCTGGAATTTGCATGAAAAATATCAAACCAAAGAGAGAACTTAGCAGTTTATAAGCACCGAGACGTAGATAAAGCACTATCTCCTTTTAAAACATGTGTATATAATTATTTTACTTCATGGGTATGGGTGTTTTGCCTGTGTGTATGTTTGTATACCATGTGTATGCCCGACCTTCTCGGGAGTCAGAAGAGGGCACTGGATCTTCTTTTGTGACAGATGGCTGAGTTACAGATGGTTGTGAGCTGTGTGAGCTGTCATGTGGGTGCTGGGAATTGATCCCAGGTCCTCTGCAAGAGCAGCCAGTCTCTTAACTGCTGAGCCATTGATACAGGTCAAAAGTACTAACTCTTCGTTTACTAACAAGCTGAGAGTTTTGCTGAATATTAAAAAACAAAGTTAACTGAATGTTAATCCATTAATAATACTGGAAATTAAAGGAAAAAAGAATCACCCAATTCACTGACTGAACTTTGAAGATTCGTAGACAGCTAGGCAAGGTCTCCTCCAGCCATACCTGTGAGAGGCTGAGTGTCTTCCTCCTGAACTATGGTCTCCACCTCAGGGCCGTACACCTCCTCAGCTGTGGGGTAGTACTTCTTGTCTTCGTGCAGCACCACCTCCATGCCAGGGTGGTCATCATCGTGCTCTCCCACGTCATCCTCATCCTCATCCTCATCCATCTAAAGGCAAGAGGGAGAGGGAGGACAGAAGGGGTTCCTCTTCCTGCTTGACTACTGACTACACATTCTATGAAAGAACTGACTTTCTGCATCTTCCTTTAAGTTCTGGGCTGGGGAGGAGGGTCCCCACTCCTTGGAAGACCCTCCACTCAAGGGACACTGGGGGCTTTGGCTATGGCAGCTCTGTTGCACCAACTTGCCCCTCTCTTAATGGGATCACTGGCCACAGGGGACTGAGATGAAAGAAAACAAACAGCTCATTACAACACAGCCAATTAGGAAAAACAAAAACAAAAAACCCACTTTCTCTAAGAGCAAAATTCAAGGGCCAGAGGCAGAAATTAGGAACAGACCCGTATCTTTCCATTTTTCTCTTACACTGACAAATTGGTTTTGGAAAACTGTCTTTGTTACAGGTAACAGATGTTGTCAAGAATGAAAAGCTGAGGCCCTCACATGCTGTGAGTGTGGAACCAGTGGTGCTGCCATGGAAAGCTCTTCAAAATGTTCAACAGAACATTACACACAATCAACAATTTTAGCCCTAAATGGTGTCCTAGTTAGGGTTTCCTTTTTTTTCTTTTTTTGAGACAGGGTTTCTCTGTGTTGCCCTGGCTGTCCTTGAACTCAGAGATCCGCCTGCCTCTGCCTCCTGAGAGCTGGAAATAAAGGTGCTCATCAACACTGACCGTAGGGTTCCTATTGCTGTGATAAAACACCAAGACTACCTTGGGGAGGAAAGGGTTTATTTCTGCTTACACTTCTACATCATAGTCCATTACTGAGGGAAGTCAGGGCAGGAACCTGGAGGCAGGAGCTGAAAAGATCCCATGGAGGAATGGAAAGCTTTTCACTGGCTGGCTCCTCGTGGCTTGCTCAGCCTGCTTTCTTATAGCACCTATGACCACCAGCCCAGGGTGGCACTCTCCACAGTGAGCTGGGCCTTCCTCCTCAATCAATCAAAAAAATGCACCACAGGCTTACTCATAGGCAAGCCTGGTGGGGGGCATTTTTCTCAATTGAGGTTCTCTCTCTCTCTCTCTCTCTCTCTCTCTCTCTCTCTCTCTCTCTCTCTCTCTGTGTGTGTGTGTGTGTGTGTGTGTGTGTTTTAAGACAGGGTTTCTCTGTATAGCTTTGCGCCTTTCCTGGAACGCCTCACTCTGTAGCCCAGGTTGATCTCGAACTCACAGGAGGTTTTCTCTTTTATGAGGACTCTAGCTTGTGTCAAGTTGACAAAAAAAAAAAAAAAAAAAAAAAACTAGCTGGTACAAGTATAAACCTCAAATACACAAAATTACGAATCACAAAGACATTAATAATAATAATAATAATAATAATTATTATTATTATTATTTGGCTTTTTTGAGACAGGGTTTCTCTGTGTAGCTTCTGAGTCTGTCCTGGAACTCACTCTGTAGAGCAGGCTGGCCTTAAACTCACCGAGATCTGCTTGCCTCTGCCTCCTGAGTGCTGGGATTAAAGATGTGCATCATCACAGCCTGTCCTAAATAATTATTCTTGGTAATATTATTCATAATAGCAAAAACAAAACTAGAAACCCAAAAATAGACCAACTTATGACTGGGTAGTCATAAATATACTGCTTTCATACAAAACAATATTTGGCAATAAAAGGAAATGAAATGCACATATCTGTGTGCATACTGCTACAACACAGACACACGTAGGTGCAACTCTAAAACATGATGCACAGTGGAGGTAACCAGACATAAAGGCTCCGTGGTGTATCACCTCATTTACATGCAAGCACAAAGGGAAAGAAAACAGGGCGGAGGGAAGGCTAAGGTTAGCAGGTACAGAGTCTTCCTGGGATGATGAAAATGTTCTAAAGCTGATAGTGGTGATGGTACTATGACTTTGTGAATATCCTAAAAACAACTAGATTAAGTGCCTAACAATTAATTGGCCCCAAATGTTAAGACCTTACATATCAACTCCTGGTTATGAGCAACACTGAGCAAAACTATTCCTCATCAGCTAAGAGTCTTGGGGTGGGGTTGGAGAGAACATTCTATTTAGCTGAAACAGCAAATGAAAAGACTCCAGCCAAGCAAACGTGGACACCATGAGGGTTAGCCAGGAAGCTAACATGTTTAGGAGTAGAGGGAACAATGAAGAGTACACTGAAGTCACAGAGGAGGAACCACAGAGGACCTACCAGATCATTTAAGTAATCTGACCCTCCCACCCCCTCCCGCCCCCAATGGTTTTGTGTGTGTGTGTATTTATGCTGGCAAGGTGCTGTCTTTCAAGACAGTCTCTCACTGTGACCTGGGGCTTGTGGATTAGCTGAAACTGGTGTGTCCCGTGTCATGTCCCCCCCCCCCATGTCTTCCCCCCAGCAGTGGGTCTTCGAGAGCACACTAACACTACCACACCTGGTATCTTTATGGGTTCTAGGGACCAAACTTAGGCCCTTATGCTGTACAGCAACTGAGCCAGTATCTTCGGTCCTGCCTTCACTGTTTTCTAGAATAATAGTTTCAACTAGGGTAATCCACAGGAGCAGTTATAGCTCAGTGCCTTGGGCTCAAAGCTCAGCACTGTGTGTTGGGGGAGGATGGGGGTGACCCATTGTGTTTCCCAGCCTGAGAACATCCTGAAAGGAAGGTTGGTCAGGAACCTACTGCAGGAATTTAGTAGAGACAGTGGCTTGCACCATGGTAGCTGTGAAGGTGATGAGAAGAGGCTGAAGCCTAGAAACACTTTGTAGAATCAAGTGTTTTCTAATGAATGAAAGTACGTTTAAGGAGGAGAGGAGGCCTCTGACATGAGCAACTGGAGCAGGGCACCGGTCTACAGGGGTGGGGAAGACTTTAAGAGCAGTATGGGGAGGGACTCGGAATTTGGCAAATATGCGCCTACATCTGCGCCTCTCCATCAGGCATCGAGGAGAGAAGCCAAGTCAGGCACACAACACATAAAGCTGAGGCTCAAGAGAAAGGTTTTTGAAGACAGAAACCCCAGAGTCTCTGGACACAGAAGTCACCTGAGATTGGATAAGATGACCAGTACAGATTCTATTACGTAGCTCTGGCCTGTGCCTCTGCCTCCTGAGTGCTGGGATTAAAGGTGTGCACTGAGGAGGTTTTAAGGTGGAGTACCAAGTCTCCCCACTAGTGAGGGAAAACTGATGGTGCAGGAGAGGGAGGAGAGAAGTGCTTAAGTGGTGAGGAAGGACGGGGGTGGGGGTTAGCTGACTGAAAACAAACAATTCATCCACCAGAACAGAGCGGAAGGCATCGTGCGCAGAGAGGTGGGTAGATACAGTGGTGGGCGTTTGCTTTCCTTCACACAAACTCCAAAATGTCAACCAGTTTTTTTTTTTTTTTTAAGAATGCAAATCCCTCCAGTGGTGGGCTGCCTGGCTACCTCCTGCCATCTGTATGTTCTACTTCTAATAATGCGGCCTGAGATTACATCAGCTCTTTCGGCTGCCAAACATAGCCTACCGATGGTGGCTCCAAAACAGCCACCAAGCCAGTCAGTCCTCTGCCCCACACGCTGAATGCATTAGGAATGGAACCGTGGGCTTTTCTGTAATGACTTCGACTCTCAATCATGTCTCCACCTGAGCACCATGCAGTAGCTCAAACAAGCCTCACAGAAAGTGGACAAGCAGCCTTTCATCGCTCCCTCCCATCTGCTGACAAGAATCACTCACTCCTCTAGGTACCTCGCTTCCCTCATCTTCACATGAATGCTGGTAGCTCTGGGATGAACCCCTGGCTGGTTGTCAGGCCTCCAGCCCTCCGCTCACTGAAGGAAGGACTCCAGCATTTTGCTTTGACTGTGTCATCCCTTGCTCTCAGTCTTCTTTTACTTCTGAAACAGGGTCTCACTGTGTAGCCCTGGCTGTCTTGGAACTCGCCATACGGACCAGACTGGCTATGAACCCATAGAAATCTGCCAGCCTTGGCCTCTGCTAGAGTTAAAAGTGTGCACCACCTCATCTGGCTCTTTGCAGTTTTCCATGCAAGGCTTTCAACTCTCTAGCCACCTCCTGTGCTTCACACCCACAGCAGTCCTCTAAGGACTAGACGCTGGCGATCTGCAGAAGAATGGTTTACTGTCTCGGCTAGCTGTGGACCCTTCCCGCTGTAGTACTCCCTCCCTCAGATGAGCACCCTTCTTGCAAACTTTCATGCATTCGAGCTCCAAAGAGCTTGTTTGGGTTTGGTTTCTGGTTTTCTGAGACAGGATTTCTCTGTGTAGCCTTGGCTGTCCTGGAACCGCTCTGTAGACCAGGCTGCCCTTGAACTCAAAGATCTGCCTGTCTCTGCCTCTGAGTGCTGGAATTAAAGGTGTGCACCCAGCTTCTTTTTGTTTTTTTAAGACAGGGTTTTACTCTGCAGTTCAAGCTGACCTTGAACTTGTGGTCTTCCTGCTTCTACTTTTCAACTGCTAGGATTACAGGCATGTACTACCATGGGCAACAAGCTCCCAAATCCTATGCGCATCCCAATTAGCAAAATCACATGCATCTCTTTACTGCTAGACACTTCAATAAAGAATTTAAAGAGTCATCCTGTAATCCCAAGGCACAAAAATCATGAGTTCACTGCCATCCCCGGCTACTTAATGACTTCTAAGCCAATTTGGATGACAATGAGAGACCCTGTTTCTAACTTAAAAAAAAAAAAAAAAAAAAAAAAAAAAAAAAAAATCACAAAAGCCTTGTCCAGGCACGGTATATACTCCTATAATCTCAGCACCTGGGAGACTGAGGCAGAGGCATCATTAGTTCAAGGCCAGCTTGGCTACATAGTGAATTCCAGGGCACTCTTGCCTATATAGCTAGTCTCTGCCTTTTTTTTTTTTTTTAAAGTAAAGTATTTTTAAAAAGTATTTTAAAATAGCTGATGTAAACCTCAGTAGAAGAGCACTTGCATACCAAATGCAAGGCCTTGGGTTGAAATCCCAGCACGCGCACACACACACACACACACACACACACACACACACACACACACACACACACAAAGGGCTGCACACCAGGGAGACGTGAGCAGCAGCAGCAGCCGTCCAACGCTGATCAGTGGCAGGGAGGAATCCCAACCGCCCCACAAAGCAGAGGGAGACAGCATGCAGAGAATGGTACGATAACATACCACCATGTACTGAAGTTTAGGATTTATGCACCAAGTCTAGACTCTACATAGTTAGCAACTCACACCAACAACACATACACACGTCATTAGAATGACTACTACGGTGGCAGCATGGGAATAAGACTAATTAATAAATTAATTAAACAAGAACAGAGACGTAGACAGTAGACCCTGAGCAGCTCAGGTGTGAGCAGCACTCATACGCCCCTCCCCATTCATTCTCCTTTGTGTGTGTCAGCAGATTTAAAGGGCTGTAACTCACCACCTTAAACGCAGTCAAGTGTTTTTAGTCCACCTGCACAACTACACAATCATCACCACAATCAACTTTGGACACTTTTATCCCGGGAAAGGAACTCTGTCCAGAGTTCTCGCCTTCCAACCTGGGCACCCTCTGGTCTGCTGCTGTGTCTCTACAGCTGCCCACCCGTTCTCTGGGTCCACATCGAAGGCCGCTTCCTTAGATGCGGCTCTTGGTCACGCAGGTCAGGAACGCCTCCTCGCAGACTTTCATTATGGTAGTGAACTGTATCACCTACTGGCACTTGTCTCCTACTGTAAATATTTTTGGACTTCATCTCCTCCAGGAAGGCAAAGCTGTACCCTGCTCTCTTGGCATCAGGAATCTTTGCAGAGTAAAACGCTCTATGGACACTGACCAAATGAAATACTGGCTTTACTTAGTCTAGATTCCAGATTTGCTGGGATCATTTTGAATTTTGATTCTGTTATCTAATATGTTAGCTTTAATGTGCTGTCCAAGTTTAACAGCTCCAATCTCTACCTGTGTGCAAGTCATTGACAGAAAGGCTAGAAAGGACAGAACAAAGCAGAGATGTCTTTGTGTGGCAACAGGAGCCTCTCCGGGGCTAACTGGACAGCCAGTCTAGACGAAGTGATGAGCTCCAATGAGAAATCTTTGTCTCAAAGGAGGGTGGACAACATTCCTGAAAAATGACACCCGAGGTTGTCCCCAGGCCTCCACACAAGCACATAGGTGCACCTGCACACACATGAACACTCTACACATGCATATAAAATAATTAAAAAGGTTCATAAAGGAGAAATGGCCCAATGTTGAGCATTTGCTGCCCTTGCAGAGAACCTGGGTGTGGTCCCCAGCACCCACAGGGCAGCTCACAACTGCCTGTAACTCTAGTTTTTACTAATTCTTTAGAGCTATGTTTTGGAGACAGGATCATAGTCCAGGCTTACCTCAAACTCATTATGAAACTGAGGCTAACTTTGAACTCCTTATTTCCTGCCTCCATTTCCAAGTGCTGGGACTACATAACATTCCTGGCTTTATAATAAAGTGCCTTTTGCAAGCCTCAAACTATTTTGAACTTTGTCTCCCATTCCTAAACTGTAGTAATAGAAATCTGCACCCTCCTTTTGTATGCCTCTTCCCGGCGCCCCCGCGCCCCCCCCCCAGATAGCGTTTCTGTGTAGCCCTGGATGTCCTGGAACTCACTCTATAGACCAGGCTGGCCTCAAACTCACAGAGATCCTCCTGCCTCTGCCTCCCGAGTGCTGGGATTACATCTGTGTCACCACACCACCCGGCTTTCTATGTCTCTTTTAAAATCTGGGTTTACAAGGGAGTTCCATGTGCAGATGCGCTGACACAGATGACTGCGGTTCCTGAATTGGAATTACTCCGGATTGTGAAAAGGTACTGCAGGGAGCTGGAAGAGTTATTCCAGAACTATTACTAGAGCTCGATTCTAAAACTACCTCAGGAACGAAGCTCTTATATTCCCTTCTGAACCTTTAGGGGCCAATATAAATCCCAAAAAAGTCATATTATAAAAAAGGCAACATTAGAAATACATGTAGGTTATTACAGGAGTATTGTTTAAAAAGGGAGGGGGATAAAGAAAACAATGTTTAGCTGGGCAGTGGTGGCTCATACCTTTAATTCCAGTACTCGGGAGGCAGAGGAAGGCAGTTCTCTCTGAGTTTGAGGCCAGCCTGGTCTACAAAGCGAGTTCCAGGATAGCCAGAACTGTTACACTGAGAAACTTTGCCTGGAAAAAAACAAAAGAAAACAAAAACCCAACCCCCCAAAAGAAAAAAACAATGTTTGTTTTACCTCATCAAGATCTTTTGTCTCTCTTCCCAGTTCATCATCATCTTCATCAGAATCAAGCTCTGGTCCAATGTAATTCCCAAATTCATCATACAAGTCAGTATCCATGATGCTACAAGTCAAGAAGAGAAGAGTCAGGATCTGGCAAGTCCTGAAAGCGTGCATCACACCCTGTCTCCTTTATACACCTTTCCCTCAGGAGTTAACTTGTGACTGACAATCTACCGAAGACTCTCCCCAGAGCCCAGGACTTTCTCCACTTCTCTGTCCTCTAATTTTACCCATTTACACCCCCACTCACCCTCTTGACTTTATTTAGGGACAGGGCTTCTTGTTGCCCAAGCTGGTCTCAAACTCTATGAGGCCCACACTGGTCTTGAACTCCTGATCCTCCTGCCTTAGTCTCTTTAAGTGCTGGGATAACAAACATATGTCTCATGCCTGGCTTTATTTATTTACAATTTTTTATTTATTTTTATTTTCTGTGTATAGGTGTTTTGCCTGCATATATGTCTGTGTACCATGTTCCTAGACATGATGCCCACAAAACCAGAAGAGGAAGTCAGATGCCCTGAAACTGAAATTCTAGACCGGGTGTAAGCTAACATGTGGATAGTGAGAATCGAACCTGGGTCCTTTGAAAGAGCAGCTAGTATTCTTAACCACTGAGTCCTCTCCCCATTCCCACTTGGCTTTATTTTTAACTTTAAAGACAGGGTCTCACTGCTACCCAAACTGGCCTTAAACTCTAGATCTTCTCCCTCTGCCCCCCAAGCTGACATAACAACATAACAGGTAACTCATGCACAGTCCACCCTCCCCATGTCTAAATGTATTTACTCAATTAAATTTATTTGTATGTGTGTGTATGTCTGTGTGTGTCTATGTGTGACTGTATGCACTTGTATCAAAGACAGCATTGGATCCTCTGGGGAACACAAGGACTGTCACATGGGTACTAGGATCTGACCGCCAGTCTTCATGCCTGCCTAGCGAGTGCTCTTCACTGCTGAGCCATTTCTCTAGCCTCCCACTTCTTTTTTTAATACGAACATTCTCAAAATATCACAATACAATAATCAAAATCAGAAAATTAATACTGGCAGACTATTCTACCTAATACACAGGCCCTACCAAGTCTGACAAACTGTTTCAAAAATGAACTGCACAGGGCTGGAGAGCCCTGCTTAAGAGCACTGCTTGTTCTTCCAAAGGTCCTGAGTTCAGTTCCCAGCAACCACATGGTGGCTCACAACCATCTGTAATGAGATCTGGTGCCCTCTTCTGGTGTGCAGACATACATGCAGGCAGAATACTGTATACATAATAAATAAATAAATCAAAAAAAAAAAAAAAAAATGAACTGCACAGCCAAAGATGCAAACCAGGATCATATGCTTGCACTGAGGTAGCTATATTTTTTTAATCTACAACAATTTTTTAGTCATGATTTTTATGCCACTTTTGGAGATTACAAAGCAATGATTTTGTAGAATATCCCTTCATAGCCGGGCGGTGGTGGTGGTGGTGGTGGTGGTGGTGGTGGTGGTGGTGCACACCTTTAATCCCAGCACTCGGGAGGCAGAGGCAGGCAGATCTCTGTGAGCTCGAGGCCAGCCTGGTCTACAGAGCTAGTCCAAGACAGACTCCAAAGCTACAGAGAAACCCTGTCTTAAAAAAAAAAAAGAAAAGAATATTCCTTCATGTGCATTTGCCTGCCTATATTACACCCAGGTTATGCATCTGGGGCTGGGATATCACAGAGGGATGCTGTGCTCTTTTCGGTATACAATTCCAACTTGTCCTTATTGATGCTAACTTTGATCCCTCAATTAAGGTGGCAGCTGACAGGCTTTTCATTACAAAATTACTCATGTTCCTTTGTAATGAATAATTGTGGGTTTTTTTCTCACTTCAATTACTGAAATTCTGTTCAAAGGAACCGTTTAAACCTCACCTCCTTCAGGTTCTCCCAGACCTCCAGTGCCTCAATTCTCTGTGGTGCTCTAACCTTTTACACTTTCATCAGTGTCCCTATCCCAAATGCTAGTTAACTGTTTCTTTCCTTTCCTTTTTTCTTTTTCCGGAGCTGAGGACCGAACCCAGGGCCTTGCGCTTGCTGGGCAAGTGCTCTACCACTGAGCTAAATCCCCAACCCCGTTAACTATTTCTTATTCTCACCAACAACTCTACAGTTTGCAAGTAACAAAGCTAAAGCATGGGGAAAGCTTTGGGCCTGGGGGTTAAAGACTGACTCATCACATCTTAACCTCATCTCTAACAATGACGTAGCTCAGAGCAGTCACTTTACCTCTTTCTATATTTCTTCAAGTAGAAAAATGGAGTGAATAGTCAAGGCATAAAAACTTTTAAAGGTGCCAAGGAGATGGCTCAGTGGGTAAAAGCTCATAAAGCCAGATGCAATTGCACAAGTATCTGTAATTATAGAAGGCTTACAGGAAATGGGAAGCAGAGATTCTTCTGAAGCTCAAGAGCCAGCTAGCCTGGTACCGGCAGTGATAAGGAGACCCTATCTCAAAATAGGTCAAAAGATGAGCACCAACCAAATCCCAACGGCTGGCCTCTGACCTCCACCTGTATACTATAGCACACTTGTACCCTTACACTACACAAAAATATGCGAGCGCACACACACAGCGCACACACACACACACACACACACACACACACACAAAGTATGATTAGCTGGGCATGGAGCCTTACACCTGTAATCCTACATAGTGAGCTAAAGGCCACCCTGAGATATATGAGAGACCCTGTCTCAAAACACAACAGGCAGGCAGGCAGTGGTGGTGCAGGACTTTAATCTCAGCACTTGGGAAGCAGAGGCAGGTTGAGGCAGAGGCAGACGGATCTCTAAATTCTGAGTTCAAGGCCAATCTGGTCTACAGAGCAAGTTCCAGGATGACCATGGCTACATAGAGAAACCCTGTCTCCAAAAGCCAAACCAAACCAAACAAAACAAAACCCAACAAACAAAATGTTGGTCAGCATACAATGTGACTATTCCTGAGTATGAGAATTCCTGTGCTTTTTTTGTGCTCACCTGCCAACACCCCAGACAGCACCTTGCGCAAACAGTGATTTAATAATGTCAATTGAATGGAATGTTTAAAATTCTGATATTTCTTGTAGTAGAATGAATACCTTAAGGAGATCTGCTGAGTACTGACTAAATAAAATACAAATTTAGAGTGCTAATCTCTGGTAATTAAATGTAAATCACTAATAGAAACTCTGATATATGTATTTTTTTTTCTACTTTTTTTTTTTGTTGTTGTTGTTTTTTGTTTTTCGGAACAGGGTTTCTCTGTGTAGCTTTGCCCCTTTCCTGGAACTCACTTGGTAGCCCAGGCTGGCCTCAAACTCACAAAGATCAGCCTGTCTCTGCCTCCCGAGTGCTGGGATTAAAAGCGTGGTGCACCACCACCACCACCACCACCACCACCCGGCCAAATGTATTGTTTTTATTTCTAAGACGCTACCATATTTATGTTCATTTCAATCTCCCAAAGCTCCCATCAAGCGATGGCACACACTTTTACAGAAAGTTGTTTATTGAACAAGCCAGGCTCATTTCTGCCTCAGAACCACTGTACCTGTCATTCCCATCATCCTCTGGCTATTTATACCTTAACTCATTTCTCCTTTAATATCACCTGCTTGTCACTCTAAAAATTCCCCCATATACACTTGCCAAGCCCCCCTTACACTAATGTATGTGTGTGTGTGTGTGTGTGTGTGTGTGTGTGTGTGTGTGTGTGTTAGGGTGCTTAGGATCAAATCCTGGGCCTCACACTCTACTAAACATTCCACCACGTAGTTATATCCCCAACCTAAGCAAATAAAGCCTTTGCTTGAATAGTACTTGGGGGAACAGGTGTGTATATGTGCTACTGATAAACGTTAATAATAAAAACGGAGCAAAGCGCAAAGCTACACAGAGAAACCCTGTCTCGAAGAAAAAAACCAAAAACAAAAAACAAAAAAACAAAAAAAAAAAAAAAAAAAAAACGAGCGAAAAACCAAAAACAGTGCAAAGCACAAAATAGACCCCTAATGGGCCCTCAATAAGATTTGCTGTTTTTTTTTTTTGGGGGGAGGGGGTTAATGGGAATTAATGACATGGTTAGTTAAGCAAAGCTAGTCTCTAAATACTAAACCTGCATTTTTCCCGCTACAGCGCAGATTCTTAAAGGAATACTGAATCTTTTCTGTTTGGGTTTTTTGAACCAGACTCACTGCTTAGCCTAGGCTGGCCTTGAACCTGCAACAATCTTACTGCCTCGATCTCCAGAGCAGGAGAAACAGGCGTTAGCCATCACAGTCAGCTCGGATGCCGATTATTTTGAAGGGAAAACTTGGCGGTGGAGGAGACACCGATGGAAGGGGGAGTGGCAGGGGTCTGGGTCGTTAGAGCGCCACCTCTACCCAGGGACAGGATTTAAACCGTGCAGGGTAACGAGGAAACCCCGGAATCATCAATGAGTGCGTGAGTTGGAGCGGGAGGGGGGGGATGTGTCTTTCACTCCCTTTCCCACTCCAGGCTCCAATTTACCCCTGTGTGAAGCGAAAGGGATAAATACTATATAAATCGCCTCTTCCCAAGCTCATGTTCTCCCAACCTCCCAGAGCACCCTTCCCGGGCCAGCTCACCCGCCGCCTGCTCAGCCGAGCGCTCCGAGTCCGCCGCCTGAGCCCGCGCTTCCGCTGCACGCCGCGACAACGCCGGCGCCGGGCGCCAGGAAGGACCCCGAGCGCGTCGCCGGCCCGCTGCTCCTCGGAGGACAGCCCTCTGCCTGAAAAACAGCTCCGAGAAATGCTGGCTTCGGAGAGAGAAACGGGACAGACCGACTTGTTGCTCCTCAAAACAAAGCGTGAATTGCTCCAAAGAAAAGCAAGGCCGGAGGATTCACGATTCTGACCAGGCGCCTTGGGACAGCCTGAAAGAGAAGGGCCTTCGGGCGGGCCACGTGGGCAGGCTAGTGGAGCTGTTGCTAGGCGACAACCGCTGTTGGGAGGGCGATACACAGACGTTCCAACAGATCGGGGATTTTCCTCCCAAAGAAAACAAGGGCTCCAAGACTGGGGCTGCTGGGTGAGGGTCTAGGGACAGTGTAAAGGGGGTTATTCTAGTCATTCTATGATTGGAGAAGGCTTAGAACTCGTCAGGGAGGTGGACGGGTGGTGCGAGTCCCAGCTGCTCCCGAAGCTGAGCCTGGAGGAAAGATCATGAGCTCAGATGTTTTAGAGAGAACAGCCTGGACTACATAGCTAGACACCACCACCACCCTCCAAAAAAAAAAAAAAAAAAAAAAAAAAATGATTGGCTAGGATCTGAGACACTTGAGTCCAGTTGCTGGGCTGCTAAGAGTCCACTCGGCACTCCGTTTCCCATCGTTGGGGTCGGCGGGGGTGGTTGTGGAGTTGCTTGCGTTTCCTGCCTGAGGGCTGATCATGAGAGAACTACCATGTCTAGTTCGGGCTCACCAGGCTTCTGAGGTGGAGAGGAGTCTCATAAGTAAATGTCAGAGCCCGGACTGGAACACATAGATTCCCTTGAAAATAGCCGGTCAGACTCATACCGGGAGGCTACAGGACTTCAGTGGTGGGGCTGGAGATAATGCCCACACACCACACAGCCAGTGCCTGCAGCCCTCCATTGGTCAGGGATTTGGGGATGTAGAGCATTGACCTTTTTTCCCTGAGGATGGAAGCTACTGAGCTTTTTCTCTTCTGCCGCTTTTCCTCGACCCCCTGCTTAATCATTGATTTTGGTTTAGGTAAAAATATTTTTTTCCGCCATTAAAAATACTTAGTGAAGTGTGAAATTTTGCCCTTGAGCTCAAGGGTAACTACTAAGAGTCTGTCTCTCTCTGTGTGTCTCTCTTTGTCTCTGTCTCTGTGTGTGTGGGGGGGTTTCCTTTGTGGCAACAACCTGCCATAGAGAAATCCTATATGAAAGAACGAAGGCTCAGAATTCTGAGATCTAAATGCTTTCTCAGCTGAGACACCCCCCCCCCCAATTAATTGCTTTGTGGTGGTGCTGGACATCAAACCCAAAGTCTTGCATTCACTAGGCAAACTTCTACCGCTGTGCTAAGCCCTTAGCGTCTAAAATACTGTTAGAAGGAGAGAACAAAATGAAGACTTCAGACTGGAAGCTTTCTGTTCTGTCTTCCGTGGGAAGCCTTGAATACGTCTTCATCATGCAATCCCATTTGATCTGTAAAGGAGGAAACTAGACTTTTGCAGCACTCCAGGATACGTATCGGATTGCTTTGAGTTGTTTCACATTTCTGGCAAAGAATCCCAAGGCATCGCGTTTACCCTGATACTGAACCTCTGCTGATGCGCATTCTTCTTGCCTTCCCAGGCCTTAGCCATGGAAAAGAACGATGCCATCAACTTCAAGGCTTTGGAGAAAGAGCTGCGGGCTGCACTTGCTGCTGACGAGAAGTATAAAAGAGAGAACGCTGCCAAGCTGCGGGCCGTTGAACAAAGAGTGCCTTCCTACGAAGAGTTCAGGTTGGCTTGCAGCTGCTTTCAGCAGGCCCTTCTGTCACGGTGGGCTACAGAAGTTAAGAGCAAGCAGTCTAGATTCAGATCATTCTGGGCTTCTCTCCTGCCCCCACCCTCTACTACTCGGTGATCTCACCCAAGCTCCTTAACCTAGCTGAGACCCAGTTCTGTCTGTAAAAGAGAGACATGGCTGTTATAACTGTTTGAGTGATTGCGTGTAAGACTCTGAGCACAATATCTAGGCTACTGTTGTTGTTGTTGTAGTCGCCGCCCTATTTCCTGTCAACAAGCCTGGCCGCGTCGCTTCCCCACACTCAGAGAAACATTAAGTTTCAATCTCTATCTTTGGCCCAGAGGTATTGTCCTTGCATCACACCTGAAACCTCTGGAACAGAAGGACAAGGTGAGAGGAAAAAGAACTGTGCCCTGGAACTGTCACAGTACTAGGGAAAGGACTTTTCAGGATGTGGCCACTGAAATACCCCAGGTAGGTGTGGGCCAGCCTCTCTAGCCCAGCAGGATTTCTCTGTGCTAAAGCTTTGACCTTGTCTGCTTACAACCCATATCACTTCCTTACGTCTCATGGAAGCCAACAGAAACAGACTTTTCCCCTCTAATCCCAGAACAGCAATCAGACGGTGGGACTGAGTTGAACTGGGCTCAGCAGTCCTTTAACATTGGGTCTCAGGTCAGTGGTAAATAGTATAATGACCCCTGTGGCAGTGTTAGAGAGGGACCCAGCCTGCCAGACCCTTGACTCTTACTTTGAGTTCCTTTTTCTCTGCCAGAGATTTACAGTAAACTCCCCAATTTTCTCAGAGCAATCTCTGACTTACTGTAAAAGGCCAAGAGCTATGTTTCCTTTCTCAGGAGGAAAATCCAAGTACAAATGAGACCTCCAGATCATAGCCTGGATTCCTTGGGCCCGCCCTCCCTGGGCCCGCCCTCCCTCCTTTCATCCCCAGCTCCCTCATCTGAAATGAGGCCGCCGAGGCCAGCCTTCCCAGAGCTCAGAGAACAGTTGCAGCACTGAGATGAAAACCCATAACCCCCCCACTCCCATCACAGCTGCAGAGCGGCAAGATGAGCTCTGGACCTGTTTCCCTTTGCAATGCAGGAGAAATCGTCCTTCCAGCCTGCAACCTCTGCAGAGTTTTACCGTGACTGGCGGCGACACTTAAGAAGTGGGCCAGAGCGCTACCAAGCCTTGCTTCAGCTTGGGGGTGCCGAGCTGGGCCACCTCTTCCAGATGGATGTGGGCTTTGGACTTCTCGGGGAGCTGCTGGTGGCACTGGCTGAGCACGTGAAGCTAAGTGACCGGGCGGCAGTGCTGGGGATTCTGCACAGCTTGGCTAACACTGGCCGATTCACCTTGAACCTGAGCCTGCTGAGCCCTGCAGAGCGAGAGGGCTGCCAGCGCTTGTTTGAGAAGTTGCAGGCCATGGGCACCACCAGGCCCATGCAGGAGGGGCTCGGCATGGAGGAGGAGCCAGCTGCCGGGCTTCAGGGAGAGGAGGAGCTCCTACGGGAGCTGTTAGGGCTGTATGGGGTCCACTGATGGGACCGGCTGCCCTCAGCATTCCCCAGTGGTCTCGGAAAGCATTTTTTTTTAAAAAAGACTTGTTTTCTTGTATGTGTCTGTGTGTTTTGCCTACCTGTATGTCTGTCCACCATGTGCGTGCCCAGTGCCTGAGGAGGCCAGAGAGGGCGTAGTTACAGATGGTTGTGAGCTGCCATATGAGTGCCGGAATCAAACCAACCCCAGTCCTCTGGAAGAGAAAGCTCTTAACCACTGAGCCATCTCACCAGCCCCCTAGGGACACCTTTTGTGGTGGTTATCTTGGAGTTTCACAGAAGTATTGAAAGAAGTGTTGGGAGAAACCCACACCCACTTACTTCCCTTTTCAGGTAGTGGGCTTGCCCACTTCTCCAAGTCATAATTTTATCTATGTGGATCCCCAGGATACCAAGGGCCCAATTGATTGAGAGTGCTACCTACCTTTTGAGTTTGCCATGTCCCTAGCCTTGAGAGGTGAGTGTGTTTTCATCTAAATTCTGGCCACACAGAGCTTCCTCCTAGAGGGGAAAAAAAAAAGTAAACTCAGCCAGGTGGTGGTGGCCGGGGCAGCGGTGGCGGCGGTGTCGGCCGGGGGCGCACACACCTTTAATCCCAGCATTCGGGAGGCAGAGCCAGGCAGATCTCTGTGAGTTTGAGGCCAGCCTGGTCTACAGAGTGAGTTCCAGGAAAGGCGCAAAGCTACACAGAGAAACCCTGTCTAGAAAAACCAAAAAAAAAAAAAAAAAAAAAAAAAAAAGGAAACTCACTGGCCTCTAATGAAAGATAAGCACTGATCATAACTCTTAACCAGAATATTTATAACCTAAAGCCAGTGAATGAACAGCCAATCAATAATAAGCAAAGGCTCCTTCATTTGAGATGCAGAATTTTCCCCCAGAGACCTCGTTCTTTTCACAGGTTGAGCCTGGAAAATCCCCAATCTATTGGCTCAGGTCTGGCCAGCATCCCAGATGATCCGCTTTGCAAGAGAAGATATCTGTTATCTCTCAGGTTGAGGAAAGGATGCTCTCCTGGGCAGGCAGGGCGGAGGGCACTTACAGCTCACTCTGGTTTCCCTTGACCCATTCTTGGGTGAGTGCCAGTGTTCTAGAAAGGTGAGAGAGTGCCAGGTTCTAGAATGATTTTCCCTCGAGTTCGGCCCTGGTGCATTAGAACAGCATCTTGTACATCAGCTGGGAATAAATTGCCTTGCAACGGCTCTCTCCTCTGCAGTTCCAGGCTTCGTTCACTGGTTGTTTGAACCTTTCTTTATATAGCGGCCTCCTCTTGGCAGTCGTTTCTAAAAAGCCACAGGTCTTTGGTGCCTTGGGTTTTGCCCTGCCCCCTCAAGATCCTCCTTCCTACAAGCATGAGGCTGGCCCACATTACCACGCTCTTGTGGGCCTGGGGTGGTCTCCAGGCCTTTGAGATCGTGGAGAAGGAGAACATCTTTCAGAGGACGCCCTGCCCGGCTTTCCTGATGTTTGATAACGCGGCCTATCTGGCTGACATGAGCTTCGAGCTTCCCTGCCACTGCAAACCTGAGGACGTTTCGGCTGTGGTCTGGTATTACCAAAAGCAGCTGGGAAGCAGCCACACCACAGTGCTGACAGACTTCGATGGGCGCCTGCTCACAGAGGCGGCTCATGTTCGAGTAGGCAGCAGCATGCTGGTCCGCTTCAGCATCCGCATGTTCAGCCTGTTGGTTTTCCGGGCCCAGCCAGAGGACTCAGGCCTATATTTTTGTGGCACCCGTAAGGGGGACTATTTTTATGCCTATGATGTGGACATCCAAAGCAATGAGGGAATGGTAGCCACCTTCAAGGACAGGGGCCAGGAGCCGTTGCCGGATGAATACTATGGGAGCCTCCATGTCTTTACTACCTTCTGGGAGTGGACCCCCTGTGACCGCTGTGGGGTGCGTGGGGAACAGTGGCGCCTTGGACTCTGCTACCTGCAGAACCCTGACCTCTCCCCTCGGTACCTTAAGACAATGCCTGATGTAGTGTCCTGTGGCTCTCGGGCTGTGCCCAGGAAACTGCACATCAAGACCAGGGACCACACACCTGAGCTACTGATTCAGAGCTGCCTAGTGTCCTGTGAGAAGAGGCATCAGATCCGGAAGGGTATGCTGACAATCTACAACTATGTGTCCAAAGTGGGCAGCCGCCCCTGGCTGCCTCAGGTACCCATTCAATTCCATCAGCAAAGACTAGGTCACGGCCTCATCATCTCCTGTCCCGGGGCCCGGCCAGAGCATGCTGTGGCCTGGGACAAAGACCGTCAGCCCCTCTACCGCACACAGTACCTAAAAGGCGTCAACAGATCCATGAGAGTGTTCATCGACCATGGCAACCATCTCCACATCCGCTTCACCCGGCTGAGTGACCGAGGCATCTATTACTGCTGGCGGCAAGGGCTGAGAATCGCCGGCTTCCGGTTGGGAGTAACATCTCGAGGACGCTACCCAGCCTCGCTCTCAGACCCTGAGACTCGCACCGCTGTGGAACTCACCCTGCTAAGCTACCTGCTCATCACGGCGGTCTTTGTCACCATTCACCTCTGTCGTTGCTGTTGCTACGCATTTCGCTATTGTCCCAACTTCTCCACCCATACCCTTCTCCAGCTGTGAAAGCCAGCTGTGGTCTAATATGTTTGTTGAGTGATACCCGATGCTTCTGATGGGCACCTTGGGCTGGGGCACCTGACACCGTGATGTCCAAGCCTGTTGTTTACAACACGCTCCCCAGTTCCACGGGAGGGGCCTGGGTCTAATCGGGAAAGTGGAGAAGCCCGAGGGAGGTCAGAGGTCAGAGACTGGTCAGGAGGGTACGAGGACACTTCACACTCAGATTGCTGGAGGAAGTGAACAGATACCCATCAGGTCACCTATCAGTGTTGTTGACCTGGAGGTGCTTTGCCCTTGAAGTCTGTTGCCGGGCCCTGGTTGAACTGGATTGGGTGGGATGGAGAAGAAAGAAAAGGAGAGGGAGCTGCTGTATCTTCCTCAGCCTCCGATTGTTCTGGGAACAGCAGAGCAGCAGGTGTGAAGAGGAAGGTAAAGACGGGGACAGGAATGGGTGAAGAAAGTGACATCCAACACAGGACTTTCTTGAATGGTGGCACCCAGGCTAGGTCCTGGGGATGAGAAGCGGGTCTGGAGCAAAGGCCATGGCACCAGGGCTCTGTAGGAGGTGGGATTCGACAGGCAGCTGCCGCAGTGGAGGGTCAGGATCTCAAGACTATCTGTGGTCCTGAACAAGTTGAGTCCTGTCTCGGTCTTGACCCCACCTCCTGAACAAATCAGACCCACTCTGTGGAAGGCTATGGCACATCTTTATTTCTTCTTAGTAAAGGCAGCAGCACTGTTCTGAAGGTTAGCAGAGGTGATAAGGAGTGGGGGAGAGGGTGAGGGCACAATGTCCTGGGAAGAGGGAGGGGCCCCACTTTCCTTTTTTGATCTTAGAGGGGAGGAAAGGACAATAGAGTGGACACTTTCAGCCCCATTTCTGGGCGCAGTTCCCCATCACCTGCCCACCAACCAGCCCGAGAGAGGGTGCTCTGGTGTGGAAGGGCAGTCTCATGTTGCCTCCAGGCGGCTTGAACACAAACCAGTCTACTAGGCCCATGCCTCAGTTTCGCAAATTGTCAAACAGGATGATGCCGAAAATGTAGATATTATTATGTATATGCATAAGAAAGGAGTTGGGCCCTCGGCTTGGAGAAGAAGAGCTAGTAATTACAGAATGGAGAGCCTCGAAAGGATGGTTGTGGTTTCATCAGGGTCAAGAAGCAGCAGTCAGTCACAGGGTGCAGAGAGCTGAGTGGATGGGGACTATGTGGCCAGGAATAGACCTTCACAACCGAGACAACGGACAGAAGTCCCTCTCTCCTGTTTCATGGTCTTCAGGAGAATGGGGCATTTCCTTGATTCCCAGGATTCAGAGCCAAGTGTAACTGGTTGCCTACAACTTCCAACTTCAATGTCTAAATCATCTCCACTGGTGCTGCCACCACTGGTGCTCCCAAGCCTGAGTAGGGGAGCCTTCCTGGACTTGACCTCTCAGCATCCACACTTAGGGGCCAGGTACCCCACCTCTACTCCCTCCCAGTACTACTTCCCTCTCCACTTATGCTATAGATTCCCCCCAAGTGCTGAGAACCAAGTCTCCACACGCTCACAGGCTGCTAAGCCTTGTGGCAACTCAGAGGGGCTGAGACACGAGTCATCTGGAGGGCCCTTAGGACTGCCTTAGTGGCATTCCAGGTAGCAAGTCTGCCCTAGCCACTCCTAGATCAGTCAGGGCTATTCTGGAAGCATAAGTCTCTGGCGAGAGCTACTTTGCCGTGGGACCTCACCTTTCTCTCTGACTTTCTGTCTTCCTCCAGCAGCCTGTGGAAACTCAAAGTCCAGTTCCCAGAGACCTCAGCTCTGGCAACAGTTTCCATACCAACAAGGATGAAGGAAACAATCTGTTAAGGCTCCCTGTTCTGCCCACCTTTCCTCTTTCCTTCCAATTCTACCCCAGCTGCTGGCCCCTCCCCTCCTGACTGCCCCTTTGGGGTGAGTATCCTGTTAGTTGGAGGCGCAGAGTGTGTGCCATCTGTCAGGCTCGGTAAGGACTGAGCCTCGGGCAGCAGGCAGGCATTAAAACCGAAGGAAGGGGAGTGCTGGTGTGGATGGGAACAGGGCTATCTGAGGAGGAGCTTTGGGCCCTTGACACTGTGTGGCAGGGGCCACCAGGTGGACACACCTCACATCACATCCTTGTGTTCCTGCTTGGACTCCTTAATGACCTGCAGGGGACAGGGAAGGTGTACAGTGCACGGTTAGGGACCGACTCAACTCCCGGACCCACCACGCTAGGCCGTGCATCCTGAGGCAAGTCCCCAGCTTTCCTGGATCTGTCTTCCCTTGACTGTCGTTGAATTACATCACGCTGAGCTCAAACTGGAGGGTGAAATGCCACCAGTAAAGCATTCAACAGCATGCCTGTCACTACGGCGTAAGAGTAGCCATTGCTGCTGCCACCACCTCATGTAGAGAAGGCCGTGATGTATTTATCTCCTATTCCCATTCTTCTCCAGAAAGCTCCTCTGAGTAAAATTTGAAGGCCCTTTCTTTCCCTAACTGTCCCAGTCAGAGCTGGACCATCAGGTGGCCTTGGTACACAGGTTGCCCTGAACACACCACCTGTGGAAGGGCTGGGGAAGGAGAATCACATTCAAGGTCAGTCCCTTCTTCCAGAGCTCCATTGGGAACCCCTGGGAGTTATTACTAAGGACCTTCCACGACCTAGTCCCAGGCTTTCTCCAGTCTAGCTTCAAGAACCCCTGAGGGCAGCCAGACCCTGTCCTCACCTCGCCATCACGCATCTCCACTGTCTTTACCACGATGTTCCTCTTGAGGTGTCCTTCTGATACGGACTTGGTGTCCAAGCTGGTTTCTGCAGGTGTGAGGAGAGGAGGCCTCCGTGGGCTCTTGGGGTACTAAACATCCTGTCCTATACCCGGCTTCCCCATCATGCACCCAGGGTCACGAATACAGGGCTATCTAAGTAGGCAGGGAGAACCTCAGCTTGTCCACAGTGGCTAGGGACTCCCACCTGGCCCCAGTGGGGCACATCCTGCCGCTGTCCCGTAGCCCGCTTGACCTTCTGATCTGGCACCTGGCTTCCTGGCAACCAAGGGCTGCACCGAGAAAGGAGCCTCAGTTTCCCCTTTTATAAAAAGTGCTCACAGTACCTACTTCCCCAGGAGATAGTGAGGGGCAAGTAACTAATATATGTTAACATGTGGCACACATTAGTGATTAATACATGTGGGCCTTCCCCATCCCTGCCTTTTTCCGTCACTTATCTGGACTCTAGTGACCCTCGACTGTCTGGCATTTGGCACTATTACCTCTACCTGGTCAGCATAATTAACTTTCTAAGGCTGAATTACATTCTGAAATATGTATGGCCACTATTCCTAAATGGAATTTTCCCCTGTATCTAAGGATCATTTCAGGACCACATGCCAGTAAAAAGTAATTTGGTCCACCCCCCTTAGAGAGAAAAATATAGCATGTCACACTCACTAATATTTAAAATGAAGAGCAGGGAACATAAAACTTTATTCACTACAAGAGCAGCAGTCCAGAGGGAACTAATCCTCTGGGCTGAATCAGCACTGAGAGAAGCCTTAGGGACTCATGAATCAAACAGAGCCTGCCCAGAGAGCGCTGTGAGACCCAAGGGGGCCGCCTAGTGACAGGAAAGAGGCGAGGCAGAGGCTGACATTTGCTCAGAGGCGTCAGAACTTCTCATTCAGCTCCCAGGGACAAGCTCCCTTTAACATAGGCTCGCTCTGTCGGTATACCCTAATTACATCGCGCTAGGACCTGGGCTGGGGACAGAAGCTTCTGGGGACTGGGAGGAGGGAGGCGGAGAGGACGGAGACACAGGCTTGGTGGGACCCGCTGCCTGTCAAGCTGGGGAGAACGCATAACTGAAACGCAGAGATCTATCTAATCGAGCGCTGGCGGGGCTCCGTTTACAGTCTGGTGAGCCTGTATGGGTATAACTTGTATTGTGAGCCTTTTGAGATGTCTGGTGACTTTGCGGCCTTCCCCTTCTTTGGTGCCTTTGCCCCCTGTAGTGACAAGCAGTTCAAAACAAAACAAAAGGTAAAACATTCAGAAGGGCAGAACTTGATCGTGGCTAGCAGACCTGGCATCAGCGGCGACCTCACCAGTGCTGGGCGGGGAGGGTGGGTGGGTGGGGGTGCAGCTAGGGTACAGGGCAGAGTGAGACAGGGACAGCTACAGGCCCCGGGATGCTGTGCTCTGTCTAGGATCTCAGCAGAGGGTCATAAAGGCTCCCAAACGAGAGCTTGGGTCCCTTCGTCCCCAGTCCCCAAGAGCAGGCCACAGGCCTGGAGGGAGGGGTGGGAACTCACTACCCCTTCCCACAAGACCCCACTATACTGACCTCGGATCTGCAGGTTGGAGAAAGTTTGTACAGGGATGGTGATGCTGAAAGACAGAGGAGGGGTAGGGATGATGAGGCCACCCTAGGACACCCCCAGGTCCTGGTCCAGGGACAGCATGAAAATCTCAGGGTCCTTTGCCAGGCCAGCCTGACTGCGTTGCCAACATCCCCTAATGCCCTAACTCCCTGCCCCTCTCTCTCCTCTCTCTCTCCCTCTCCCTCCTCCTCTCCTCTCTCTCTCTCTTCTTCCCTGCCCTCCCTCTCCCCCCTCCCTCTTCTCTTTCCTTCTCTCCTCCCTGCTCTTTCAGACAAGGTCTCTCTATACAGCCTTGGCTGGCCTAGAATTCAATATGTAGACCAGGCTGGCCTCAACCTCAGAGATCTGCCTGCCTCTTCCCCTCAGGCGCCGGGATTAAAGCCTTGAGCTGTTATGCCTGTGTATATGAGGGCAGAAGTGGGTGTTGGACCCCCCGGAACTGGAGTGTTACTTCAGGACATTGCAAGCCATCCTATGGCTACTGGGAACCTAACCCCTAACTACAGAGCAACCTCCCCAGCCTTCACCCCTAAACTGTCAACCCAGAAGCCAATACTCTCCCGGAGCTGGAAGAGTCTGCAGGGAGCTTGTATGTTATCTGCCCCCCCCCCCAGAATCCCTCCAGAAAGGAGAATGGAGGCCTGGGAGATGAGAGGAATAAAAAAAAAATATGGTCACAATGAGTCCAAGGAAGCAGAACAAATCAATGAGGCCATGGGAAGTCCCATCTTTGTTGGCCAGCCTTGCGGGTCAGCCACTTTGGGGAATAACTCAAGTGCTCAGCCCTGGGACTTAATACTGGCTGGATCCATCTATCTGTTCTTCAGAATAGATGTCTTGAATGTCTACTGTGCGTTAGGCTGGACTCTGGGGGTGGAAGCGGATACAAGGGTAGCGGGAGTACTGAAGAGAACAGGAGTTACAGAGGGGAGACAGCAGTTCCCCAGCGCTGAGGGGAGCTCACCGGTTTTCCTCGCCCTCCAGCAGTTTCCTATAGGTGGCAATCTCGATGTCCAGGGCTAGCTTGACGTTGAGTAGATCCTGGTACTCCTGCAGGTGGCGGGCCATCTCCTCCTTGAGGCTTTGGCCCTCCTCCTCCAGCCGGGCGAGCGCCTCCTGGTAACTCGCCGACTCCCGCGCGTGGCGCTCATCTTGTTCACGCATTTGCCTCTCCAGGGACTCGTTCTGCCGAATGGAGCCGACTGATCTACTCGATCCCAAGAGGCTTCGAGGGCCCGCCCCCGGCCCCCTACCCCGCCTCCAACTTTTCAGAACCCTTCCTCTCTTCGTCCATCCCTCATCCCCACCCCCACCCCACCCCACCCCACCCACCCCGTCCCCTTCCAGCAGCATCTTGGGTGGCGGCTGCCCGATCGGACCAGTGGTCCCTGCTCACGCTCACCGTGCCGCGCAAGGACTCCAGGTCGCAGGTCAAGGCCTGCAGTTGGCGGCGATAGTCATTAGCCTCGTGCTTAGCCTGGCGGAGCAGCTCTGCGTTGCGGGAAGCAGCGTCCGTGAGGTCCGCAAACTAAACCGAGAGAGAACCTGAAGTTGAAGGGCGGAGTGGAGTCTCCCTATGGCACAGTGCACAGGCCAGGGAGCTGCTGCCTGGGACGGGAGATAGACACGGTCTCTGGAAAATCAGGAAAGTGGAGTCGACCTCAGGTCTCCCCCCAGGAGCCGCAACTGTAACCGAAGGATTTATCGTGTCTTCATCCTGCTCAGGCTGTCACTGGCTTCGGCAACTCACCCTGGACTTGGTGCCCTGGACCAACAGCATCTCCAGTTTGTGCTTTTTTCTGTCTCGGGTCTCCTCACGACGCCTGTTCTCTACCTGAGATGCCCTTCCCTCTTCTTTTGAGTCTCTAGGCTGCCTGTCTAGCACAAGCCCCACCCTATCATCTCCCCGGTTCTCACAGTCTATATAAACTCTGGCATCACCTTGACCAAACGTTTCTCTGTGTCTCGGGAGTGCCGGGCACACAGTAGATGTTCAGGAACACGGGGCACAGACTGTCAGAGGCATCAAAAAGGCAGGCTCTCAAATGAGATGGGATAGGATTGGAAGCTTTACCCCTCTGTCACTTAGGAGCTATGTGACATTGGGCGAGCTAGTTAACCTTTTAACTTTGCTAGTTAAAAGTAGTAGTAGCAATAACAATGAGTAGTTTGGGACGTAGTAGTGCCTGTGTGGTCCTGAGCAAGTCATCTCAGTTCTCTGAGCAAGGCTGGTCACCTCGATAGGTTATTTTCCAAGCTTCCTTCCCTTATTCTCCAGTATGGATCAGGAAGGGCTGCCTGGAAGAGGCAGGCTGTCCCACAGATACCTTGGACCGATACCACTCCTCTGCCTCTTGCATGTTACTGGTGGCCACTGCCTCGTATTGAGTTCGAATCTCTCTGAGGGCTGCTGTGAGGTCTGGCTTGGCCACATCCATCTCCACATGGACCTGCTGCTGGGCCAGCTGCTCCCGGAGTTCTCGAACTTCCTGATAGGGTAAAAGAAGGGGTGTTGAGGCTCAAATCCCAGGCCCAGGCTACAGCTGGGGCTCTCCCAGCATCACACTTCTGCCTGCCCAGATGTGGCATTGGCTCAGGGAAATGGGGCAGCCTTTACTGGAAGAAGTGCATGGCCTAAGCTAATGGCATGTGCCAGGCTCGCTGGCACACACCTTTAACCCCAGGATGTGGGAGGCTGAAGCAGGCAGGTCTCTATGATTTTGAGGCCAGACTAGTCTACATAGTATGTTCCAGGCCAGCCAAGTCTACACAGTGAGACCCTGTCAAAAAGTAAAAACCCTAAAGGGTATAGAATGAGAGAGTCTGAGAGCATCTTCGTCCCAGGGCTGCATAGTCAGGAACCAGGCATGAATATGTCTTACATCCAGGCTCTGAGTTCAGAGAACAGAGGTGTGTGTGTGTGTGTGTTTGTGTGTGTGTGTGTGTGTGTGTGTGTTTGAGACAGAGTCTCATGTAGATCAGGCTACTCTCAAACTTTCTGTCTAGTTGAAATTGGTCTTAAACACATTGAGTCTCCTATCTCTGCCTCCCAAGTGCTGAGAGTAGACCACCGTGGCATGGCTTCCGAGGGGTTTTCGTGACTGTTTTACATCTTACTGGGGACAGGTGGGGGAGAGGGTGAAACCAGAGAGGCTGTGTGACTTTGTGTGTGTGTTTAAACTTCTCCGGGTTTCGATGTCCTCCCCGTT
Organism: Peromyscus leucopus; assembly: GCF_004664715.2. Lineage (NCBI taxonomy): Eukaryota > Metazoa > Chordata > Mammalia > Rodentia > Cricetidae > Peromyscus > Peromyscus leucopus. The sequence goes on along the minus strand of NC_051086.1, from coordinate 89,548,862 downwards.
GTGAAAGGAGACTGTGAGGGAGACTCACAAAGCTGACGTGGAGGAGAAATCAAAGACCCGCCTTGTGCTTCTCAGACATGGTGGAGGGGAGGATCTGTGTTCACTTTCCAGGGGGAGTAGATACTGGAAAACACCTCCCTTGTCTGTCTTCTTTCTTCCATTTCCCTTCATCCTGACAGTTGGGTTCTCTGTTTCCCTCTCTGAGTATCTCTCTGTCTCTCTGTCTGTCTGTCTTTCTCTCTCACTTGCAGTTTCCTGAGCCTCCCTCCTTCTGCCCGGCCTCACCTCCTCATGGATCTTCCTCAAGAACTGGATCTCTTCCTCCAGTGATTCAATCTTCCTCTCCAGGTCCAGACGGGCCATGGTAGCTTCATCTGCCTCCTGGAGTAGGGAGCAGACCTTTTGGACCCCAGAGTCCCTCCCCACAACGTCTCCAGTTCTGTCTTCCCCCTCCTTGTGGGGCTCTGGGAAGCAGGCAATTGCTGTGGAAGGCTAAGTCCAGGGGCTGTGTCTGGGTGGACTGCCATCAAGCTCCCTGCCCCCCATCCCTCCCGTCTCGCTGACCTGTCTGTAGGCAGCCAGGTTGTTCTCGGCCTCCAGCCTCAGGTTGGTTTCGTCTTGGAGCCTGGGATAGGGGACACAGTATGGACTTTAGGCTTTCCTGAGGACTCTTGGATCCCTGTCCCAACCTCTCTGGAGGTGACTGTCATAAAACACCCACAGAGTGGCAAGAGAAGAGAGCGGCAGAGGATTCCTAGACAGAGGCCCTGGCTGAGAGAATAAGCAGCAGATAAAGGCTTCTGCTTTGACTCATTACTGAGGTGCCTTATCGGGGTTGGTGCACCTGCTAATGCTCGCAGAGGCGCATCCACCGCCATGCGCTCACTGAACAGACACCAGTGCACCTCCTGCACCCGAGGACACACGAATGTCTGCCTCTCAGCAAAGCACCATGCCCCAGAGTTTGACCCCTGGTCACTATCTTTTAGGACAGATTGTATCAAAGCTGCTACTTCATAGCTATGACAATCAAACGGACTTGAGTACAGTCAAAAAGCTGGTGGCAAGCCGGGCGGTGGTGGCACACGCCTTTAATCCCAGCACTCAGGAGGCAGAGCCAGGCAGATCTCTGTGAGTTCGAGGCCAGCCTGGGCTACAGAGCGAGATCCAGGATAGGCTCCAAAGCTACACGGAGAAACCCTGTCTCAAAAAAACAAAAAACAAACAAAAAAGCGGGTGGCAGACAGCCATCTGGGTTCTGCACCCAGGCCCTGCCTGCTCTTTCTTGCATTTCCTATGCTTCAGAGATCAGAGCTTCCTTGTGGACACAAACCTCCTCTCTGACCCTTCACAGTGCCAAATGAATGGAAAAGCAGAGCATACTGGCTGGTGCCCTCGCTACCTCACAGCCTTCCCCAGTGTGGAGGTGCCCAGGGTGACCAACTCCCTGGCAGCTGACCTTTGGGAATCAGATCCCTGAAGTTTTGGTCTCTCCCATCATATGAGGGAGCAAAGATATAGCCCCCCCTTTCCCAGGCATGGGAAAACGCAGCAGCTGAGAGGCCGCGCCCTCAGTCAGTACCCTTCCTAATAGGCACCCCTCTGGGTTCAGTCTCACTGCTCATTAGCCATTTTCCCTGTCCTCCTCCTCACTTCTGCCTCAGGGTGCCAAGGTCCTGTGCCAGATTGTCTCTCTCCACCTCCAACCGGGCACTGTTGGCCGTAAGCTGGTCCAGCCGCAGCCGCAGCTCCCGCAGCTCTGCCTGGTAGACGTCAGCCAGTTTGGTGGGCTCCTTGGCACGAAGCTGGTTCAGCTCAGCTGCCAGCGCTTTGTTTTGCTGTTCCAGGAAGCGGACCTTCTCGATGTAGCTAGCAAAGCGGTCATTGAGCTCCATCATCTCGGCGCGCTCACTGGCCCGAGTCTCCTTGAAGCCAGCGTTGAGAGCCCCAGCCAGGGAGAAGTCCACCCTGGCAGGGAGTGGAGGAGACATTCGAGGCAGAGAGAAGCGCGGGATGGTACTCAGGTGGCGGCTGGAGCCCAGGCCCCTGACCACCGTCTCGGAGGTGGCGTAGGAGCGCCGAGCAGAGGTGATACGTCTTCGCTCCATCCTGCCCAGCCTCTGCTGGCTCCTGGGATGTCAAGGGCTTTATGGAGTAATGGGCTGGACTGGCTCTACCCTGACTTCCTGGCAGCAACCCCTTGAATAGCCTGAGGGGGTGGAGCTGGGCCCTAGCCCAGCTATGGGGAGAGCGCCTCTCACCCCACTGAGGTCTTTGTATCAGAGTCAAGGCTTCCCTGGGTACACCAGCTTGACTTCACCAGTGATCAAGAAAACCTCCTTTCTGGTAAGATGGGTCAAGAGAGGGCTCGAGTGGCTGAGAAAACAGCTTAGTCCATAAATTGCTTGCCTGTCAAGCATGAAGATCCAAGTTCTAGCCACAGAATGAATATAAAAGGCCAGGTTTGACAATGCATACTTGTAACTCCAGTGCTGGGGAACGAAAAATCAGGAGGATCCTTGGGTCTCACTGACTAATTAGTGAGTTCCAGGTCCCAGGGAGAAACGCTGTCTCAAAAACCCAAGGCAACAGTGCCTGAGGAACAATACCTGAGGTTGACATCTAGCCTCAGCACATATGTGCACACACATGAACATCTATGCAGTGAACGAACACTTGTGTGTGGGTGCACATGCACACACACACACACACACACACACACACACACACACACACACAGAGAGAGAGAGAGAGAGAGAGAGAGAGAGAGAGAGAGAGAGAGAGAGAGAGAGAGAGAGAGAGCACAAGAGCTGGGTTGGGTGAGCGAGCTGCCTCCAGCTCCTAGAGCTATAAGCCAGAGCTGGCCTCACTCTGCATGCCTTCACTTCTCCATGGGCCTAGGAAATGCTAGGAACTTGAAGACTCTGCGCCCTGCCTCCAGGATCAGCCTATACTAGTTTCCTGATGACTCCCATTCCCAACAGATGTCCAGAGTCCTTTCCCCGGAACCCATCATCTCTGTCTTCTCATTCCTGGAGTTCAGGAGTGAAGGGCAGGGGTTGGGACCCCCACTGTGACTCTGACTTGGGCCTCTAGCTGTGTGTGTGTGGGGGGACATGACAGCAGGAACGATGAGGATCCTAATAGGGTAAGACATCAGGCCTCCTTCCTGAGCCCCTCTTTGGCATCTTGTCTGGTCTGCTGGGTCGTTTCTTCCTGGTCCAGCTTCCCTTTGCTCCTCCCAGAGCCTCGCCCCTGAAGGCTCCACAGAGTAGTAATGAATGAGTTGGCGGTACATGCCGGAATCTTTATTTCTGTAACACCCTGTCTCCCTGGCCACCCCACATTCTCCCAGGAGATTTATCTTCTTCAAGTTCCCACACATCAGGCCTCTGGGGGATATGTAGGTCTGGGAAACCAGAATTCACCATCATCAATGGTGGGGAGGAGGCTGTTGCCATGAGACTTCAGGCCTATCCATCCCCTCCACTCCAGTCCCTCCCAGGCGCCTTAGCCATCTGTGCCCTTGGGCTTCTGGAAAACAGACAGCTCAGCTCCCTCCACCCTTGCCTTCCTCTGTCCATGCTTGAGCTTCTGATCTCTACTCCAGGGCACTTGCTGAATAGAGCCTTGTTCTCTGCCGCCAGTGAGGGAGCCATACGGCAAGGGCAGCCCCAAGGGGACTGGGCTGCTTTTATCCCAAGATGCCAGGATGTCAGCCCCGGGTGCTGTACAAGCTCCCAGCTCAATGGACTTCTCGGAAAGCATCGAAGGGGGCCTGGAGTACAGCGGGAAGCAGGCTGTGTGCCCACCCCTGATCATTGTGTCTATGCCAAGGTGAGTCATTCAGTGGGCACACGGAGGTCCTGGGGGGTGGCCAGCTCAGCACTGCCAGGTCTCCAGCTTACAGACAACGCCTGGCTGCTTGCCCCTGCCCACTGCTGAAGCCAGTTCAGACCCCTGAGCGCCTGTCATAGCAACATCCCTTACTCCACACCAGGGACATGGTATTGAGCATGTGATGGGCTGCTTGCTAAGATTCCCCTAGCGAGAATCAGCATGGCGGGGGGGAGGAGACCCTTAGAATCTAGCCATACCTTCCCCCATCCTGGACAATGGCATAGTAAGGTAGATCTTGAGAGAAGTTCACAGTGACTTTAGTCAGGATCTCATCATGTCTCCTGGAACTCACTATATAGATCAGACTGGTCTGGAACTCACAGCGGTCCCATTGTCCCTATGGGATTAAAGGCTTGCGGGACTACTTCCTGCCCTGGTGACTTTTGATGCTCATAAGTTGGGAAGCTAAAAAACAGAAGAGCCTTACTAGGGACCAGCCTTGAACTCGGGACACAGCTCACGGGGTAGGAGTGGTCTACCTTCTTAGTATAAACAAAGTGGTTCCGGAGGGAAAAGATTTGACAAGGGGTTCATCAGCAAAACTGGAGAATTCCTCCTGTCCATGTGAGTTTGCTTCCATGCCAAGCAAGGAGTCCCCCAGCTTCTGCCCCTCAGGCCCCTCCCTGGGCCCCTAATGAAGGCCCAAGTTCCATTTCAACCCCACGGGGCTTTTGGATCCTTGCTACTCTCTCTCAAGGGGTATTTGTGGAGACAAAAGAAAGACATTTTTGGTTGCACTTGATGTATAAACTTTCATTATTAGTGTTTTTATTATACATTCACTGTAGAGAAATCAGAAAAGACACATAAGCAATGTAAATATTTAATTAGCCATAATTTTGCCACATGCAGATAAACACTGCCAGATTTTTCCTCACATATGAATACATTTTTTTTTTCAAAACAGGCCCAGACTGCACCAATTATTTTGTAATTTGCTTTTCCTTCAACAATATGCTGTGAACATCTTTCTGAATCAATAAACATTTACCTACATCATCATTTTAACAGCTGCATCGTTTTCCACTTTGTGCATTCATTTAACTAGCCAAGTTCTCAGTCCACTTCCCACCAAATTCATGCATATCTGCCCCAGACAAGCACTTGGTAGGAAAATAGGCAGCCCCCTGCCCTCCCAGTTGCTACAGGGATTCCCATCCTCCTAGCCTGGTGCATGCCTCATCCTGTGGGTTACTCCTTTTCAACTTTCCTAAGCAGAAGTCTCCAACAACAAAAGCCTCAGGCCGAACTCCAGCCGACTTTCAGACTCCACCGCAGGGTGCTGCCAACCATGGAGACAGATGCTTGGATACCTCACCACAGAGTCCACAGCCAAACTGAGCCCTGCTTCAAGCCAAAGTGGGGATACGATAGCTTCCTTGTGTCCCTCTCCCTGTATTAAAATCTGACAGATGAACTTTTGCTTACAGGGCAAAACCTCAATGCCTCCCGGGACAATCCCACTTCTGGTCTCAACTCATATACACAGTGCCTGCTGTTTCCTACCGATGCCAGACTCTAATTCCAGTGGCCATGCAATTCCAGTGTCACCTGCAGGCTTTGCTTGCACACCTGCCCCTGCCCAGCAGAGATCAAGACTGGCTGGCTGACCCCATCCCATGGTGCTGCCCAGTGGAAGGGAAGTGAACCCCAGGACCACTAGATGGCAGTGCTCAGCTGCCCAGGCAGGTCTGGCCACCAAACCAGTGGAGGGAAATAGGGTTTCCTAGAGATTGGTGGTTTTTCTGCAGTCCACCTTTGTATCCATCAGCTGGCCATTCTGTTTTGTTTGTTTTTTTCTTCTAGACTCACCTCTGCTGTGACGGTGCCCTCTTGAGAAGAAAGCAATACTTTGGCTCCTCTGTGGCTGTGAAGTCTTGGATGACCCAGGAACCGTCACCGAATCCAGATCTGTGAAATGAGGACTTACCTTCCAAGAACATTATCAGTGAGAGACAGCCACATCAGGCACTGTTGTCATCTCATAATGCCTGGGAGTATGTGAGAACCTTCTAAGGGAGGTCACGCGGCAGTGTGGCTAGGACCAAGGAACCGCAGTGAGTAAAGAGGGTGGGAGTCAATGTCATTTTCTCCTAGACCTCTAGCTGCTGGTGGCTTCAGGTCCTACAAGGGGACATAATTAGGTTTCTGTTTTTTCTTGTTTTTTTGTTTTTACTGTTTTGTGATAACAGTTTCATTATATCTCAGGTTGGCCTCAAACTTGCTATGTATGTAGCTAAGGATGACCTTGAACTTGATTCTCCTGCCTCCACCTCCTGAGTGCTGGGATTATATGTGTGCACCAACCGGCCTGGTTTATTTGATGTTCAAACCCAGGGCATCGCCTGCACATGTTAGGCAAGCACTTTACTCCCAACATGTAACTTTTTTGAAACTCTGTGGCAACTGAAGTAATGTTACCCTCTAACCCACATTCTTGCCTCCCTTACCCCCTTCGCGGGCTCTGTTCTCACTTGCCTTCTTCCATCCCTAGACTTGACAGATTCCAGAAACTTTGGCTGTGTTGACCTTTCGTGCCTGGATCTCCTGTGCACCTCTGCCTGAGTCCTCCTAGGGAGATGAGCCATGTCTTCCCCTGCAGGCAGTGATTTCCCAATGCTAGAATCTGTCTTCCCCCTCAGACCAGGGTCTACACCTCCCTGATTAAGGCGCCACAGGACAGGGCTAGGAAGGGTCTGCAGGTGAGGGCTTCAGTTGGAGAGGACCTGCCCTAGACCAGGGGCCATTCATTCTCCCACCTTTAGCCTATGCCCAGCCAGGTTCTGCTGGCTGCAGAAGTCAGCCCCTGTGGCTGCAGGATGACCCCAGACTGGACCCCAGAGTCCCTTCTTCCTCCTCCTTGGGCCCCGCCTCTTCTTGTTGTTGGAGTCAGCAGCTCATTCTCATTCTCAGGTCCTGGGGCCAGGCTGCTGTGGCAGGGTTAATAAGCTCAGGCCTTTCTCCCTCGTCTCTCCTGGCCCCAGCCAGACCCACTTCAGCTTGTCCTTTACCTCCCAGTCTCCAACCCTGAGATCTGCTTTTTAATTGCTTTCCCAGCCTGCTTTGCGCCTTCTCCCTGCACTCCCCCTCCCCCTCCTGCATGATTAGACCCCTCAGGGGTGTGAGGCAGGACCAGATGTGGCCCTGGTGGGAGAAGAGGGCTGACAATCACCCACTATTTCCAGCCTAGGAGCTCTCCAAGTGGATAGGATGGGCCAATGGATGGGGCTGTGTTGAGGAGAGGAGAGCAGAGCCATGAGGCTTAGTTGAAACATAGTTCCCAGTCTTCTAGGTGTGAATCTGTTCCCTTCCTCCTCCAGCAACATTCATCCCCAACTGTTCTGGTCACCTCTTCACAGAACTATGGAAAGCCAGGCATGGTGGCACTCTGTGAGTTCCAGGGTAGCCTGGTCTACGTAGCGAGTTCCAGGACAGACAACACTACATAGAGAGACCCTGTCTCAAACAAACAAATAAACACAAAAGAACTATGGAAGAGAAGACAGCCATGACTTACATGCTACCTGGAACCAGGATCATTCTCCAGGGAGAATCTGGAGACAGGTGAGTGGGGCTCTCGGATAGATCTCATGAATTAGCTGCCAAGGAGATTCCCCAGGTTGGGATGATGCCCCCCTCCCCGGAGGGGTTAAGCTGAAGGCTACATATAGGGGAACACAGAAAGACTAGCCCCTTCCCTTGACAGTTTCAGCACTGAGGGTAGATTTTGCTGTTTATTCAGTTACAGGGCTAGGTGGATACCACCCCTTCTCCCGTCACAAAGGTTTTCAGCTCTTTGCCACAAGCCTGGTTTTGCAAACTGGGTACCCCAACATCAGGTTCAGATCTAAGCTTCAGTGTGAGCAAAGGGGGTGCCTATGAGGGGTGTGGGGTGACAGGATGTCTAAATTCACAGAAGCAGGGCTGGGATGATGCAGGAAGAGGGGGTATTAGGCCAGGCTGGGTCTGTGGCGGATGGAGAGGCATTGATTACCATGTCTCGTGGATAACTCTATGAGAGAACAATCCAATTTCAGTCTCATCGTCCATGCAAGTCAGATGGAAGCTGCATCTCAGCTGGCTGGCCCCCCGCAGCCCCCGCCAGCCCGACTGCCTATGGCATGCAGGACACCACACAGCAAGCTCTCGGGCCGACCTCCTGTGATTGAGGGCAGGAGCCGCACGTGCCTTGCTCCATCAGCCCAGAGTCTCTGTACATTTTACGGGTCACCCGAGAGCACACTTTGTACCACGGAGCCGCAAATGTTTGCGCAGTGAATGGCTGGCTGCTGAACATCCTTGTCAAGAGTGACCTCTTCCACTGTCCGGCTGCCCCACGCCTGGCAAAGTCTGCCTCATGCAAGGACCCCGCTGTGCATTGCATGCCCTCCTGGCCCTCGTTACTGGCCGCCTTGCCCCGTGCCGACTGCCTCTGCCCTTGGAGGGCGATAGTGATGATCAGAAGAGGTAATATATGTGAAGACCCCGGGAAATGGAGACGTTATTCCATCGGAATCCAGCCATCACTCAGCGAGGCCTCAAGTGAAAGTGCCGTGCCAACTGCCAGGGGATACAGATGTGAATCTGTGACGACGTCGAGGGAGCCACGGAACACAGGGGAACAAACTCATTAAGACTAATTGGAGAGGCGGGAACCCCATGCCTGGGAAGAAAAATGATGTCTGTTCACTTGAAAAAGGAAGCAGTCCTGTGTTATGTAGAAACCAGGATGTAGGCTGGGTCCCAAATACTTGCTGTCCAACTGTGGGCAAGTTGGGTGGAGGTGTTTGATTCTGTTTCTCTCATCCGTCTCATAGGGCCAGCGTAAGCTGAGACACAGCCTGGCAGCACAGGGAAGCTCATCCACCTGCTTTTCCTCATTCTCCTGATAAGGGACAGAAATGAGCAGGAGGGGTCCAGGCATTCTTTGAACCTGGCAGCATTATTTACACACTAATCACAATGTGCTAAATACCCTTAAAAATGTTTGTTTTCAGGAGCAAGTTCAACACAAGCTCCTGTAATTTTGTTTACACTATTAATTCACTCAGCCAACCATGTCTTCATGGGGAGAACAGAGATAACCATGCTGAGCTGCTATACAATCCAGCGAGTAGAAAGGGAGGCCCCCAAGAGCTGGTGGAGGGAAGGGGAGAGAGGAGCAGGCCGCAATGGACTCTAGCTGGGACTCAGTTGGAGCCTCAGCTCAGACCTGGGTCCAACCAAAAAGGCCTTCCTGACAGCAGAGTGACCCACCCTAAGGTGTAATAGACATCCAAGTGAGATTCCTTTGAAACCCACTGGGAGCAAGGATCCTGCAAGGAAGAAAATATCATGTGTGTGCATGTATGAGTGCGGGTAACATGCATGTCAGAGGACAGCTATGGAGTGGGTTCTGGGATTGGACTGAGGCTGTCGTGCAGGCCTGCAAACAAGTGCTTTTACCTGCTGAGACAGGTACACAGAGAGGATCCGCACTGTACTGAGGAGCCAGGTTCAGGCCCCAGAACAGAAGGCTGCAGGTGGCCAGGAAGGTATTGTTTCCTGGACTCCTAAGTTCCTTGAACCCAGGACTGCAAGCATTCCAGGCAAGCAAGCGCCCTACCACTCTGAGCCACAGCCCTAGAAGTTTCCTGTTGATTTTTTTTCACACTATGTAGGAACAGTTGCCCTCTAACTCACAATCCTCCTGCTTCAGCTTCCCAAGTGCTGAAGGCGTGTGTCACCACACTCAGCTTTAGATCTTAAAGGTAAGAAAGGAGAGGTGGCACTAACCTCTGAGGGTGAAGGAAGAACACACTCCAGAGGTGCAGATGATTTAATAATCATTACAGTAGAAAAATCTATAGATCTATAGGCATACACCTGTGTGTATACACATATAAATATTTACATATAAATACACATATATGGAAAAGTCAAGGACACTTAAATACCAATGTAACTAGCTAGCATTTATATCTAAGTGGTAACATTAAGGCTACATTCCTCTCTCTTCTTATACACTGGGTGTATGGCCCGTGTTTAGTGAGTGAAAATAATATAAACCAAAGCTACATCATCAAGGGGTGAGACGTTCCCACCCCAGGCTGTGGGCACAGGGCTGAAGATGCCCATCTCAAACACCAGAAGAGTTGAGCAGGACTTGTCCTCACCCACCTTCACTGTTAGAGGCCTCACTGTGGAATCTGTTGTCAGACATGAGGTTTGGGGGTAGAGAACAGAGCACAAGAGTTCCTTGCTTGCATGGAAGGCTTTGGGAATGAGAAAGCATGACAGGATCCTTTAATATAGCCATGTGTTTAATACTCACAAACGAATATATATATATATCAAGAAGCTGAGTGTAACAGATTAATAAAGAAGGCAAAGAGCAGATGGATGGTTGGGGAGGGGTGTTAATACAGGCAAGGCATGTTGGTGTTAATTGTTCCAAGGTCAAGAGGGCAGATCAGGGGCTCATGGCATGGCAGCTCCAGACCAGAGAAGGCTGTCAGCCTAGAGGTGTTGGCGGATCAGGATGAGCTTGGAGGCCTCATGGTCAGGATACCTAGTTAACAGCACTCTGTCACACCAATCAGTCCCTTATGAGTCCTCTGGTCACCAAGGCAGTGGGGACTCAAGGGTGGTTCTGCAGGCCAGTGAGACACAGAGAGGTACAGAAGGACAAAGTGAGGCTCTGTCCCAGCCCCCCTGCCTCTCATCCCATCCTCCTCCTCCCTCATCAGGGTCCCTGAAATGCTTGGAAGTATCTCAGGTCCTTCTTCCACCTGGGTCTCTACATTCCATTCTCGTCTACCACCACTGCTCAGCTCTACTTGTCTCTAGCTCCAGTTACCTGGGACTGTGAAGGGTCCGTCTGGCTTCTTCAAAGTGCTACTGGGGAGGCGGGCAATGCAGCTTCGGCCTCGGGAAACTGAAGACCTGAAGAAGGGAAGGCAGGGAGGCAGGAAGGTGGGAAGGTTACAGGCATGATCTGGACTGTGGGTGTATACGGAAGGGAGACAGCTGGACGCTAAACCTCAGGGGCAGGAGCTGAACAGCAGTTTTCAAAACCACATGCGAGAATGGGAGACGCAATGAGGAGAGGCTTGTGGAATGAGGGGCATGCAAGGAAGCTTTGTTGAGAGAAACAGTCTAACCAGTGCATCAGCCAATGAATGATGCCTATCTCCCTCATGGCTAGGGGTCTAAGGCCCATATCCTCTCCGGGAAAACCAGAGATGATTCCAGCCAGAGAACCAAATGCCGGCCCTGCTTACAGGACCTCGGCTGCTTTCTCCAAGGAGTCTAGAGAAAACCAGGTGGGGGTCTGGGCTTAGTTGGTGCCCACTGATCTGGTTAGGGCTTTTCTCTCCCACCTCCAGCCTCACCTCACAGTACGCCTCTTCTTGCCGGCAGTGGTTGTAGGTAGAGAAGATTTGGGGCCCTTCATGGTGAACATGAGCACAGGTGCACTGTGGGGGTGGGAGAAGCAGATCAGGAGGGAGCCAGAAATGCTACTGACCAGTCTCCTCTCCAGCCCCGAGCTTGCAGGGAGGGAGGTTGGACCAAATGACCTGAGGCTTCTTCCTGCTCAGAAGTAGCCTCTCTCCCTGCCTCTCTTAGCCTGGGCTGACAGCTGAGTGACAGCCCCGTTCTGGGAGAACATCCAGATGTCAGTTTCTGGTGTGTCCTGGGAGCTGGAGTTCAAGCAATCTCACCCTTCCACCTGCCCAGCTCTGAGCTTGTTACCGAGCTGGCTCAGAGGGCATGGGAGGTGTGGGGCTGTGGGTGGGCAGTCTGCCGGCCTCGGCCTCAGCCCTGCCGCTCGCTCAGTCCTGAGCTGTTACCATTCCCTTCCCTATCATGCAGTTCAAGGGCAAAGGGAACGGCTTCACCTTTGCACTAGAAAATACTGAAGGAAAGTCTTCCTTTCCTAGTGTACCACATCTCCTTTTGGTCTTTTGAGACAGGGTCTCTCTCTCTCTACAGAGCCCTGACTATCCTGGAACTCACTACGTAGACTAGGTTGGCCTCAAACTCACAGAGATCCGCCTGCTTCTGCCTCCTGAGTGCTAGGACTAAAGGTGTGCAATACCACACTCAGCATTCCTTCCCTATTCCAGATGCTGGGATAAGAGAGAAACATCTGGAATACAAGTAGATGAAATAGGTATCTGTCTGTGGGTCACGGAACCAAAACAAAGCCTAGGAACAGACGGAGCTGGGCTTGTTAATTCCTGGTTCCCTGATGACCCTTCCTAAGTTGGCGTCCCATGAACCAGCATGCCATGAACCAGCACAGAGTTGGCGGGATGAGGCACGGGCACCGGGACTCTACAATCAGCCATGGTGCCACACAACTGCAGGCTTTACTTTCCTGGGCACAAGGCTGACGAGTGACCAAGGGGAGGCAGGTGGCAAATGTCTCTGCTCCCAGAGCCAGCTGCCTCCCACCTTCTGGGACTCACCTGGGAATGAAGGGCTGGTCTGTGCAGTTCAGCTCCTGGGGGACTTGCTCCCAGCCAACAGGGTCACGGAAGCTGGGTTTGAAGGGGGACTCCTCGGAGACGGTGAAGGTGGTGTTGAGGTCACGAGTGGGTAGGGCGAGAGGAGTGGAGCAGTTCTGTAGGGCAGAAGGGCCCAGGGGCACCCGGCTTTTGATGACTGTAGCTGGGCAGACCCGGGAGGAGGGGGAGGAGGCCCTTTCTCCTCTGGGGGTTCTGGGCTCAGAGGCAGGCTGGGCCTTAGGTAGAGAGCCCCTCCTCAGGCAGGGGAGGAAGGACTGGCGCTGGCGCTTCGTCTCCTGAGTCGGGGCTGGAGGACTGCCCGGCTCTGTGGGGCTCAGTTTCCTCTTCTTCTTCCTCTCCTCGGCGGGCTTTTGGGACATCTTGTCTGAGGTGCAGTCAGGTCCAAGTGGGACTCCCAGAGTGTGCGTGAGGCCATTCAGTTGCTTTGCCATGGTCCGGGTGACAGGACCACAGTACCCTGAAGATTCTGGACAGGGAAGGAACGTGCTGAGAAGGGACCTGGGGCTGGCCAGAGAGGAGTGTATAGGACATGGGAGCAGACCCCAGAAGCAGAGAAGAGTCCTTAACTCTTCAGTTCTCTTTGGCCTGTTTGTGCAGAGAAAGCCAGTCTGAGGTTCCAGTCCCCCACGCAGCACACCCCAGCAGCTGAGGCCCCAGCCCACCCTGTGGCTAGAGGTGAGCCTTCGAGATTCAACAGCAGGCGAGACAGGGCAAAAGGACACTCACTGGACTCTGAACACTCCTGAGCTAGGGGGTGCCCCCTTGCCCGACCAGGAGCCCTGGGGCTCTGAGCCCCAAGTTCAGTGTTCTCCTCATGCACCAACTGCTGCAGGGTCTCAAATTCTGAGATCATGTCAGGAGTCAGGAGGTTGGCTGCCTGCAGAAGGGAGTATTGTTGCTGGGCCAGGCACAGAACTCGGAGGGCCAACCTGGAACGGAGGGTAGAGAATCTGTATGTAACTTATTGAGACCCAGGCTGAGCAGGTCTCCGTGTTATACACTGTCCATCACTCTATACTTGGCTAGTCTGCCAGCTCCCTCCTGCCTTGTCCCAGCCCAGTTTACCTGCTTCACCCTCCTCCTGGCCATGGACCCTGTTTTGGCATACCCCTACCAAAGGCCAACATCTTCACAGGTAAGGGTGGGAGGTGTCACCTATTATACATGCCCTATGACAAAGACAGTGATCTGGGAAACAGAGAAAAGGTGCCAAGTGGCCTTGAACTTGGGAGCGGAGTTCCTCCTCAGCTCTGCAGCTTAATAGTGCTGTGGTCTTTTTGATCTCATGTAGCCCAGAGTGGCCTTGAACACACTACATAGCTGAGGATGTCCTTGAACTCCTGATCTTCCCTCCAGTCCCCACCTCCCAAGTGCTAGGATTACAGATGTGTGCTAGGATTACAGATGTGTGCTAGGATTACAGATGTGTGCTAGGATTACAGATGTGTGCTAGGATTACAGATGTGTGCCACCACTCCTAGCTTAGAATGACATGTCTCCCCTCAGGGTGAGTCCTGTTCAAATCCCAGCTCAACACGTCCCGTCTGCAGGGTCTTCACTGCACCTGTTAACTTCTGCACCTGTTAACTTCAGTCTCAACAGCTTCAAGATGGGATGCTAACAAGTACCACTGCATCACAGGGCTGCCGGCCACGTTAACCGAGGTACTGATTTACGGATTTATTTACTGGTTCTTCAAGGCAGGGTTTCTCTGTGTAGTCCTGGCTTCCTGGAACTTGCCCTGTTAGGACCAGGCTGGCCTAGAAATCAAAGATTCACCTACGCCTGCTTCCAAACGGATGGGAATTAAAGGGGTACACCACCACACCTGGCTTTTTTTTTTTTTTTTTTTTTTTTTGAGACAGGGTTTCTCTGTGTAGCTTTGCTCCTTTCCTGGAACTCACTTGGTAGCCCAGGCTGGCCTCGAACTCACAGAGATCCGCCTGCCTCTGCCTCCCGAGTGCTGGGATTAAAGGCGTGCGCCACCACCTTTGTTACTATGGTTTGAGACAGGATCTCACCACATATAACTCTGGTTGGCCTGCAACTCAGAGATCCACCTGTCTAGCCTCCCTAGTTCTAGGACTAAAGATGTGAGCCACCATACCTGGCCTAAGTGACTTATTTTACATGCAGAATATTTAAAGGATGTCTGGCACACGGTAAACTATTACTTCTGTGAAATGGTATCTACCTTGTTGGAATAAGGGGAGACTAAATAAGAGGCTATGTTGATTGTGGCTTTGAGAAGACCCTGGAAATGCATTTGGAGATGTGTTTTCTAGCTAATGGTTGGGATCCTGAAAAAGTGTGTGAAAATCAACACACATTTCACATGCACCAGGGGACTATTTAGAGGAAATTCTGAGGGTAATGTGATTATTGATATTGTAAATTTAGATTCTCATAAAGCAAAATTTTTTTCCTCTAAGGCACGCCTGTTATAAAAGAAATAAACACAATTCCCTTTGTAAGGATTATTCATGGCAAATGATTTATCCCCAGGTAACCACCTGTCTGGACTCTGAACCTCTTCACTGGCCACAGTCAGTGTGTGCTCAGGAAACACAAACTCATTTGGCAAAGCAGCCTCAAGGTCTTTCTTTGTGAAAGCAGGCAGGACACTAATTAACAAGGACACAGCGGAAACTCGGGATCTTTCTGAGCCTCTATTATGAGGAAGATCTGAATTTTGTTTTGTTTTTCAAGACAGGATTTCTCCGTGTAGCTCTGGCTGTCCTGCAACTTGCTCTGTGGACCAGGCTAGCCTCAAACTCAGAGATCCACCTGCCTCTGTCTCCCAAGTGCTGGGATTAAAGGCATGTGCCACCATGCCTGGCTAAGATCTGAACTCTTTTTTATTTCTTTTTAAGATGTTTATTTATTATATATACAGTATTCTGTCTGCACATATGCCTGCGTGCCAGAAGAGGGCACCAGATCTCATTACAGATGGTTGTAAGCTGCCATGTGGTTGCTGGGAATTAAACTCAGGACCTCTGGAAGAACAGTTAGTGCTCTTAACCTCTGAGCCATCTCTCCAGCCCGATGTGAACTCTTAAAAAGAGTGGGCATTGGAGAAACACATGGGCCTGGACGTCAAATGACTCGGGTTGGGCTTGTCCTTGCTCTGTGCCCTGGACAAAGACTACAGCTCCCCAGTGGACACATGGACAGCTGGGCTTTCAAATGAGGTTTCCAGCATGTATAAGACAGAACAACTGTTTTGTCTGTCCTGTGTGTAGGACCTCGGCATCGGACCTCACGTGAAGAAAGGCTTTTACACCTGGGGGTGGCGCCTGCCTTTAATCCCAGCCTGGGAAGAAGAAGCAGGTGATCTCGGAGTTGAAATCAGTCTAGTCTACATAGTGAGTTCCAGTACAACCAGGGTTATGAGAGAAACCCAACCTCAAAACACCAACCAACCAACCAATAAACAAATAAATAAAAATAAAAAAGAAAGATTTTACCACAGGGGTAAAAAAAAAAGTCTTGAAAAACTGAACTGGAAAAAACTCTCCAATCTGCTCCATGTCCTAGTGGCTCAAGACTCTGAGTTCTAATGAAGTTCAAGGGAAATCACTATTATCTGGTTGTCAGAGCTTTTCCAAATGCACGATGCTCTGCAGCAACTGAGACTTGGGATCCTTTGTCATTTTATTAGTATTTCATCTCAAGAACTTAGCATAAGAATTGTGATTTTCAGCTGGGCAGTGGTGGTGCACACCTTTGATCCCAGCACTCGGGAGGCAGAGCCAGGCAGATCTCTGTGAGTTCAAGGCTAGCCTGGTCTACAAGATCCAGGACAGGGACAAAAGCTACACAGAGAAACCCTGTCTAGAAAAAACAAAAAAAGAATTGTGATTTTCAAATCACAAAATAAAGTAACTTGTCAGAGGCCACAAAACCACAGGCAGAGCAAAAGTGATGACCAAGTGGCCTCTCTTTATAACGGGGGACACCAAACAGAAAGACACTGCGTCATTCACAGGAGCCAGTAGTTAGGAGGCCAATGGGACACCCCACCCACATATCCCTGCCTCCTCAGTCAGGGTCCAGGGAGTTGGCAGCAGGAGACAGATAATGAGCCTTTGATTATTCAGGCCGCAGCATTTTTGCTGAGTCGGGAACAGACACTCCCCGACAAGAAATAAAATTAAGCAGGCCCTTCTGTCCGGAAGCTTTAAATACACTGCCTAGTGTGAACCGTGCAGGGGAGGGGAGAGTGGGGCCGACAGCAGCAACGCTAAGTGGCAGGGGATTGGTGCACGGGGGCCCATGGGAAAACAGGAGAAAAGCCTCTCTGTGTGGCCCAGAAGAAATGGTCCACATCTTTTCCTCTTTGGCTTGAGGGTGGAGGATCTTATTTACTTCTGGAAAAGAAATAGCCACAATCTGTTGTTGAGAATGCACTGGGAAACCTGACTCATGGTTATCCTGCTTCCGCCTGGGGCCTGGCTCCTCCTGGCTGTGCAGGGATAGCCGCTCTGCAGAGACTGGAAAGCCGCCTGCCAGCACCCCAGCAGCCTGCCCTACCTAGCTCAGTTCTTGCTGTGTGTCAGGGCGTGTGCGTGTGCATGTGTGTGTATGCGTGTGCACGTGTGCACGTGTGGCTGTTTTGTTCTCCTTGCCTGTTAGGCTGCCAACAGTGGCAGAATAAAGAGTGATGACAGTAAGAAGACAGAGTCCAGGATCACAGCAAGGGCTGGAAAACAGCCATGGGGTGAGGGTGATGAACAGGGACTTGAAGCTGGGCATGGTGCCTTAGGCCTTTAATCTCAGAACTGGGTAGGCAGAGGCAGGTCGATCTCCGAGTTCAAGGCCAGCCTGGTCTACAGAGTGAGTTTCAGGACAGCCAAGGATACACAGAGAAACTGTGTTTCAAAAAACCAAAACTAGAAAGAAAACAGGATTTAACTGTCAGCTCAGAACCGACTGGCATGACATTCTGAACATCAGCTCCTATCCGAGGAGGCTAACCTGTCACCCCCCACCATGGACTCAATTGGCGACAAGACACCTACTGCTTAAAATGGTCCCCGTCCAGTTTCTGTGGCGAGTGTTGGCTCATGACTGGCTTCGGCTGCAAAGTCACACTAGGCGACCCTGGCAGGTCCGGCTCTGGCATCTGGGTTGGAAACTAGAGAAGGAGGCATTAGTAGTGTAGCCAGGATGATCTCCTAAAATCCTTCCCCTGGGCTGCTGACATGGCTCAGCAGACAAGGGGGCCTACCACTAAGCCTGAAAACCCAGGTTCAATCCCTGGGACCCACATGATAGAAGGAGAAAATAAACTGTTGCAAATTGTCCTCTGACTTATACATATGCACTGTGGCATGGATTCACACACATAAAAAATAAATAAATGTTCACAAATAAAGAAATAGAATCCTCTGTCCCTTCCCGCAGCCACTTCAAACACAAAGCACCTGGGAGATTCGAGACATGCGGGTGAGAAAGGGGAGTTGCCTTGATGATATTCCACCAGCCCGAGTCTTCCCATGGCCCAGGCTTCACATCCACATGTCCCACCTGCTCGTCCTGTAGGGACTGCTCCTGCTCTGAAGCATTGTCGTCCACAGCCCTCTGTTCCTGGGCCTCTGTCTCCAGGTTCTCCTCTTGAAGGGTTCCACACTGTGCGTGGAGTACTGGGGTGTAGGACTGGCTGCAGTGCCCAGGCTGTAATGGGGAGCTCGGAAGGCTAAGGAGGAAGTGAATTTTGAGGGGTTTAAGAGGGAGAACAAGCAGGGGGAGGCGGAATGTTTTGGTATCTGGTGGCAGAGTCCATCTGCAACTCTTGAGCGACAAATGGGTAGCCATTAGTGGGAGTGGGAGGTGTCAGAGATTTTTCTGGTTTAAGAGACAATGGCACCCAATCCCTGTTGACCTTCTCCTGATGAGGAGACACTGTTTGCTTATATGGCTGGGTGTTAGTGCTTCATCTGGGTAACTATTAGTTGCTAGTTGCTGGCCCCGGCTAGGAACCCCTCGTTTTAGGTGCTAGAACACAGGCAAAGAGTCGTAGCCACCAAGTGGCAAGAAAAGAATGGGGCTCATTCTCTCTGCAGCTGCTTTGAAGGGTGAGGCAGGAAAGGGCAGCCACACTCACTGTTGTGGTACGCTCAACTTGGGGGACTGTGGGGGGTGCTGTTGCTGGGCCTGGGCTCCTGCCTCATACACCTGGAGCTTCTCCCTCAGGGCAGCCACCTGAAACAAGAGCATCCCAGTCCTCAGAGCCCTGGGTGACCACAAGTGCCAGGGGTGGGCACAGAGGCCAGGGGTGGGCACAGAGGCCAGGGGTGGGCACAGAGGCGGGGGGGGGGGGCACAGAGGCCAGGGGTGGGCACAGAGGCGGGGGGGTGGGCACAGAGGCCAGGGGTGGGCACAGAGGCCAGGGGTGGGCACAGAGGCCAGCAGGGTCCCAAGCTTCTGTGTCTTGCTCCCTCCCCAAGTCCGCCTCCTGAACTGCTCCTCACCTCGGCCTGGAGCTGCTGGCAGATGGTGGCATACTGGCTGATGTGATGGTCCAGGCTGATCACGTTGCTCTTCAGCTGGGGGGGGCGCACAGAAGAGAGTTGTTTGTTTATTTAAACAAATGACAGTGATCACGACCACAGGCTGTGTGGGAAGCCTCACTCATGGTACCATGACTAACTCTCCCAAGTCAGGTAACGGACCAGAGGTCTACTGTAATGTACCGCCTGGGACCACAGCAAAGGGCAGAGGACTGTGTGGGGCCTGAACCCTGACTCTGACCTGAACACTAGCCAGGCAGTGGCCTGCTCTGTAGCAGCTCCACATAAGCATGGCTCACTGCAGAGACAGGCAGGGGAGACCAGAATTCCTCTGCTTTTGTCTGAGTCAGTGTATATGGGTATTAATACTACTTTATTGGAAATAGGGTTCTGTTGCCTGTAGCAAGTCTGGATATCCTGCCTCAGTATAGCTGAGGTCTTCTGTAGGACAGAGTATTACTGCTTCTATCACAAAGACCATTCATGAGTCCAGGGAACTTTCCTGTGCCCAGGAACAACAAATAGGAATCTAAGGGCTGTCTAGGGCTTGTCCCCACCTCCTCTCAGGTCGGGGCTCCCTCCACATGCAGGACATCCCTGCTGGCATGTACCGTGAGTCTGATCTCCTTGGCACGGTCAGCATATTTGAGAGTGTTGTAAGTATCCTCGTAGGTCAGGCTGGAAGGGCTGACGGCAGCAATCATCACGGTGCGGCAGTTGCCCCCAATGGAGTCCTTGAGCAGGCGGGTCAGCTTGCTGTCTCGGTAGGGCACGTGAGACTTGCGGCCCTGGGGAAGTAAGTGGATAGCTGGGTTAGCCTGCCCTGTGCCGGGAAAGGGACCACTGGTTGGGGGCTCATTTTCTGTTCTGGAGGTGCTGGGCCTGCTGTGTATTACCTTTGCATCGGCCAGGGCATTGAGGACATTGATGAGGGCTAGCAGAGAGCGGTTGATGTTGGCACCCTCCCGTAGCCGCTCTCCTTTGGCATGGGTGCTAGATGCCCGCTCTGAGCCAGCCAGGTCAATCAGGCTCATCTTGGCTACTTGAAGGGCCTGGGTCAGTCCTGGAACCCGGTCCCGCTGCTTCACAAAGATCTGGGGGCAGAGGGTAGAAGTGAGGGATGTAGACATCAGGACCCCCAGTCTTAGGCTGAGCACATGATGCTGCTCACCTGGAAGATGGCATGAGAGCGGGAAGACGTGGCGTTGGCGTCCGTGGGGTGCTGTGTGCGGCTGCAGTTGCCCCTGGTCAGCATCTCTAGTAGCTGTGCAGCTGAGGCTGGCTACAGGGGAGATACCCAGGGAGGGGCTGTGGTCAGCATCTCTAGTAGCTGTGCAGCTGAGGCTGGCTACAGGGGAGATACCCAGGGAGGGGCTGTGGTCAGCATCTCTAGTGCTGTGCAGCTGAGGCAGGTGACAGGGGAGACACCCAGGGAGGGGCTGTGGTCTTACTACCAGGGCTTTTCTCCTGGCAGGAAAGACTGTTCTTCAGAGCCTGCCACCACCACCACCACCACCACAGCATCCAGGAGACTCCCAAACTGCCATTTGAGGGAACCCCAGAGCACCAGTGGAGTGACTGGCCACACCTGAGGCCCAGTGCGTACCTGGTGGAAAGAAAGCCCCGGTACCACCACGCCTTTATCAGGGTCCTCACGGATGGTGAGGGGTCCTTTGGGCTCCAGGAGGTCATGGATCTGCTCATTATATACCTTAGGAAAAAGAAGAAGAGGAGGAGCACCCCTCCGGGACAGCAACAGAGCACAGACTGGGGGCCTCGGCGGGGACAGACTCAGTAGAGCAGGTGCTGAGACAGTGGCCCCGAGCAGCACTTTGCAGGTTATGACAAGGGCGGGGAGACAGGTCCCCTCACATGCTCTCCCACTGGGCTCTGTCTGTGTGCCCTGGGCCCTCTTCCCAGGTACCACTCCACCCCGCTTCAAGCGTTCTGAGAATGAAGTATGACGTGGGCCAGAGAGGTGGCAGCCCTACCTCCAGGTAACTGATGAGGACCTCGAATTGTTTTTCTTCCTGACGGGCTTCAAGACGCCTGTATAGCTCCATGGTGGTGAGGTACATGATGCCAGGGTCTCCCTCCCTCCCCAGCATGGTGTGTGTCTTCCCGGCCCCAGTAGCTCCATAGGCAAACACTATAAAGGACAAGATGGGGAAGAGGTGGCAGCTGGGCCAAATCTACCTCTCCTAGGGCTGCCCCAGCATGTTGCCACCAGGCTCAACCGTCTCAAGTCCCTTTCCTCTGCTGTCTATGACCACAGTACCAAGGCTTCCACCACGGGTATTCCCTCAGTGCTCAAGTCCAGCCAGTGTTTTCTCTGGACCTATCCTGGCTCCCTATAGTCTGTGGAGTCCAGAGCAATAGGATCTTTCTCTTTTCTTTTCTTTCTTTCTTTTTTTTCTTTTCTTTTTTTTTTTTTTTTTTTTTTGGGTTTTTTCGAGACAGGGTTTCTCTGTGTAGCTTTGCGCCTTTACTGAACTCACTCTGTAGCTCAGGCTGGCCTCGAACTCACCGAGATCCACCTGCCTCTGCCTCCCGAGTGCTGGGATTAAAGGCATGTGCCACCACCGCCCAGCAGCAATAGGATCTTGGCCTGCACTAGAGTTGAGGATTATCCCTTCCTCTCCAAGCTAGGGATGCTTTCTGATGGAGGTCCATGGTTTTTTTTTTTTTTCTTGCCATCACACTTCTTGGTTTATAGTGCGTACACACACACACACACACACACACACACACACACACACACACACATACACACCTTCCCTCTAGAGTGTTGTACACATCAAGAGTTCAAAACCATGTCTAACTAACTGGCTCCTACAGTAGACTAGGACCCAGAGAAAAGCATTGCATGGTCAAGTGAATGAATGGAACCCCAAGCAGAGAGATCCGAAGATCCATGGAACTCTTCTCTCAGACAGAAACAGATAGGTAAGCCCACACTACCCAGCAGGCAGTTCTCACCTGAGCAGTTGTAGCCCTGGAGGAAGCTGTCAAGGATGCTGTGTGTCGTGTGCTGGAACACATCCTGTTGAGTGGCCGCCTCACCAAAGACTCGGTCAAAGACAAATGTCAGGTCTTTGCCCTTCTTCTTGGGGCCATTGTGGGAGCCACTCCATTTTAGGCCAGGAAATCCCCCATCATACTCCTCAGGGTCAAACACCAGCACCCGTTCATCTACCACCTGAATCACAGGCCGCCGCTGACTCTCTAGCTCCCTCGGGGTGGGAGGCCTCACCCGTACGACCACCCGAACCACGCTGTCTTCCACAGCCATCACCATGGCAACACCTGTGCAGAGACATGACTGAGATGAGGACCAAGCCAACTCAAGAGTATGCTTCAGTATTGAAGGGCTTTCCCCCCACCTTCCAAGTGGCTGACCTCCACTTACTTTGTCCCCAAGGGAGCAAGACTCAGTAATAGTATCATTATTATTATTATTATTATTATTATTTTTAAGATAGGTTTTCTCTGTGTAGCCTTGGCTGTCCTGGAACTCTCTCTGTAGACCAGGCTGGCCTCGAACTCACAGAGATCCACCTGCCTTTGCCTCCAAAGTGCTGGGATTAAAGGTGTGCACCACCACTACCTGTCAACAGTATCAATTATTAATACACATTTTTCTCACTTGAAATACCACACTTGTCATATTCAAATGGCTATGCTTCCAAAGGTCTTTTACTGGACTTACTATATTTTCCACTAAGCCTTTTGGCTTCAGAGCCAGTGAGATGGCTCAGCAGGTAAAGGTGCTTGCCGCTAAGCCTAACGACGTAAGTTCAATCCCCAGGACTCCAACACATGCTTTGTAGCATGGACCCTTTCGATAAATAAAGTGTAATAAACAATTTGTCTATACTCATACCACCCCCATACTTTTCCTACTGTTAGAACACACTTTAAATCTAGTAGCAAGACTCCCTCACTGGACTTTCCGTAACATCACAGTTATCCCTAGGCATTTGTTATGCTATTTGTGACTTTCTAAGAAGTTTTATTGGCACCAACCCTGGTTATGCACGACTATAATCCTAGCTACAGGAAAGGAGGAGGTGAGAGACCCCGCGTCTGGGGCCTGCCTGGGTGCAGAGCGAGGTCCTGTCTCAGATACTAAGTAAATGAGAAGGGTGGAGTCAAGTGTCCGTGAAGCTCTGGCTTCCATCCTGTAGTGTAGTGGAACGCTTATGCTAGCATAGGTAAAGGCCTGGGTTTGCTCCCCAGCACCACTAAATACATATATACACACGTATCTAAATACATAAGAAAACAAAATCGTATTAATTTAACCCCAACCCACAACACCCTTTTCCTCTCAAAAATAACCCTGATGTGATTACAGCTGAAGTTACATACTTATTGAACATTTTAGGCTGGGTGTGGTGGCGAATGCTTTAATCCTAACCCTGGGAGGCAGGGGTAGAAGGATTTCTCTGAGTTCTAGGACAGTCAAAGCTAGCTAGACTTAGTCTCGAAAAAACCAAAATCAACAAAACATTTTAGGCAAAAGTGTGGCTATTAATTATTCAAACACTTTCTATGTCCCTCAAGATGTTCTCTATTTTAAAAACTCCAGGTATTATGTAATTAGACTTTAAAAATATTTTATTTTCACGTGTGTGAGTGTGTGTGTGTGTGTGTGTGTGTTCACGTATGTGAGTACAAGCATGTGCGTAGAGGTCAGAGAACACCTTGCCTCCACTCGTACAGCAAGTACCTTTACTGACTAAGCCATTTCTCCAGCCCATTCTATTATTTTAAAGAGTTGCTATTAGAAAGATATAGAACTTCAGCACATTCTGATAATATTTATGTGTCTTCTCTCCCTCGGGTACATCACTGGCTATTACTGATATCAAAGCAATTACATATTCTTAGGGGAAAACCTGCCTTAAATGTAGTAAGCTTGCAACGTTTTTGTTTGTGTTGAGACAGGGTCCCATGTAGTTCAGGCTAACTTTGAACTTGCTAGGTATCTCCCAAGTGCTATGATTACAGTTGTGTGCCCCTATACGCATAAGGGCAGACAATTGTAGTCAGCAATTTTCAGGTGGCTTTTTTTTCATTTATGCAATGATTTTTACTTATTATATTTTTTTGAGTAGGATCCCATGTAGCCCATGCTGTTTTTTTTGGGGGGTTTTTTTTTTTAACTATGTAGCTGAGGCTAGCCTTGAACTCTTGATCTTTCTGCCTCTACTTCTCAAGTGCAGGGATTGATTACAGGGATGTGCCACCACTCCTGGCTTACTTTATTTTTTTGAGATAGAGTTTCAACATTTAAATGAATGGTCAAATATGTCTACTCTTTCCTTTTATAGCTTTTTTTTTTTTTTGAGGGGAGGAGGGAATGTCTCACGTCACCCATGCTGACCCTGAACTCAATTTGTTCAGGATGATCCCAAACTCTGATCCTCCTGTCTCTGCTTCCCAAATGCTGGAATTGCAGGTGCAGACCACCATGCCCAGGCTTTTTTTTTTTTAAATGACTTCTATGTCATGTTTAAGAAGACATTTTCTTGCTGGGCTGGGGAGGCAGAGGCAGGAGAGTCAATCTCTGTGTGTTGGAGGCCAGCTTGGCCTACACAGTGAGTTCCAGGGCAGCCAGGGCTACATCGTGAGACCCTGTCTCAAAAAATCAAAATGAAAAACAAAAAACAACAACAATAACAAAAAAAGACATTTCTTCTCCAAAGCAACAAATGTTTTGTTTTGTTTTTTTTTTCACTCCTGTCCAATACCCTTTCTTATTCTTCTTTTCCAGCTGGCAAGCAATTATCTGAAGATCATTTATTGAAGATTTCTTTCCCACCTATTTCAAACGTAAAATTTAACACAACTAATTTTTTTTTTCTTTTTTGGTTTTTTCAAGACAGGGTTTCTTTGTGTAGCTTTGCACCTTTCCTGGAACTCGCTTTGTAGACCAGGCTGGCCTCGAACTCATAGAGATCCGCCTGCCTTTGCCTCCTGAGTTCTGGGATTAAAGGCGTGCGCCACCATCACCCCGGCACACAACTAAGTTTTTATATAGAGACATGCACTTAGTTGTGAGTTTCACTCTTCATCCTGGCACACCGCTGTTGGAGTCCCCTGTAATGGGCTACCTCTTGCACTTTTTCTTGGTTATTCTTGGACGTCTTGCCTTGCATATGATTTTAGAATTATCTTGTGAAGCTCCATGAAGAAAATCCTGCTAAGATTTTAATTTGGGTTATTTTTAATTTATAGGTTAATATGAGAAGACTTGGTGTCTTGATGATACGGAATCTTCCCACCTAGAATTGCTGTCTCTTTCCATGCATTCACAACTTTATAATCTTCAGTAAAATTTCATCATTTTCCTCTCGTGAGTATCGTACATTCTTGATTCGGTTTATTACTAGTTATTACATAGTCTTTGTTATATAGTGAATAGATGCCTTTTAAAATTGCAATTTCAAAACCATATTTTGCCAGAATATAGGAAAGCTTTGAATATCTGGATGCATACCATGCAGCTGCCTAGAATGCCAAATGTTCTTATTAGTTCTAATAGACTGCCATTGATTCTCTTAGGCCTTTCAATTAAATGATAATATAGTTTGCAAATAAAGACAGTTGCTTTCTATTTTCAGCTGTCTTTATTGGGTTGCCTGCCCTCCACTGCCCAGTAGGGATGTAGGAATGGGTAACTGGTGAGATGATTTCATGGTGTCTCTCTCTGAATCTGTTGATGCGGATGGTAATACAACAGATTTCCCAGTGTTGATCTGGTAATAATTCCCGAGGTTTCCAGACTGTAGTCATTTGGTGTTCCTTCTCACCTCTGTGCCTGCCTCTTCATTTCGCCTTTGAGTTTTGAGGATGCAGGCAGGAGTCAGTCAGTTTAGCCCAGCTCCCGGGATGTAATAACATGGGGAAGTAACAGGGCTGTTCCTGAGGGATATGAACAGATGAATGTTTCCCCAATAAAGGTTATATCTGCTGATCAGTCATAATGAAGGCCATTCAGCAAAGCGGGGCTTCTGCTGAGTATTCTGGCCAACAGTGCGGGGTTTTCTTGGGGAATGAGGCAGAAGTGAGCTGATCTGAAAGTCCTGTTCCTTCACCCCTAAACTTAACTTCTTCCCAGCACCAAACAAGGGAAAGATATCAACCAACAATAATCCTTTTATGTGTGTATAATCCAGTTTTCGTCCCGGCGATCGGATTGTCATAATAAACATATTAGCAAAGTGCACACTCTATCAAGGTCTGTTCAAAGCACTGCACACATCATCTCCTTTTATCTCCACTGCAATCCCACAAGATGGATAGTATTATTACACTCATTTTTCAGTGAGGAATTGAGACAGAGAGGGTTAAGCAACTTGCCCAAGGTTCCAGTACGAGTGAGTGATGGAGCCCTTAGCTCCAACCCAGGCAGCCTGACCGCAGAGCCTGCTAGCCTGTCTGATAATGATATTATATATTATGCTCTGATGATCAGAGGGTTTTAATAGTCCCTTATGTTTGTATAATAATTATAATCCCTTTTCTGGGACTAGATTATGTGTTCTGAAAGCACTTGCAGATGTATGGACTACACCTAATTTTCAACACTAGAGTGCCTTTTTCTTGTTTTTACATTCACACCCTCAGGAGACCTGCTTCTCTGGGGGAGAAGTAAAGGCAGAGCATGCCTAGGTCTACACTGGCTGCCTCCCTGGCAGTTTCAGAGGCCCATGGGGAGGGTTCTGGCTGAGGAGGAGGAGGCGCAGAGCAGCCTAACATTCTAAGCAGGAAATTAAAAAGGGCACTGGCAGAGAGTGCGCATAACCTTTACAGCTCTCTCCTCTCGCCTCCCGCGGGCCAGAGGGGCCAGTCTGTTTGCCTAATGAGATGTTTTCTTTCTTCCCACACAGTGCCGGGGGCACCAGGTGCAGAATGTAGGGTAACACTTGGCATGGGTGCCCCAAGGACACCTGGGTCCTGGTCTGTGCTCTGCATCTGACTGGTGGGGTGGTCTTTCCAAGAGCCACACCACCCGTCAATGTCACATCAGCTGCCCGCTGTGAGAGCCAGTGAGAACAGCTACCGATCTGCCCCCACCCCAGGGAGATGGGGAGATTAATGAGAGACCGTTTGTCAAGCTTGCTTTGATCCTCACTTGGAAAGAGCATTTCAGCCCAAAGTACAAGGGAGATGATTCTTTAATAAGATCTTCAGGGTTCTCAGGCAGGCACACTCAAGTCCTATTTCTAACCCTAGGCAGCTCATTAAAACCCAGAGGCGAGTGTGTTGCTGATCTGGGGCTGGGAAACCAGGATTCAGATGTTTTTAGGGGTGGCTTCTTTTGCACACCCTTGTAGAGATGAGATCAACTTCTGAAGGCCCTGAAGGAGAATTTCTGAGGACTTGAGGGGATCCCCCTGCAGACAATGGGAGCTGAGAAGGAGGGGAATGAAGGGGTACATCCCTCAGACACGACTGTTCAGAGGCGTCCCTTCACTGATTTTTATCATTCCTCACACACTTATGTTAACTCACCCACGCACCCCAGGTATTCAGGGACCTGTCCCAGCATGCAGCAGATGCTGAATAATACTCGTCCTATGAATGAATAAGGGCCAGAGAACCCAGTCTGAACCCAAAGAGCCTAAAAATAAGTATCGTAGCTACATTTACGGAGTGCTTCGCTGAGTGTGTCTGTGTGCTAAGCACTCTAGGCTAAATGCTTTACAAATGGCTTCTTTTAGCTTTCTCAACAATCTCATTCTGTGAATAGGATTGTTCCATGTGACATGGAAGGAAAACAACCCATTAAACAGATGGTAAGCAAGGCCAGAGTCTAAGCGTACTCGGAGGCACTACTCCATCCTTACACACTACTTCTGCCCTTCTATCTGTTTAGTACGTTTTTCTGTCCCACTTCTGGGCTTTGTATGTCCTCACCTTGGTATCCATAGAAGAGTGTGCTACAATAATGGACTCCTCCTATGTACGGCTTGACTTTTAAATAGAAAATCATAGACTATATTTTTTCTATCCAGGGCTGGGTGCTGCACATGCCAGGCAAGCATCCTAGCGCTGAGCTGTTGAATAGTTCCATCTCTTCCTTTAGCTTGTCATTTTCTGTGGTCTGGCTAGAGAGCTCAGTTTGGCCTGGAATTTAAGATCCTCCTGCCTCCGCCTCCCAAGCGCTGGGACTATAAGCACATGCCACCATGCCTCTTTGCTTGTTCTTTCCTGTCCTACAAATCGTGATTTAGTCTTCTTGTCTTACAGTTCTGGCTAGGAATTCTATTACAATATTCAACGGAAGCAGCAATAGTGAGCATTCTCCATCCCTCCTCATTTTACAAGGAATGCTCTTATTATTTCATACTTTGTTGGTTTAAAGGCATTTGTCTCCATTTCCAATTTACCTCCACATATACACACAGACACTGGATGTAGGTGGTGCTGAGGACTGAACTTAGGACCTTGAATATGCTGGTTTCTGGTTCCTGATGTTTTATCTGAAGTTTTAACAACTATACTTATTTTTATGTACTGGTAATTTTAATCATGTTCAACATAAAGTCCAGAATCTTAAGACAGAATGAAAATGTTTGCTTTTCTGACTGTAAATATCTGGGAATTCAGTGGGGGTTTTCATTTGCGTAAAGGTAAATTTTAAACTAATACAATCTCCTCATTGTCCTTAGATCAATTAAGAAGTTTTACAACTTCTATTTGGGGAGCAATGGGGTGGGGGTGCTGAGAACTAAACTCAGGCCTTAGGACACACTAGGCAAGCATTTGCCGCTTGTATTTATAATTTCACCGATTGTGGAGAGAGAATGTAGTTTATACAATATTATGATAATTATCCACAGTTGTTGTGCCACCAGATCGAGAAAAGCTTTACAAATGTCTCTAACAATATGCTATACTTTATTTATACTAGGGCTGGGAATGTAGCTCCTTGGTAGAGTGCTCATGGTCTTGGGTTTGATCCCTAGATCGTGAAAAGAAAAAGTACAAATGGATAAATTAGATAATATAAATAACCAACTAATTGAGAATGAGACACTTTTAAAAACCTGTCTGGGGTGAAGGGGGGGAGGTGTCGAGTTCAATAATGAAATAGGCAGAGAAGAAATGGCATGGGGAGACTGATCGAAGGAAGTGGTGTTAACACCGAAAAGCTCATTCAGAAAAATGATAGATCTTCTCCGAGTCGGGCTTAACTACTCTATGCCTCGGTTTCTCAATATGCAAACTGTTAAATAATATTATCTGTCTCACCAGGTTATCGTTAGGCTTGAATGAGTTCGTGTCAACCTGAAACTGAGTTCATTTAAGTGCCCAACAAATATTAGGCATTGCTAGTAAAATTATATGATACAGCATCTCCCCGTGACGCACAAAACCAATAAGTTCAATAAATTATTTTAAGTTCTCTGGCACAGACCAGGCTCTACCTTTTAAATGTCACGCCAGTAGTTTAACGCTTAAAAAAAAAAAAATCGATCTTCCTGGTATAACATAGACCTGGTTTTCTTCATTCCTTTCCTGTCTGGTTCACAATAGTATTTACTGGGTGCCTCGTAACCAAGTGCAGCAACCCCCCACCCCCGCTCCACGCTCTCCACCCCCCCAACCCCACCCCCCCACCCCCCCGGCACACAGGGCAGTGTAATTCACTCTGACAAGACGAGTGGAGAGGAGCGTGGCTACCCCATTCTCTTCCGCGGGGCGTCCGAGCTCCCCAGTTCTAGCAGAAAACCCAATCCCACCTCACGCTCGAGGAGGGGTAGCCGCTACAGAGCCGGGTGCATCTTTCAAAGGACCCGTGCACATGAGCAGGCCCAGCACATCTGATGTGCAGGAAGGGCCCTCCTACTTATCCCTGTCCTTCAAACCAGCGCCGGTTCAGCCGGCCGCAGCCCGGCCCGCGCGTCCGAGACCTCCGCGCCGAGCCCAGGGGCCGTCCCCACCGCGGGTCAAAGCTTACCTTTCGTCGGTTCCCGCCGCTGGTGTCGCTCATGCGCCCCCTCCGCCTTAGACCGGAGCCCTCGGACCCCGGATTGAGCTTCCCCGCACCCTCTTCCACCGAACCAACCTTCTTCCGGCGCGGCGCGTTCAAATTAGGCGGTCCGCTCACCCGCGCTCCCCATTGGTCACCGCCGAGCTCGCTGATTGGCTGTTTCCTAAGAAACAAAGACAGCCCGAGGTGCGCCTGCGCACTTGTTCTCTTGCTTGCTGGAGGTTGTTTGGCAGACTGGACTGAGCAGAGTTGCCGCCAGAAACCGGTCCCTAGCAGTAATACGAGGGACCCTGTCTCTGTCATCTGTGTGCCGAGCTCAGCATCGGTTACAGCGAATTCGACAGGATTTTAAATCTGCTTCTGTGGCCTAAATGGGCATCCTCCTATCTGTCTGTAGTGGCGGTTCCTTTAATCTCGTCACTTGTGGACAAAGGTAGGAGGATCTCTGGGAGTTCGAAGCCAGCCTGGTCTACATAGCAAGTTCCAGGCCAGCCAGGGCTAGAAAAATGAGACTTCTACTTGCTCTCTATTTTCAGTAAACTTGATCTGTCCTCCCTGTGGCATTGTGTGTAGGTCTGGGACATATAAGGAAGGTAAAGTTTCCTCCACCACAGCTGTCCACAGGTTAGTAGACTCAGTATTTAATACCTGGTTGACGTGACTCAAACTCTTTTTTCACCTAACTGGACCCAAAACGATAGAACAGCACTTAATTCAGTGAGGACAAAACAAGAAAATCAAGTGAAGGTGCAGTTACTACAAAGCAACACAAACACTAAATAATCGGTTGTAGCCCGCGTGGTGGGTGGCGCACGGCATTAATCCCAGCACTGGGGAGGCAGAGCCAGGCGTGATCTCTGTGAGTTTGAGGCCAGCCTGGGCTACAGAGCGAGATCTACAGGAGGACAGCCAAGGCTACACAGAGAAACCCTGTCTCGAAAAACCAACCAAACAAACAAACAAAAAACCATACTGGGCAATGGTGGCTCTGTTAGCTGAGGTATAAAGACAGGTGAGGGGATAGTCTGGCAAAGTGTCTGTTTCTTGGATCTCAGAAGCCAAGATAAGAGAATTTTTTTGGTAAGAAGGTCAATTGACCTACAATTAGCCCAATAAGAATTTCAAGGCCTAGGGGCTGAAGAGACGGTTCAGTGGTTAAGAGCATTTACTGCTCCTCTAGAGGACCTGAGTTGGGTTCTCAGCACTGGTTTTGCAGGGCTCACCACTGCCTCTAACTCCAGCTCTAGGGACTCTGACACCCTCTTCTGGTCTCTGCAAGCATCTACATTTCAGCTGGGCATGGTGGGGCACACCTTTAATCCCAGCACTCAGGAAGGCAGAGAGGCAGGAGGATCTCTGTGAGTTTGAAGGCAGCCTAGTCTACAGAGCTAGTTCCAGAACAGTCAGGACTACACAGAGAAACCCTCTCTCAAACCACACCCCACCCAAAAAAAGAATTTTAACCGGGCATGGTGGTACATGTTTTTAATCCTAGCACTCAGGAGGCAGGAGGATCACTATGAGTTTGAGGCCCGAACTGGTCTCCATATTGAGCTTCAAGATAGCCAGGATAACATATACCCTGTCTCAAGAAACAAAACACAACACAAGGATTTTAAGGCTTAGGGTTGAACATGTAGCTGAATGGTAGAGTGCTTGCTTGGCAATCAGGGGGCCATGTGTCTGATCTCCAACACTGTAAACTATATATGTGCATACCCACAAACTCAAGGCAGGCCTGGCATGGTGGTTCAGTGGTAAAAGCTGCTAAGTTGATGATTGGAGTTTAATCCCCAAAATTCCTCATGTTGTCTATGCCTTCCATATGCCTTTTGTGGTGTGCATAAATAAATGTGGGGATAATACATAGTGAATAAATGAGTGAATAAATAATAAATAAATAGACCCTAAATCTGAAGGCTGTGTGCAGTTTTAGCCTCTGTCTACTGTGCAGACAAGAAGTGCTTCTTAGCTGGTGTGGTCTACATCTTGTGGGGTGGAAATATGTCTTACTCCTTGTGACTGCTGAAACAGCCAGCCCTAGGTGGTTAGGGGATGCAGTAGAGAAGCACATCTGGACACTCCTTTTTTTTTTTAATTCCAGGGCTCAAAACCGGGACCTGGCCATGCCAGGCAGACACTGTATAACCAGGACACATCCCTTGTCTGTTTAGTTTATATATTCTTCGCACCAAGCTCTGGCATTAGATGCTTCAGAAATAAACTAATCTGGGGGGCTGGAGAGATACTGGGTGATCTTCCAGAAGACCCAAATCCAATTCCCAGCACCCATATGGCCACTCACCATGGTCTGTAACTCCAATCCCAAGGACTCTGACACCCTCTTCTGGCCTCCACAGACATCAGCCATGCACATGGTACACAGACATCCATGCAAACAAAACACCCATAACACTAAATAAATAAAATAAATAAATAAATAAATAAATAAATATAATTTTTTAAAAAGAAATAGACTAATTTGAAAAGGTCTTGAATCATTCTGTTATTCATTCATCTATTTATTAGTAATACTGGGAATGAAGCCCAAGTCTCACGAATACTAGGGCAAGTGGTCTCCCATTGAGCTATAGCCCTAGCCCTCAGTTTTAATTTTTATTTTGAGACAGGGTCTCACTGAGTTGCTCAAGCTGCCCTTAAAACTCACTATCCTCATGATTGACCTTGAACTCAAAATCTCCTCCTCAGCCTGATGAGTGGCTGGGCTTACAGGCCTGTACCATCAGGCCCAGCTTTAAGACATCATTCTTACCATCTCAGACCCAGTCTAACCTAGTCCAGAGGCCAAGCATCATGAGGGCTAAAGAGTCCTCATGATTTGAGATTTGCTTTATCATGGAGGAGTCCTTAAGTGGCCTTGACTTGGACAGTTTCAAAGGAACAGCAGCTTCTAGATCAGGATGGGACAAAGGAAAGTAGCAACCGCTCTGAGGACATTTAATTCTCAAGGGAACAGAGAGCTATGAAGTAGTGAGGGGAGAGGGATGGGGTCGAAGGAAAGGCTTAAAATACGATGGAAAGGCGCTAATGAAGTATGAGCCGTTGAAGATTAATACAGAAACGAGATTATCTGGGGAGATGACTCGGTCAGTAAGGCATTTGCCATGCAAGCATGGGTCCCTGACTTTCATTCCCAGCACCTGCGTAAAAAGCAGGGTATGCACTTGTAATCCCGGTGCTGGAGAAGTGGGGACAGGTGGACCCCGGAAGCTCACTGGTCAGTTATCCTAGCGTAATGAGAAATTCCCAGCCTCGGGTGAGCAAGCAGGTCAGTAGGGGCCAGGTGTAGTAGTGAACACCTTTAATCCCAGCAGGGCCAGATGGATCTCTGTTCTCTGCCAGCTTGGTCTACATAGAGAGTTCGGAGCCAGCCAGGATATCTATCTGTCTGTCTGTCTATCTATCTATTTATTTCAGAGATATTGCTTTGGTAGTTAATGCCTGTGGAAGAGAATGGTGCAGGATGGAGCAAAGAGAGAAATTGTGCTGAGCTCTCTGAAGATGAGGATAGGAAGATACTTCAGAATGGTCCTCTGTAGGGGCAAGAGGACTGAGCAGGGAGCCAAGGCCTCAATGCCCGTGGCAAAATCAGATGTGGAACGAGTTATGAAGAGACGAGGGTAAGACAAGCGAGCAGGGCCGTCACATTGGCAGAGGTAAATCCCCCAGGAGAGGGATTTTTCAGGCACCGGAACATGATCTGCTGGCAGCACCTCCAGCAGTCGGGGGACAGATCCTTCCACCCTGAAGGACACCTGGGTGGTGCCTCATCCGACCATCACGGAGGAAAAGGCGGGAGTTTAAGGCGGGCAAGAGATGTTTGAGATGGCTAGCGTTATGGCAGAATGGTTCTTATGTGGCTGGCACAGTGTCATGTACTAAAGGAAACATTGTCCTCTATGGAAAAGCCCGAGTCTGGCTCTGGAGACAGGTGACTACTGGAAGGCTTCATGGAGGAGCAGGCAATGGAGCTGGGCTTTGAATAGTGAACAGGTATTCTGCAGGCAGCAGCAGGAGCTAAGGGTCCTCACAGATCCCTCTCCACAGCTCTCATGCCCCTGGTAGTGTTCCTGTCCAGGCTGGAGCTTCTTGCTGAGGGACCTAAGGGACTTTTACCTTGGGGACCTGGGGAGAGGCCTTCAGACTTACCCTTCACCAGCTGGAAGAAGGAAGACATCACAGAAGGCATGCTGGGTGACTAAGGGGAGGGAGAGCTGCTCAGCCTGGAGTGGAAGAAGAAACACTGCCACCCCAAGTACAGCTACAGCAACAATTCCGGGCCCAGGGGCTCGGATTTCAGAGACCAGCATCCTTGTAAAACAAGAATAAGAACAAAGCAGCAGGGTGGCGGCGGCGCACGCCTTTAACCCCAGCACTCGGGAGGCAGAGCCATCTCTGTGACTTCGAGGCCAGCCTGGGCTACAAAGCGAGATCCAGGACAGGCACCAAAACTACACAGAGAAACCCTGTCTAAATAAATAAATAAATAAATAAATAAATAAATAAATAAATAAGAACACAGCAAGCCCTGCACAGTGCAGCTGCCTCAGAGCAACTCCTGCTCACAGTTGGAGGGGCTGCTTCCCTTGCCCTCACAGGCCACCATGTTGTGGGTGTCTGTGTACCTGTCCCCACAGGAATCTTCATTCTCTAGTGCTCTGGTTCTCAACCTTCTGATGCTGCCACCCTTTAATACAGTTCTTTGTGTTGTGGTGAGCCCCAGTCATAAAATTATGTTCGTTGCTACTTCATAACTGTAATTTTGCTACTTTTATGAACCATAATGTAAATATCTGTTTTCCAATGGTCTTGGGCGACCCCTGTGTAAAGATTGTTGACCCCCTCAAAGGGGCTGTGACCCACAGGTTGGGAACCACTGCTCTAGAAACTCTTGTCCAGCTCTGAGCAAAGGGCTTGTCTATAGGTAGGTCTTCAGCACTATTTGCTGAAGTGAACAGAGGAAATCCAGACAGGAACATATGGAGGCCTCGGGGTAGCCTTGTACTCACCCCAATTTGGAAACCACAGAACAGAAGGGTCCAGAATGGAGACTGAAGAATACATTCTGAATACTTAGCTCTACCTCCTGCATCCCCCATACCAGATCCTCCCCTTAGTCCCATACTCACTTGGTTGTTACCAGGCTAGAAAATGACCCAGGTATCTCCTTTTAGGAAGCATCATATTAATCCCAGGCACTGACGTACAAAGAACAGTAAATCATGGGGCTCAGGGGACTTGGATTACAGCAATAACAACACATATACATTTTTCTTTCTTTTCTTTTCTTTTTTTTTTTTTTTCGAGACAGGGTTTCTCTGTGTAGCTTTGCGCCTTTCCTGGAACTCACTTGGTAGCCCAGGCTGGCCTCAAACTCACAGAGATCCGCCTGGCTCTGCCTCCCGAGTGCTAGCAAAAGACATTTTTCTTTATAACTTACAAAACAGGGTCTCGTTCACTTCCTCACCACAGCCTTTCAAGAAGATTTTGTTATCCAGCCCTGCTTTGTCGGTGAGGAAACAAAGGCTCAGAGAAATGAAATGTGTTTTCCTAGACCATCTAACCTGGTCGGGACTTGAACCGGGTCTTTTGTCTCCCTCCATTCCTGTTTATCCTCTAGGTCCTGTGATCTCTGGCTCTCACGCTGCCCTGGGCAGCCTTTTCTGGGCCTCTGTTTCTCCAGCTGTGGAATGGAAGCCCCCCATTCTGTGGCTTTGATTCTCAGTTTTGGCACATCAGACAATTGGATGGCATGTGGAGGGTGCCTGGGGTGGGAGCGTCCTCTGGTCCCTTTTCTCTTTCAGCCACTAGCTGCTATTTCTCAGTAACCCTTCCAGTCCCTTCCTGTTCCAAACACGTGTAGACTTTTCACTTCCACTTTATTATCACCTCATTTGTAGAATTTTAAGGTTTGTTACCTGGGAGCTAGGAACTCACACCTCCAATTCTGTTTTTCATATATACCTTCATCACGTGTGAAAAAAAAAAAGCCTTATTAACAGCATCTAACCTGTCACAGCTTGTCTGGGGGGCATCTAGATCAAGAAACGCAGACAGTACCAGGGCAGGGGGAACAGCATGGCTGGCCACAGTGGGGGAGCCTCTGGACTCCTGAAATTTGCTCTTGGCCTTTGAGGGTCCCGGGGCTGTCGTGGTCAGCAGAACTCCAACCAGGGTTAGAGCTGCTTTGAGGAGTCGGCCACCTTCTCTGGGTCTATAGTTCCTGCCTCTTCCTTGCACCCCCAAACTCCTCCCGAACAGCTCCTGTGCCTGGCCAGCTCCCCAACCTCCTGGACACTTGTCCAGGATTGATTGTCTGGGCAGCTCCCCCTCTGAGCAGTAAATGAAATATTGGTTACCAGGAGTGAGGCAGGAGCCAATTAACCCCTAGACCTCGACACGGCAGATGTGTTTGTAGGAAGCTGAAGTGGAGAGGCAAGTGCACCTGCCTGGCCTTCCTGCAAAGTCATCCAATTAGGGCAGCCCCCAGCAGTGGGCCCTGCTGCCCCCTCTGGACCCAATAACCCCAGAAACCAGGGTGACACCAGCACCTACGGCTGGCAGCTGCCTGGTTATAGAATGGCCCGCCTTTCCTGTGTGAGTAAACTCCGGGGATACCTCCATCCTCACTCTCCTCCTGACTGGGATATTCTTCCTCAATTAATCACACATCTTTCTAAAGGGGGTAACCTGGAGGGAGTCCTTGCTTCCATTCTCCAGAGTGGACTCACATCCTGTCTGTCCAGACTTCTTCTACCTCCCACCCAGCTCTGCCCCTGGAATATCACTGTATCTAAAAGCCTCTTACTGAGGGCTGAGGGGGAGACGCACCATCTGCTCTCAGAGAACTCCGAACTTCAAAGGAGGCAGTCTTGTCTTCAAGGATACCCCACCTCCCAGGTAGAAACAGTCCCCTCATCTCAGAAAGGCCTAGACGAACAGGAAAGTAAACTTGTGCTTCCCCACAGAACTAGTGGGAGCATCACCACTACATGGAGGGATCAAATTACTGTTGGAAGCAGATACAGCGCTCTCTGTCAAGGAGCTAGGTGCAGTATGAAAGGAAAATACAGACTTTGAGGTCCCGTTAGTCTGATGCAGGAGACACAGCCTTGCCTTCAGAAAACTTCCCAGTCTGAATAGTGGAGACATAGTTCTTGCCCTCATCAGCTAGCTGTCTCCCATCTGAAGGAGAAAACAGATTTTTGTCCTTAGGGAGCCACTCTTCGATGGGGAAGACACCTTCTAGTAGATTCCCTTGTAGCTGGGATGTTGCCTAAATGCAAGCAGCTGGCATCATAGGACATTCCTGGAGCTTTGCAAAGGTAGACAAACTCTTTGGCTTCAGTCCAGTCCTAGGTGTGCCGCAAACATCCTGCCTGGCCGTAGGCAAGTCATGAGTCTGTGAGTCCTCATCTGCAAGGAGTGGGATTTCAGTCCCATCTCTCAAAATGACATGAGGATTATCAAGTCACCAGAAAGAAATGCAAAGCAGCCAGCTAGCCAAGCACTGACTGTAGACACAATCAGCATGCTTTTGGTTGTTAACAGAAGTCCTGGGATAGTCCTTATGGCCTCCAGGTTAGGGCGGGATGGCCCTTCTACCTCACCCCTACCCCCACCCCCACCCCCATGGCAAGTATGGTCACCGGGTAATTCTGAGTCAGTGTGGCTATTAAAGAGTCAGAGGCAGCTGTGGGCATCACTGGGGGACAGGAGGGGTGCCTTCTAATCTAATCACACTTTCCACGGAGACTCTAGTTCCATCCAGAGCTGCCAGGGGTTTTATTGGGTTTGTGGGGACCTGCAGATTTCAATCTCCAGATCCCACAGGGAAGGAACAAGCATTAAACTAATTTTATTAAATGGCCACAGCTGGCAGCGGGGGGAAATAGGGGCGAGAAGGGAAGATAAAGAAAGCCATTCAAATCTGCCAGCCACGACAAGGGTCCATACATGGGGCCTGGCCAGGAGGGTGGCTACCCCTCCTTCCTGTCTCTCCAGCTGAGCCAGGCCAGCGAGCCAGATGGGACCTTTCCTCAATGTAGAGCCTTGGCATTCTCCAAAAGCCCCAGCCCACGGTTGCGGCCCATGGCAGATGCTTATGAATGCATCAGGCAGGCCTCTGTAGGGCTGGGGTGGAAGAAGAAGGATGGGGCGGGGCTACCCCAACTCGAGCCTCAGCTCTGCTTTGAGAATGCCAGTTCCTTATGAATATGGAGCACTGGGTAAGAGCACTGTCCTCGGCTCAAATATTGGCATTTGCCTGTTCATAAGCCCTGTGGTTTGGCAAGTTACGTAACCTCTCTGAGGTTCAGTGTCTTAATCTAAAAGTAGACAAAATAGCCAGGGTAACACGGTGCCTCTGTAGTCCCACTGAGAAGCTGAAACAGAAGGGTCACTTGAGCTCAGGAGCACTGGCAATCCTGGGTAAGATGGCGAGCGAGACTCCATCTCAAAGTAAATATATCATTAAAATGGACAAAACAGGCCGGGCAGTGGTGGCGCACACCTCTAATCCCAGCATTCCGGAGGCAGAGGCAGGCAGATCTCTGTGAGTTCAAAGCCAGCCTGGTCTACAGTGTGAGTTCCAAGACAGCCAGGGCCATTACACAGTGAAACCCTGTCTTGAAAAACAAACAAACAAAAAAATAGACAAAAGCATCTATGGACATGGGAGCTTTCCAGGAACCCATTTTGCACCTCACACATCTGTGAGGAAATATTTATGAAATGCCTACAGTGTCTGACATACACTGGGTGTTATTTTTTTAAAATATTAACTATAATTATTTAGAAGTGTCGTATTTGTGTGTTACAGCTTGCCAATTACAAGAACTTAAAAGAGGCACTGGCACCAGGCGGTGTGGCGCACGCCTTTAATCCCAGCACTCAGGAGGCAGAGCCAGGCGGATCTCTGTGAGTTCGAGGCCAGCCTGGTCTACAGAGCAAGTTCAGGACAGACACCAAAACTACACAGAGAAACCCTGTCTTGAAAAACCAAAAAAAAAAAAAAAAAAAAAAAGAAAAGAAAAGAAAGAGGCATTGGCAGGTCAAAGAGACTCTGTAACCCACGTTCATCCACAGACCTTAACAGTTCTGTCATTTTAATCTCCATGGAAGAAAACCTACCCATTCACCTAACTCCATCTTGGGTGAAGGAGTACCTGAAAGCATTTTGCAGACTTTAAAATGATGTAGAAACAGGAAGAGCTGGGTATTGTGAGCATGTTCAATCAAGGGAAGTGGGTCTCCTTTCTCACATTTTACTGATGAAGAAAAACAGAGGCCCAGATGTAGTGATTGGAAGGTTAACCAGCCTTTAGTGCAAAGCTTGGTCCTTTCTGTGGCTTTCACCAGTTGGAGAGTGACTTATACCACCTGTGACGTCACAGGAACCTAGGCTCTCCACTTACAAGGTTGTCTGTACCTTGTTTCCAATGCAAAAATGGCACTTTGCCACCACATGAGATGTAACTGAATTGCTTCCCACTCCAGCTGCCTGCGTGGGCTGTGGTGAACATCAGGCCTTTTGGCCCTTTCCTAGAGCAGCTATGACTCCAGCATCTGGTTGTCCCCAGAAATTTTTACCATACTCCTTCCCAGTCTAGAGGGCAGGGTCCGGGGCACCTTCTACAGACTTCCCCAGGGCACAGACTGAAAGCCCCACGGGGTGGAAATGTTTTTTATTATAGCTTTGGTCAGACCAGTTGCAGCTGTTCCAGGGTTTTGTGGGTGCTGGGATGTTATCCAGCCCCTAACCCGCTCCTCCCCCAGGTGGGGGGGTCACCCCTCAGGAAGCAACCGCGCCAACTCCCCGCCCCCGCCCCCAGACTGGGGCTGGCTGGCAGGAGGGGGTGGGCAGTAAACAGTCCTATTGTACACATATACAGTGCAGGCTGGGACCAGGAAGGCAACCTGCCACCTCGGCCGGAACTGCGTGCGGGTGGGGAGGGGTGGGGGTGGGGGACGACGGGGAGCTTTGCGCTCCAAGAAGTAAAGGCCTGGACTAGGTGGTGGAGGCGGGCTAGGGGCGATTCAGCCTGGGAGAGTCGGCAGCCTGGGCTAGGCAATTTGGAAATGAGTAGGGAATGGGTTCTTGTTTGCCTCTCCCTAGAGGGGAGCCCCAGGGATGAAGAGCCACGGATGGAAAGGGGTGCAGGGGCTCAGTCTGAATAGATGATGAAGCCAGAGAAAGTGCTGTATTTGTTGCTGTTGCCCCCGTGCGCTTTGCCTCCATCCAGCTTGATGAAGACCTCATCGCCTGCGTCCAGGTGCAGGATCACGCTGTTGCTGGCGTAGTCGTAGTTCTGGTCTGCATCCTGGGCAATGGCGCTGGCCCGTACCTAAGGGAGGTGGGGGGCGGGGCGGGGGCAGGGCGGAGGTGGGGTTAGGGATGGGAAATGGGACAGCGTGAGAGGGGAAGGAGGTGAGGCAGCCACATGGTGAGGATCTGGAAGCTCTAAAGCCCAGCTTTCCAGCCATTCAGGACCTTGGCCTTCTTTCCATCATCCCACCCTATTCCCTTTTAATCATGCAGAACATTTTTGGGAGCAGACATAGAGGAGCCCTGGATTCTAGGGCAGGGCACATCTGGGCCCGAATCTGAAGTCCAGATGGAGTCATCCTCTGTAACTCCTGCAGGTCTTTCCATCTGCCTACTGCCCACCTCAGTGCCTCCAGGGTGGCCCAGCTGGGAAGTCCTTCCTTGTACAGAGGGCTGCCTTGTACTTCCTGAGATGAAAGATCTCCCCTCCCTCTGTCCTTAGCATTCCTTCCTCTCTGCTTCAATGTCGACGATGTTTTCATTTCTCTCCCACCCACCTGCTCTCATGTCAATGGATGGACAAAGGATACAGCTTGGCCACAGAGAGAGGCA
The DNA here is from genome assembly GCF_004664715.2 of Peromyscus leucopus. Taxonomy (NCBI): domain Eukaryota; kingdom Metazoa; phylum Chordata; class Mammalia; order Rodentia; family Cricetidae; genus Peromyscus; species Peromyscus leucopus. Next base: position 89,508,026 of record NC_051086.1, on the reverse strand, counting down.
GCTTGGGTAATACCAGACAGCTAGGAAGGCGCTTCCCAGAAGCAAGGCTGGGCCTTTGGTCCTGTCCAAAGCTTACTCTAGAGTCTCTCACCTTGGCACTGAGACTCCAGGCCTGGTAATTCCTTCCCCTTCTGGCCTTTAATTGACTTCACTGCCCAAGGCCTCTGGGAGTTGGAGCTCTAACCCTGTGACTATTGCTCTGGCCAGAGGACTTCTAACTCTTGGTGTTTCATCCTAGGGTGGTAGAGAGGAACAGGATGGGAGGAAAGGAATTGGGGCCTTACATTCTCTGTGGCCCTTGTCTTGAAGGAAGATGAGGACAGGAGGAGACAGCTCAAGGGAAGCACTAGCATTTGAGTTTGAAGGCTGCTGTGACTTCTGGAGGCTCTGACTAGTTTTAAGACATTGGGGAGGGTGGTGGTAGTTGAATTATCTGTGAACATTTCTGAGGCAACAAGAGAACTAAGCTTTAGGACCTAGGGTCTCCCTAAAATAAAGGGTAAGGAACAGAAGAGGGCATGGAGAGTCAGCTCAGTGGATTAAGACCACTGGCTCTTCTTCCAGAGGGCCCAGGTTCGATTCCCAGCACCTACATCACAACTGCCCGTAACACCAGCTCTAGGGGGTCCTATGCCCTCTTCTGGCCTCTAAAGTCATCAGGGCACATGTGATGCACAGACATACATGCAGGCAAAACACCCAGACACATAAAGTAAATTTTAAAAATTAAAAAGAGTAGAAAAGCTGTGCCCTGGATTGTGGCTTGCGGTGGGGAAGGCTGTGTTGAACAGGGTCCTCAGGCAGGCTTTTCCACAGTTCTCTCTCCTTCTCTGAAGGCAGCTCCTGCAGCCTCCTAACCCAAGACTAATGTCTAGGCTGAAGCCACATCGTAGTTGGCAGTGGAGGGAGATGGGACGATGGGGGAGCTGAGGGAACTGTAACTTCGGGCCGTCCTTGCTAAGCAGCTGACTCAGCAGCAATGCCATAACCAAGAGGACCCAACACACTTCAATGCAACTCTCCCAAAAGTCAACGTCCTTCCAGCCCCTTACCTCTCCTTAACCTCTTCCCCAGTCTGGAACTATGTGAATTATAACTGGGGAAACATCTCCTAAAAAAAAGTGGGAGAAGGGGCTGGTGAGCTACCTCAGCAGGTGAAGGTGCTTACTGCCAAGCCTGATGACCCGAGTTCAGTCCCCGGGAACCCACACGGTAGGACAGAACTGACTCCTGCAAACTGTCCTCTGATCTCCACGCCAAGGAGTGCTGTGTCCTCACCTCAATAAATATATGTAATGAAATTTTAAAGGTGGGCCTGGAAGTAGTGGCCCATGCCAATCAGCCCAGCACTCAGGAGGCAGAGGCAGGTGGATTTCCATGAGTTCAAGTCCAGGCCAGCCAGGGCTACACAGAGAAACCCTGTCTCAAAAAAAAAAAAAAAAAAAAAAAAATTAAGATGGGAGGAAATAAGGGAGAGGCTGTTTATTCAGGGCCTGGGTTTCTCTGTCTAGAAAACTGGATGAGAAGTCCCTATCTGACTGCTGCCACCTTTACAAAAGCCTGTAGATGATAAAGGAAAAAAATTAAGTCTAGCTGGGGCTCTAAACTAGCAAAGAGGAGCTGGGAGCAAGCAGCCAACCTCTGTATTGTTCCCTGGGCCCTAATCCTGGCAGTATTTATTATTACACGTGCACTTCATTATCTTTGCTAATAAATTACTACTAATAACAATTATTTTTATTACCCAGATTAATTTAGCCTTAACTCATTAAAAGAGTGTGCTCTTTAATAGCCAAATCCATTAGAACACAGTCATCCGTCAACAGGAATCTCCTGGTGATGTGACAGGCATCAGAACTGTTATGTTTATTATTTATTCATCACCATGATTGTTGCTGTAATTATCCTAATTATCCATGGAAGCAGCAAGAATTTATGCCCTTCCATCCTTAGCCAGTGGGGGATCCTGAAATGGAACCCAGGGGTCCCGATTCTCTACTCAAGACCGGAAGCTTTTGAGGCATCCAGCTCCTCTTAGAGGCCCTAGGAAAGATGGGCGAATTGAGGTTGCCATGGAAGCCAGAAGGCAGCCTGTTCCTTGTCAGAAGAGACTGCCAAGAAAAGAAACTGAGGCAGTGGTTGGACCAGGGGAACTGAGACGCCAGGCTAGTCGGGGAAAGCGCTCCCGTCCCCAGTCCATGCTGGGGTCTTGGGTATGTAGGTGTGGTCCCCGAACTTGCCAGCCTGGTTCATAGAGGACTGTCGGCTCACCGATTTGCTGGGTCTCTTCTATACTAGGCTCTGTGCTGTGAATAGGACCGGAAGTTCGAGAGGACAGTTGGGTCTCTTTCTCACTCCAGGTGAGAGGCTGATCCCCAGGAGTTTTGTTATGGCACAGTCCTCAATTTATATACCTCTGTCAGCTCTTGTCCTCCCAGCTTTCACCCACATATAGTACACATCTCCCCATGTCCCCTCCCCTGGACAAACAGCACTCTGACCACGGGCATGTCCTCACACAGCCTCTGCCTGTAGCCATGTTTATCAATTTTGTGTCCACCCTGACCTGTCTGAACAGCTCAGCCGCCCCTAGAACCCTTTCCTCTGGCTCCCCAGCCTAATCACCAGTGCCAGGCGCCATCAGATTGGGGGTGTTGACGCAAGGCTATCCCTGCGGAGGGAGGGCAGTGGACCTTAGACAAGGGTCCTTAGGCACCAGGCATGCAGATGGCAAACCCCTTTCTCTACTCATCCTGCCCAGGGAAGGACCAAAGGCCAGAATTGGCCTGCCTTCCCAAAGGACTGGAAACCTCTTTGTAAGGGGGAGGGGGGGAAGCACTCAACGCCCATGGTGGCCTCTGATCCTGAAGGCATGGAAGGCAGAAGCTCCTCTCCTCCATTTCCACCCATTGCACAGCCCGGTCATAGTTTTCTCGGCTTAGTTCAATGTTCTCACCTACCTCTGGGCCAGCCTTCCTCTGCATTTGACCTTTCCCTTCCTCTTTAGTGGTATCTCCTAACCTGGTGAAGCCGGGTTCAACATGCTTTTCTTCCGGCCAAGTGGTTCTGAGCCAGGGTAGGGCCGCCCCACTGAACCCCTCCCTCTCTCAGACAGCACATCTTTAATGTAGTGCTGAGTGGAGTGTGATTGTGTGACCGCATCTGCTGTCCCTACTACATGAACCCTTGGTGCCAAACAAGCCTCACTCCTTGTTGCCTGTGTGTGTGTATGGGGGGGGGGTCACGACAAATTTGTGGAATGATTAACGAGATTCAGCGAGCCTCTTGGACAATCTGGAAGAAGTCACGAGAGGATATGGGGGAGGAGGCTGCAGCGTCCATTGTTGCTCTTAGTCATTTTTTCGTGTTTTGTTTGGGGCGACGTCTTGAGTAACTGTCAGTGTGTGGAGGCTTTGAAAGGGCCCTAGAATGGCCCTCAGTGAGCCTCCGGCAGCCTGGGGTCCTCTCTCCTTGGGAACTCTTCTTCTTCAGGCTGGGCTAACACCCAGGCTCTGAGGGAGGGAAGACGTTTGGGGAATGGTTTCAGTTCCCAGAGACTAAAGCAAGTGACTGCACTACAAGTACCGGCCATCTTAGGAGCCTCCTCAGGCCCAGTTGCTGGGGCCCTGCTGGGACCCCTGTGATGGGGCAGAGTCCAAGGGCCTAGGAACCACTCTCCAATCCCAGCAAGCCCCCGGCCCCCTAAACCTTGTCTCTGGGCCAGCTCAAACTTTCTTTGAGGAAGGAAGGAATGCCATCAATGAAGGTGACATTGCTGCGTGCCTTATTGGTGATTAATAAGGGGACTTGTGGGGCCGTCTGCAGAATGAGCTTGTGCTGGATTCCGGGGCCTTTCCATTTGGTCAGGAACCAAGGACAAAGAGGAGAGACACCAGAAGCCTGACAGACACACACGGGAGAGAGACGCAGCAACAGGGAAAGTGGGGTGGGGGTGGGGTGGGGGTTGGACCCGGAGAAGAGAGACAGAGATGAATGGCAGGTTCCGGGAAAGAAATGGTCAAGAGGCAGAGAAGGAGGCAGAAACCATAGAGCGGAGTTGGGGGAGCAGGCAGAAGAAAGAAAAGAGGACAGACTTCCATGCAGACCGGCTTTCTGCCCACTCTCCTGTCCCCAAACTTTGCAGATCCCAAAGCAGGGTACTGCTGCAGTGGGAGGACTTCCGAGAAGATCTGGAGTCTCAACCACAGGGGATTCCTTCTAACTTTCACTTGCCTACCTCAGTTCTGACCCTGGCCTCTGAGAAGAGAAGGTTCAGCCTGACCACGCCCCCGGGGTGGGGCTCATGTAACCCCGAGGTGAGAACGCTGGCAACTGGGAACCCAGGGTGGTGGTTCCAAGGAAAACGCTGTGCGCCCGCGGTCCCTGTCTCTAACACACGCACTCCGGGGGACAGAGAGGACCCTTCCAGCTCCCTATCTTCTAGGGTAGTGGAGGAGTTGGACCTGGAGACCTTAAGGAGGGGAGTTTCTATCACTCCGCCCCGCCCCTGGAGGAAACTTTTCCCCGGAGGCGCTGGATAGCTCTGATACTCTGGAAAAGGTTGCGCATTCCTGGGGGTTTGCAAAGGGTATCAGACCAGCTCGGTGGTTCCTTCTCTAGAGGCAGAGATGTACTGCAGCTAAGGCTACTGGGCGCCGGACTCCCTCTGCCTTTGTGCCCCAAACATTTCCTGCAGCCCTTCTCCTCCTGTGCGCACAGCCACTGGGCTTAGCGTCCTCCAGAGCCGAGACTGCTTCTCCTTATCGGTGCCCTAGAGCACATCCTTGCTGTTCCCTTAAAGCCAGTCGGCGTCAGCTTGAATTTTAGCTCTCAAGTGAAATCAGCCTGAATCAGCCTCCCAAGGGCCAAACCCCCAAGGACCAGTCCGTGCGCCCTAGAGCCTTATGATCTGACTAGTTGGATTTATCTTTACGCATTTCCACTCCGCGGGCGCCCTGTAGCATTTGCCTTAGAGCTCAAGCCCAAGGGCTGAAGAGTCAGGGGTGCCCGTTAATTGCAACCATTCTTCACGTGATAGTTAAGGGGGCCGCTTTAGGGTCTCCACCTACGCCTGCCTGATGTCCCTGCCGACTCTGATCCAATACGCATTCTCCTTGGGGCTCCCTGGGTGCCCTGCCCCCAGGTCAGCCCCATGCCCCCTCATGGCCCACCTGGCCGTTCTTGCAGAGGTCCGCCCACATACTGGTGCCGTCGCCGCCGCGCATGAGGACGTGGTAGGTGAAAAAGTAGGTGCCAGGAATGTTGCATGTAAACTTGCCGCTGGCCGCATCGTAGTTGTTGCCTAGGTTGGTGACCACGTCGTCAAACTTGAGCACCTCGTAACCCTCATGAGGGTTCTTGAGGCCGGCGTAGAAGGCCACGCGTGGCACCGTGGTATAGGTGGCCGTGCTGATGGCGCCGCTGCCTCCTGAACCCGGCAGGCCAGGAGGGCCAGGCTTGCCTGGCTCACCCTTCTCTCCGGGCGGTCCCACAGGACCCGGAGGACCCCGGTCCCCTGGAGGCCCGGGGGGGCCCGGCTTGCCGGTGCGGCCCGGCTTCCCCTGGGGGCCCTGCACCAGCGTGGAGGGCGGGGGCGCACCGCTCTGCTCGCTCAGAGCGTCGCCGCCGTCGGACCGCGCGCCGGCGCCGGGGCCCCGCGCGGGGTAGGGGTCGCACACCATGCGGCAGGTGCCCAGCATCTCATAGTGGCCGTCCGGGCCGCCCGAGCTCACCAGCACCGGGATGAGCACCACCAGCACGAGCAGCATCACCACGCCCGCGGCAGCTGCCAGCAGCGTTTTCCGGCCGGCGCGGAGCCTGGGGAGAGCCGGGCCACCCGGCCGCGCCGTCGGGGCAATGGTGCCGGCGGGTAGGGGGCGCGGGCGCGATGCCCGCGCTCAAGGGCGGTCCGGCGGGGCTGCGGGCATGGGGCCGGGGCCCGGGCGCCGCGCTGCGCTGCTTGCGCTGCGGAGCCCAGCAACCGGCTTCGGCCTCGTGCTTCCCTCCCGCTGCGCTGCCCAACTGAACGCCGCGGCCGCCGCCTCCCGCCTTGCGCCTAGCTCCTCCCGCCTTCTCCGGCTGGGGCCACCGCCCCCTCCGCTGGGCCCCGCCCACCCGCTCCGCCGGTCTCGGAGAGGGCGAGGGGTGGGGCTGCGGGCGGGACAGGCGCCTAATTGGGCCGCGGCAGCCGTGAGGCGGGAGAGGCAGAGAGGGGCGGGGTTTAGGGTGGGCGCCACAGAGGTAGCGGGAGACTGAGGCTCGGAAATGGGAAGGGGACTAGAGTCAGGTAAACAATGAGGATCCCAGAGGGAAGGGGCGAGTAAGACCAAAGAGCCAACGGAAGGGAGAGGCAGCGAGCCCAGAGTGGCCTTGAGATAGATGTCCCAGGGGTCCGTCCCGAGGAAAACCGCGACAGGGGCAAAGGACCACCACCTGCAGGAGGCTGAAGGATGAAACACGGCCCCTATCTGCAGGGAGATGTTGAAGGGTGTGTGTGTGTGTGCCAAGTGAGGAGCAGGACAGACCAAGAAAGAAGGACAGAGTGAAGGCCAAAGCCACGAAAGAAGACTAGGGAGGGGCCATTGTGTGGGCACCCGGGCCTCGCATCCAGATAACCCATCTGGATCCTTTGCTTTTTTAGGGTGCCCAGAGGACCTCTAAATTCTAATAGCAGCCACCTCGTCTTTCCTTTCCTTTTTTTTTTTTTTTTTTTTTTTAAATTCTAACTGTTAGGGGGACACCTTCACCCAGGGTGGCAGCGGAAGCCTCCTTTTCTACTGCCCCGGGGCCATCTGCTAGGCTGCCCCTGCCTGCAGCCTCTTCTTCGGGACTTCCTCTGATCCCAGCTACTAGCTAGACAAGGGAGAAACAAGGACCCTGAGAAGGTGCGGGACCCCCATGTTATCTCCTAATGCTAACCAGTCCTGGGTAGTGCTATTTTCCAGCTGCCAAAAGAGGAAGGGTTGATCTCCCCTAGCCCCTTAGGGGACTCCCTAACTCCTGTCCCCATCAGGTTGTGTGAGGCTCTCCTCTTCCTGAGTGCAGTAAAGTGTTTGGGTTGCATAAACTGAAATGTGTCTGCTTCCATCAAAATATTTGTCATATTATTTGAAACCCAGCTCAAGCTGCCTCACTTAGTGTTCCTCCTTTACCTCCCTTTTCCCGAGGAGGACTGTGTCTTTCCGAGGCCTCTGGCCACGATAAACAATGACACTCCAGCTCATTCTCTTTGGCTGCAAGACTTCTCCCAAGCTCACACGCCCACCGCCGGCCTCCCACCGTCCACTTGATTCTGTGACTATTCCTCCCTAAGACTGAGACTACGGAACACAGGAATAACCAATGGAAGGAGTAGGGGTGGGCGGGACGCTGCCGGAGAGGACCTTCCGAGTAGGAACCCGGGTCAGAATGACATGCATCACCAAGGAGGAGGGAGCTGAAACACACACACACTGTTGGATGCTTTGTGTGTATGAACACACTTGATCTTCACACCAGCCTAGATATAAAGCCCACCATTATTCTCATTTTACAGTTGGAGAACAGAGGCTCTGCGAAGTTAAGAGATGTGCCCCAAGTCACCAAAGAAAGATATGGCAGAGGTAGAATTCTAGCCTGTAAGCCTCGCTCCCAGCTGTTCCAACCTCAACGCGACAGGGGTCTCTAGGGACTGGCTATTGTCCAAAGTGCAAGGTGATGCGAGCATGCCTTGGTGTCCCTACGCTTCCCCAGGCCGAGTAGCCCTCAGCTCTCAGCTGTAGGTGGCCTCCTGGTCCCTCGGGGCAGTTTCTTAAGTGCAATTCCCTTTAGAGCGACCTGTCTGGTGACCTGAGTGGCACGTGCGTGGCCATGGGAGTATGATTTGTCCAGACTCCCAGCTTTCAAGACACACACCCGAGCCCCTCGTCCCTTAGGCTTCCGGCGTTCATTAGTAGCTTGGCAGGCGGGGGAGCCAACCCAACAGCCTGTAGCCGCTAAGGAGGGGGTGAAGGCGGCCACCCCCGCGCTCGCCCGGGCGTCCGAGAGCCGCGCTCGCCGCCGAACCGTGCTCCGCCCACCGCCCCGAAAGCGCGCCCGCTCCCCTGGCGCGGTGTGGCGTCTCTGTCAGCCCAGCCGGATTCTCCCCGCTTCGCTGGAGTGGAAAATAACGGCTTCAAACTTTGCAGAAAGGAGCTGGTGCCAGCACTTTAATTAACAGCCATCTTGGCCTGTGAGCCTGAGCCACCGCCTCCTCCCCTGGGCTCCTCCCCTGGGCTCTCCCGGCCAGGCCCAGGTCCCACAGGAGACCATCCTTACCTCCCGGAGCTCAGCGCTCCTTTTATCAGAGAGATCAAGACTGGACGGACTGAGAGGATGCTGCATTAACGGCGTCTCCCCATTTTAATTCGTAAAAAAAAAACACTCCTCTAAGCTTTCTTCATTCTCAAAAGCCGGATCCCAGATTCTGGAATTAAAGAACTAGGTACCAATTCCACCTGGTGATTTTAGATCGATGGACTTGCCTCCATACCTCCCCGTATCCTCCTCTGGCAAAAGAGTGGTTGTGGGGGACTAAATGAGATATAATGTATGTAGAACGTAATATAATTGTGTCACCTCAAGCCTAAGAAAGTCTTCTTACCACCCACTCTTGGCATAAGTTGGTTGTGTGTTACGCTGTCTTTCCTGAAGATTGTAGTATTTGGGCTAGGAGAGGACAAAGGGTGTGTGTGTGTGTGTGTGTGTGTGTGTGTGTGTGTGTGTGTGTGTGTGTATTTCTAGGTTTAGAGGGGGCACACAGATATATTTTTTTTTTTTAGACAGGGTTTCTCTGTGCAGCCCTGGCCCATCCTGGAACTCACTCCGAAGACCAGGCTGGCCTTGAACTCAGAGATTCGCCTGCCTCTGTCTCCCAAGTGCTGGGATTAAATGAGTGCACCACCACCGCCGGGCCCCACACCCTTTCTTGACTATGGGCCAATTACTAGCCCCCCCCCCGCCCCCGCCCCACAAGTGAGGGCAGGTAGCCCCCTGCTGCGGCTGGAATTCTGTAGTTGTTAAGGACAAAACTTCTGGCTTCAGTTTCCCTCTTTTGAGTGAGGCTTCATCCATGTAGGCCCCTCCATTTTCGTGGGGGGGGCGTAGGTCCTCAGTGCTGGAGTGAATTGCTTGGGGGGGGCCACAGGAAAAGGAGTAAAAGGTTTCTAACTTGTGTGTGGCTGCATTTAGGAGTGAGTAGCTGTTCCCTGGTGTGGGGAGGTGCTCTGAATGAATGTGAGTGGGTGTGAACGTGTGAGAGACCGTGTTAGCGCGTCTGAGGGGAGTGATGAAGGGGAGCTGGCTGCGCTTTGACTCGGCAGCGGGGAGCTCTGCATTCAGCTGTTTTCGCCTGGACTGGAGACACCTGGGCACTGCAGGACGGTAGTGGCGATCTGGGCACCGCAGGACGGTAGTGGCGATCTGCCCCACGAAAAGAGCTTAGTGGAAGCACTGTTTGGCAGGCGACACCGCCAGAAAGAAACTATAAACGCTAAGGTAATATTAATGCAGCCAACGTGGGTTTTCAATCCACTTACTAAATGCCAGAATCCATTTCAAGCACTATATATGTATTCCCTTCTTTAAAATTAACAGTTGATTATCATGGACTTAAAGTTATTATGTGTCTTTTAAAAATGATTATGTTGTGTGTTTGAGTATTTTGCCCACATGTATATCTGTGCACCACTTACGTACCAGGTGCCTGTGGAGTCCAGAAGAGGGCATCGGAGGCCTTGGAGTTATAGATGGTTGTGAGCAGCCCCCATATAGGTGCTGGGAATTGAACCCAGGTCCTCTGGAAGAGCAGCCAGTGCTCTTAAAGGCCGAACCATCTCTCTAGGCCCTAAAGTTATTATATGTCTTTATTTATTTATTTATTATTCTTAGATAAATTCTTTCTATGTGGCAATGCCTGTGCTAGAATTTGATATGAAGACCAAGCTGGCCTCGCCACGTTTTTTTTGGGGGGGGGCCAGGGGTTCAAGACAGGGTTTCTCTGTAACATTGGAACCTGTTCTGGAACTCACTCTGTAGACCAGGCTGGCCTCGAACTCACAGCGATCTGCCTGGCTTGCCTACTGAGTGCTGAGGTTAAAGACGTGCGCCACCACCGCCCGGCTCCAAGCTGGCCTCGAACTCATAGCGATCCACCAGCCTCTGCCTCCTAAGTGCTGGGATTAAGGACATGTGCCACTATGCCCAGCACTGTGTCTCGCTGTTATTTGGCCTGTTTTATGGCTAAGGAGTCCAGATTCGGGTAGGGGTTTGTGCTAGGTATTATGAAGCATAAACGACGCATGGATGAAGACTAGTGAGCCCACAGGGCTCCAGGGAGGCATCACAGAGAAAGCACCTGTCTGTCTGTTCATTCGTCTTTCTTCCATCCATTCTGTAAAACATTTTTAACTGAGCAGGGGTCCACTTTGTTACCACGGGACATAATGATGAGCAAGGAAAGGCTTCCGACCTCATGTAGTTTACAGCGTATCACTGGACTCTGGACTGTTAAACAAGCGGTGGCTATTAAGCCTGACAAGCTTGCTGTCTGGATGGGTGAGAACGTGTGACATCCACACAGGATCCTTCTGGAGGCCGGAAAGAAGGGACACGTCCTGATCCACGCGCTATTTAAATTAAGCCCTGACAGAGGGGGTCAGCAAGGTGAAGGGATGGCTGTCAGAGGGACTGGGGAGGGGGATAAGAGAGTTGTATAGCTAGAGAGAGCTGCGTGTGTTAGGAACTGAGCTTGTGGGGCCCTGTGGGCTGTGACGGAGTTCACAATTTATCCCAAGGCAATTAAAAACTACTACTGAAGGATGTTGAATGAGAAATATGATCAGAATTTTTGCATGAGAATGATTACTCTGGTTCCTGTGGGGAAGAAAGATTAAAATAGAATATTTGTGGAGAGACGAGGAGGCGGTTTTTTGTGATCCAGGTAAGATGTGGTAGTGGGCAGGCAAAGGTTTAAGTTAGCAACTAATGAGGGGGTCCCTAAAAAGATAGGGAGGGGGACAGAGGACTTCCAGCTTTCTAGAAGGATCTTGAAATGTATATTAAGGGAATGAAGGATGGGTGGATGCTGTTGCCATTGCCTGGGTACCGATATGGACTATGTGCTTTTGTATTCTATTTATCGCATCCTTACTAGAGTCTAAGGAATACGCACCGCCATCTCCACATGGAAGAGAACACTTGGGGACTGAGGGGCTAAGTAACTTGCCCAGCATCATGCAGCCAGTAAAAAGAAGAGTCAGGACTGGAACACCTGTCTTCTGGAGCCTGGATTGGGGCCCTTCATCTCTCCATCTTTCCCAGGCACATCTCTGTGATGGGAGACAAAAAAGAGGACTTTAAGATCAAGGCCCAGGTGTATGAGAGGCATGTTTTGTGTCTAGTCTCTAAGCTCTGGCTCGGGCTAAGTAGGGAGCTGGGCATCAGAGGCAAAGACTGGTTAGAGGCCCAGTTTGGCTAGCAGTAGGTGTAGTATGGGGCAGCCTTGCCACATTTCAGGACCTCCGTTCATCCTCCTCCTCCTCCTCCTCCTCCTCCTCCTCCTCCTTCTTTTTTCTAAGGCAGGGTTTCTCTGTGTATCCCTGGCTGCCCTGGAACTCACTCTGTAGACCAGGATATCAAACGAAGATATCCACCTGCCTCTGCCTCCCGAGTGCTGGGATTAAAGGCGTGCGCCACCACACCCCAGCTAGGACTTCCATTTATTTCTCTGGTCTGAGTAATTGTCCAGGAAAGCTCTGAAAGACTGTGTTACTCACAGTAAGGATGTCTCCCCAGTGGCATCCATTAAAATATTTCCATTCCCACCATGACATTTTAATTTAGACATTTCCAGAGCTTTCATGAAAAGCCTTCCATAATTTAAACCCCCTCCCCCTTGGGGAAGTATGATATTGGGTCAGAAAGTACAGGAGAATAGAACTTGAGTTGTGATTTGTGGGGAGGGGTGCATACCTCAGTAGGCTGATCCAGGCTGGCTCTCAGAACTCAATTCTGACCCATCTCAAAGGATGGAAAGGAGACCTCCTCCGGATCCCTGTCTCCAGCCCCCATCTCCTGTGGAGGACAGAGGAATCTAGGAACAAAAACAAAGTTCCCAGGTCACTGGTAGGTTTTCTCACCCCTCTGTCACCAGAGAACCTGAACCTCATGCCTGGGGGGTGGTGAGGAGGACTTCCAGGAGCCTGGCCTGGCCTGTGCATCCTGCCCCACCCATTCTGATCAGGAGCTGCCTATTGCCATCTCAGATCCAACTCCAGGGAGGCAGCTCAAAAAAGGCCCTGGCTGAGGGTGGAGGAGCACCAGGGGAGGGGCTCTTTCTCTCAGCCCAGGCTGCCTCCCCAGCTGCATGTATAAGTGATGAGGCGCCACGAGCCCAACAGGAACCAATATAATAGCGGGTGCGCAGGGTCAGCTGGAGAGACAGATATGGGGACGCAGGAGTGACAGGCAGTGCAATTATGCTGAGCCTCCTGCAAAGGCGACAGCAGAGACCCATCTGGCCAGTGTGATCCGCAGGCTCCCCTTAGGTTCCCTCTCCACAGGCCTTAACTCTTCCAGACCCGCCAGAAAAGCGGGAGAAGGCGGGATAGAGAAGAACCGGGGCTCCTGAGGAGTTCAAGAGGGGCTTCAGAGGTTTCTGGACCTAAGGATGGGAAGCTGGGAGTGGGGAAGGCCTTCTTGTTCCCAAGAAGGATGACTTGGGAAGACCCTCTCTTCCAAAGCATTGTATTCTGTTTCTGGAGGGGAGGAACTGGGGATTGAACCTGGGACTTCATGCCCATCAGGCAAGCACTCACTCTACCATTGAGTTCTGTTCCTAGTGTTACACTCCCAGCCCATTTTTTAAATTTTTTTGTTTTTATTTTTGGAGACAGGGTTTCTCTGTGTAGCTTTGCACCTTTCCTGGAACTCACTCAGTAGCCCAGGCTGGCCTCGAACTCACAAAGATCTGCCTGCCTCTGCCTCCGGAGTGCTGGGATTAAAGGCGTGTGCCGCCGCCGCCGCCGCCGCCGCCGCCGCCGCCGCCGCCGCCGCCACCACCACCACCACCCGGCTAACTTTTATTTTGGGACAAGACCTTGTTATATTGCCCAGGCTAGCCTTGAACTCTATCTGTAGACCAGACAGGCCTTAAACTTACTATTCTTCTTAGCAGTTGGGAGCATGAGCCTGTGTCATCAAACCAACTCTTTTCCCTTTTAAGGGAAAACCTCCCTGCTTATACCTACTTCAAGAGGCAGAGACAGGATCTCAAGAGGTCTGAGAGACCTCTGCATTCACAGACAGGGAAACTGAGTCCCAGGGAGGGAGGGTTGGTTTGCCCAAAGTTGCAGAGTCAATCTGAGGCAGAACCGTGTTGCATCCCGGGGACTCTTTCCAAGGTCTCACTGGTGAGAGAGGCTCAGAGAGAGGAGAAGGAGAGGCAGATAACACACCACTGGACTGGGTGGTCCACGCAGACCCCCTGAGGGTGGGGATCGAGGATGGGCCTTCAGGGAGTTACGGCAGCTGGGTGGGAGGGCTGGAGCTACGGCTGTGGTAGTATCTTTGGAGAGTCCAAGTTAGCCAGGGTCGGGGGTAGCATGGTGCTCTGCTTCCTATTGTGTTCAGAATGGGTCTCAACTCTTGAGGAAGAGGGGTACGGGAGCGCCATGGAGACAAGTAGAGCTGAGCAATGGGTACATCGTACATGTTCATTAAGTGGAGCCCTAAACAGGGCTGGCTTCGAGGGCATGACGACTGTGTATGAGGCCTGCATTCAGAATAGACTTGACTTGGGTTTGAATGTTCTGTTCTCATCACCCTGAAATTCCTACCAGTTTTTGAACCATTTTCATTTCCCACTAGGCTCTGCAAAGAATCTGGCTGGTTCTGCCCCTAAAGTGGAAATGTAGTTTCATCTTTGAGAGACGTCCCAGTTCCCTCCCTGCCCTAACACCATCACCTCAATATCCCAAAGTGGAGAGGGGACACAGATCTAAGAAGAACTGGTGTTTGGTGAGCTTCCTGGGGTCTTCACCCTACCATGGCTGACCATGCATATGTTGGGAGAACTTGGCACAGTGCATGTCAGCTCCAATGTATTGTGCCTGCCTGTCCATCTGTGTCCCACTCGTAACCCAAGGCCAGGGGTATACATGAAATGGGGCACTGGGCACCAGACTGCTGGTCCCAGCTGGAATGTTCTGTCCTTTGGGGAAATGAAATGTAACCCCTCTGCTTTCTCCTCCCTTGGCCTCCTGCTGGGATAGAAGGAGTTGGTGCATGTGTTTGGGGGGAGGGGGGTGCTGGGAGATTAATTAGCAGCCATGCCAGGCAGCAGGCGGTGGGGTGTAGAGTAGGCTGGCTTTTCCCTTCTATAGATCCACGCTCTCTGGGAGAGGCACTAGCTGGCTGCTTTGGGCTCAGGCTCGGCTATTTTAGGAATATTCTTAACCCTTCTCAAACCACGGCCATCACCAGATCTCTCTTCCAGAGCACATGCCAGCTCCAGACTGTCCCTCCCTTCTGTCCCCTCCTCCTGGCCTCTGCTCTTCCTCCCTAGCCGTGGAGAAGGTCAGAGTTGACCTTTGCCAGAGAAAACTCCTGGCCCCTGAACCCAGTTCTTTACCTGCCCAAAGCTCTTCACTAAAGGAGAACAATCCTTTTGAGGATCTTCCCAGTCCTTCTCATCTTTTTAGCTGGGAACCAAATTCAGATCCTCTGTTAGAGCAGGAAATGCTCTTAACCACTGAGCCCCCTTCTCATCTTAAAAATGTGCAAAGGTTAGACCTGGATGCCAGAGAGTAAGAGGGAGAACCCTTGGGTCCTCCGTACTCTGGCAGAGCGCAGCCCCCTCTGCCTGTATAGTTCCAGCTGGGTGACTCATACAAGCAGCCAGGAACCCTCGGAGTCACCAGGCTCCTCCTTGCCTACTTTTTAAAATTTCCCTTTTACTACATGGCCTGGCTTTATGAAAACACCTAGGCAGTACAGACATTGTCTGAGCAAGGTCAAAGGGGGGACCATTAGGGGTCAGAGGGGCTCACTACTCAGGAGTCTGAAATCGTAGATAGTGGGTATCGGGTCCTTCTGCCACCAAGAGCGGGAGTCGGCCAGCTTTTAAGTGCTTCTGGTAACATGGGGATTGTACGCTAGGTGTAGTGACCCATGTCTTTGTTCCCAGCCCTCAGAAGGCAGGAGCAGGCAGGTTTCTGGGAGTTGGAGGCTAGCCTAGTCTGCATAGCAAATTCCAGGCCAGGCAGGGAAAAAAAAAAGGATGAGGACGCCAGGCAGGTCGCACATTTGTAATTGAAGTACTTGGGAGGCAGAGGCCAGAGGGTCATAAGTTAGAGACCACCCTCAGCTACATAGCATATTCAAAACAGCCAGACATCTCCTACCACAAAAAAGCCAAAGCTTGTGGTGTGTCTGGTACTATGGTAGGCACAGACGTAGAGGATTAGGTTTCACTCTCTGTCTAGGAAAAAGCACTCCCCTCCTCCAGTTCACCAGGATGTCTGGGCACCCACCTTGGCCCAAAGTGTTGGCAGCTTTGGGCGAGCAGGTCCTCCTCCTTCAGGCGTTCATTCACTCCCAGCCCAGTTAGAGGCGTGACAGAGCTCACAGCAGAGGGTAGATCCAGCTGAAGCTGCTTTAGCCTACAGAGAGGAGCTCTCTGTGTCATCTAAGATGTAGGAAGACCCTTTCCTGTATCCCAGGTGAGACATGGGTAGGTGCAGGGGAAAGGCCCTCTGTTAGATAGGGGTTGGGCGGGCTTCCTGATTCAGAGCTGTGGCTGGTATTCCTAGACCTACAGGAGCCTGCGGGCTAAGCTTTGCCAAGTTAGAAGCTGTGAACTCAGGAGTCCTGAACACCTGTCTCTCCCCAGCAGCCCTGCCCTCCCTCCCATGGTCCTCACTTGCCAGATCCCTCCCCCCAGCTTCCAGCCTGGGAGCCCCAGCTGGCGGAGGATGTCTTGCTCCTCAGCAGCTGGGATTTGTAAATATTTATAGGAACACGAACAGATCAGTGGCTGACAGGCCCGGGGAGCGGGCAAGGGCTCTCTCTGCCTTCAGCTCGGCAGCTTCCTTACTCCTGGCCTGATTTGAGAGAGTCCAGGATGTGGTCAAATGGGGTGTGGGGCTGGCTGCTTCTACATCCAGGGATGCCAGCTAGAAGGAAGTATTTGTCCATCTGTCCTCAGTTAGGTTTCCACACTCAGAGTCATCCCCGTCCTTCCTCCTCACCCAGCCCACCCGAGGGCTCAGGAGGCCAAGGCCACACTCACCCCCCCCCCCCCCCCCCACCCCCGACTCACACACATTATTTTCAACTTTCAAGGACCTTCACTTGCACACTGGTGTGTACTCACACATGGCAGTGCCCACATCTGCACTGATGCTCTCAGGCTCGTGCCTTTGCACACACATCAGCTCACAATCATCAAAGAGGAAGCTCAAGTCATTCACTGTTGTTTTAATAAAGGTCCCAGGAGAGGTGGCATGTGTGTGTGTGTGTGTGTGTGTGTGTGTGTGTGTGTGTGTGTGTGTGTGTAATTAAGGAGTAAGGAAAAAAGGAGGAAATGGAGAGAGGCCTGGACCAAGGGCCATTTGGAGTTGAGGTCAGTCTGGAATGGAAAGAAGGAATAAAAGCAAGACAAAGAAATGGAGACTGACAGGGGTTGAAGCAGAGGGGGGCAGGAGGTAGGGACAGCCCCCCCCCCACATGAGACGCTGTCACGTTGCTGCTCCAGTGGCCTGTAAGACCAGCACA
Source organism: Peromyscus leucopus (assembly GCF_004664715.2). Taxonomy (NCBI): domain Eukaryota; kingdom Metazoa; phylum Chordata; class Mammalia; order Rodentia; family Cricetidae; genus Peromyscus; species Peromyscus leucopus. Next base: position 89,491,235 of record NC_051086.1, on the reverse strand, counting down.
GCCCCAGCTGGAGCTTCTCCCCTCTGGATCTTGTCAGTGTGGCTTTGCTCTGCTGCTTGGGCAGCCGGGAGTGGTGACAAGCAGCGACGACAGCGCCCAGGGCATCTGGCTGTGCCGCTCCAGCCTGACTGCCAGCTCACCCATCAGTGCCCATCTCATCACCCAAAGGGACCCAGAGGAGACCAGAGACCAGCACCATCCTTACCTTGAAGGGTCGCATCAGGGGAAGAGAGCAAGTGAGTCCCACTCCCAAAGGATGGATGGTGCTAACCAGGACCTGGACTCCCAAGTGGGGCTTGGGGCGCACGGAGCAGCTCTCTGTTTCCAGGAATCCACGGCCCGTCAGACACGCAGAGGGAAGGGAGCACAGGCAGGGGCTGCGGGGAACATGGAAGCCACCGTGAGGAGGAGCCCGACTTGTGTTTGGCATAAACTTTTTATTTCATTGGCTTTATACTACACATGAATGATGTTCCCATACCCCAGGCCCCTGGGTGCTGTGTTAAATAATTGTCCTCTCGCCTCGGGCCTGTCTGAGGGTATTAGTTCTGGGGCATCAATCAGTCAGTTTGTGCTCAGCAATCTGAGGAGAACCATTTCTATAAAATCAGAAAGGGAGAGGGAAAAAAAAGGAAGAAGAAGAAAATGCAGGGGAAATGGTGCTCAGTGCTGGTTTCCCTTTCTCCAGTTACCAGGGCTGCTCTCCCCGGTCCTGATGTCCTGATTGATTCACCGCTTTTGCAGGTTCATTCATGTATTTACTCAGCCACCATTACTCATCACAGAGCCAGGTCCTGTGCTGTGTCTTGGCAGCCAGCGAGAAAGCCGGCAAGGTTCCTGCTGGCTTGATGTTAAGAACTGGTTAAAGATGAGCAAATGCCCAAGCCGGGCGTTGGTGGCGCACGCCTTTAATCCCAGCACTCGGGAGGCAGAGGCAGGCGGATCTCTGTGAGTTCGAGGCCAGCCTGGGCTACCAAGTGAGCTCCAGGAAAGGCGCAAAGCTACACAGAGAAACCCTGTCTCGAAAACCAAAAAAAAAAAAAAAAAAAAAAAAAAAAAAAAGATGAGCAAATGCCCAGCAGAGGGACTCCCTCGGGGTCTAGGGGCGATGCCATAGTGTATAGCTTGGAGACGTAGACATCTTGTTCTGCTGGCTGAAGGCTTGAAAGTGATCCAGAAGCCAGATGTGGTGTTGCCTGTCTGTGATACAGACGCTGGAGAGGAAGAGGCAGGAAGATGAAGAGTTCAGGGCCAGCCTGGGCTACAAAAAAGACCCTGTTGTGGTTTTTTTTTTGTTGTTTTGTTTTGTTGTGTTGTTTGGTTTGGTTTTTGTTGGTGGTGGTGGTGGTGGTTTTGGCTTGGCTTTTTTAAGGATTGGGGCCAGGAAGATGACTCAGTGGGTGAAGGTGCCTCTGTTGCCAACTCTGGTGACCTGAGTTTGGCCTTGGGGTCTTCATGGTGCGAGGAGAGAACCGACTTCCAACACCTACAGTTGTCCTCCGACTTCCACACGTGTGCTGGGACATGCATGTATTCAAGTGCGTGTGCATGCACACACAATAAATAAATGAATGTAAGAAAATTTTAATTTAAAAAAGGAGGAGGAGCTGGGTGTGCTGGTATAGCAGCAAATGTCTAGACCCTCCCAAGCATTTAGGAGATGGAAACAGTGGGATCTGGTCTTCAAGGTCATCCTCAGCTGTATCTCATGCTTAAAACAGTCTGGGCTTTATGAGACCTTCATGGGCACTCAGAACACACAGGCAAAATAAATACATAAACAAGCCACAAAATAAAGTGGTCCAGAAGCCTCTCCCATCCCAGGCTCAACACCTTCCTGCTGTACACCTACAGTTTGGCTGGCCTGACCAAGCCATCTAGGAATGGGAGCAGGAGTGGGGCTGGAGAGATGGCTTGGCCATTGAGAACCCTGGCTGCTCTTCCAGAGGACCCGGGTTTGATTCCCAGCACATACATGACTACTCATAACCATCTGTGATTCCAATTCGAGGGGAGGCAATGCCCCCTCCTGGCTTCTGCAGGCAGCAGGCATGTCAGTGGTACAGAGATGTATATACATGCAGGTGAACACCCATACATATGAAATAAGATGATAATAATAATAATAATAATAATAATAATAATAATAATAAAAGAGTGTGGTATGAATCCCACCTTGAGCAGTAATTGATCAGGTGGCTGTAGGCAAATCCTTCCCATCTCTGAGTTGCTGCTTTTTTCTCTTTGAAATTAGTTAACTAATACCCATTATAGGCTACCTTAATATCAAAGGAGATTATACATGTAAACACCAGGGTTAGTGCCTGGCGTATAGTAGGGCCTCAGCTAATGCTTACCCTTTTGCCAACTGTATGTATCTGCTACATCTTTAACAGCCAGCAATTGGGTGCTGAAACTTGGGGAGCCGGGGCTGCAGGAAGACCCAGCATTTCATTGCACCATATACCTCTGCTTCATGCTGTTCTTGAAGTCTGACTGCCTCAAGGGGGGGGGGGGAGGTCTCATTGTTTGGGAGGAGTCGGGAAGTCTGGCTTTGCTTCTGCATCACCCGGACATCACATGCCTGACTGTTTCCTCACTCTGACTCAGGTACAAAGCACATCATTTGTGTGTGTGACCCTGATGTGGAGGTGGTGGTGGTGGCGAGGTGGAGGTGGCGCTGGTGGTGGTCAGGATGGTATTGGGGAAGGTAATCGTGGAGCTGCTGCTGCTGCCGGAGGGGGAGATGGTGGTGATAAATGGCGGAGATGATGACAATGTTGACAATGTGGTGGAACTTCATTTCAGAACGCTATACTCAGAGGAGAGCTAGAAGAAAGCTCAGTTTCAGCAGAGCCCGGAGGGCCTACTGTGTGCCAGGTCCTGTGGTGTTTGCCTGATTGGCACAGCATTGCTCTGGGAGTGCTGTCTCTTCCCGCAGAGGACTACACAGAGCCAAGCGTGCTGAGATCTAGCAGTCAGAGGAGAGAATCATGAATCCCAGGCAAGCCTGGGCTACACAGTGAGACTCTGAATAAACAAAACTCTGAGCCCGGAGCTGTCAGGTGACCTGCTAAAGGCATAGGAAGGTATTGAAATCCTTTGACTTCTAACCCATGTTCTTGGTTTCTCTTTGTTTAAAAAAAAAAAAAAAAAAAAGGCTGTGCTGGGCCTTGCAGATGGTTGGTAGGCATTCTACCAGTGAGGCGTATCCCTGGCTTCCGCTTGCCTTGTGCCATCACAAAGCCACCCACCTGTGTGCCAACAGGACAGGAAACGGCCACTCAGGGTGCTTCGATGACCAACACCTTCATTAGCAGACCCTGGCCATTTCATCTGTGCTTCCCGATCTCGGCGGCCTTTCCTTCAGCGGAGGATGGGGTCCTACCAAGGAAGACGGAAAGACCCCCCAGCCTATGGACCCTCGTGGTCCTGCCCACTGGGCCCTCCTCTGCTCCCGGGCAGCCTCTGTATCTGTTGTCCTCCTGACCCTGTGCACTGTCAAGTGCAATCTCCCCTCCTGTAGCCTCAGAGTGAGAGTGACAGACAGCCCAGTCGCTGCCTGGCCCCTTAAATTGATAGCTCTGCTCCCAGATCTGACTGCGGGCCTCCCTTGGCCTAGACACCATGCTGCAGTGGCTCTGAGTGGCACGGAGGTGGAAAGGCATTGGCTGGCACCCTTCTTCCCTTGTCTCTGAGCTTTGAGATGGTAAGTTTGGGGATCTATTGATCTTGCTCTCCTGGGGTCTTGGATTTTAGTTTTCTACTAAAAAACACAAAACAAACAAAAAACAGGTAGCTCTACCTTGACTCACCTGCAAGAGAATTGTGCTGCACACGATTCTCAGACACCCCCAACAGGAAGCCTTCTGGGATTCATCCCATCATCCCGGCCCTCTGGTCTACCTGCACCATTCTCTCCATCTCAGGGATATGTGTGGAGTGTGAATCACGGTGATGGTGGGAACTGTGATGCTGACATTGATGGAGGATGTGAGGGCAGTCGAGTAGCTCTTGGGTGGTCACCATAGAGTAAGGTCTCTGGAGAGAAAGAGGCCGGCGGGCCATTTTTGCCTTCTACATCTTCAAAGCAAGCTGGCCTCGAACTCTCTACACAGCCTTGGGTTTCCAGCTCTCCTACTTGCACACCCTGAGTGCTGGGATTACAGGTGTGGCCCACCACACTTGGTTTTATATAGTGCTGGGAGCGAACCTGGACTTGGTGAGTACTAGGCACACACTACTCAGCTGAGCACATGGCCGCCCCCATGCAATTCTTCAATAGCAGCTGTGATTTATTGAGTGCTACCCAGTAAGCAAGTAACATGCCAAACACTTTATATATAATAATTCATTTACTCTCCCCAACAACCCTATGAAGTAGGTATTAATATTTTAAAGAAATGTTGCTGAGGCATGGAGAGGTTAAGTACCTTACTTACTCAAGGTCATACGGCTAGCCCCAACCTACATGCCAATCTCAACTCCTGCCCTCCATTTCTGTTTTCCCAGCAGAGCTCTATCGGTAGAAGGAGAGCTGACAGTTAAAGGGTAGGACCAGCGGGACTTCAGAGGGCGCCGCTGTCTTGGGATGTCCAGGCCACAGCAATGCAATTCTTTTCCCCTGGGCACCAGGCGTCTAACTCTCAGCTCTGATGGGGAGCTGGGATAGTGGACGTGGAGAGGAGAACTGCGTTCCACAGTAGGGGCAGGAAGCTTTGGGAGCCAGCTCACCCCAGAGCTCCAGCCTGGGGCTCCCGCCCTCGGGAGCTCCATCTTGCTGCCTCCCTCCCCTCAGGATCTCATTATATCCCTAAGAGAAACTGACAGCCTCAATATCTTACTTTGCAAATATAGTTTATTCCTTCAATAAAGCCGCCTGCGCAGGGGAATGTTTAAGCCCAGGTCTCCCCCGAGAGCCTCATTTGAATTTCTAAAGTCTTTAGTCGGCTCCTCCAATGGGGCAGCTGGGTAATGAAAACGCAGCAGCCGCTTAGACGGGATTCATTTCCTGTCTGGGTCTCTGTTGCCGGAGGAGCTGGACTGACCGGAGGGAGAACGCTGCCTACTCGGAGGTCGTGGCACGGGCCTGAGCACCCAGGCCACTGGGTGGAGGCTCTGGATCACGCCCACGGAGATGGGTCTGTGTGTTCCGTGGGGGGTGTGGGGAGGTAGGTAGGGGTTCAGTCTCCAACTCTCCTCGACCAGGTCTTTCCTGGTGGGCTCAGCTCAGGGACCCTCAGGCCATGAGTCCCTCCATGGAATCTCCCTGTTGGAGGGTCCCTCCATGGAGACCTCCTGGTGACCCCGCCACAGGGTCCCTATCCCGGGACCCTTTAGACAGCATTTCTTAGACCAGGATGCTTCTCTGGAGACCAAGCCCACCAAATCCCTGGAGATGAGGTCTCCTCTCTGGCAGGACCCCCTCACTCTAGGGCAACCCCTATCCCAGGCCCCCTGGGAGTCTCTAATTAAAGGGCCGGCACGCCCCTCTGGGACTCATTAGGCCCGCTGTGCAGAGAACATTTAATCATTGCTCAGAGCATCGATTGGAAAATCAATTTCTTTGTCTCTCCGCACGAGGCGCGCTGGAGAAGTGGGGGGAGCGCTGACCTCCTTCTGCTGCCGTGTAAAGCGCTGCACATTTAATCAGGGAACAGAAATCAATTAACCACTTACGAGGTTGGCTTTAGTTACCGAGTCGGCAGGGCCCGCGCCACAGCTCAGCCGCTGACAGTAGCGGATCGTCTCTCGCCAGCCCTGCCGCACGGCTCTGCCTCCCTGCATCTCTCTGGGTTCCTTCTTTCCCAGCGTGCTCTGGGTTCTCGTCATTCAGGCAGATGCTCGTATAACAAGCCTCCCCAATGCCCAGTCTCCCTCAGTTACCTTCCTGTGCTCAGCTCTACCCATTCCAAGAAGTCACTCGGAGATTCACACCTTACTTAGCTTTGATACCTGGATTCCATGATGTCAGGGAAGTAACTGTCAGATACCTCAGGCCCACTTTACCCATAAAATGAGGATAACAGTAGCTGCCTCTCCAGAGTGCTCTGGAAATCCAATGAGATCATTTTGGGGAAGTGCCCACTAAGTAGCTTGAGCTCCATCCAAAGAACTTTGAACTCGCAGTGGGGGGCGGGGGTGATAGTGTCCTCCCCACAGAAAGGGGTGGGTGTAGGCTGGGACCCTGTGGCCACAGCTCTCTTTCCTTCCAAGACAAGGATAGGTGGGCGCAGGGCCCCCTTCCGCCCTCTCCGTTTTCCCTTTGTCTTTTGGGGGTCGCCTTGGAATCAACTGTGCCTCTGTCTCCTCACTCACAGCCACGACTTCCTGGCCGCTCCCTCACCTGGGATTATGCCCTCCTCCCGCCGGCCCCAGAGGTACAGGCATTCCATCGACGCCTCACGTGCTCGAGTTACACACACCCAATTACACAGTTGTACACAGACTGCACGCCCCATTACACATAGTTTCACAGAGCTGTTCCTACGTTAAGATCCCAGGCATCCGATGCCCACATGCAGCTGTCCTTATTCCACTGCACATTCCGGCAACACTTGCCTGGTGTCACACACACAGGCCCACCTCGGTCCCACCACCACACAGTGCGGCACCACGGGCGCCCTCCCACACGCACACAGCCACGCAGGCTGGCGCACACCCGTTCCATAATAATATTAGACATGCCATTTCTTTTGCATGACAGTTCCAGTGGAGATGCTCAGAGCTGTCACTTGGATGAAAAATAATGCATAATCCTCGTCTTCCTTCCTTCCCTTTCCTTTCTTTCTTCCCTGTTTAATGAGCTCCTAAAAATATTCCTTGCTGTCTCGCCAAGGATGTGGGCTAAGTGTGAGTCAGGTCTTTCTTCGCTCTCCCGGTCCCCCACCGCCTCCCTCAGCCCCCCGAATGGCAAGGAGGATGAAGGGTCACGGTGAGCTGCCATGCTTGGCCAAGCCCAGACCGGGTAGAAGGGCTACACCATGCCTTCCAAAGACCTCTGAGTCAGTACCTGTCCTCCCTTGACTGGCCCGCCCGAACTGGGGGTGAGAAGCCGGTGAGACATGGGTGGGAGCAAGCAGAAAGGCAGCAGCCCCTCACACACACACCCACATTAGCTTCTGGCCTGTTTCACAGGACTAACCCCATCCATCATCCCCCTGCCTCAGAAGGGAAATGCCTTCTTGGAGGCACCATCCCTTCTCCACCTCCACCACCTGCTCCACCCTCCCAGAACTCAGAGGACAGAGAAGGGGGGGGGGGCAGTTAGAGCCTCTCTGAAATCCCAGGGTTTTCCAGCACCTTCCCTTGCTCTTACTGGGAACGTCACAACAGCCACATTTCCCTCACTTCATCCTTTAAAGCCCAGATGGACATCACCTCTTCCCTGAAGCCTTCCTGATTCATGCAGACTTTTGGACCCTATACATCACGCTGGTGTACATTGGTAATGGATTTACTGAGGAGAGGCGATTGTGTGTAATGGCCAGCGGAGACCTTGTCTCTCTGAGGGACTTCACACCCTGTTTTGTTTCCTTGGTCATTCTCACCAGACACCAGCTCAAAGTTCTTGCCACTGCAGGCTGGGACCCCGCCTTGTCCACCCAGCTCCGGCTGAATGAAAGCTCGCGTCTCTAGAGTGACAGGACACTGGGTGGGTGAGCAGGTACGTGGAGGGAGGGAGGGATGGGGGGGGGGAGGAAGCTCAGGGGCCTGAGTTGGGGGCCTGACTGCTCACACTGCTTCTACCAAAATCCACTCTGATGTGGGGAATTTGGGGTCCTCCCTTGATCTCAGTTTCTCCACTTATAAAACGCGAGAGCGGGGTCAGGTAGATCTCATGCAGCTCTGACAATCCTTACTCAGTCATTCGGCATCGCGTCAGAGTGGAAGCGTCGTATAGCTCCTTAGTGCGCTATCCTACTGTGTGCAGGAAGCCTCAGGTGCTGGGCAGTATGGTTCTGTGGCCTTTCCCGACCTTCCGTCTGCCTCCCACCTGTTCTACACCATCTTCCAGACTCCTTGTTCTACTTCTGGGCTTTCCATTCACCCTTTGTCCCCGAACTGTTTTCTCTGGGGCTGCATCCTGCCCACCGGTCCCCTGGAGCCAGTTCCTTCCACCTGCTCGCTCCCCAGCCCACCTGCTGCTGGAGCCCCCTCCCCGTGCACCTCCCCAGCTCTTCCCAGCAGCTCCAGTCCCGAAAGGTTAAGCTAATAGCAACTCCTTTCTCATCAGCTGCTCGTGTTTGCTCTACATAATTGCCGTAGAGGGGGGCTGGGTGGGGAGGGCCCTTTGAGTGGTGGCAAGTGTACAGGGCGGGGGTTGTGCAGGCTTGTCGGTGGGAAGGGGGACAAGGGACGGGGACATTTACAGAAAAGGGACGGAAGGCTGTGTGGGAGCTGAGCATATTGAATTAGACAGATGTGGTACAGTAGTCACCTGAAGAGGGAGGGATGGAGCCCAAAGAAGGGCTATCTAAGACAGCACCAGTCCTGGGAAGAAAATACCACCATCAGTGGCTGTCAGTAGTGTTTACCAAGTATGGACTGTGAGCCAGATGCTTGGCTGGCTCTATCTCATCCGAGGCTTGCACAGTCTCAGGAGGCAGATTCAGCCGTTGTACCCATGACTCCTTTCTTGTGCCCATTTTACAGACGATAAAGGCTCCAGGTGGAAGAGTCATTACTGAGGCCACACATATCTAAATAGCTGAGCTTCAGGGACTGTGAACATGTGCTACCACACCCATCTAAGACAATGGTGGCGGTGCCTCCTCCTCCTCCTTCCCTTCTTTTTGAGACACAGTCTTACCATGTAGCCCCAACTGGACAGGAACTCACCACATAGACCAGGCTAGACTCGAATTCAGAGATCTGCCTGCTTCTGCCTTCTTAGTGCTTGGATTAAAGTCATGCGTGGGGTTGGGGATTTAGCTCAGTGGTAGAGCGCTTGCCTAGTAAGCGCAAGGCCCTGGGTTCGGTCCCCAGCTCCAGAAAAATAAAAATAAAAAGGTAAAGTCGTGCACCACCATGCCCACCCACCCCTTTTAAAGACAGGGTCTCGTGCAGCTTAGGCTGCTCTCTCTAACTGGCTTTGCAGCCAAGGATGGCCTTGAACTCCAGATCCTCCTGCTTCGGTGAGCACCACCAGGCAGGCCCAGCTGGACACTGCCATTAGTCATGCCCTCTGCTTGGAGAGGGGGCCTTGGTGCAGGAACAATGAAGTCGAACCCACTCCACGTCCAGCGTGGCAGAAGGGAATGGGCCTGTCCAAAGTCATACAGGAAATTGTTACCATGACTATGTTTAGATCCATGTCGGATGCCGAAGCAATTGCTCATCTTCCGGGTCTTGGTCACCTTAGGGACTTCTGTGGTTGGGGTGTCAGGGTGAGGGGTAGTGAGACAAGACAAGGCACACCTCACAGGAAGGAGAGTGTGGAGCTAGTGGTATGATGTGCATGGTTGAGGAAGGGCACACCTGGAGGGGTCCACTCTCTGCCAGGAGCAGCAGTCTCGGCCTCCTTCTGGGCTGAGTACTTTTAATAATTCATCAGGGACAGAGCAGGGGTGGGAAGGGGGGATGAGACGATGCACACAGGTGCAACACACAGGTGCAACACACAGGTGCAACACACAGGTGCAACACACAGGTGCAACGGTGGGGGATGAATGGGGCCAGCACTGGAATGTTGGAGGTTTGGAAGCCAGTTTGTCAGCTCCTCAGTCCGGTTCAGCTATGGCTTCAAGGCTACTCGGGCCCCCACATTCTGTCCCCCAGCTTGGGACTGGTCTCCCAGTGCATCGCCCACCAGGACAACCTGCCTTTCCTCCCAAGCAAAGGTCACTCAGTGTCAGGCACTGCCTCCATCTTTAGACTTGAGGGCTCTCTAAGGTGAGGTCTGTCTCCTTTTCACAGTGGGGCTCCTGGGAAGGCAATGGACCTCTCCACCAGGCTGGGCACATTTATCTAAGGCACAAATGGTGCCCCCCCATCAGACTGTGCCTTCTAGCCTGTGCCCTGTGCTTTGATGGTCATGGCGGCTTTGGCATTGGCTCCATCCTGAACCATCGTCCGGATCCCAACTCTGCCCCAGCTCCCAGCACTGGAATGGCCTGTCTCTCCCTGTCTCCTGCCTGCCTGTGGGAACCTTGAGACTTCCTTAGTTGGAGTTAGTGTTGCCCAAGTCAACCCCCTTCCTTCTGCCTGCCTGGATCCTTATCACACACCATGCCAGCAGCTATTCCTTTGCCCTTCATGGCAAGTGTCCCCACACCTCTAGGGGGTATGACCATTTCTCACCTTCACACCATGAGTAAGATCTCTGTGAAAAGGAAAGGCATGGTGGGAGGGGGTGACTCTGCGGCCACCTTTCCCAATGGGGACTTCTCAGCTTTACTTGGACAATTCCAGTTCAGGGCATTCTCTGTCAGTTGAATAGGGAAGTGATCTCTTTTTTGGAGAATGGCCAGCTTTCTGCAGAAGCTGTCCCCATGGGAAGCTAAGATACCCTGTGATGTCCATGCATGTGTGTATCTTGCCCAGGGCTGGGAGGCTGCATTCGAGAACTCCGGCTCATTGCCTCTCACGGGCCCCCAAGTCCTCCGGGCTGTAGCTCGTTGCATACTTGGGTATATGTCCCCACCTCCCACCAGCCCTACAGAAGGCGGCTGTGAAAGGCCAAGTGGACAGACACCTCATTGGTATTCTGAGTGGCCAAGCCATGCCATGACTTTCTCTGAGAGACCCCCATCCTCTCCCTCAGCTCCACCTTTCAAAAGTTGTCCAAGGAACATCAATAGTGGGAATCAATTCATCAATGGGCATCTTGGCCTCATCACAACCCCCATCCTGGTGAGTCTCCTGCATCCCTAAGCACTCCATCCCCCATGCGCCACAAATTCTTAGTATCCCAGCTTGTCTTCAAACTCCCTGTCTAGCAGAGAATGACCTTGAACTTCTGATCCTCCTGCCTCTACCTCCAGAGCACTGGGATTACAGGCCTGTGCCACCATTCCTGGCTTTATATGACACTGGGGACTGAACCCAGGGCTTTATGCATGCTCGTCGAGCATTCTACCATGAGGTACATCCCCAGCCCTCCACACATCACTTGTAGAACCTGGTCTTGCCATCCCTCCGACAGACCCCAGGAAGCCAAGCCCTTTCCACTCCTAGGACCTTTGCCTGAGTAAAGCCAAGTGCACAGCTTGGGGGCTGATCATGGAGCAGAGCCAGGAGCCGATGACAGTGTTGTAGCTTGAACCTTATTAGACACCACACAACATGAGGAGTGCCATGCCTTAGAGATGTGGGGGGCCAGTCACCTTCTTTCCAGTATCTAGACCCTAACATTCAACATCTACCTCTTACCACTGACTACGCAAGACTGTCAAACCCTGATCACCCCTTAACTCAGGTTAGCTCCCCACAATAATGACCTATGCTCAACCAACTGTCAAATGCCTACTCAACCCTCATTACTGAACAACTACTCCAGATGGCCCAACACCAATATGTTAATACAATATCTCAATAGTGGCCTCCCAACACCAAATGCCCAGCGTGCCCAGCCACCCCGACACCCAATAATGGCCTTTATTAAGAACCCCCAAAACTGACACCTCAAATTAACCATAGGTAGTTTTTCCTTCCAGCCACAGATCTAACAAGGGCCCCCAATCCTGACCATCATCCGTTACTGTCTTCTGGAACATTCAGACGTCTGCTGGTGACTGCTGGGTTTACCTAGCTCTGACTGGAGCTAACCTGAACTTCCTTCAGCTTCTTGGACTTGGCCAGTCAGCCAGTAGTGGAGCTGTTGGGTTTCTAGCCTAGTCCCGCCCCATCTGACCTGGCCCTAACTTCCTTACCAGACAGCTAGGAGCAGAAAACAGAGCTGACCTGAGAAGACCATCCTCATTTTCCTGAGTTATGCTCTGAGGAAACCAGCTGTTATCCACTGGACACCTCCAGCATTCCCTTACCCCAGTCAGGATGCTAGCTGCTGAACGTGATAGTTCATGGAGAATTATGATTCTGGGATGGGCTGATCTCATAGGGAACGCCTTAAGATCATCATCTTCACTTCGCCACTTACAGCTAGGGGAAGGATGCAGGGCTCAAGGAAAGAAGAAGAAAGGTTCTGGGAAGGAAGCAGAGGATGGAGAAGAACTATAAGGGCAGGGAAGAGCCAGTAGCCAGAACTCGGGGAAGAAGGAAGAGGAAGCTTCTAAGAAACAGCGAGGGCAAAGGGGAGGGTGAGAGATGTGGGAAGGGGTGCAGTTCTGGGTGTGGCAGCCCCGTGAGCTGTCTGTCCCCATCTTTCCCGACCCCTTCTGGAACGCTGGCTCATGGAAGGCTCCATGGAGACTTGAGCAGAGCAATAGCTCCTGCTCCCCCTTCATCAAGAACTCAGAACCAGGACCATTAATTAGATGAGAGAGCAGCTGCTCTGGGCCCAGCAGCCAAGTGACAGGAAATCAGTCTGGCCCTGGAAGTGCTGGTCTGGCCCTGGCTGCAGGTTTGGGAGACTGACTGCCCTCTCCTCCTTGGGGCCTGCCCAGGGAACTGCATATACCAACTGTGATGCCCTGTCCATTGCCAACCATGGACCAGGCCCAGGAGAATCCCATATTGTGAGAAGGCACAGGCCTCTGACATGCTGTAGTCAGATCAGGTCATTGTCCCAAGCCTCAGTTTCTTTATCAATGAGGAGTCTCAGATTCCCAAGGGGGGGCAATCTCTGGGCTCCTCCTCCTGCCTCTCACAGGTATGACCACGGGCCCCTGTAACTTGCCCAGAACCTCAACAAGACAGCTGGATAGTAACGACTTCTCCTGAGTTGTTGTTGTTGTTATTATTATTATTATTATTATTATTATTATTATTATATTCCTTTGAGACAGGGTTTCTCTGTGTAGCCCTGGCTGTCCTGGAACTCATTCTTAAGCTAGGCTGGCCTCAAACTCAGAGATCCTCCTGTCTCTGCCTCCCAAGGGCTGGAATCAAAAGCATGCACCACCAATGCCTGCCTCGCTCCCCCGCTCCCCTGCTTTTTTTTTTTTCTTCTTAACTTCTCCTGGGTTCTAACTGTACCCTAGGGACCCAGGGTGAGTCATCACTAGCCTCCTGGATAGGATCCTCACACAATATGTAGTGGGGTGGGTTTAGGACCTGGAAAGCTGCCTGGATTCCTTTCATTCAGCTATTTCCAGGTAATGGAGCAGAAACTAAAGTGAGGGGAAAACTGTCCTCCATCACAGGAACTTCTGAATTGCAGGGGTGGAGACAAGATGTCTCTGTGGATCCTTCTAGTTGCCGGTGTCCCCAAGGCTTCAGCCACACGCTGCATTGTCTGTCGGCTGCAGGGTAAGGATGGGGGTGGAGACGGCTAGGATGTGGTTTCTGACAGCCAGATCCTTACTGTCCAGTGGAGGAGATGGGACTGTTGCCCAGGAAACCACAGGAGAGCAGCATTCTCTGAGCCTCCACATGGAGACATTTACACACACGCTCAAGCAGAAGGCAGGAGGGTGATTGCTCCAGACCAGACCCCAGGAGCTGAAGCAAGAGAGAAGCCAGGAGGCTGCAGGCAACTAGGGAGGCTTTAGCAGGAAGCGGGGCTTCAGGTTTTGTCTGTGTCTTCAGGACCTCACAGGACAGCACACGAAGAAAACACTCTCAGTAGAGGGTCCTCCCTGTGCAAAGGCACAGAGGGACTAGGCATGGGTGGGAGCCTGGGGGACATAGCCAACCCTAGGAACCCAGAGGACCCACGGACGTGGAAGCTGGGAAGGCAGGTCACTAGCGACCTGTGCCCTGTCAAGGCACTGTGGTTACTTTCTGATTCCCAAGCCTCGGCACATGGTAGAATCATTTGTATCTGTCTAAGGAACTAATAGGGCAGGATATTTAAAATGTGGGTCATCTTGGAGAAGCGGACATTCGGGCATAGAGTCTTTTTCTCCCATGTTTTTCTCCCTCTCTCCATTTGCACGTTAGATCGACTAGAACCTGCCCTCCTTTCAGAAATCTCGAGCAGAGATGGAAGAGACACCCCCAAAAGGCACAGGCCCCCTAGTGCCTGCCTCCTGACTTTGCCTGCCAGCCCTAGGCTGAGCCTTCCTTCCCGCTCCTCTAGTTCAAACCCAGTCTTGCCCCCGCTGGTCCCAGGGTCCCTTCCAACAGGATAGAAATCAATGAACAATTTGTTGCTATTTGTAGATCTCATTTCCCTGCCATCCCTAACCCCAGCCAGTCCTGACCAAGTTCAACCCTGCCTGCCTGCCTCAGGCAGAAGGACACTGGCACTATGCCTAGCTACGGGGTGCCCAATGTTGGCTCCCGGTGGGATGGTGGGGTGGGGTTATCCTTTACCTGGTGAATGCCTAAGAATCAAGAGGAAAGAAACACAAAGCAAAAACCAAGTAATCAGCCAGGCAGGTGACACATGCCTTCAATCCCAGCACTTGGGAAGCAGAGGCAGGTGGATCTCTGAGTTCAAGGCCAGTCTGGTCTACAAAGCCAGTTCCAGGATAGCCAGGGTTGTTACATAGAGAAACCAGTCTTGGAGAACCAAACCAAGAGGGGGGGAGGGAGGAGGGAGGGAGGGAGGGAAAGAAAAAAGGAAAAACAACAGCAGCAATGCAGTTCTCTAGGGCTGAGGTGCTCAGCTGGCAGAGAGCTTGCCCAGCACACACAAAGTCCTGGAGTCCATCCCCAGCACCACATAAACCGGGAGCGGTGGCTCATGCCCAGCACTCAGGAGGTGGGGGCAATAGGATTAGGAGTTCAAAGTCATCCATTGGTACATAGCAAGTTCAAGGCCAGCCTAGGATAGATGAGACCCTTTTACTTTTCTTTATTTTTATTTTATGTACATTGGTGTTTTGCCTGCATGTGTGTCTGTATGATCCAGTGTCAGATCCCCTGGAACAGGAGTTACAAACAGTTGTGAGCTGCCATGTGGGTGCTGGGAATTGAATCCAGGTCCTCTGGAAAAGCAGCCTGTGCTCTTAACGCTGATTCATCTTTCCAGTCCCAATGAGACCATTTTTCAATTAAAAAAAGAAAAGAAAAGAAAGAAAGAAACGAATGTTTTGATTTATTTATTCAAATTTATAGATTTTATTTACCTATTTACTTAGGAGTGTACCTGTGGAAGTCGGAGGATATTGGTGATGGGAGTCAGTTCTCCCCTTCAGTATGTGGAGACCAAACTCAGCCCATCAGCCTTGGCGATAGCTCCTTTGCCTGCCAAGCCATATGGCCAGCTTCGTTTGTAGTCTAGTTTTAAAAACATCCAAGATAGCCAGAAACAGTGGCATATGCTTTTACTTGGGTGGCAGAG
Source organism: Peromyscus leucopus (assembly GCF_004664715.2). Lineage (NCBI taxonomy): Eukaryota > Metazoa > Chordata > Mammalia > Rodentia > Cricetidae > Peromyscus > Peromyscus leucopus. Next base: position 89,475,883 of record NC_051086.1, on the reverse strand, counting down.
GCAGGTAATTTCTATGAGTTTGAGGCTAGCCTGGTCTACATAGAGAGTGCCAGGCCAGCAAGGGCCCATCCTCAAAACAAAAACAAAAACAGAATCCCTCCATGAGATTCAGACAGAGCTGCTGTGAGCATTGCTAGGAGGTAACCGTACTGGTGGTTGCTGGTCTTCCTCCCATCCGCTGGTCACATGATTTTGCACACTCTCTATGTGCTTCTTCTACATCCTCATCTGTGAAATGAGGACGGTAGTAGCTCCTGGGCTCACTGAGGCCTCTGTCTGGAGAATCAGCGGGTAATGCAGGCATGGGGCTTAACTCAAATCTCCCCATAGAACAGATATGCAACTGGTAACGGCATCCAGAAGGGCAAAACCCTGGGGCACCACACACTGGCCAGGTCCTCTTGAACACCCCACAGGGCATTTGGAGGGTGAACCCAGTGTTTCTCCCCTTCTACTTCTCTGGGACTTTCCCACCATGCCCTAGGTGGAAGGTGAGAGGGGCCTCTCTGGGGACACACTGGGGTACTGAGGTGGTTTTAATTTTAAGGAATGGAAGGAAATTCAACTTTGGTTCCTTGGGGATTCCTGACCTGCCCCACAGGATGCTGAGTGAAGAAGTTGTGAAGGACCACTAGTGGAGGGGTGTCACGGAGGTACCCTGGTAAGGGACACAACAGCCCAGGGATGGCCAGTTCCTTGGGAAACAGGGAACGCTGTAGGGAGTCCGGGGCAGTGTGAGCAGTTAGGCAATGGATGTAAGGGTAGGTGGTCAAGTCTAGAGTACCTCAGACACAGTTGGGTGGGGCCCACTCCCACACACATACAAATATGTACACACAAGTCAGGTAATGGGACACCATTGTAATCCCAGAACTCAGGAAGCTGAGGCAGGAGGACCACGAGTTCAAAGCCACCCTAAGTTTCACAGCAAAACCCTGTCTCAGAGTGGGAAGAAGCTAAGGGTGTAGCTTGCCTACCATCACATATGAGGCCCTGGCTTCAGTCCCTGGTGCCACACATGGAAAAGTGACAGAAATCTTTGCGTGGCATGATAGCACAAGCCTGTTATCCCAGTACTTGGGAGATGGAGGCAGAAGGATCAGGAGTTCAAGGCATCCTCAGCTATGTAGCTAGTATGAGGCCAGTCTGTGTTAAATGAGACTTTTAAATTAATTAATTTATTAATTCAAAACAAAACCAGGGCTGGAAGACCCAGGTTCAGTTCCCAGAGCCCACAGGGCAGCGTACAGGGTCTGTACTCCTCTTTCAGGAGTTCAGATGTCCTCTTGCCAACTCTTTGGGTAACAGGGTCAAATATGGGGCACATACGTATATGCAGGCCCTCACTCATAAACATGAAACAAATCATTAAAAACAAAACAAACAAACAGGAGCCGGGCGTGGTGGCGCACGCCTTTAATCCCAGCACTCGGGAAGCAGAGCCAGCGGATCTCTGTGAGTCGAGGCAGCCTGGGCTACCAAGTGACTCCAGGAAAGGCGCAAAGCTACACAAGAAACCTGTCTCGAAAAAAAAAAAAAAAAAAAAAAAAAAAAAAAAAAAAAAAAAAAAAAAAAAAAGAAGACAACCAAAACAGGACCATACACACTTCCTCCGAGGGGCCCCAGGTCCCAGTGCTCAGACACGGGCACAGCAGTTTTAAGTGGGGATTTCATCTCAGCTTGCCTGGGTCTCTCTTTCAACTTTATTGAAATATAATTTACATACAGTAAACGTGCATACATTTTAAGTGTTCAGTTTGAAGAATTTTGGCAAATTTATATACACATATAACCACCTCAACAATCAAGATAGAGAACATTTTCATCATCCCCAAAGGCTCCCTAGTGCCCCTTCCCAGTCAGTTGTCACCCTGCCCCCACCCCCAGGCAACCGCTGATCTGCTTCCTGCCGCTGTAGATTAGATCTGTCGTTCCTAGCATTTCATATAAATGGAATTATGTAGTATGTACTCTTGGTGTCTGGCAGCTTTCCCTAAGAATGTTTATGAGGTGTGTACTTTAAAAAAAGATTTATTTTATTTATTTTTAATCTTCTATATATGTGGGAGGATACGTCCTCATGTGTGTGCAGATACCCTCAGTGTCCAGGAGAGGGTGCTGTATCACATGCAACTGGAGTTACAGGAAGCTGTAAGCCACCATGAGGTGCTAGAAATTGAACCCAGGTCCTCTGCAAAAGCACTGAGTAAATGAGCACTCTTTTTTTAAATTTAAACATTTATTTTTTTAATTAATTTTATTTTATGTACATTCATGTGAAGATGTCAGATCCTCTGGAACTGGAGTTACAAACAGTTGTGAGCTGACATGTGGGTACTGGAAACTGAATGCAGGCCATCTGGAAGAGCAGCCAGTGCTCTCAACCACTGAGCCAACTCTCCAGCCCCAGAGTGAGCACCCTATTTTTTTAAATTTATTTATTAATTATGTATACTGTTTTCTGCCTGCATGTATGCCTGAACACCAGAAGAGGGCACCATATCTCACTATAGATGGTTGTGAGCCACCATGTGGTTGCTGGGAATTGAACTCAGCCCCTCTGGAAGAGTAGCCAGTTCTCTTAACCTCTGAGCCATCTCTCCAGAGAGTACTCTTTAAAAAAAAAAAGATTTATTTATTATTTTTATTTATGTGTATGTATGTGTGTGTGTGTGTATATAGGTGCACATGTATGCAATACTAGCAGAGGTCAGAAGAGGGCATTAGATCCTCTGGAGCTGGAGTTACAGGTGGATTATGTGGCTAGGGAGATGGCTTAGTGGGTAAGAGCCCTTGCAATGCAAGTGCAAGGACCTGAGTTTGAATATCCAACATTCACATAAAATCCAAGCATGGCAGCATGAGCCCGTAACTCCAGTGTTGGGGGGACAGAGACAAAGGAGTCCTGTGAGCTCCCTGGCTAGCCAGTCTAGATGAAATGGCAAACATCTGGTTCAGTGAGAAATCCTGTCTAAAATACAGTGGAGAATGACAGAAGACACCTGATGTCCCCTTCTGGCCTCTGCTTGCATGCACATGGGCACACTATGTGCATATACCACCACCACCACCACCACCACTGCCACCACCATTATCATCATCACCATCCTTAACACCACCACCATCAATTGGATTGGATTGTGGGGGCTGGAAATACAGCTCAGTTTCAGAGTGCTTGCCTAACATGTTAAAGGTCCGGAGTACTGCAATATATATATCCAGAGCACACACACTATATAGTGTGTGTGTGTGTGTGTGTGTGTGTGTGTGTGTGTGTGTGTGTGTGTCTGTGTCTGTGTCTGTGTCTATGTAGGCACATGTGCATGCAATACTAGCAGAGGCCAGAAGAGGGCATCAGATCCTCTGGAGCTGGAGTTACAGGTGGATTATGGGACTAAGGATATGGAGCATGCTCAGCCATCCACAGCTCTGAAGAAACAAAACAGCAACAATGCACAATCTGGACTGTCTTCTTACTGAGCTGTACGAGTTTCCTGGATGCAGAGCTTCTCTGTGCTGCAGGTCCTTCGAGTCTCTTCTGGCTGTTTCAGCTTGGTTTGCCTCAGCTGTTTAGCCCCTCCTTCTCCTGGCTCCATGTTGCAATCTCCAGCAAGATACCCCTCTTTCTCTTTGTTTTGTTACTTAGTCTTTCTGACTTTTTGTTCCTCTTAAAGTGGGGATTACGTGGGGCGGTGGTGGCACACGCCTTTAATCCCAGCACTCAGGAGGCAGAGGCACTTGGATCTTTGTGAGTTCGAGGCCAGCCTGGTCTACAGAGTGAGTTCAAGGACAGGCTCCAAAGCTACACAGAGAAACTCTGTCTCGAAAAACCAAAAAAGAAAAAAGAAAGAAAGAAAGAAAGAAAGTGGGGATTACTGCACCCGCTGAATGGGTGTGTTGCGACACCTCTGTTAACCTCTGGTGATGTGTATAAAGTGCCTGGTGGCATGCCTGGGGTAGGTCTAGCTCTGATGGGGCAGTGACTTTTGAGGGTCCCATGGACAGCCAAGGAGCAAGACATATGATACAGTCATTTCCTCCCCATCTGCCCTAGTCGAAATTTGGGGACCACAGGTGGCTATGTCCAGGGGCTCATCATCCTGTTACCTCATTGGGAGGGGGACCATCTCTGGGTCCTCACACGCTCTGGCTGTGAAGCTGTAATCATTGGTGCACAGGTAGAAGCCCTCAGTCACAAAAGCTTCAGTGGCCACCCATCACCCTCCTCCTGGGGCCTCTGCAAACACAGACTCATGAAAGTGAAACTCCCTACCCCCTCCACCCATCAGCAGTGCTGAGCTCACTGGCCAGCCTGTGCATAATTCAGAGGTTTGGTCTAAAATAGTTCCATGCAGGCCTGGCCCTGAAGATTCGGGGGAGGGACAGAGACCTTCACCAGATGAAGGCCCAGCTGGGTGCCTGGTCAGGGAAGCTTCCTGAGCAGCCTGGAACACTGCCTTCCCAAGACCTCATCACACCCCCAAACATTCCCTCTCTGACAACTGTCCCCATCTGGCCATGCACACCTGCTGGGACCTGGGGTCACCACATCTGTGTCTGCAGCTTCCTGATACTTCCCCAGGACCCAGGCTGAAAGAGACACTTCTCAGCTTATCTGCTGGTTCTCTTGTCTTGGCGGCCCCAATCAATCAGTCGATAAGCCTACAAATATTTACAGAGTGCTTTCCAGGGCAAGGCTGGGCCCTAGGATGTTGGAGGGCATGTGGCCATGCCAAGGACCAGGACAGTCCCAGAAAAGACAGAGAACAGATCACGGAAGAACAAGCCATAGGGGTCAAGGGTTGGGTAACAGGAAACTTCCAGCTGAAGGCCAGCCCTGAACCGGGACTGTCTGGGTCAGTTTGGGGAGATGAAGAGGCAGATGGTGAGCTGGATGAGCGACTGGAAGGTTCAGGCCATCTGGATTTTGCTAAGATTAGATAGAGCTGTGATCAGACGAGGAAGTCATGGGGTTGCTGGTCTTGAGAGCTCTTCAGCCTTTGGCAATTCAACCACAGACATGGACTGTTGCACAGTGCACGGTCCCCAAGACTGTACGCCACGCACTTTCCTTTGGAGCCATCCAAACCTAGCATGCCCATGACCTTGAGCAAGTCACCTAACTCCAGACCTATCTCCTCACCCGGTAATAGCAAGCAGAGTGTCATGGTGCAGACCTGTGACCCAGCCCTTGGGAGATGGAGACAGGAGGATTACGAGTTTGAGCCTAGCCTGGGCTACATAATAAGACCCTGTCTCAAAAACCGAGAACTAGCCAGGTGGTGGTGGCACATGCTTTTAATCGCAGCACTTGGAGTCAGAGGCAAGTGGATCTCTGTGAGTTCGAGTCCAGCCTGGTCTACAAAGTGAGTTTCAGGACAACCAGGGCTACATAGTGAAAGCCTGTCTCGGAAAACAAAACAAAACAAAAACAAAGTAAAACAAACAAACAACCCCCCAGTCCCCAAGAACTAGAGAGATGACTCAGTGGCAGACACATTGCTAGCACATTTCGAGGCCCTGGGTTTGAGCTCCAGAACCACAAGATAAATAAATAATAGATAAAGGAAATATATGGGTCAGGTGTGGTGTTGCATGCCTGTAAACCCAGTGCTGAGAGGTGGAGATGGGAGAGTCAGGAGTTCCAGGCAGACCTGGGTTACATGAGATCCTATCTCACCACACACACACACACACACACACACCCCACACCCCACACAACACACTCACACATTCTTGTAAAAGATTTAAAATAAATGGACGTGGGCTACTTAGCCTCGTGGCCGTCCTGCGGCCTCATCTCCCAGGGGGCCTCTGCATGCTGCCCGTCTGCTGATCCTTGAGGGAAGGGGGTCATACTGATGGAGAGAAAGCGAGGGGCTGGCCTCCTGACAGATGAGGCTTTTGAGCTGTGACATGAGATGCAGAGCCTCGGCCCAGAACATCCTCGGGAAGGTGCTCTGGAGGACCCAGGGATGGCGGGAGAAGTGTTCATCACAGGACACTGCGGTGAACCCCTGGGGTTTGCTTTGCCGTTTTCTTCCTGTGTTGGCTGCCCTGACTCTTTGTTTCTCTCCTGACCAGCTCCTGACACCTTTAGGCCTCTTCCTCGGGCTCTCTGTCTCTCTTGTCTTCTAATTACATCTCCCATGGCTGGCTTTCTTGCTGTCTCATACCAGCTCCCAGTTCCTTCCAGGCTCCGGGTCCATTTCCATGCCTCTTCTCTACCTTTCCTCTACTTCCTGTTGTGTGGAAAGACCTTCTAGGCTCTCCAGGGACCTTCCTAAAACTCTCCACTCCTTTTGGAAGTGGAGGCAGTTGAGGAACAGTGAGAGGGTCCCTGCCTGGGAGGGGCCCAGCCCTATCGATTAGAGAGGGTGGGAGACATCAGCAAATACGCTCCCAGCCTCACCAGTTGCTGCTAATATTAGCTCAGGAAGGCAGCTCACTGATGGATTAGGAGAAATTAAGAATTCAGATTCTGTAATTTGAATTGGAGGACCACTGCTTGCTGACAGCTAATACTTCTCCAGAAATTAATGAGTGAGGAGGGATGGCGGTGTGGAGTTTCTTTTCTTCTTTGACAATAGACTCCCCCCCCCCAACCCCCCGCCCCGTGATCAGGCATTTGAAGCTCCCATATCTAGTCAGGAACTCTCCTGAGAGGGGTGGGGTCCTGCCCATCTTACGTCATATTCCCATGCCCTCCTGGGTCCCAGAGATCCATGAGAACGGTCCTTCTAATTCCCAACCAGGTCCCTCTTCTACCTACTGGTGTACTCAACTTGAGGAGTCACGGAGACTGAGGAGAAGTTAAGAAAGGACAGGGCTCATGCCCAGGCCGACCCTGATGGATTCAGCTCCTCCTGGCTGTGTTGGACCTGGCAAGTGTCTGACCTGGCTTTGCCTCAGGACCGTAGTCTATGCAACCCCCTCCCTTCAGGGAGGCATGCAAAAGTATGGTGGCCACCTTGTCTCTGCCTCTCCCCTCCCTCCATCCCTGCTGTCTCAATGCCCTCTACTCATCCCACAGCCTGGACACCCAGACTCTTCCAGGAAGCCCTCCCAGACTTCACCCCACGTGTCAGACCAGTGACTGGCTTCATTTCTTTTCTAAAAATAAATTATTACTATTATTACTATGGGGGGGGCACATGGACTGTGTTATGCATGTGGAGGTCGGAGAACAGCCTGGTGAAGCCGGCTCTCTCCTTGTGCCTTTATGCAGGTTTCAGGGATGGCACTCATGCCGCCAGGCTTGCATGGCAAGGGACTTTACCCACTGAGCAAAGACACTTCCTGTTTCGTTTTTTCTTTTCTCTTAATCATCCTCTCTTCTGTGTCTCAGAGTTCCCGGCTTCTCCTGAGAAAAGTGTTTTCATGCCGGATCGTTAGTTTTTGTGGCGTGGCACAGGCCTGCACCTGTCACCCAGTAGGTGCTCAACAGCCAGCAGCTTCCATGCTCTTCGTGTCTGCCTTGCTGTCCCTTTGCCGTTATTTGCTGAATGTCCAGGATGTGCTTGCTGATGGATGGCAGACACCGAGGTCTGCAGTCCCAGGTGGGACTGTTGTCCCAGAGGGGCATGGGAGACACCCTATTGCCCCTTCTCCAATGTGGCATCTTCTAATTACAGGGGTCACATACAGATATCCTGCACACCAGATATTTTCATCACCATTTGTACCAGTAGCAAAATTACAGTTATGAAGCAGCAAGGAAATAATTTTCTGGTTGGGGGTCAGCACAACACGAGGAACTGTATTAAAGGGTCGCAGCATTAGGAAGGTTGAGAGCCACCGCTCTAAGCAGTTTCTACAATGTTGGCATGGTCTTTGTCATGGGAGGGGAAAGGAGTCAGAAGGAGCCCCTAGGAAAGGCAAGTGCTTATGACGAAGGGAGAGACCAAGGTAGCTGTCTGTTCTTGAGGTCTTCCATCACGTCTCTCCACCTCTGGGGCACTGCCCTCCCACTCCAGGCTCAGGCCCAGGCCCACTTTCTGCCTGGCACAGGATATTGTTGGCTACCAGGGCAAGATGGGTTCTGCATCATAACTCAGAGCCCACAGCTCCCAGTGGAATTAGCCACTGAGGAGTTGACCCTGGAATACTCCAGGAACCAAGACACCTGCCTGGTAAACCAGCTAAAATGGCTTCATTGTTGGGAGGGACTTTGGGATTACCTAGAACCAGTTCTGTCCTTGGTAAACGAGGAAACATGCTCAGAAAGATTCACGAATCACCAGACTCCAGTCATCTGTCCAGCAAGGTGGTAGCCACCACTGGATGAGAGTCGTCTCAAATCCCTTCCAAAGGCTCTGCTGGATTCTGGAAAATCAGATGTTTCCAATTCTGCTTCCTCAGTCTGGTGTTGAAAATGTTTACTTGGCGTTGGTGAGGTGGGAAGGGAGAGGGTAGGGGCTGGGGCAAGAGGGTGGAGAGGCCGAAAAAGATGTTTTCTGGGGTAGAAGCAAGAAAGGCCCCTAGGATTCTGCCGCATCCAACCCTTTCTCTAGCTCACTTCCTTGAAAGTTCCCCACCCCACCCCAATGCCCCCATTCCCTCTGAGGCTCACCCCGGGCTCAGTAACAGGAGGAGGTTTTGGGGGGAGTGTCCTGGCAGTGTCCCATCTATGATGCCCTTGGAGGCTGAGGCAAGTGGCTCCTGCCTGACATCCTCAGGATGCTCCCCATCTCGAGTGGCCCCTCTGATGCAGAAATTGCCTTTTCCCAGATCCAATTAAAATGGTGTTTGGAGCAAGGTTGAAATAATCACATAATCATTTTCTCCAGTAAAGTTACTGGCTGAAGCCTGATTTGAAAGCTGAGCTGGTAATTGAATCTGAGGGGCCGTGACAGCAGAGGGGCCAGGGCCGGGCACTGGTGGCTCCGGCTGTGATTACTCTGACCACTGAGGGCTGTGTGAGTGTGTGTGTGTGAGAGTGTGTGTGTGTGAGTGTGTGTGGTGTGAGAGTGTGTGTGTGAGTGTGTGTGTGAGTGTGTGTGTGAGTGAGTGTGTGAGAGTGTGTGTGTGTGTGTGTCCGTGTGTCCGTGTGTCCATCTCCATCTCACACTCTCATGTCACAGACGTACATCCCTCGGGGCTGCAACACTGTGAGACGGTCGGAGTACCACAGGCCCAGAGCCTCGGTCATCAGACTTGTATAAATAAGGAGGGTGCTGGAGTGGGTGAGGATAGACAGAGTGGTTCTGCCCTCAGAAAGGAGTCGAAGGACTATGACCAATGTGGGGTGTGTGTGTGTGTGTGTGTGTGTGTGTGTGTGTGTGTGTGTGCTGGAGTATGTTCTCCTGAGACAAACAGCAAGGCCAAAAAACAGGAAAGCAGCGGATGGCCCCCCAGGCAAGCTGTGATGTCAGTGTCCTCTTCTCTGGCGTGGACACCATGCTTCCTCCCCTTTCAGGGTTCCGTTGTGAGGTGGGAGGTCCACTCACTCGATTATCATTGTTCATGAAGGACATTGGCACCCAACCCCGATGAGGGGACAGAGCCTGACAGAGGGAGCTGTGTGGAAAGGGTTGGCTGGGACTCCCAGACTCGGAGCTCTTCAGGATGTAGAGCAGCAGCCAGGCGTGGGGTGGTGGGGGTGGGTGGGGTGAGGGTGGGGTGGGGTGGGGGGGTAGCCCCATGGCTGGCAGTTGTGATGGAGGAAAGTAGGAAGACGTCAGCTGGCAGGGCTCAGTCTGGTCCCTATGGCCAGTGTCCAGGAAGGATGTATTCTCTGGGCCGTGGGTACTCCGGTCCTAGGAGTCAAGGTGAAGGTTGGTCCTTGGGCATCTCTCTGCCAACTCACCTCTCTTTTGTGTTCTCTGCCTCCTGGAAGGCTGGTGCTAAATGTACTGACTGGCCGCTTGAGGAGTTGATCTTCCAGACTACAAAACCCTCTCCCCTCCTAGAGATCCGGAGGAGCTCTAGCCATGGGCAAGCTTTGTGCCACCTTTTCAAGCTAGTGGCACCAGCTGAGTACTCTGCCTCTGGGCCCTCCTAAGGCCCTGTCTGTGGACTCAGTGCCCTTCCTGGCATGCTGGCCTCCTGGTCAGCAGCTGTAGGGGTGAGTCATGGCTCTCATTAGAGCTTAATTAATCAATTGAGTTAATCAGACAGCTGGGATGTGCTGTGGTTGCAGATGGGATCGGGAGAGAGAAAGCTGGAACACAAGAGGCTGGGCTGGGCGAGTGAGGGCTGGCAGGGCCAGGGACAGAGCACAGCCTCATGGGCTGTCAAGGGAAGAAAACACTGGAGTCCACACCCGGGTCACTGAAAAGCAGGATGGATGGGCTGGGCAAGGGCTCGCGGTGCTGGTTCTGAAAGGTGACCTTTGCTGGGCGCCAGGGACAGAGCCTGTAGCCTGTGTCAGAAGCAGGACCTCTCTCTTCTCTCATTTTTTTTTTTTTTTTTTTTTGTCTTGTCACGTGTGTCTGTGAAGGCTGTCTGAAATCTTTATTTGAATGGACCGAGAAAAAGAAAAAAGTAAAAAAAAAAAAAAAAAAAAAAAAAAAAAGTAGTTCCTTACATCCCTTCCCCCATGATCCTAGGTTGATGGTAAAGACCTGAGACAGGGACCTAGGCTCAAGGAGGAGAGCCACAGTGTCTGTCCAGCTCAGACACTGGCACTCTGGAAATGGCCCTGGTGAATGGGAGGGCTGAGGGAGCAGAGCCAAGGGCAGGCAGGAGCCTGGTAAGAAGTCTGGGAGAAGGGAGCGCCTGAGCCTTACCAAACACTGTCCCCTGTTTTTCCTCATGTCCTATCTCGGGGTTACCTTGGGGTAGAGACTGGGCTCAGGGAACACACTGCCCATTGTTCTGCCTGTCAGGGGATTACCCTCTCCTTGGGGCCCTTTCCTTGGGGTGACCCCGACTGAGAGAAGGGGGCTGAAGGTAAGAGCCAGGCCTCAGGGATGGGAGCTGGAGCAGAGGAGGGAGGGCATTTCAGATTAGAGTCCCAGGAGACGGGGCATTTGAGCCAGGCCTCAGGGTACCCCTCCGGTCAAGTAGGCGTGGGAGTGGAGAGGAGGGGGTAACGGAAGGAGAAAAGTGCTCGGGCGGATGCAGAAGTCTGGACCACAGCAGGCAAGGCAGGTTAGTGCGGAGAGGAGAGGACTCTGGGGATGCCAGGCCACAGCACGTAAAGCTGCCTGGTAGGCGATGGGAATCAGGGAGGCCTTGAACTAGGAAATGCAAACTTAGGCCCTGGAGGGAGGAAGCTCAGTGGGAGCGATTCTATGCAGGAAGAAACCCAGATGGAGGAAGCAGAGAGCCTTTGTTCATGTGTGGAGGCATGTGCGTGGGTGTGTCTATATGAGCTGGGCTTTACATATCATGTATGTGTAAATGGGTCTGCATATGTGTGTACATGTGCAGATTTGGTTTATGTTTTGCTCCGTTTCTTGAGACACGGTCTCGCTGGCTGGCCTGGAATTCACCGAGTAGTCCAAGCTGAGTTTGAATTTGCCTCTGCGTCCTCAGGGTTGGGATTACAGGCATGTGCCACCACACCTGGCTTGTGTGTGTCTTGTTGAGAATGTGTAGGTGAGGGGCTGGAGTGTGTGCTGTGGGCACTGTCCCTATCCTTATAGGGTCACTTATCTCTTGCAGGCTTGACAAAGCTTTAGAAGCACTACATTTGGCCTTGAGGATGGGAGGTGCAGTGTTTGAATGTAATTGACCCCAATAAGCTCCCCCACATCCACCCTAGGAGGTGTGGCTTTGTTAGAGTAGAGGTGGCCTTGTTGGAGGAAGTGTGTCACTTCGAGGGTGGGCTTTGAGGACCCCTATGTGCAAGCCAGGCCCAGTGTCCATTTCCTGTTGCCTGCAGATCAAGATGCAGAACTCTCCGCTCCTTCTCCAGCACCATGTCTGCCTGCATGCCGCCATGTCCCACCATGATGATAATGGACTAAACCTCTGAACTGTAAGCCACGCCAACTAAATGTTTTCATTATTTATTTATTTATCTATCATTTACTTTTGTTTTTTTGAGACAGGGTTTCTCTGTGTAGCCCTGGCTGTCCTGGAACTCACTCTGTAGACCAGGCGAGCCTCCAGCTCACAGAGATCCACCTGGCTCTGCCTCCCTAATGCTGGGATTAAAGGTGTGCGCCACCTCTGCCCAGCCAAATGTTTTCCTTTATAACAGTTACTGTGGTCATGGTGTTGCTTCCCAGCAATAGAAACCCTAACTAAGGTAGGAGGGATACCCTGGGCTCACGCTATCTCCTGAGCCCCATTTACAGGGCTCCCTATGGTTTCTCCAGATATCTCAGCTCTTCTGACTGTTGCACAAAATATGTAAACCAAGGCTAGTGTGGGGCCTGACAGGTGTGCTGGGATACTCGGTCCTGGGGGAAGCCTGGTGCCTCTCCTACCTCCTTTCTTAGCAAGACAATCTGAAACTAGGACACAGAAGACTTATGTACAAGAGAATCCATGTCCACCCATGACTACACATGTCTACCTCATGTTCACCACATGTCCACCCCATGTCTACCCTATATCCACCCCATGTCTTCCCATGTCCACCCACCTCTCTGCCCAGGACCTCTGTGACCTGAGATGTGCCTGCTGAAATGGACCACTACCACCAGGCTGTCCCCCTAGAAAGCCTCTGTTGGGCAATTATAGTCCCTTAGAAGCCACGAAAAGGGACGTTCACCTTGCATCTCCAGAGCACACCTCTCCATCTGCCTCCGCAGCCCTTTCCACTGTCCTGGGACAGGAGCCCCTGACTGATGGCTCCTTTCTCTAGAGCTGTGCTGGCCCCGAGTGGGAGCCCCTGACCTACGGCTCCTTTCTCTAGAGCTGTGCTGGCCCCGCCTGGGAGCCCCTGACCTACGGCTCCTTTCTCTAGAGCTGTGCTGGCCCCGCCTGGGAGCCCCTCAGCCCACATAGCTCTTGAGCACTTGGAATGTGGCCAGTGCCACTAGCCGAAATGATATTTTAAATACGAGTTCACTTAAAAATGGTATTTAAGGGCTGGAGAAACGGCTCAGCAGTTAAGAGCACTAGCTGCTCTTGTAGGGAACCCAGGTTAGATCCCCAGCACTCATGTTCCATCTTTAACTCCAGTTCCAGGGATTCCTATGTCCTCTTCTGGCCTCTGTGGGCCCTGCTGCACATGGTGCATTGATATACATGCAGGCAAAACACCCACGAACATAAAATAAAATTTAAAAATCACATTTAAATTAATGTTTCTTTTTTTGACAAAGTTATGTATCCCAGGTTGGCCTCGAACTCTGTGTAGCTAAAATGATCTTGAACTCTCTCTCTCTTTTATGAGACAGGGTTTCTCTGTGTAGCTTTGCACCTTTCCTGGAACTCACTCTCTAGCCCAAGTTGGCCTTGAACTCACAGAGATCCACCTGACTCTGCCTCCCGAGTGCTGGGGATTAAAGGTGTGCGCCACCACAGCCTGGCTGATCTTGAACTCTTGATCCTTCTGCCCCTACCAAATGCAGATTTTGTTTTTGTTTTTCTAAGACAGGGTCTTGCTAGATAACCCTGAACTTAAAAAATCCCCCATATCTGGCTCTTTCTACTCTTTCGGGGCACCTCTGACACCATTCTTAAATGCTGGTGTGGATCCCATCTATGACTTTGTTCTTATGATGATGCCATCAGTAATCCATCCCGTTCCACTGGCAGAGCTACCCTGGGCGGCAGCAGCCCCTCCACCCTGTAGAGTTCTTTGCATAATCTCACTGGGGAAACTCTGAGTGTGTGTGTGTGTGTGGGGAGAACAGAGCTGCCTGCTTCTCTTTAACACATAAGGAGGCTGAGCCTCTGTGAGGTCAAATGTCTTGGCCAAGGTCATATAGCTATGTCAGGGTGGAGGACTAGGCTTTCCTGACTCCAGATCCGACGTAGCCCAGGAGGTGCCTCTCCCTCCAAACTGGCATGCACCCACCCTGCACCCCTCTCTTCCTGTGGTCCCTCAGAAGTCACTCTTCCATCTCTCTGCTCTGGGAACCTCCCATTACAAACGGCCTGTGGGGACCATTGCCTCTCCATCCTCCGTGAGAGCCAGGGTCTGATATCACTTTAGACCCTTAGGCCTGTGATTTCCCCCATCGAAGCTGGTGCCTTTCCCCTGCCATGAAAAGCCGGCCCCTTTGTACCTGCCCGTAAGTGCTGTGAGATGCAGCGGCCCCGGCTGAGGCTCCCTGCTTGCCCTCCCACCCCGCGCCTGCCCTTCCCACCTCTAGTGGAGCCCCACCCTGGAGATGAGCATATGCATTGATATCACAGAACTGTGTCTTTAATTTCTCCCCCAGTCTGTCCCTGGAACGTGATAAAAATACCAGCATTGATCTTTTTTTTCCCTTCCCCTTCTGCCAGGATAATGTTTACCCAGGTGTCAATCAGGAGAAGAATTTGGCTTCCTAATTTCTCTTCTCCTCCCTGGGGGCTGAGCATCTCCCCGCCTCACATGGACACTGAGCAAGAATCAAGGTTACTAATAATCCCCCAGCACACACAGCCACCGAGAGCACATATATTAAAGTCACATATTGATTTATATTTTCGGGCCCCTCTGCCTTTCTGCCCAGTCTCAGCCTTTCCCTCTGCCAAGGAGAAAAAAAGAATTACATAGCTATATTTATCTCCAAGATGTTTAGTGTAAAGAGCATTGTGTCCGACACTAATTCCCAACCCCCTCTGGTCCTCTTGGGGGGTATTTTTTTAAAATAGTGCGGCATTATCTAGCCACAAACATTTATCTTCTGGCTGTTGGTTCTTTATATTTTCTCTGAAGGAAGCAGTGAGAGATTTAAGGTAGATTGTCAGAAGGACTTTCTGATTTGATAAATGATAGGATACCATGCTGGAAGGAGGGATTTGAATAGAAGCGAGTCTATTGGAGACAGACAGGTGAGAAGCATGCGTAGGAGGGAAAGGCAAATAAGTTCAGTAACCTTGAAAAATCACTCATCAGGCCAGGAGCGGTGGCCTGTGCCTTTAATCCTACCACTTGGGGGAGACAGAAGCAGGTAGATCTCTGTGAGTTCCAGACCAATTAGAGCTATATTGTGAGACCTTGTCTCAAATTAATTGATTGATAGATTAATAATCAATCATCACTCCAAATAACACAATGTAATTATTGGCTTGTGGTCCCATTTCACAGTTGAGAAAAATGAGGGTTAGAGGTGAATTTATCTCTCACTGGGGATCTGAATTTCATCTCAGCTTGTTTCCTTCACCTCCAGTTTCTCCTCTAGGGGTGTCTGAATCTTTCCCCAAGGAGCTGGGACAAAGGGAGAGCAAAGATCCTGACCAGGCAGGGAAGTGGCGTGGTAAGTAGGCATTGTAGAAATGGTGTGGAGGGCCAGCTGTAGGCTGGGCTACAGGCCTCCCGCACACTGCTCGTCCCGCACACTGCTCATCCCACCCAGAGCCCCTGTCACTCTGTCTACCGTGGTGGCCTTTAGAAATGTCAAACTCTTGGACTGCAGTTCTCCCAAGGGACTCTGGGGATGGAGTCGGTGAATACAGGAAGGAAGGGAACATTGGTATAACTTAGGCCCCTTCCTCACACCTCTGAGAAGCTCACCCTTTCTCCTCACAGGGACACTGGGAGGTGGCCCTATTTTACGCAGGGAAAAACTGAGACCTAGTAGCATGCCCAAGCGAAAGGCAGAACCTGGTGTGTGGTCCAGCTGCCCTCATCCCTGCAGGACATAGAAACCTGGGCTAGGAGCCGCTGGCCACCATCTCCAGATTCTCCCTGATCCCCTTACCTGGCTTTGGTTAGCCTTGGGGTCAAGGCTGGTTTTTAGCTCCCCTCCAGGCCTGAAAGAACAGCTCCTAAATGACTGTCCTGATGTACCTATGCTGGGACAGAGTCCTAGAATTGGCCTGACCAGCTCATGTGGTCCTCCAGGCCTACAGTCAGACCTGGAGTCACCTCTCACTCAGTGCCCCTCACATCACTCTAGAACCTATCTACACACACACACACACACACACACACACACACACACACACACACACCAAAGCAGGGGCAGTGGACTTTATTATTTTCAAGACAGTGCCTCATGTATTCCAAGTTGGCCTCATAGTTACTATTACTGAGGATGACCTTGAAACTTGTGATTCTCTTGCCTGCATGTAGAGATTACAGGTCAGAACCACTAGTTGTATGCAGTGCTGGGGATCGAACCCGGGACTTAATGTATGCTAGGGAAAGACTCTACTGAGCTACATCCTCAGCCCAGAAGAGGAGTATCATGTACAGAACCCAGAGTCTCCAAGCACAACACGGCACCTCGTTTTGATCATCATACCTGGTAAAGGATAAGCCTCATAATCAATCACAGATGGAGAAACCCAGGCTCAGGGAAAATAAACTCCCCGAGGTCACTCACCGGGTAAGTGGACTTGCCGGGATCGGGGCTAGGTGCGTGTGGCCCACAGTCCTTTGAAACTCTGATCACTAGGTTACTCCCATAATACAGGCTTAGAAGTGGCAGCAGGGGCCAGACCAGCGCAGGGTGCAGAGGGAATCAGCAACAAGGACTTTTTCGGAGAACTTTTCCCATTGAAAATCTGTTCCCTAGCGGCCACGGGTGATGTATGGCTGGAGCTGATGAGAAACGTGCGGTGGAATGGAGACCGGCGGCGCGGGCGGCCCATGCGGGGGCAGCGCGGCATTGAGATTCCGCAGGGCGCGGGGGGCGGCGCAGGCCCTGACACGGGCCGGGTAATTGATCTGGAGGTGCCAATTTGCAGCAACTAAATATTTGGTTTCTGCTTCTGCCTGCTCCGCGCTCTGCTCAAACAAACTTCAATTAAAAGCGAAAAGCAAGCGTAGGGAGGCAGCGCGCCCGGGTCCCCGCGGCCGGATCGATGGCACCCAGCCTGCGGGCTGCCGAGCGCCTAACGGTGGGGCGGGAGGCACCGCCTACCAGGGCAGAGCCGGCGCCCTCTTTCGGATCGCTGAGCACTGGGCGCATGGCCCAGGAGAGGCAGCGCCAGAGGGGGGACCTCGGAGTCACTAGAACCCAGGAGCATCAAGCCGTGGTCACACACAGGACCAGCCTGACACCTCCATCCCTGATGTGAGCCCGCACACTCGACCTGAGGCCCTGGGCACTGACTCTGCTTTCCAGCTGCTTCTCAGCAGAAGAACTTTGAACATGACCTCACCTGTGTTTTCTCTGCATCTTCTAGAGTCCCAGATTCATCTTCCCTACCCACGGCTGCCCATCACGTCTACCATTGGGTGGGCGGAAGAGCAGTAGGTGACTCCACCCCAGACCCACCCCTGGAGGGAAGCAGAAGAGAGGCTTTGGAACTAAAACAGCTATAGAAAGAAGAGGACGGAGCGGGGACCTCCAGTCACAGTTCTGTTGGGGTTCCAAATGGCCACTCACTGGGGACCGGGGTTCACAGACTAGTTTTTGCTCCTCAGGGATCTTCCGGTCCTTTGGGGGAGATTTCCTGTGGCAGAAAGGGGGAACTCCGGTGGGAGAGGGAGGCGGAGGCTCTGTGGCATGGGCAGGCTGAAGGGGGGCTGAAGACAGTTCTGGAGAGGACTGGTGAGGGAGGAGACGGGGTTGGCAGAGGGGCACCCAAGTGCGCGCAGATCTTGGCAGACAGTGAAGGTTACTTGGAGTCCTTTCCTAGGAGCCAGAGGTGGGAGCCATGGCAGAGGGACTGGGGAGGTGAGGAGGACCCCACCTCCACACTCCTGTGCTTCACCTTCTGGACTGGAAGGCTGAGTGCATTATGTTTTTTTTTTTTAACCCCACTGGCTAAGTCAGGCTATTCCAAGCCTCCCCCTACTCCCCCATGGAGCCTAGGTATCAATCCTGAGTTCTGATATCCCTACCCTGGGGCTGCTTGGCTGGGGCCGGCTGTGGGAGTACAGGTTCGTTTGACCAGTGAGAACCTGAGTTTCTAGGCCCTCAGGTGAGTCTTGCAGGGTCCCCTGGGTGCCACCCACCCCGGTCTCTAGTCCTGTCTGGAGTACAATGGTCTCATGTGTGGTTTTCTAGCTTCATCTCCAGGCAAACTCCTTGAAGCGCAGGTTTCACCTGAGGATTCACCCTCATGGGTCTTCAGCCTCTGCGTTTCTCCATGGCTTGAGGCTCCAACCTCCCCACAAAAAAAGCTTGATCCAAAGCTCTATGTGAGGCTGAGGAAGAGCCCAGGGCTGGAGTGTCCCCAAGAGCCTCCCCATCCACCCCTCCCCGACACTGCCTGCCCAGGGTGGGGGAGAAGAGGGGAGCCATGGCTGCAGGCTCCCTGCCTTCAGCCCCTTCCCCGCCTGCAAGCTGGAAGCCTGCTCCCTCCCATTCCCACCCCACCCCAGGGCTGAGCTGTGGAGCAGAATGATTTCCTGTAATTGGCCAGCAATCCGGCCGCCCGACTTGTTCTATCGACATGCTGGTTAGCTGGAAATTGTATTGGAATCTGAACGATGGGAGGGAAGGGAGGGGAGGAGGTGGTCAGGAGCAAGGAGAGGCAGCTTTGGGTCCCGGCTGGGTGCTGCTTTAGCTGAGAGTGGGATGTAGGAGCCATCAGCCAAGCTCTCCCTTCCCTGAGCAGAGCAGGAAAGCGACCCGCTACATCACCTCCTTCCCTTTCTTCTCCAGCCATCTTCCAGGGCCTCTAGTGGCCATCCATGTGACCCCTCACCAGTGGTCAGGTCTACCATCCACTCCTGGAGCTCAAGTGCCTTTGTGAGAACAAGGAATACTCAGGAAAGACACTGCCTTCCCACCCAATTTCTCCCGCGCTTTCTCTTGCTCTGCTCCTTGTCCCGTAAGGATAGAGAAGGTATCTGAAGCCTTGCCAATAACTGCCGGATAGTATTACCGATGGAGGGACACCGCTGGGAATCCAGAATGGTGCTCACAGCATGTGGCTGCATCCACCTCCACCCCTCTGAAAGCTCTGTAAAATTCTGCCCCCACATCACCCACCCCATGTGCAGACTAGAAGACAATGGAGACCGTGCTTTGCAAAGTGCAAGACTGTGAATTAGCCGCGGGCAACTTGGAGCAGGAGAGACAAGTGGCTTTAGGGGACTGCCTGCAGCCCTCCCAAGAGGCAGGTGAACGTGCAGTTCCCACAGGCATCCTATTGCTCTTCTTAGGGTGATGAGGACCAAGCTAGAAACTGCGGCCCAGGGACTGAAGAGGGGTGGAGGTAAGATCTGTGTAGCTCACACTGGTGTGTAACCCCCAACTGTCACTTTAGCTTCTCTAACACTGGGGGTACGGGCGTGCACTACCACACCCAGATCCCATTCCACCTGGGTCTTAACGTGCTCAGGGTCAGGTGGCCGTACATCCCGAGGGATAGTTTAGGCTCTGAAGCCCAGATCCCTGCTTGGGTGAGTGCTGCCACCTGCTGGCCACAGGGGAGGACACCTGCTCTGTGTTCCAGGTGGAGGGGCCCAATTAAACAGGCACTCGAGCCCAAGCAGGAAAGCAAGCTTTTTCCAAAGCCACCTTGGTCAGTAGGTCAGAAGGGAGGGGGAGACTGGGGAGCAGAGCAGGTTGAGGCTACCAGGGACTGTGCGCAACTGCACAGGCTTCTGCAAACCTTCCAGACCAAGGTTCTGTCACACTCTACAGCAAATTTAGAGAGCCAGGCCAAGAAAGAAGGAACTGTTAGAACATCACGGTTTGCAAAGGGTTTTTAACTGTCCTTAACTTACCATGCAGAAACCAAAGGCAAAGAGACAGAACGGGGTCCCAATCCTGGGTCTGCTGCTCCTCCTGAGAGGTGACTCAGGTAGTGTACATTTCAGAACCTGCATGACCCAAACCAAATCCCCCCAATGCTCTGCAGTTTGTCCTTACTGCACACATTGTGTCCAGAATGCCACAGGAATTGTTTCCTCACTCACTGGGTTACAGGGTCCTGCTGGAGTCCATAGTTTCTCCCCTTTGCCAGGTTCTGCTAGACCCCCACCCAACTGAGGGAGCCGGCAGCTCCAGCCACCTCTTCCACTTCCTCACAGCCCCTTTTGTGCTGCTTGGAAATGTGCAGGAAGTTAATGAGCTGCTCTCTGAGGTTTGAGCAGCTCTGTGAAAGAGGGCATTAAAAATGGCCACTACCACATTCACATTAGTCACACTCATTTCTGGCCTTAATAGGCTGCTGGGAACAAGATCTACACATCAGCAGGTCTGCAGGCGCTGGGAGGGAAGGCTGATGTCTGTACTGGTCTAATTGGGCTGGGGAAGAAAAAACAGGCCTGCGGGATGAATGGATGTGATCTGCCCAACACCTCCACCCACCTCCTAGAGGTGCGGACCTGGCTGAGCCCTCTGCGTAGGCCTCCTCGGTGTGAGCAGAGGCCAAGTGGAATTCAGCGGACATTTTAGATCAATTCCATTTATTGAGCACCAGTGGAGAGCTGTAGTACACTGGAGAGGAGTCAGCCCTGCCTCCTAGAGGCATACAGTCTAGGAGAGATCAGTTTCCTGTTGGTTATTCTACCATGGATTAAGATAAAACATGGGGTGCCTGACCAGGGGCAGCCAGGGGTAAGGTACTGCAGGGCAGGGAGCATCTGGGGGAGGCACAGAGGTCAGGCAGCATGGGCTGGGGACGCCACAGCACCCCCCAGAGGAGTCACACTGCACCCTGGCAAAAGGCTTCAACCCAGGAGACAGCTGTTTGAAGAAGGCCTTCAGTTTAGAAGGATTTGCTGTGGTCCACAGGGAGTTTGTGGCCGGCGGTGGTGGTGGTGGTGGTGCATGCCTTTAATCCCAGCACTCGGGAGGCAGAGGCAGGCGGATCTCTGTGAGTTCGAGGCCAGCCTGGTCTACAAAGTGAGATCCAGGAAAGGCGCAAAGCTACACAGAGAAACCCTATCTCGAAAAACCAAAAAACCAACCCCCCCCCCAAAAAAAAAAAAAAACCACAGGGAGTTTGTGGCCATGATAGGGCAGATGCCCCAAGAGGGCTCAAGCCCAAGAAACTGTGGGCTACATTGTTGTAACCGTGGTGAGGGCCACAGAGACCGCTGTTCTGCCACCGTGGGTATTGTTCTGAGGGGCACTAGGGATGAGGGGCTCTAGGGAGGGAGGGAAGGGGCACCTGATAGTGAGTTCTTTCTGCTGAGTCCCAGACTGGATGAGTGAATGTAGTGTTGAGGACGTGGTACCTGACTTAGGTCTCTAAGGAGGAGGCCTAAGCCTTGCTGCCTTGGTGTACCCAGTTAAGGAGAGGGCAGGAGGTAACGGGTGAGCAGGTAAAGGAGGCTGGCAATGCCTGCTAGGCCCGTTAGGAACCCGAGCCTCAGTGGCAGGTACTCCATGGAGCGTTCCAGCTTGGCATGCAAGAGGATGACCTGGCGTCTGGTGAGGCTCCACTCCCCCGAGTTGTCCAGAACGTGGTTGGCCATGCGGGCCTTGTCCTTCAGGGGCAGCTGGGCGTTGATCCTTGCCTCTGCATCCTCACGATTCAGGTTGTTCCGCTTCATCAGGCGCGCCAGCTGTGTATCTCGGTCACTAGGGACAGGGCAAAAGTGCATGTGGACCCCGGCCTCCCTCTCTGCAGCAAGTGGGCAGCTAGGTCGGGCCCAGCCTGGGACACAGGCTTGGACAGCATGTTCCCTTAGCAAACTACTTCTCCTGTGGTCACACAGGCGCCACCCTGACAGGCTGAGATAGGTCCTGGAGAACTGGACCCCACCCTATCAACCACCTCAGACTCCCAACAAGAGGGGGTGGACTCTAGTAGCTGTTTCCCACTATCTAGGTCTGTCTGTCTGTCCATTGGCCTGAGTTTTCCTTGCTATAAAATGGGAGGATTTTACCAGTCCAGGCCTTTGTTTGCAACTTGAGAAACAGAACAAAGCCAGACAGAAGCAAGCCTCCTCTATGAAAGTTAACCTCATTATAGAGAGGCTGTAGTGGGCACATTCAGCTTTAGTCAAGGCATGTTTGTGACTGGGGACGAGAATGGAGCTGGCTGGCAGTCACCGGGCTGGGGACGAGAATGGAGCTGGCTGGCAGTCACCTGGGAGTGCATTCTTCCACAGGCGTGGTACAGAACAGAGAGCCTCCCGGGACATAAGGGCAGCAGCAGCCTCCCCAGGGCTGTGACAGCGAATGCTGGACTTTGTTGATGGCAGTTTTTCTTTGCTCACTTCATAAGTCAATTTTTTTCAAAAACATTAAGGATCACATTTAGGTACAATCGTTCTTCAGGAACTGCTCCATGCTGGCTCACAAGGTACAGACAGATCCTTTTGACAAGCAAATAATCAAACTGTCCCTTTTCTGATCCCTGGATATAGATTTGGGGTTTTCTGTTTGTTTGTTTGTTTGTTTTTATTTTGTTTGAGACAGGGTTTCTTGAACTCACAGAGATCTGCCTGCCTCTGCCTCCCAAGTGCTGGGATTAGAGGCATGCGCCACCATTGCCCAGCTAGGTTAATTGTTTTTAGAGATTTATTTTTCTCTTTTTTTTTTTTTTTTTTTTTTTTTGGTTTTTTGAGATAGGGTTTCTCAGTATAGTTTTGTGCCTTTCCTGGAACTCACTTTGTAGACCAGACTGGCCTTGAACTCACAGAGATCCACCTGCCTCTGCCTCCCAAGTGCTAGGATTAAAGGCGTGTGCCACCATCGCCCAAGATTTATTTTTATTTTGAGTGTTTTGCCTGCATGTATGTAAAGGCATTAAGTATGCACTTGGTGCCCACAGAAGCCAGAAGGAGTTGGATCCCCTGGAACTGGAGTTATAGATGTTGTGAGCCAGCATGTGGATGCTGGGAACTGAACCTGGGTCCTCTGAACATGTGCTCTTAAATGCTAAGCATCTCTACAGCCCCCTAATTTTGTTATTAAAGCACAGAGAATCCAAGGACTTAATAGGACCCTCCTGGCCTCAGCTGGCATCTTCCACAAACAGAATAAAGCACCCAGAGAGGCTGGGATACAGCTTAGTTATTAGAGCGCTTGCTTAACATGGACAAGGCCTGGCTTCTGTCTTCATCACCACAAAAACAGACAAGGGAGAGACTGAAGGTTTACGTGGGAGGCACAGCCCTGTGGAGAAACTGACAGGCTCAGGGGATTCAGACTGAGTGACAGCCCATGAGAGATCTGGGTAGGGTAGGGCAATGCTCAGGGCACTGAGTGTTCCAGTGTACTAGGAGCCTCCCACACATCGATCCCTTGAGAATCACCTTGTGCCCAAAATACCTGCAGAGCCAAGGCCCACCTATCTGTCTGCATACTTGTGACATCTGGGAAGTTTCTGGGAAGCAGAGACACCCTGCAGCCTCGTCTAGTCTCTCACCCGCAGGGACTGTGACTCATTTCTCTGGCAGCTTGATTCTTTTGTTTGCCAAACCTGAATTCTGATTTGCTTCCTGTCCTGGGGGATTCTGAGAAGAAAGCTCCTTCCTTAGATTCTTCTGACAGCTGCATCCACACACTCTCTACCCAGAGGTGATCCCGAACACATCCTGCTCTCTATTCACGGGTGCTACCCATGGGATGATCTCGAACACATCCTGCTCTCTATTCACGGGTGCTATCAATTGGTGATTGTGAACACATTCTTCAACTACCTCCACTTCCATTTCCCCCCTGTAACTCATAAGTGTCCCTCTGCCATGAGTACCTCATGCTGAAAAATAAGAGAATGAAGCGGTAAACACGGGAGTTGGGGAAGTGGTGAAGTGCTCCAGGATGAAGAAGGGAGCCACTGAGTAACAGGGTGGCCGGCCAGAGGCAAAACCAGGTAAGCGCAACTGAAGTGTCTCCAATAGCCAGCAGGGGGAGCCCTTCTCAAACACTTAGCAAGGCCTGGGGGACCCTCTTAACTCATACCTGCCCCAGGTGCATCAGGATCAGGTAAAAACACTGGTTTCTGTAAGCTTGGGTACCACTACCCCACCTCACTTTGTGCCTTGGCCACACCATGGGCAAAGTGTGAAGGGATGCTTCCCAGGTACATCTCCCCTGCGTCCTTCCCAGCCCGTCAGGCAGGCCAGGCCTCACACTTACCAGTACACTACCACGGTATGCTTCATGTACTTGAGCAGCTTCTTGGTCTCAAACAGGAGGGGGATGTCCAGAATGACGTAGCGGTACCCTGGAGAGAGGAGGGAAAACTCCCAAGTTCAATTCTGCAAGGACACCAGGAAGGATGCTTGTGACCAGCCCCTGCCACAGAGAATGCCCCAGCAGATGGGAGACCTTCCAAGGACAGACATACCCTGAGTGCCAGCCAGTTCCAATGCCATTCAGAGCAGAATGCTGCAGAAAATAACTTCTGGCTGGCTGACCAGGGAAGACCTTGGAGAAGGACTGGCATTTGGACTGGCTTTGAAAAGCAGGGAAGACGTGATACTTGGAATGAGAAGGTGGAGGCGAGGCGTTCCGATGAGGACCAGCAGAACCCAGGCGCTGGGAGGTTCTGTGCAGACCGGGTGGAGGTGGAAAGCACAGCGCATCAGAGGAGACTAGGTGGTCAGGGTAAACCTTGACCTTCAACCCCAAGTTATTTCTGACTGGAGACAAGACAACTGGAAAGAGTTTCTGGAGATGCTGAGGCCTTTCTGCCCTATTTCATCTTACACTGGCTCAAAAAAGCCAGGGCAGGCCCTTTCCTGGAAGCCAGGTCCAGACACGGCTGCCTTTTCAAGAGTCCCATGGCTGCCTCCGCAGCTTCCTGTGAGACCTGTACCAGCCCAGAGCAGTGAAGGGGGTTCGAGTTAACACAGGGTTCCCTCAATGGAGAAGAGGCACTTCAGCCCTCCCTCACTGTGAATGGGCACACCCCGAGTAATGCACTCCGGCTGCCCCTTGTGCCCTGCCTGTGTGGATGAACAGAGTCGGAAGGGGTAAGAGGCAGCAGATAAGGACAGGGGCTGATGCCGCTCGGAGACCTGGGGCCCAGAGGGTCTCCTGTTCCAGACACTTTAACCATAGAACCACACACTAGTTGCTGGTTGCTCCCCATAACCTGCAGTTCAGGAAGCCTACTGGAAGCCTTGGCTGAGGAGGGCATTGGGTTCTTGAGCTCTGCTGACACCCCTTGGTTTGCGGCATCCCGTGTGACCTCAGGTCCTTAACAAAACTAATCTTTGTAATGAATGAAAGGAATACCTGCTTCACAGGGTGATGGGCAAGATTACAGGAGCTCTGAATGCATCCAACCACTGAGCAGCAGCCCAGCCCCTCAGCCAAGTGCCCCCGAAAGGATGGGTGTTATTGCTATTGTTCCTGGAGGAGGGAGGTTGGCACTGAGCCTCTCTACCTCCCATCTCACCCTCTCAGCTCAGCCAGAGAAAAGACCAGATCCTCCCCGGGCCTCTTATCTCCCTTTCCTGCTCCTCTCCCCTTCCTCCCTCCCCTCTTACTGTCCTTTCTCCTGGTCCCTCTTGGGAGCTGGAAGCCAGCTCTTTGGTTTGCCGGTAAAGGGCTATTCAGCTGTCACATCTCTCCTGCTTGATAAGCCCTGAAACTGTCCTGACTCCATTAAGACATCCGCCTGCCTACGCAGAGACCTCCCCAACAGCTGGTGATCTTATCTGACGTTTGATTATACCAACTTTGACAGTTGTATTTGTTATCCTCATCAGGGAGAAACAGGGACTCTGGAAGCCACAGCTGTCGCCCCATTTTTCACCTTATCGAACTGAAAAGAGTTCTCTGGCTTTTATTTAAGTGCTGGTGGTTGGGGAGGTGGGGAGGCTGGTGGATGACACGACGGGAGAGCTTTGGAGCTGGTGACATTATCCAACGCTTAATTTCAGAAGGGGGCAGCCACTGGTGCCTCGCAGCCCTGCAGATGTACTCAGAGCTGGCCTGGGAGCAAATGCAAAGGGCAGGAATGAAAGGCGGGCGGCTTTGCCAGGCTGGGGTGGGCACAGGGAGCAGTGTCACAGCGATGGGCTGGCAGACACTGGGGGAGGACAAAGGCAGGGTCCAGACTCCTTTTGAGAGAGGAAGAAAGACAACTTTGGCCAAGGGTCTCAGAGACAACCAGGGGAACGGGTTTGGAGCAGCAGGTGCCAGGAGCCAGCCCCAGCCTTTCCAGCGCTTTCAGGAATGAGAGGTAGGCTTGGGTCAACAGCACACATGCTTTTGATCATACTCTTTTAGAAGTAAGTATCGAGCAAAGAGCATGCTAGGGAGAGGGTCCCTACTCTGTACACAAGAACCTGAGGCATGAAGGGTAAGGGGCCTGGCCATGGTTATAGTGGGAAAACTTGGAGACAACCAAAATGGATCCCCATACTCTCCAGGGAATAGCCTCCACAATATGGCTGATGGAGGAGCTAGGCCACTAGGCCTTCTACTGAAGCGCAGACCGGAGGCCATATAGACCAGAGGCTGGCAGGAAGTTTCCATGGCCTAGGCCAGCTTCTCTACCCTCCCATCTCTCCTGCAGAGGGAAGTACCAATAAACAGTGTGAACTCAGCAGCCTCGACAGCCACCTACCCTACCCTGGACCTTCAACTAGAGAGAGGCTTTGTGAAGAGACTGTCTGCCCCTCCAGCTCCAAGTCTAGAGTCTCACCTCGGAGAAAGTACTTGAAGGTCTCCTTCATCATTTCTTTGCGGATCTCAGGATGAGTGATGGAGTTGAGGAGCTGCCGACGATCAGGCTGGTTAAAGATCAGGTCTCCAAGGACCTTGCGGTCGATGTCGCCGTTCTCCAGCAAGACTTCAGTGCCAAAGGCCTCTACGATACGCCGGTGAGCCGGGTACCCTGGCTGGACGACTGTAAGATGAGGTAAGAGGCTGGGTCATTTCAGAGCCTCCAGCCATCCAGAAGACCCCCGAATGACCAGAGGCAAACTGATGGGGACCCAAGGCTGTTTCCTTCCATTGGAATGAGCAGAGCACATAGACTCCCTCAAGCCGGGGATGGAGCTGAGTTTAGGAAGACTGGACTCTTAGGGAGAATGAAGGACAAACAGAAGGGCCTTAAGGGCAAGCTGGAGCAGAGACAGGCAACCCGCCCAGGACAGTCTCACTCTCTGAATGCCCCAAGAAGACAGAAAGAGGAGGCTGATGGAAGAAAGGAAGCCGAGGGGAAGCTGCTGTGTACAATGGGTCCAACTCACCGTGCCGGGCAATGACGTCTACATCAATCACAGCACAACCCAGCTGCTGGAACACCTGGATGACGGAGCTCTTGCCTGAGGCAATGCCTCCCGTTAGGCCCACCAGGAACATCTTCCCAGGAGAGAGAGACTGGCAGAGTAGGAGCCAGGAAACACTGGACAGTTGGCACACTTGCCAATCAGCTGCTCCACCAGGCTGGAAAACCTGTTGTCAAGAGACATTCAGGCCCGGTCAGCACTGGCCACAAGGGCTGAAGGAGGACACAGCAGGGTGGGCAGGGCCTGGTCCAGGGCTTGAGGAGTTCTGGGGCTGCTTCTGAGAAGAAATTTCCAGTACTGTGTGTGTCGGTGCAGGCTGGCCGCTCGGGCCTGGTGCATGCTGGGCAAGTGCTGCCCATAAGCTATTCCCCAGGGCTCATCAGTGTGTGCCTGCCGGCCTTCGACTTGCCGTCCTCCTGCTTTAGGTTTCCACGTACCAGGGACTAAAGGCAGGTCTGTGGCATCGTTCTCAGTTTCGTCAAGTCTTTTTTCACATTTTAATTTTAGAGTGTGAGTACATGCCTTTCTTTGGAGGGCTTCATCGGTCAGGACCACTTTTGCTAACCTGCAGATTTACTGTCCTAATTATACTTTGCCTGGACTCACATGGAAATGAGTTTGCCTCTCCTGAAGACACAAGTGTGTGTGTGTGTGTGTGTGTGTGTGTGTGGCGGGGGAGGGGGGCACGTGGGTGTGGCACAGGATAGCAAGAAACCAACCTACAAGTTTACATCTGCCTAGCTCAGTCTCACATGGGTCAGGGCACAGAGAGGCGAGTATCTACCACAGACTCGGAGTCCAAACAGAGAACTAACTGAAGAATGCCACATTTGAAAAGTTAACCTGAGGACGCTGTCACCCCAGGTAGTCTCCCTCTCAAGAAAAGGGAGTTAGGGACAGCGTTCAATTGTACAAAGAGAAACTTAGACCGCTCAGCTGAAGCTCTGTGACAGAGAATGTGGCATCAGTGTCTTGGTTTCCATCTCTGCTGCTGTCCCTCAAGCACAGCTTTTCAACTAGGTGTGACAGCACAATCCTACAATCCTAGCACTTAGGGCATTAAGGACTGGGCTGCAGAGTGAGACTTGGTTTCTTTTTCTTTTTTTAAAATTTATTTATTTGCTATGTATACAGTATTCTTTCTGCACGCCTGCACGCCAGAAGAGGGCACCAGATCTCATTACAGATGGTTGTGAGCCACCATGTGGTTGCTGGGAATTGAACTCAGGACCTCTGGAGAGCAGCCAGTGCTCTTACCCTCTGAGCCATCTCTCCAGCCCTGAGACTTTATTTCTAAAAGAGAAGAAAACCCAAACAAGGGTTGGGGGACCAGGGATACGGCTCGGCAGGTGACGGTGTCTGCTGGCAAGCTGGCAATGAGTCCAATCCCGGGGCCCACACGGTGGAAGAACTGAGAACCGACACTCTCGAGTTGTCCTCTGACCTCCACACGTGCATGGAACACACACACACACACACACACACACACACACACACACACACACTTTTTTTTTAGAAGTAATTTCAAACTAAAACAAAACTCACAAAATGGCTTCACTCTGTTCCTGGCAGCTCTTGCCCATGCCATGACTTTCTCTACACATGCCATGATGCTCTTCAGTGCCAGCACACACTGCTGGCATCCCCTGTGAGACTCCTGTGCTATGAACTGCAGTGTTTCCCTCTCTGCTCAGAATTCTCTGCTCATACAGAAGCACAGTGGTTAATTACAGAAAAGACAGTATTTTCCCACTGTCATTCCTTGGCATTTAAGTATCATATCAGTGAATCTTTGGAGAATATTACCAAAATGTTTGATTTTAAAAATTGCTGTTTGAGTTGCTGACTTGAGTATCATCTAAAAAAATTATAAAATGAATTTGGGCAGAATTAAGGCACAATTTCCAACAACTTCTGAAACAGCCCTAAACATGCCTGTACCATTTTATACTATATACTCATATGAAAGTGTCCTCAGCATTGCTGCTCGGAAAATTCAAGTACCATCATCTCTGAAGAACGCTGAAGATAATCTACATCCTATAATACCAAATATGCAACCCTGATTTAATTAAAATCCTGCTTAGTGTGATGTACTCCTGTATCCCAGCACTCAGGAGAAAAAGGTAAGAGGATTATTACAAGTTTGAGGCCAGCCTGGTGTACATAGCAAAGCCTTGCCTCAAAAAGGCAAGAAAGGGCTGGAGAGATGGCTCAGGGGCTAGGAGCAGTTGGCTGCTCTTTCAGAGGACCCAGGTTTGATTCCTAGCACCCATAAGGTGGCTCACAACCACCTGTAAATCCAGTTCAAAGGACTTGGCCCCCTCTTCTGGCCTCTACAGGCACCAGGCACACACCTGATATAAATGCATATATTCAGACAAAACACTCACACACATCAAAACCCAAACCAAAGAGTGAATGATTTATGTAAAAACAGTGCGTCCACTGGTGTGCAAATCTGCGTCCAGCATGTGTATACCAAAGAAATGTGCTGAGCGTCTTCGTTTGCTTAGTCACCCTGCTGGCCCTTAAAATCAACTTCTTATTACCACTAACATGCATGTACCCAGAGTCACGTTCTGGTGAGAAGGGGGTTTGGTAGGAACATTTCAAGAAGTCCCTCTTTTCCTGAACACCAGCTGAGTGGGGGGGTGGGACTTGAACACAGAGATAAGGGCCAGCTTCCCACATGAGAGGCCGACTGACTGACAGACTCAGCTGAAGGGACTTGGAAGACCATCTAGCCAAGCTGACCTCAACCCATGCCCACAGAGCTGCCCAGACTCCTCCTGAGAATGGAATGGAATCCAGTCTCTGGGGATAGAGCAGCCTCGGCAATTCTGGCATACGGCAGGGCTCAGAACAGATCCTAGCTCTTCACTTACAGCAGCACATAGTGAGGAGCAGAGGAAGAAACCTGCTCAGACTAGGTTTGAACTCACTAGATAGCTGAGGATGACCTTGAACTCCTGATCCTTCCAAGTACTAGGACTGTGTGTGTGTATGTACATCATTCCTAGTAGCTGACTCTTGATTGTCATACTGTTGTTCTACAGAAAGGGAGGAAGAGTGTTTGTGTCAATGTCCAAGACACAGATGTCAAGTGCAGGCTCCAGTGGCAACCAAAGGAACAGCCACTCTTCAGTGCCTTCGGCCTGCACCTGTGGAAACAGTCAGACACTCTGCCTTCACAAGGAGGACCGAGGAGACTGAGGAATACGTGCACAGGGAGGCCCTCGGCTGCTGGCTTGAAGGGGATGGGTAAGAACCAGCTGTTCCTGTCCAGCAAGCCCTTGGTGACTCACTCCCTCCCCAGCTGTTGACTAAGCCCCTCTGTGCTTGGCAGCCATGTGCCAGGAACCTCTCGACAACCCATGGAAACCACAGGTCTTGCCCTGTGGGAAAACTGGAGACAGACGGGAACAAATGAAAACAGCTGGGAGCAACAGAGTGCCAGTGGGGAGCAGGACCAGCCAGGTGACACTGGTGCTGCCCGGCCCAAGAGCCCCTTTGCACTCTAGGCTGTCCATAGAGTAGGCTGTGCCAGGAAATGAAGCTAAACTAGGGCCCACTGTCCTTCCAAAGCCTGGAAAGGCAGAGAGCAAGGCTTCCTATACCAAATTCCAAGTACCACTCAGACCTGTCAACAGCTCCCGCAGCTCACGTGAATGGCCACCTTGAACAACCTATGTTGCTAATCAAGCCATTATTTTCCAGACTCCACCTCACTTCCCCTGTTCAACTACTGCTGAGACAGAACGTCACAGCCACCCTCTAAGCCTGGCCAAATCTGAGTCCTCTGCAAAGCTTTCAAAAAGAGATGTAGAACCCAGACTGGACACCAGCCTTAAATAGAAACCAGCCAGGTAGAAGCACTGGCTGAGAGGGGCGGTTATGGGCTACACAGAGAGGCCTGGGTCTCTGTCCATGAACCTGTGAAGCTACCTATGTGCCCTCAAGGAGCTACGAAGCCTGGGCCAGAGTGGAAGCGCTCTGCAAATGACCAACAGTGGAGCCCCAGAGGCCTAGCCTTTTCTGGGCTTCAGTTTCCACCCCTGTACACAAAGGGCCCAGCACAGCATCAGATCCTGAGAGAGGCTGTCACAGATGATTTCTTCCTCTCCTGAAAGTAGTCAAAAATGCTCAGCTGGTAAATCAAGAAAACCATGACCATAGAGGTCCCATTCTCTCTTTTCTTAAAAATCACATGTACAGCCTGGCAGTGGTGGCACACGTCTTTAATCCCAGTATTCAGGAGGTAGAGACAGGCTTTGAGGCCAGCCTGGTCTGCATACTGAGTTCCAGACACCAGAACTACTTAGTGAGACCCTGTCTCAAATAAACAAGAGTTACATGCAGCATGTCTGTGTATGTGTAGAGGTCAGAGGACAACTTAAAGACTAGTCCTCTCCTACCATGTGGGTCCTGAGGATGAACTCAGATTGTCATGCTTGGCAGCAAACACTTGTTGACCCAAGGCCTGGCCCTCTTCCTCTGCAGGACCACAGGCTGTCCTCAGAGCTGCCTTGGCTGGAGGAAAGCTAAAGGTCCAGAGAAGGGAAACGGGAAACTAGTGCCAGGAACTCAGCATAGGATCCACGGCAGGGCAGGGCCAGGATGCAAGCAGGATGCTGATCCCAGGACAGCCGCAGCCAGTGCGGCCTCCTCCCTCCCTCCCTCTTCATGTCAAGGGAGAAGCACAGATACAAAGAGAAAGGCAAGCAGTCTTTGAGACAGCAGTGTCTACACCCCAAATCCTCTCTGAGCCCCAAGACCCACGGGGCAGCTCCTCCGTTCTATTGTGCTCTGGAGCGGTGGGCTCTCGTGGAGCTACTCCAGTGTGCCCTTCTATCATTCCCTCTTGGGCCCCAGTAAACCAAAGACAAAGAAAGGACATTTGGAGAGAAATCTCTTGGAACTTCCTCTGGTTTCTCTTTGGAAATGAGTGGGCTGCCTCACACACCTCTAGACAGCAGCCTCACTGCTGACCTAACTCCACAGGTCTACTCTACAGCCTCCACACCTGACCCAACAGTCCCACTTGACTTTTTGGAAGCCAAGATCATGACTAAAGGATCATCTGAGCATGTCACTCTTCTGCATAAACCTCCCCTGCCTGCCCCATCCCTATGGCCAGGCACCAAGGTCTCTGGAGCTCCTCGGTCACTCCCTGGACATGCTGCTGCTTCATCGCAGGACCTCCAGGCATGCTGTTCCCGAACTCTTGCTGACTCTTTATCCCACACCCACTATTAACTGACCCTACCAAATCAGCAGCTCAGTCTGAAGTGGGGGTGGAGCACACAGCAGGTGATGGGAAACAGGAGTGTTCCCTGGAAGATTGGGGGTGGGGGGGGCATTTGCTGTCTTGAATGAGGGACCAGAGAAATCTGTGTGAGCTAAGGCCTCCAATTAGCAAGAGGTAAGCCAGCGGGGTGTCCGGGCTGCAGCCCTGTGCAGCACCAGGGGCCTGACATGGCCTGCCAGTCCACCCACTCTGCACTCATGCTTTGCACTTTTGTCTCTGTGACTTTTTGTATATGACTATTTTTTTTTTTTTTTTTTTTTTGAGCTGAGGATCGAATCCAGGGCCTTGCGCTTGTTAGGCAAGCGCTCTACCACTGAGCTAAATCCCCAACCCATATGACAGTTTTTTAAAGATTTAATTATGAGCATGTAAGTGCAGGTGCCTGCAGAGGCCAGAGGCACTGGATCCCCTTGGAGCTGGAGTTACAGGCAGTTGGGTGCAGGGACCCAAACTTAGGTCCCCTATGAGCCCAAGACAAGCTCCTAAGTCACTTATCAGTCCCTGTGCATGACTATTTTGAAGTGTCACATAAAACAAGTTCCACAAAGCCACAAACCACATCTAATTTGTTCCCATCTCCAACATCTTGCATGACGTTCAATGTCTCATTTAACATGTGGCCACATTAGTTAAGTTACTAATCTTTCTTTGCCTCGGTTTCTTCTGATGTAATTTGGAACCAAGGACACCTACTATTGCATAGATGGAATGTTTCTTTTGTTTGTGAGACATGGTCTTCCAACGTGGCCTAGGCTAGCCTCTAACTTGTAGCAATCCCCTTTACCTAAAACTCCTGAACATTGGACTGCAGATGTGTATGACCATGCCCGGTTAGAGGGAGTCTCTGGTAACTACTGGAGTAATGCCTGGGGAAGGAGATGGGAAATACTTGGGGTCACATGCTCCTGTAAGTAGCAAACCAGAGGCTAGAATCAGTCTCTTGGTCTGCATTCTACGTCATTTGAGCATGGTGATCACTGTTAGCAGATCATTCCCAGAGTACCCTCAGAGGGTCGAACAGGAGGAAATGCTACCTGAGAAACCACGCCTCCCCGCAAGAGCTGAAAACACCTATGAGGCTTCTGCTGCCCCAGCCTACTTGCACCAGGCCAGGACCTGGCTGCTCATTAGTGAGCAGCTCACTTCTCAGGGTATCACACTGGGCATGTCTGGCCAGCTGGCCACTTCTCTCCTTCAATTGCTTTCCAAAAGGGATGTACCCATTTCCTTCCAATGATCAATATAATCATTCATGAAAACGAGTCATTCCTGTCTTGGGACCCAATTATTTTCTTGTAGAACCAATGACTGAAAAAATATATTGCTTGCCGGTTAACTATTAAGTGCTATTTTTATACCCTTTCCCCACTCCTGACCAGCCATTATTGGTGAGGGTTTGTTGTTTAAACTTGGAGTTCAAGTTCTCCTTTCCGCTAGGTCTATTGAGCCACAGCTTCCTCTGAGCTGCCCATTACTTAGAGGGAGTGTCAAGAGGGGGGGTCAATCTTTCCTTCTGCCAGGGCCAACACCAAGTGAAGGGAGGAAGTGGTCTCTTCTCAGCACACACCAGCACTCCAAGGAGCAGCTATGGATGGGCAGGGTGTGCACAGACCGGACTGCTATGCAGAACACGAGGCATGGGGAAGGCCCACCCCAAAAGGCTTTGTAATCAGAAGGACCTTGGGAACTCAGCTCAGCCCCTTGCTATTTGGCCTTGGGCAATTTCCTTCAGCATTCATAACTTCCCTTTAATTGAGTGAAAAATAGGATTAGTTATGACTTCTCACAAGAGTCTTGTCAGAATTAGATGAGAGGACAAGAGGTCATGGTCACTTCATCTCCCCCAATTCAGAGTGTGATGTCACAGTGAAACCTCTTATCTTCCCACTAGTTTGGGCTACACAGCAAGTCTCAAGTGGGGAGCGGGGAAGGGAGGAAGGGAGGGAGGGAGGGAGGGAGGGAGGGAGGGAGGGAGGGAGGAGGGTACCACAGATTGAGTGCGGAAGTGACGACTTTTGGGAGTGGGTCTCTCCTGTCTGTCACCATGGACTCCTGGGATCAAACTTGCTGCTCCAGCCAGTGTGAGCTCAGCTCAGCCCTCAAACTCCCCAGGAACCCCTGTCTCCCTCCAGTGTAAGTCAAGGCGGTGCAGAGTCCTTCACAGGCCTCATGGGCACAGGATGCTCCCATCATGGGTTCCCCAATATCCCTCGTCTAAGTAGCCCCCCTTGCTGGTCACAGAGCTACTTGACTGTGCTCAGCACACTGTTCCTCGTGGGAAGGCGGCGGCGGGAGCGGGTCAAAGGGCTTTGCCTGTCAGGCCTGATTCTGATAATCCAGGGAACCCTGGGTAGGGGAACCAACTCCTCAGACTGACCTCTGAGCACACACTTGCACACGCACCCTAACTCACACACACCTTATAAATAAAATTTTTAAAAAGAATGCGCTGCCCCCTGAACTCTTCTCCCTGCCTCACTGTCATCTAAGTGCCGCTGTCCTCCAGTGTATAAACAGCACCCTGCTTTGCTCTGCGGTCTGCTTCCCTTCCCTTCACAGCCGACACACTAGACACCTGTTTATTGGAACCTGCCTCACACCTAGAACCCAGTCACTTACATGTAAGCTACAGGTAACAACCCACCTAGAGAAGTGCAACTCAATGTGAGGGTGGCAAAATTTGGCAGCAGTAAAAGGATTATGAATGTGCAATGGCCAACATGAATAAAAAGGAATCCAAGGCGCTTCCCCTAGTGCTAAACCATATTGTAGCACAGAACTTCACTGCGCCCCTGGTCCTGAATAGCCAACATACGCTCACATCATATGCACAGTACAAAGTACTAAGAAGCAGTATCTGCACACCTGGGTTAGTATATGCTATGAACTGCAATTTTTTTTTTTTTTTTTTTTTTGGTTTTTCGGGACAGGATTTCTCTGTGTAGCAACTTTGGAGCCTGCCCTGGAACTCAGTCTGTAGACCAGGCTGGCCTCGAACTCACAAAGATCCTGCTGCCTTTGAGTACCAGGATTAAAGGCATGCGCCATCAGCGCCCGGCTTGAACCGCAATGTTCTTACTGTGCACACAGAATGATGGTCTTACAGAAAGTATGGGGGCCTGGCAGTTTAGTTAGCAGGGTGCTTGCCTCGCATGCCCAGGGGGATGGGTGCTGTCCCGGCACAGCATAAACCAGGCTTGGTGGCTCACACCTGTAATCCCAGAACTAAAAGGCAGGGAGATGGAGGCAGGGAGGTCAGATGTTCAAGGTTGGGCCAGTGAAAATGGCTTAGTGTGTCAAGACCTTGCTGCCAAGATGGAGGGAGAGCAACCTCGCCTCTGCCAGTTATCATCTAACCCATCTCAAAACAAATTAACTCTGAAAAACACGGGAAATCTTCTACATCCTGCAGGTATTCAAGTTTTTAGCCAAAACTTAAGTTTATATTAGATTTATATATTTTGTGTTTGCACGCCACATGTGTCTTGATGTCCAGAGGTCAGAAGGCATCAGATTCTAGGGAACTGGAATCACATAGGCCCTGTGAACCACCCAAAGGGTGCTAAGAATCAAACCCGAATCCTCTGTAAGAGCCACAAGTATTCCTAACTGCTGAGCCATCTCTCTGCCAAGATTTAATAAGTTTAAAAATTACCTATTGGGGGGGGGGGGTCAGTCGAGGAGATCAAACTCAGGTTGTCAGGCTTGGCAACAAGCACCTTCATCAGCTGGGCTATCTCTATGGCCTCCAAGATTGAAATTTTTGTCTAAAAAAAAACAGTCATGTCTATCTCAGTAGTATGCAAATTTGCTTTCATCTTTAACAAATGGTAAAATTATATGTATACCAAGGAACTGCTTTAAAACAAACTTTTGGTTTTATGCGTATGAGTGTTTTGCCTGCGTGTACGTATGTACACATGCATACCTGAAGCTCTCAGAGGCCAGAACAGGGCATTGGCTCTGCCGGAACTGGAGTTACAAACAGCTGTTAAGCTGCCTGATGTGTGTTCTGGGAACCAAAGCCATGTCCTCTGCAAAATTATCACTTGATCCTAACTGCAGAGCCGTCTCCGGCTCCTGGCTCTGCTGTTGTTTTAACAGGGAACCCGGAGGGAATCCAGGACCCGATCAGCACACCACTCGACGGACCCGCCTGGTTTGCTGACCAGCC
Organism: Peromyscus leucopus; assembly: GCF_004664715.2. Lineage (NCBI taxonomy): Eukaryota > Metazoa > Chordata > Mammalia > Rodentia > Cricetidae > Peromyscus > Peromyscus leucopus. The sequence continues at coordinate 89,439,292 of NC_051086.1, read as the reverse complement.
TCATCTTCCACCTTCCGCCATCTCCCCAGACCTATCCTATCACTGCTGCCACTCAAAGCCAGTATTTCCCCACTAGTAACCCACTGTTGCCCAGGAAATGCTTACATTTTATGGTGTGCGAGTGTGTTCACACCAGCTGCAGCACATCCGTGGAGGTTGTGTGACTACTAACGAAGTCTGCTTCCTCCTTCCACCGTGTGGACCCTGAGACTGAACTAGGGTTGCTAGACTCAACAGCGGACACTTTTACTCACTGAGCCATCTCCCCATTTTAACATTTATTTCCCTTTCCTGTGTGTACTCTGTAAGTATAATATGCCATGTGTGTGCCGATTCCCAAGGAGAACAAAAGGTGTCTGAATTGTCCAATGTGGGTGTGGGGACCAAACTTGGGTCCTCCAGAAGAGCATCGAGCACTCTAAACTGCTTAGTCCTTTCTCCCTCCCACCTCCTCGTTTTTTATTTGAAATGTTGCCTTTTATTAAAGATGTGGACAAATGTGTATGCTAAGGAGATTGGCATGCTTGCTTACTTTTACATAAATGATTAATCTTGGCCGATATGCAGGACATGAGCATCATTTCCCCAAGTTGACTGATACTCTGATTTATTTTAGGATCATCAATGCTAAGGCAGGTGTGACAGCTCACAGCTGAAATCCCAGGACACATGACAGGTAGGAAAAGTGTGAAGCTAGCAAGGGAAAACAAGACCAAATAAACTATCAGTGCTGAAACTACCAACTGCTTCACATCAACACACAGCACAAAACGGCAGGAGTGTGCAAAAAAATCATTTATTTTTTGACTTTTTGTTTTTTTGAGATAGGATCTCACTAGGTAGCCCTGAGACAGTCTTGAAACTTACTATGTAGACCAGGCTGGCTTCAAACTCACAGATATCCACCTGCCTCTGCCTCCCGAGTGCTAGGATTAAAGGCCTGAAACACCGGGCCTGGCCAGTTTTTCTTTTCTCTCTTTCTTTCTTTCTTTCTTTCTTTCTTTCTTTCTTTCTTTCTTTCTTTCTTTCTTTCTTTCTTTCTTTCTTTCTTTCTTTCTTTCTTTTTCTTCCTTCCTTCCTTCTTCTTCCTCCTCTTCTTTTTTCTTTTCTTTTTTTTTTTTTTTTTTAAGACAGGGTGTCTCCGTATAACAGCCATGGCTGTCCTGGAACTCACTTGTAGCCCAGGCTGGCCTTGAACTCAGAGATCCATCTGCCTCTGTCTCCCGAGTGCTGGGATTAAAGCTGTGGGCCACCACTGCCCCATTCTTTCTTTCTTTTTTCTTTCTTTCTCTCTTCCTTCCTTCCTTTCTTCTTTTTTAAGGCCATTTTAGAAATTTTTGGAAATCGAACTTAAAAATCTGTAATTCATGTTCCCGAGGCTCCGACGCTGTCTTTGGACTACTTCAGGACCCAGGCACACACTTGGTGCACAGATGTACACGCAGACAGAACATTCATACACATAAAATATCTGATCTAAAAAAATGAATTCATTTGTGTTATATGTGGTGTGTGCACATGCAGAGGCCAGGGGATGTCAGAACCTGGCTTAGCATGCTGTTTTAGTCCTGTTCGGGGTCTTGGCACAAGCCCCCATAACGATCCTCCCGCTATAGTCCCGTGTCCCCACCTCCAGCACAGGCATCTAGCTGTGCCCAGCTGGGGATTCAAACTCAGGTCCTCAGGCTCGCATGGTAAGTGCTTTCACCCCAGAGCTGTCCACCCAGCCCTGGAAACTGAACTTTAATGGCAAGGATAATAGTTTATGGACCATAAGTAGAGCTTATAAACCCAATATAGTTTTTAGAATTAAAAATTTGAAAAAAAAAATTCTAAAACTGTGTCCAAGGACTTCAGATGTTCAATTATCACTCTTACAATTTTATGGGAAGGTTATTTTCAATTTAAAATCATCTATGGTTGTAACAAGCTTTTGACATCAGACTGTGTCTTTGCAAAGGTTTGCACACAAATGGTCATTAAAGGCATGGCTTTTGATGAAGTTAATGCCTTTTGTAGGGTATATTAATATGATGAGGTTTTTGTTTTGTTGGGGTTTTTTTTAGCTCCAAGTGCCTATGGGAACATGAAGTAAGTCAGTCACATGTTCACTGCCACCAGCCTGAACTTTTGCTATAAATCAACATCTCCCCCCATCAGTTGCTCTGCACCACCTGTATGGGCACCAAGGCAATCTTTTTTGACTTTAAACCTTCATTTATGGAAAATACATTGCCTTTTTTTTTGTTGTTGTTTCTTGAGACAGGGTTTCTCTGTGTAGTTTTGGTGTCCATCCTGGATCTCGCTCTGTAGCCCAGGCTGGCCTCAAACTCACAGAGATCCGCCTGGCTCTGCCTCCCTAGTGCTGGGATTAAAGGCGTGCGCCACCACTGCCCAGCTAATACATTGACTTTAAGATAATAGTTTCCCCTTTTTTGTGACCTTCTAAGTAGGACCAAGCAGAGATTCTTTGTGTTTCCTTTATAATCATATCTCACATAAGGAAACACTAATGCATTACCTAACTGAACCACATTCCGGGCTGCCCTGGAGCCTGGGAACGAACTGCTAAAGTTGGTCATTACTAATTTCAGACATTCTTTTGGAAACAGCATTGTTTGATCAAAGCATTTTACAAATTCCATCCCCATACTTCCCCCACCCCTTTGAACTATTCCTGCCTTTTTAATACAGGCAGGTAGCTGGGCACAGTGGCTTATGTCTAATCCCGTTGCTAGGGAAGCTGAGGTGAGAGAAAACTCACACCAGGCTGAGCAACGAAATCCTTTCTCAACCAGTCAATAAATAAAACAGCAGCAGGCAACAGGGCATCTTCTACTATCTACAGCATTTAGTTTTCCCAATTAAATCACAAGTTTAAGATGCAAAAACAGTAATGGATTTCTTTCTTTTCTTTTTTCCCCCAGACAGGGTTTCTTTATGCAGTCCTGGCTGTCCTGGATCTCTCTGCAGGCCAGGCTGGCCTTGAACACAGAGCGCCACCTGCCTCTGCCTCCCAAGTGCTAGGAGTAAAGGCGTGGGTCACCAAGCCCTGCCTAATGGTAACAAATTTCAAAAAACAAAAACAAAAACTTATTTTCTTTCAAAGTATTTTTTTTTATTTTGAATATGCATTTATTGACACCAGTACAATGGGCCCCAGGAGACTGTCCTTCTGAGCTCATCATGCTGGCACCTAAGATTAGAGAAACATGATATCTTAGAACAAGACTCGCTGTTGCACGAAGGGATATCAGATCACCTGGAGCTGGAGTTACAGACAGTTATAAACTGCCTGATGTGGGTGCTGGGAATCAAACTCAAGTCCTCTGCAAGACTAGGATGTGGTCTTATCCATTGAGCCATCTCTCCAGCCCCTCAAAGTATATTTTTAATTAAACCTTTATAAAAGTTGTTCAACAGCTGGAGAGATGGCCCAGTGGTGAAGATCACTGGTTGTACTTGTAGAGGACCTGAGTTCAAATCCCAGCACCCACATGATGCTTCACAGCCATGTGTAACTTCAGTTCCAAGGGCTCTGATGACCTCTTCTGACTTCCATGGACACCAGGCACACTTACGGTGCACAAACACTCATTCAGGCAAAAAACTCACACTTAAAAAAAAAAAATTCTTGGACTGGGGATATAGGTCAGCAATAGCGTATTCTTGGCCAACAAGCATTAGGCCCTCCCTGGAAACAAAGCAAATTCCTTGTTATTTGGTCTTTGAGATAAGGTCTCACATAGCCAAGTTGACCTCTGACTGGCTACATATTTCAGAATCATCCTGACCTCTTCCTTCTACCTCTAGCTGCCAAGTGCTGGGACTATACGTTTGGACTGCGGCCCTTGGCTTAATTTAAAAACTTGCTATTCACACATACATACATATGTAGTGATAATGGTTGAGATTATCACAATGTGTCATGGCTGTGTTTGGAACCCCAGCACTTTAGAGATAGAAGGATGAAGATCAGGAGCTCAAGGCCATCCTCAACTACTACACAGCTAATGGTTGGAAGCAACATGGGCAGGAGACCCATGTCTCAGAAAGCACCTATGATTCAGGAGGTGGAAGCTGAAGGTTCAGGCCAGTCTTGGCTACCGAGTAAGTTCAAAGCCACATGAAATCCTGTTATAAAACACCAAAATAAATAAATTAAAAAAAATATTTTCCTCTCTCCCTTCTTGAGACAGGTCTCCTATGTAATCCTGGCTAGGCCTGTAACTCAGAGATCTCCCTGCCTCTGCCTCCCAAGTGCTTGGATTAAAGGTATGCTCCACCACGCCAGATAAGATAAAACATTCTAATATAACCTTATCAAAGATATACTTATTTAACACATGCTGAGGAATGATGAAGTCTGTTTTCCATAACTAAATCACTGCTTCTGGTAACACGGAAGACTTTGTTGTGTACAAGCAAGTGTCCATTCTGTGCTGGGAATCAAGACTGTGGTGAGGTCAAAGGTGCAGTTCTGACAAACATTGCCAGAAATACCTAAAAGTTATTAGGTGCTGGAGTCTGAATTATTGGTTGTTGCACAATCATAATTTCACCATTACTGTATTTTTAGCAGCTCTGCATTCAGTTAACCGGACTCTGTATGGAGTCAGCACCCAATTTAACAAGCTGTGGGTTAAAACATACACACAGAAAACCTAAAATGTAAACATTCAAAACTACAATGTATCACCTTTAAAAGTGAAACACAGTGGTTAAGTGTAACCAGTTAATAATTTCCCTGTAATCCAGGATGATCACAGTAGTTGTGAAAACTCTAAGTAAACACCAGAGATGTCCATGCCTCCTCTGGGAAACAAAAATAAGAGACAGGTACTCTGAGGCCCTCAATTTTTTTGTTTGTGGTTTTTGATGCCTGTCCTGGATCTCGCGGTGTAGACCAGGCTGGCCTCGAACTCGCAGAGATCCGCCTGCCTCTGCCATCCGAGAGCTGGAACTAAAGGCGTGCGCCACCACCACCCAGCTGATCCTCAATTTTTTTTTTATTTCCCCCCCCATCCTCAATTTTTTTAATGTGTGTATTTAAATTTTTATCTGGAGCCAAAGGTCTTGCTTTATGTAGCCCACACTGGCCTGGATGCTCCTGTGAGGCCCTTAACTAGTGGATGAGTGGGAGATTCACTCTGTCCCCAGATCTAAAGAATTTAGAAAACCAACTAGTTCGGCTTCTGAGGACGGAAGCCATGAAAAACAAGGTCTGAAAATCGGATGGTAGACGCAAAACAGCACCCACCACCGATCTTGAGATGGGTTTCATCCCCAATTTTCAGAAGATCAAACAGAGGGTAGTGGGGGTGGGCAAGGCGAGGAAGGCCATACTATTGGAAAGGATAGAGGTTGGATTCAAAAATAAAAAGGGCAGAGATTAGATTCAAAAATCAAAACTGGATCCGACCCCACAGCTCGGAAGCGCGGAGGCTTTGGCCAGAACCCCGGATTTTCCATCCCTTTCCAGTTGTAAACGCTTTCGTTCCTCCGTTTCCACGGCTGTACAGGGGAAATAACACTTGATTTCACAGGTTTGTTGTCAAGATGATCATAAACGCGCGCTTGTTTTGCCCCAGGGTCAGCTACAAATATGTGCTTTAAAAAAAAAAAAAAAAAAAAAGGCGCGCACACTGCGCCAAACTCCGCGGCAGGATCCCGCGCTCCGGCGGTGGTCCGCGCAGACCCGGCCCCCGGCCCCGCGCGGCGCCGCCGAGGAAACAAAGCGGCCTCGCGGCTGCCACCCGGCCCGGCCCGCCCCCTCCCGGGGCTGGCGGCTTCCCCTCCCACGCGCCGCTACCTACCGGGGCTCCGACTCGGCCTCAGCCTCGGCCGCAAGCCCAATCTCCGCGACGATTACTGGCTGGCTCGCTGCACACAGGCGGGATGCGCGAGCGTGCACGCGGACCGGACATGCAGCCAGCGGAAGGGGCGGGACCGGAAGGAGGGGCCGAGCACCAGCGGTTTGCAAGGGAGGTGGGCGTGGTCCATGCTCAGTCCACTTTTAACTACTGTTTTTGAAGGCCAGTGGAGATGTCCTTCCCGGCACAACTTCTATCACCTGGTTTTTTTCCCCTAGAGAGTGTTACATTCCAATAACAAAACGGTCAGAGAAGAGTATTAACCATGAATTTGTATTAGTAACCACAGTAGCTACAGCAGTTAACGGGACACTTTGTATCCACTTTTTTTTTTTTTTTTTTTTTTTTTTTTTTTGGTTTTTCGAGACAGGGTTCCTCTGTAGGTTGTTCCTCTGTAGCGCCTTTCTTGGATCTCGCTCTGTAGACCAGGCTGGCCTCGAACTCAGAGATCTGCCTGCCTCTGCCTCCTGAGTGCTAGGATTAAAGGCATGCGCCACCACCACCCAGCTATCCACCAGATCTTAAGAGCACTCTGTAAGGTTATTATCTTAGGCCTCAGAGTCCTTATGGTGGATACTGTCATTAATCTCATTTTACACAAGAACTAACTGATATTTTGAAGTTAACCCATTTATCCACTCAAAGTTATTGCTGGCCCATATTTTGTCCATACCTCAGCTAAATTCCTCCAGAAGAGGAGGATAATCACTACTGTGCAGTGTTGCTGAAAGAATTGGAAATAATAAGTACCTAATGAAGAGCACAGGCAGTAGGTGGTCCTTAGTGACGCCTATCCTGCCTCCCTTCCCTCTTCCTGAACTGTATCCTTGCCCACTAATTAAAGGTAGGAACCATGTTTCTTTGCCACTAAGAAGGGCATTCTCAGTGCTCTTCTCAGTGAGGAGCCAATATATTGAAGTATGAAGTAACTTGACATTTCTATCAGATCACTTTTGTCATTAAAAGAAACAGCTCTCAACTCAATAAAAGACAGGATTTTATTCTGGAACATATATGAGTAACCATGGTCCAGGAACAGACTTAGATTATCCCAAATTCTGTGTTCCAACATGGAAGCAGTTTCATGAAGCTTTATAATTTTACAGGACAAAGATAGTCACAAATCAAGGCAAATTTAAAATACATAGGTGACTGTATCATATCAGAGAGGTGGTTAGAACAAGGTGTGGGAAATTTTTCCATAGGCCTAAGATGCTATCTGATGATATTCTTAGCTTCTGAGTCAGTGGAAGCCAGCGCTCTGCTAAGTTAAAAGATTCCAAAAGTGCTTTTGTGGAGTTTCTGTTTTGTTTTTATTTTTTATTTATTTTTGGTGGGTTTTTTGTTTGTTTGTTTGTCTGTTTGTTTGTTTTTCGAGACTGGGTTTCTCTGTGTAGCTTTGTGCCTTTCCTGGAACTCACTTGTTAGCCCAGGCTGGTCTTGAACTCACAGAGATCTGCCTGTCTCTGCCTCCCAAGTGCTGGGATTAAAGGTGTGCACCACCACTGCCTGGCTTATTTTTTGGTTTCTTGAGACAGGATTTCTTTCCTGGCCATCCTGGAACTAGCTTTATCGACTAGGTTGGCCTCAAACTCACGGAGATTTGCCTGCCTCTCCATGTTCACCACCACTGCCTGGCTCCCAAAGGTTTATCTATTCCATTAGTTGAAAGATATTGGGTCTGGGGCTGGAGAGATGGCTCAGAGGTTAAGAGCACTGACTACTCTTCCAGAGGTCCTGAGTTCAATTCCCAGCAACCACATGATAGCTCACAACCAACTATAATGAGATCTAGTGCCCTCTTCTGGTGTGCAGACATACATGCAGGTGGAACATTGTGTATATAATAAATAAATAAATTATTTTTTTAAAAAAAGAAAGATATTAGGTCAGACATACTGGTGGGTAAGGAATGGCTGGCTATTCCCGAGGGTAGAACTAGCCCCAAATAAGGTAATTAGCCTCTGGACTTGGACTGTCACAATCTCTCCATAGTACTGCAGTTCTAAACAACAGTCTCTGCAGACACATTTTCTCTCAAAAACATTCTCATTCTTAGTTCCCCATGTTGGACAGGCATCACATTTTGTGCATGCGGGGGATACATATTATTTATTCAATATTATAAGGTCCCTTGGTAGCTAGGAAGGCTCATTCCTAGGATCTGATGTCCATAGGGGCCTGAGTACTGGGCAGGACAGCAGTCTTCAGAAGAGGAACCTCTGGTAAAGCTAGTAAGAAACAAACTCCTGGATCATGACAAAACACCAGCCATCATGATCTGGACCTGACTTTTTCTTTTCTTGCACCCTCTGTATTTGACATAATATTTATATGAGACGTATAATAGGACTTCTATATCTAAAATTAAAATAATCAAGAATACAGTCTGGCCTAATGAGGTGAAAGTAGCAGATCAAGAAAAGGCATCCTGCCATGCGGCGGTGGTGGTGCATGTCTTTAATCCCAGCACTCAGGAGGCAGAGCCAGGCGGATCTCTGTGAGTTCAAGGCCAGCCTGGGCTACAGAGTGAGATCCAGGACAGGCACCAAAGCTACACAGAGAAACCCTGTCTCGAAAAAAAGAAAGAAAGAAAGAAAGAAAGAAAGAAAGAAAGAAAGAAAGAAAGAAAGAAAGAAAGGAGGAGAGGGAGGGAGAGAGACAGAAAGAGAGAGAAAGAAAGAAAGAAAGAAAGAAAGAAAGAAAGAAAGAAAGAAAGAAAGAAAGAAAGAAAGAAAGAAAGAAAGAAAGAAAGAAGAAAGGGCATCCTAACCAACCAACCAAAAGTTCCCCTGCATGTGACATCATACCCCTTAACCATATTGATACGTTGTTTCCCTTCCATGTCTGCAGTCACTTGTACTTTATAATACATTGTATTTGCTGTCCAGAGCACCTGAAACAGTTCAGTATCCTTTAGTCTTTCATTTGGCCAGCTTGAGTTCATGGTAATCACCTCATGTGGGTTGGCAAACTCCAATCTAAAACAGACTGATCTTCAATATCTAGATACTGTAACTATTATTTCTGGATAATTACTTGATCTGGCCTGTTATCTTGGTGTTACACCAGAATCCAGCTTAAGGAAGTAAACGGTTATATTACAGAAGAAATCAGGTAACTACACAGCATCGTTCTGAGTTCCTCCGAGGAGAATTGATCTTTTCCAATGTACCAAATATAATTTATGGCAGGGACAGAAACAAGAGGCCAGACCTGTTGAAGCTGGTCAAGGTGGCACATGCCTTTATTCCCAGCATTTGGGAGGCAGAGGCAGGTGGATCTCTGTGAGTTTGAGTTTGAGACCAGCCTGGTCTTAGGTAGAGAGTTCCAGGACAGCCAGAGCTACATAGTGAGTCGGTCTTAAGTTACAAACTCCATTTATTATTTCTCATAATTGGAGCTTTGTAGCGAACAAGCTAGCAAGAAGCCTGACATACGCCATGCAATTGGTAATTAACATAAGCCTCTGAGTAATTATTTTATAAGCAGCTGTGGGACTGCAGGCCGGGCAGGACTGGAGAAACCTTCCAACTACAGAGTTCTGTAAGATTTCCACAGATCATTAGTCCTGGCTTTCTGAGAGAAGTGTTGGCCAGCCTCCACCACTGGCGACCTCAGATTCCATCTGTAGTACCATTGTCAAGAATCCTTGGTGAGTTCAAGAACAGGCTTTTCCACCTCTTAGTGGAAACAGTCCTGTATAGTTTCTCTAGTGTTTTAAATCCTTCCCCATAACACACAATTTCCTTTAGAACAGTGGTTCTCAACCTGTGGGTTGCAACCCCTTTAGGGGGTCGCATGTCAGATATCCTACATATCAGATTTTACATTATGATTCATAATGGTAGCAAAATTACAGTTATGGAGTAACAATGAAATAATTGTATGTTTGGGAGTCACCACAGCATTTGGAAGTGTTTTAAAGGATCACAGCATAGGAAAGCTGAGAGCCACTGCTCTAGAAGAGTTTCCGTTTCCTTTTCCTGAAATAGCATTCCTTCTATATGTCCTGTTTTGAAAGTGAGTCCTAGGGGCTGGAGAGATGGCTGAGAGGTTGGGAGCACTGGCTGCTCCTCCAGAGGACTTGGGTTCAATTCCTAGCACCCAAATGGCTGCTCACAACTCTCTGTAACTCCAGTTCCAGTGGATCTGACACCCTTACACAGACATACATGCAGGCAAAACACCAATGCACATAAAATTAATTAATTTTTTTTTAAGTGAGTCCTTTTCTAAGGTGTGCCGGCTGGTTTTATGTGTGGGCTAGAGTCATCTGAGAGGAGAGAACCTCAGTTGAAAAAATATGCCTCTATAAGATCAAGGTGCTGGGAGGTGGTGACACAAGCCTTTAAAGCACTCAGGAGGCAGAGGCAGGTGGATCTCGGTGAGTTTGAGGCCAGCCTGGTCTACAGAGCTAGTTCCAAGACAGCCAGGGCTATGCAGAGAAACCTGGTCTCCAAAAATCCAAAACCAAAACAACAACAACAACAAAAAAAAAAATAGATCAGGCTGTAAGCAGACAAGCCTGCAGGGCATTTTCTTAATTAGTGATTAATGTGGGAGGGGCATTGTGGGTGAGACCATCCATGGCTTATGATTCTGGGGTCTATAAGAAAGCAGGCTGAGGAAGTCTTGAGAACAAGGCAGTCAGCAGCACCCCTCCGTGGCCTCTGCATCAGCTCCTGCCTCCAGGTTCCTGCCCTGCTTGAGTTCCTGCCCTGGCTTCCCTCCGTGGACTGTGATTCAGAATTTGTAGGCCAAATAAACCCTGTCCTCCCCATGTTGTTCTTGGCCATGGTGGCCCATTGCAGAGGTAGAAAAGTAACTAGTACACAAGGAATCTCTTTCTTCATTTGCAGTGAGTCCAGCTTGTCCTAGAATTCCTGGTCCAGCACCTGCGCTGGTGCTGGTAAGGTCTCTTTTGGATTTAGCATTTGGCCAATTTTGATTAATCCACTGTGAATGTTGCCATTGCAGACCGATAGTTTTTGAACAATCTGGATAAAAAGAGTCAACCTCAAATCTCTGAGTATCCCATACACAAGTCAATAAAGTAAAGGTTGCTCCTAGGCAGAAGTCTGAGTGTGCCATAGGGCTCCCAGAGCCATCCAGGCCCGAAGGTAGGTAGTATTTACATCATCTGGAATTTGAGTCCAAGTTACTCCAATGAAGAGAAGTTCACGTGGGTGGTAGGTATTACTGTGGGGTATCTAGCCACACTTACAGGGCAAGTGACCATCACAACAGGTTATACTGTGACAGGAAACACAGGCAATAGACTAGCCATTATATCCAGGAATTCTCACTCTCACTTTGTTATTGGAATGTAAGGTTCATGCTCATTGCTCTATGGAAAAAACAGGTGACAGAAATTAATGCCAGGAAGTAGATTTACATGGCGGCTTTAAGAGAAATAAAGGAAACTTTTGCGTCTCAATTACCTTTGAGGAGGGGCAAGAGGGCTTCTGTAGGACAAAGGGGCTCCAGATGGGCTGGACATCTGCATGCTGTGTACAGTCTTTTGATCCTCGGCCCTTGCTTCTTCACGTGTCCTTGGAAAGTTTAGTACATTGACTAGAACCTGGGACTGTGACCTGAGTCAGCATCCGGAGTTTCTTTCCAGACATGATACTTGTCTCCAAGTCAGTTCATGTGAGTTGAGGAGAAAAGGCCTCTTTCGAGAATCTAGCCGAGCATGTGAGAGGAATGCTCTTAGCTGGCCATGCAGAAGGCCCAGGGTCTCGGCACTCCGGAGACTGAGGCAGAAGAATCTGAGAGTTCCAAGGCCAGCTTCAGCCCCATAGTAAGCTGAGGCTATCAGGCCAGTTTGGGTCACGTGGGACTCTGTCTCAAAGGAACATATACAAAAGGGGAGGGGGGGTAATGCCAGCTACTCGGGAACCCAAGGCAGGAGAAGCAAAAGGCCAAGGCCTGCTTGGGCTAGAGTTCAGAGCCAACCTGAGTAAGATACAGAGACTCTGTCTCAAAATAAACATTTCAAAAGGCTAAGGATGTAGCTAGTAGCCTAGAGTCCCAATGTCAATCCCCAGTATAAATAAAGAAATAAAATACATAAATTAGGGAGTAGGGAAAAAAAGTTTGTGCCTGCTGTTAAAAGCCCAGTTCCTGGAACTTTCTCCTTGCTTTCTATGGCTAAGGATACTTACGATGTGTCTCCAGATGAATGGTGTCTGTCCTTCTACCGATTCCAAACAGTTGCTATGTAGCCTAGACTGGTCTTGAACTTGCAAACAGAATTCACTGTATAACCCACTGGCCCTGTGCCTAACACATCCTGACAGTGTTTGAGCTCCCGCACAATGCATATTTCCCTACTGTCTAGACGTAGACATGTCCTGCCCAGTCCTTAGAACTCACTCCCTCTCAAATGAAAACAAAAATTAACAAATTCAAAGGTAATTTTTCTCTAAATGTTTGTTGTGGGTCTGTTTTCAAGGTCAGAAGACAACTTGTGGGAGTTGACTCTCTCCTTCTGTCCCGTGGATTCTGGGGATTGAACTCAGGTTTTCAGACATGGTAGTGAGTTCCTTTCCCTCTGAGCCATCTTGCTGGCCCTCTCCATCTCTTCCTGAAACCTTTCTTCTTCCTGACGAAGCCCCTCCTACTTTGATATTCTTTTTCTTTTCTTTTGACTCACTGAATTTCACTTTGCTTTCATGAACATGAGTGGAGGATATTTACAGGAAAGAGGCAATATACCAGCCACAGAAGAAACTAACTCCCTACGTCAAGACAGCTTCTTGCTATCTTTGAAGTTCACTCTTGGCAGTACAAAGCTTCACCTCAGGAAACAGTTCTCCTGGTTCTCAGCCAGGGGGCCAAGAAGAATAAATCTCTTATTCTATAAAGCAGCTCTAATGTCCCAGTCTGCCTGCCTTAATACTTAGATTACAGACAGCCTTGCTCTATGGTTCTTAGCCTTTTTTCACTCCTGACTTATCAGAGGGTACCTACACCCCATCAGTCATGGTAGCTGGCCTTGACAAGAACAGGAAATGCCTACCCTGCCATTGGCAGCTGCCTAATGAGCTAGTTTCCCCCAAGGGATGTTGCATGAAAAACTCCAGGTATCTTACTTATAATACTGGGAACTATTAGTGTGTCAGGGAGGGCCTTGCAGGAGCAGTTTTGGTCCCGGGAAAGGCTGAAAGACACCATTTTTGGGGTGTGTGTGTGTGTGTGTGTGTGTCTACCTCTTGGAGGCCTCACTGGGACATCTGGTGTCCTGCTCATCAAGAGTCACCTTTCCCCTTTGGACAGTCTCTTTACTCTGCACCACAGTGCTGGGGTCACAGGTGCATGCAGCTATGCCCGTCCTCATACCCACGGGGCCATCTCCTCAGCCCCCACTTTTGTAGTTATGAGCTGATGCCATCAAGAACTCTTTCAACTCAGTTACTTTTCATTATTCAAGAAAGTGACAATCAAGCCTGAGTTGGCCCCAGCTGCCTAGGCGATGATCTCATTTCATCCTGACAGTGACTGGTCTCAGTCCCCTCCGGCCCTTAGCATCCATCCTAGCATACCACACTGCTTCCAGCTTTGTTTGAAGAACAGCCCTGTGAGTCCACTAGCAATGACTCCTTTGACTTCTACTTCCTCAAACTAAATTTACTTTCCATGTTTATTTTAAATAAATATTAATACACAATTAAATTTATACCACACTTTACAAATATCATTAATATTCATTCTTCATTTAAAATCGTCCACAGCTGTGTATGGCAGTCCATGTCTGTAATCCCAATATTCAGGAGGCTGGCTGGGCAGGAGGTTCATGAGTTGAAGGCCAACCTGGGCTACCCAACGAATTCCATCCAGACCAGTCAGACACTGTCTCAAAAAAAAAAAAAAAAAAAAAAAAAAGCTGCTAAAAAAAACATAATCGAAACCTAGGTCCTCACAAAGTCTGAACTCCCTAGCCCAAAATACAGCTTTGTAACTTGGCCGGTTCACCATTACAGACCTATTTCTCACCAAATATCACCCTGTGAAAGAGGGAGGAAAATTAACATGATGCTTCCACCCAGCTCTGGGCTAAAACATCCCATGTAAAGTCTCAACTGCACACTAAGCAGCAGACTTTGGACAAATCACTGAATGAAACCTGACCTGCTCAAACACGAGAGCCGCCGCCGCTGCCGCCGCCGAGATCAAAAGGACAGGATGCTGGCAGGGAAGAGCTGCACAAACCCACATCCTCGCATACGGTCTGCGTCCCCACCACGGTCTTATCCCTTCTTGTCACCACGGGCTCATACATACATCTAACAATTCTGTTGTTGGGCTCTTTGTTTGTTTGTTTTTAGGGACAGAGAACAAACCCAGAATCTGCCCTGTCTTAGCTAAAGGTTCTGCCACTAAGCCCTACTCGGCAAATGTTAAGGGCCACTCTGGGCTGGCCTAAGGCATACAAAGAAGTGAGGAAAATGCAACTGTTCTCTCGCCTTATACAAAGTAAGATCTGTAGTGGATAACCACACACACTAAAGTAAATCTGCAGTGTAGCTTAGGAGAGAGTCTGTAGAGCCCCAGAAATTACAACGAGGGAATACAGAGTTTAAGTAGCCTCTAAAAGCCAAATGTAAGGTTTGTTTTAGGGGGATAGGGATACAGCTCAATTGCAGAAACATGCTTGCCTAGCATGTACAACGTCCTGGCTGAATCTCTAGTGCCACATAAATTGGACATGGGTGGTACATATTTATAATCCCAGCATTGGGAGGTAGAGGCAGGAAGATCAGAAGTTCAAGGTCATCTCAATACATAGCAAGTTCAAAGCTAGTCTGGGATCCATAAGACTGTGAAAGAGGAAAAAAAGAAAGAAAGAGGATGGGGGAGGGGGAGGGCTAGGGAGATATAGCTCAGTGGTTAAAACCACTTGCTGCTCTTCCAGAGGACCCAAGCCAAGTTTGGTTCCCAGCATGCACAGGGCAGCTCACAACCATCTGTAACTCCAGTTCCAGGTAAGCAGACTTCTGGCCTCCTTGGGTACTAGGCACAAAAGTAATGCACACACACACACACAGGTAAAATACTTCTACACTTAAAATAAATTCTGGGGAGGCCGGAGAGATGGCGCATCAGTTAAGAGCACTGGCTGTTCTTCCAGAGGACCTGGGTTCAATTCCCAACACCCACATGGTGGCTCACAAACTGCCTGTAACTCTACCTCCAGGGGATCAGACATCTTCACACAGACATACATACAGGCAAAACACCAATGCATATAAAATAAAAATAAATAAATCATTTAAAAAATAATTTCTTTGTGATTTTTTTTTTTTTTTTGAGACAGAGTTTCTCTGACACCAGGCCAGCCTCAGACTCAGAGATCCAACTGCCTCTGCCTCTGGAGTGTTGGGATTAAAGGCATGAGCCATCACTGCCTGGCTAAAAATAAAGTTTTTAAAATGTTAAAGTTTGCTTCCCCCACTAAGAATTTTTTCCCAATGCCACCCCAGAACTCTGCACCCTCAAATTCACTTATCCGTTCCATGGTGCTCATGTGGAGGTCAGAGGGTAATTTTCAGGAGTCAGTTCTCTCCTTCCAGTGTGAGCTCTGGATATAGAATGCAGGTTGTCAAGCTGGCCTCGAAATCACTCTTACCCTCTGAGCCAGCCCTAACTTATTGTTAGAAAGTGCTGGGAATGTCTGGAACATTCTTAAACCCACAACACTGAGCAGGAGGCACGCTGTTCCTTGGATCTCATTTTAGGACTGTGACTAAGGAAGAAACGTGGGTCCCCTCCAGAAGGTGAGCTTCAGGAGAGATAAGAAGCTATCGAGGATCATCTCCAACTTGCTTCACGCCCAGATGACTGGCCTTGCTTCAGAGGGAAGAAATCTTTTTGCCTAAGATTACTAAGTGACTGTATGGTATGAACTTATTTTTCTGTAAGACCGACAGACCCTCAGCTGGGTATAGTGGCACAAATCTTTAATCTCAGCACTCAGGAGGTAGAGGCAAATGGATCTCTGAGCTCAAGGCCAGCCTGGTCTACACTTCAAGTTCTAAGACAGCTAGGTCTATATAGAGCCTGTCTCAAAAATCCAAAACAAACAGAAGACAGAGTGCACTGGCAGCCCAAGCCAGCCTGGAACTTGCTCTGTAGCCAAGGGTGACCTTGACTTTCTGATCCTCCTGCTTGTTCTAGGATCACAGGTAATATCACACCTGGCTCATACGGTGATGGGAATTTAATTTAGGGCTTTGTGCACTGTTGGCAAGCACCCCACACAACTAAGCTACATTCCTAGCCTCTCCAATGGAATCTTCTGGCAACAAAAGTATGATCCCATCTCTCCCCAGCTAAAACTCCATCAGTGGCTCCAAGACTTTAGGATAAAGTCCATATTCTGCCACTCTTCTGCCCAATTTCTGCCTGTTTTTCCAACAGTAACTTCTTATCCACCCCCCCCTGTGTGTGTGTGTGTATGTATGTGTGTGTGTGTATGTGTGTGTATGTATATGTGTGTGTATATGTGTATGTGTGTGTGTGTGTGTGTGTGTGTGTGTGTGTGTGTGTGTATGTGTTACTTAGAATTGAACCCAGGACCTCAGGCATGCTAGACAAGCACTCTCCCACTGAGCTCTCTCTGGCCCTTCTGTATTTTTCCGCAGGTCTCACTAAGTCGGCAGGCGGGTGTTGCTCTCAGCCCTCAGCCTCCTCAGCAGATGGGATGACAGGCCTGCACCACTAACCTTGCTTTCAGTCTCAGTGTGTTCCTCTTTCCCCCAACCTACAGCTTTAGCAGTCTCAATATGGTACCTCAAAAGCACCACCATGGGCTGGGGAGATGGCTCGGTGGGTAAGAATATTTGTTGTTCTGGGCGTGGTGGCACGCCCTTTAATTCCTGCATTCAGGAGCAGAAGCAGGGGGACCTCATTAGGTAACCCAGGCTGACCTCAAACTTGTGATCCAGGCTTATCCTCAAAAATCTTCTTTAAAAGATTGTATTTTTAATATTAAATGCTATATATTTAATATTTTAAGTGTATGCCTGTGTATCTGTGTGTGGGTTTGTGCATACGTGAGTTGGTACCTACAGAAGCCAGAAGAGGACTATGGAATTCAAGATGGCCTCAAACTTACTATGTTCCTCCTGCCTCTGCCTTTAGCGCTAGGATTACAGGCATGTGCCACCACACCTGGCAGGGCAAAGTGTTGTACTTAAGCTGTGAACTACAAGAGCAGCAGGGTCTACTGGGCAGTGGTGGTGCACACCTTTAATCCCAGCACTAGGGAGGCAGAGGCAGGCGGATCTCTGAGTTCGAGGCCAG
Organism: Peromyscus leucopus; assembly: GCF_004664715.2. Lineage (NCBI taxonomy): Eukaryota > Metazoa > Chordata > Mammalia > Rodentia > Cricetidae > Peromyscus > Peromyscus leucopus. Next base: position 89,422,109 of record NC_051086.1, on the reverse strand, counting down.
CCTGGTCTACAGAGTGAGTTCCAGGACAGCCAGAGCTGTTACATAGAGAAACTCTGTCTCAAAACACCAACCCTCTCCCTTCCCTATGCCCCCCCCCAAAAAAAGAGTGGCAAGGTTCACAGAAACGTACATATTCATTCTTCCTTGATCTTACTGAAGGTTTGTTGTCTGTGCAGAAACCAGCAACACAGGCCTGGGAATTAGGATAATAGATGTAAGTTCTCATTCAAGCTCTGCGATTGGGCCTCACTGAGTTTTGGGACAAGTACCGTTTTCTTCAAGTCCCCTCCCCTGTCTTCTTTACAAGAGCATGTAGTTAAGAGGCAATAGAAAATCAACGTCCCAATGGTGAGATGGTTCAATGGGTCAGGGTGCAAGCAAGCATGCACACACATAAAGAAATGTACTATGTTGGATGTAGAGGTTAGCGCACAGGGAACTCTTACACACGCAAGGCAGACCCTCTACTGAAACATGGTCTTGCTCCTGGAGAGGTGAGTAAGGGTGACGGCTGAGCCCAAGTAGGTAGCTTTGACTGCTTTCCAAAATCAAATAGAAATGACTGGGCAGTGTTTGCAGCTCTGGAGTCGATTTACTTTTCTGGGCCTGACACTGATGTAAGAGAAGTTGACTATATTTAGCTCTGTGTTTTATTTTGTTTTCTGTTCCTGAGTCAGAGGGGAATTGTTTCTTCCTTGTTCATTTTTGCAAAGGCAGAGATCATTTCCCTTTTTGGCCGGCAGCTCTCTGACGGCAAGAACTAGTCTTCTCTCCTCACCTACCATTGTAGGAACTCTCTAAGCCTACGTCTTTGGGCTATCTTCTCAGGATTATGATTAGATTAGTTAGTGACAGCAGGGAGACCCAAGGGATGGAGGCATTCAGGCAATTCTAAGATAGATGTTGCAATTACCTTCCTATAGTCGATTTTCCTGTGGTGGTTGCCTGTATCAGACAACGTGATTGTTGTGATGTTAAAGAATTAAAGAGAGAGCCAGGGGTGATGGGGTGTTGGTGGTAGCGCATGCCTGTAATCCCAGCACTAGGGAAGCAGAGCCAGGTGGATCTCTGTGGGTTCGAGGCCAGCCTGGTCTACAGAGCACATTCCAGGATAGGCTACAAAAGCTACACAGAGAAACCCTGTCTTGAAAAGCAAAACAAACAAATAAATAAAGTAAAATAGAAATAAAGAGGATGTAGAGTAGAGAGATCCAGATTTATATACAGATTTTGCCACCTACAAACAATGTACCAACTTTTCTGGAATATGTCTTTTCATTTGTGAAAAAAGGGAATAATCATGGCATGCACTTTCTAGGCTTGTTAAAATTGTACAAAAATACGTACAAAAGTCTTACCCCACGGCCTGGTGTATAAGTGCTCATCCAGGGGTAGGGGAGTTCACGAGGCCTTAGCCCTAGACTAAGAACTACAGGCAGCTAAGGAACACTGAAGGTGGGAGAAGTTCTCCCGAGGGAAGAGCACACCAGCCCTGAAATTGTATCCATACATTATTCGGTCTGAGCAGGCTGTATTTATGTATTTGGGAGCACACACACACACACCTATGTAACAAAGAGAAAGAGGCCATGAATTTGAGAGCAAGGTGAAGGGTACATGGGAGGGGTTAGAGGGAGGAAAGGGAAGGGGGAAAATGATGTAATTATATTATAATCTCAAAAAACCACCACCAACAACCAACGTGAGATGGAAGGGCCTAGTGGTAAATCAAAGGGACAATGTAAGAGCTCGGTGCAAAACTACAAGCCAAGACGCAAAGAAACCTTAAGACTCGCCTTCAAGCAATCAAGTCTTCTGGCTCAGAGTCAGCGTTCTACACGCCCTCAATCCGCTGCCTCTGGCTTTCAGGCTTGCAAAGACCCAGGTCCGCCTAGGCCGGAGTGGGGAAGGCAGCCGGGAGCAAACCTGGCTTCTAGTAGGGAAGCCCTCTTCCAAGGGGCAATGGGCTCTTGGCGAACCGCAGCCTCGGACCTCAGTGTCTTTCACTTACCCAGGAATGGTAACGGTTCTTAACGGCAGCCGATAACGGCTCACCTGTGCCCCGATGCCTATCAAGGGTACGCTGAAGTGAAACCTTGGACTTTGCAACCTATCGCTCGCAAAACGCTAATTCAACATGGAACTGCAAGTCCCAGCATGCCCCGCGACCACCCTGCAAGGCGTGGGGACCTCTTCGCCTCAGAGCGCGGCTGAACCTAGGGGTTTCCGGAATTGCTGCCCACTCCTCCCAAGCCATCCCTTCATGATTTCTGGGGTTTGTAGTCCCCTTCGGTCCAGTTTCTTGAGAACGAGCAGCCCTTAGTGTCAGATTTCCTCACAAAAACTACAAAACCCAGAATACAGTGCACATTCCTCCTGTCCAATAGAAGCCCTCCATGTAGCGGGGCGCGGAGCCCGGCTCTCGCAACCCAAGATGGCGGACGAGAGTGAGACAGCAGTGAAGCTGCCGGCACCTTCGCTGCCGCAGATGATGGAAGGGAACGGAAACGGCCATGAGCACTGCAGCGATTGCGAGAACGAGGAGGACAACAGCTACAACCGGGGGTAACGAGATCCTCGTAGCCCAATTCCTGTCCGGTCTCCCACAAGCTGGGTCTCTGGGGTGCGGGGAAGTCACCGGGAGCTTAGCCTAACCCCACCCCCATGTTCTTATTGGCTAAGCCACTGAGATCCTGCCTAGCGATTGGTGTTTGTCTTTGTCATTTACCAGGGTGGGTGCTCAGATATTAAGGGTCGGAGACATGCAATACTTTTATTATGTAAAAGTTCTGTATAGTGTACCATTCGTGTGCTTCGGGCACGATGGGGAAAAAGAACATTTTGAACGGTGGGTCTCAAGAGTACAACGCAGAGCAGTCTAGAAACTGCAGTTCAGAGGAACGTTACTTATAAAGGGGTATGGACAACGTGACTAGCAATAAACTAATAATAAAGCATTTCGTTGTAGTTCACGGTCAATGAGGAAATTCACCAGGCTATACAAGCCATGTATATAATTATGTTGTAAAATACTACTTCCAGAGAATTCCAAAATATAAACTCACCTTATAAATCCTGTGTTACTAGCGATGTGGTAATGTTTTGACTTATTCAGTGTCTATTGACTCAAATAATCCGTAGGTATTATTAGAGTAACTCTTCTTGTACCTTTGTTAACTTAGTGAAGTAGCTCAAAGCTTCAACAAACGGATGTTGCTTCTTGGAGAATATGTGGTACTTTGTGGGATACTACTGCACATCTTGTACTTTAGGGTCTTTCCGGGGTGTTTTGGTTTTTGAGACAGGTTCTCGATGTGTAGTTCTGGCTGATCTGCGACTTGCCATGTAGAGCAGGTTGTCCCCAATCTCGGCATGATGTTCTTGCCTCTGCCTCTCAGGTATAGGGACTACTGTTACAGGCCACCATGTAGCTCTTACTATAAGTAATTGCTGTCATTTGTTACTGGAGAAGAAGAAATGGGCCAGATATTTGAGTGTTGTTTTTTCCAAATAAGTACATCTGTAAGCCAGTCACAGTGAATATTTTTGTTCACATTATTTGTCTGCTGCTAACCCCCCCCACCGTCCATCCATCTGTCCAGCTATCTATCTCTGTCTGTCTCTATACATACATACATATATATATGTATACACACACACACACACATACACACACACACACACACACACACACACACACACACACACACATATATATATATATATATATAAAATTCTGATTTTTTAAAGCCAGACTTTGTTATAGCCAGCTTGTCATTAGCTGTAACCGGCAGCTCTTAACTTCCCCCTTTCCCCCAGTGAAAATAAGATAAAGGTGAAAGGTCATAACCTTTGGATACACTCATTTAGTCTTCTATCTTAGAGATGGTTGAGCAAAGGATTAAATGATTAGCAGTTTGCCTGGGGGTGAGTTTTGGATTTAAAAAAGATCTAGCTTCTTGTTCTTTACCAGCATGAAAAAAAAAAATCACAAGAATGTGGCAGAAAAGGAAGCTTGCCAAATTTGATTTTATGACTGTGTTCTGTTGCTGTAACTCACAACAGATCTCATGGAACAGCCTTGTTTAAGCCAGCTATTCCCAAGAATGGAATCGCTGAGAAAGAGGAAGTAGGAGCTGGAAGAAGGGACAGGACAGGCCTCTTGAGAAAAAGTCCCTATCAAATGAGAGGGCTGAATATGAAAGTCATTTCAGAAGTGAAAGTATGATGTTTCCTCTGTTCATCTGTAACTGCACTCTTTTTCTCTGTTAAACTGTTGCCCTGATCACTGCCAATCTTTTTTTTTTTTAAATAGGTTTTGTACTCTGAAAAATTGTAATCAGCTTGCAACACTTTGCCCTGAGCTGGGGTGTAGCCTAGCCATAGAGCTCGTGCTTACCATGCGGCAGGCCCTGGTGTTCAACCACAAGCATGAAAACCAAGAAAATCCTGTTTGCCAGGAAGTTCTTTGTTTTAGTTATGGTACCACAGAGTACTAGCTCCCCTTTCCCCAAATCTTTGGGAGTGACCTCCCTCCTCCCCTCCCCCCGGGAAGGTGTTCTGTTACCAGGTATGTTTGAATGAGCAAATTATATTAGTTTACCAAATCTGGGGGTCTGTGAAAATGAATTAGTTTGGAGATGGCAGGTAAAAAGCAAAGGGCCTACTCAGGAAAGAGTCTACTTCTGACATTTAGAATCTGAATTTTCCATTAACGTTCAGAGCAAAGTGTTTTGGAAAGAGGCAGCATCACCCTGGGAAAAGTATGGACTTTGGAGTCATTCAGACCTGCTTTGAGCAGGATGTGGTGGTGCAACCTATTAATCCCAGCGCTCAGGAGGCAAAGACAGGTGGCTCTCTGTGAGGTCAAGGCCAGCCTTATCTATATAGCCAACCAGTGTGGGTTTCATAGTGAGACTGTCTACAAAAATAAGCTAAAACCTGATTTGAAAGCCTGGTTGTGATCCCAAGATCAACAGCTGTGGTCTTGGGAAAGTTTTCTTATCTACAGTGGTTTATGAATTTAGAGAGAAACATTAAAGGTAGCTCTTTTCTTTCTTCAGGTTTTCCCCAGCTTGCCTTCCATCATTTTTACAAGCTGTATTTTTGTAGGTTTTTTTTCTTTTTTTTTTTTGTAGTTTTACTATAGCAATAAATAATGTGTTTGATAACTTCTTGAGTGTGTCCAGGTCTCTGTCTCATGGGCTATTAAGGTGCATGAGAACAAGGATTAATTATGTCCTTGGAGATGAGATGCCTGGTGCTTAGTAGGTGTTACTGAGTGTTGGGTGAATGAAGGCAAATGTTAAAGTGCCTGGCCTATCTCAGTGTAAGGTCTCATGTAGCCCAGGCTGCCCTCAAACTCATTTTGTATTGAGAACGGTCTTGAATTTCTAGTTCTCCTGCCTGGACTTTCTTAGTTCTGAGATACAGACACATCTCCAGTCTCCAATTTTTCTTCTGTATGTATTTTTAACAGTAAATCTTGTCTTACTACAGAGTGTGTGTGTGTGTGTGTGTGTGTTTGGAAGTCAGAGGGAGGACAGTTCTGGGGAGTCAGTTCTCTCCTTCTGTCTTGTTAAGGCAGGGCTTTCGTTGTTTCGGCCTTGCCATACACTCTGGTTAACTGGTTCCCAAGCTTCCAGATGATTCTCCTATTCCCGCCTTGAGTCCTGTCCTAGGAGTGCTAAGATCACAGCTGTGTGCTGCCACATCCAGTTTTTTTGCGTGAGTTCTGAGGATGGAACTCCGGTCATCAGCTTTCACAGCTAGCACTTTTCTCACGGACCTACAACATCTTGTGAAATACCTACAGAAACCAGCCACCCTCTAGTTTATTATGGAAGTTCCTTTTTTTTTTCTTTTTGAAGTATTTCTTGCCCCCCATTACCTGTTTTAAGTTATTTATTTTAGTTAAAAACTTTAATTGTGTGTATATGCATGTGAGTGCAGGTACCTGAGGAGAGCTTAAAAAGGCTTCACATCCCCTGGACCTGGAGTTATGTGTGGTTATGAGCCTCTCAACAATGGACTATAGCCTGGAAGTGTAAGCTACATGACATGTCTTGTGTGTACACACTACATACGTGAATACTACATATATGTGTATATATATACACACATATATATATATGTATATTAGTGCAAGCTACATAAATCTTTGCTCGCCTAAATGCTTTTTATTCAGTGTCTTATCCTAGCAGCTGAACTGGGAACTGAACTCCTGCAGTATTGGTAAATGTGCTCTTAACCTCCGAGGCATCTCTCCACCCAACCCTTTTTATTTGTTTTGCATATTGGTGTGTGTATGTGTGTGGGTACACTAGAGATATTGTCTCCTATGAAGAAATTTAAGAAGAAAAGTAGCCAGGTGGTGGTGGTGCATGCCTTTAATCCCAGCACTCCGGAGGCAGAACCAGGCAGATCTGTGTGAAGCCAGCCTGGTCTACAGAGCGAGATCCAGGATAGGCACCAAAGCTACACAGAGAAACCCTGTCTTGAAAAAACAAAAACAAACAAACAAAAAACCACGCACACAAAAAAAACACTCTGAACAAAAAGCATTTAGGCAAGGAAAGATTTATGTAGCTTGCACTACATATTATGTAGTATGGACGTATGTAGTGTGTACACACAGTACATGTTATGTGGCTTACACTTCCAGGCTGCAGTCCATTGTTGGAAGGCAGGACAGGAACTCCAGTAGGAACTCAAAGACAGAAACCGTGGGGGAACACTTCTTCGTGCTTACTTCTACACTTGTGCTTAGCTGGTTTTCTCCTCCTCCTCTGCTGTCTTCACATGTATTTACGTCTGTGTGTCTGTTGTGTGTGTGCTGGTGTCTGTGGAAGCCAGAAGAGGACACCCGTTCCCATGGAGTTACAGATGGTTGTGAGTCACCCAGTATGGGTGCTAAGAACCAAACTCGCGGCCTCTGGAAAAACAGCTAGTGCTTTTTTAAAATGCAGGATCTTACTATGTAGCTCTGGAAGGCCTGGGACTTGTACCAGACTATCCTTGAACTCACAGAGATCCACCTGCCTCTGCCACCCAAGGGCTGGGATGACAGGTGTGCGGCACCATGCCCAGCACTACTAGTAATCGCTAGGCCATGTCTTAGGGCTCAGTTTCCTTCCTTCTACAGCTCAGGACCACTTGCCTAGGGATGGTGCTGCCCACAGTGGGCTGGGCTCCCGTGTCCGCAGGGCACGTCCCAGGCCAGTCTGATCTAGGCAGTTCCTCAATCCAGTCTCCTGAGATGACTGATCCAGGCTGTGTCAGGTAGCTAGGACAGAAGGGAGATTCCGCCCAGCTCCCTTCCTTGCTGTGTCTTGCTCTTGTCACAAACGGATGATGCCATCCATGCTGTTTGTCGGCTTGGGACTGCATCGAGCACTTGGGAAGAAGAAATCTTTTTAGTTCTGAAGCCCTTTCTTCATTCCACTCTTCAGCTTTTGGTTTTTCAAAACTAGATCAAAGCAAAATGAAGAGAACTCTCATCACTGATATCAAATAAGTATTCTAATTATATTTCCTAATTAAATGGTAGTTAAAAAGAAACTAATCAAGAGCTGCTTCAAAGAGAAGAAACTGGAGAGCCGAAGAAATTAAAAGTAAATGAAGCCTATTTCAGGAAGACTGCTGCCCATGGCACACTGCTTTCGCTGATCTCCCACATTGTTGGACTAATATGCCCACTCCAAACTTTGTCAGCTTTGCCAAGCTGCCAGTTAACCCTTTCTCTCTGGAGCTCAGGGAACGGGCTGCGGGAGGAGGATGCTGTAGCTTTTTCTCTTCTTTCTTAAAAAATCTCAAATCTCCACTTAAAAACAAATTTACTGCATTTCTTTATTTTTGTGCATTTTGTGTGTGCATAACGAGCTTGTGGAGGCCAGAGGACTGCTTGTGGGTCAGTTGTCTCTGTGGGTCTTGGGGATCAAACTCAGGTAGGTAGTCAGACCTGGCTGTAAGCACCTTTATCCACTAAGCCATCTATTTACCTACACCTCCATTTTTTATTTTCATTCATTCATTCATTCATTCATTCATTCAGTGGTTCGGGTTTTTTGAGACAGGGATTCTCTGTGTAGCCCTGGCTGTCCGAAACTCAGATCTTCCTGCCTTTGCCTTCCGGTGCTGGGACTAGAGACCTGCGCCACCACACCTGGCCACCCGCATTCTTTTTGCTTGTTTGCTTGTTTGTTGTTTGTGTTTCGGTTTGTAGCAAGGCTAGCTTTAGACTTCTGGTGAGAGGATCACTGCCTTAGCCTCCCAAGGGCTGGAATTACAGGCGTGAGCCTCAACTTCTAATTCAGCAAGCGCTACTGGTTTTTTTTTGGGGGGGGGCTGTTGAGACAGGGTTTCTCTGTGTAGCTTTGCGCCTTTCCTGGATCTCGCTCTGTAGACTAGGCTGGCCTCGAACTCACAGAGATCCTCCTGGCTCTGCCTCCCAAGTGCTGGGATTAAAGGTGTGCGCCACCACCGCCTGGCCAAGCTCTTCTTTTTAAGCCTCATTCTGATTCCTCAGAGGTGTCCTTGTGATTGTTCCCTTTAAAGCACATGAAATACTATGTTCTCTATACTAAGCACCTAAAATTAACAACTGAAATGCCCTGCCAGGACGGTGCTTGCTTTACACAGTCTGTCTGGTGTGCTGACTGGAGCAGCTGGAGGTTGACTGGAGTTGAGTGCCTGCTGTTACTGCTAGTGTGTGCTAAACCCTACGTGCATCTCTGGTTTCACTTAGGAAGGCCAGTTGGGCTTTTGTTGTGAGCCTCCACCTCGCCCTCCGACACTCAGAGGATCCCTTTGAAAGTGACTGCATGTGTTTCCCCTCTGGGATTGACTTCTGTATTCTGACCCAGCACCTTACACATGAGAGGCACAACCGCTGAGCAGCACTCCCAGCTCCTGCATCCTGTAGCAGCGAGAGTCCTCTCTTTGGATCTCTTCAGCAACGTGTGCATTTTCTCAGACAGGGAGTTGGGTGGCAGTGGAGCTGGCTGGCTCTTTAAACTCTCGCTGATAGACCAGGGTCGTCCTCAGTGACATGGATAGAATATGGAATAGCGTTTGGTTTGATCTTTGACTTGCCAGGTCACAATGCACCACACAGACTCAAACTGTTGAATTTCAGTGTTTATCTCATGTTAGCCTTGTTTTCTACTGGCCCAGCTTTTAGTCACTTCTATCAGAGTCTTTGTGAGCTCTCAAAAATAGCTCTCTTGCATGACAGGAATTGGCTCACTCATCCCTCCAAACATCCAGAGAAGGCAAAGGTGACCGACCGTAAGAGCAGGCTTCTGTAATTGCTGCCTCCAGTCTCCTTCCTTAGCCTCCGGGTGCCTCTGTGGCAGTAGGAATTTAGGAGTCACAAGCAGGTCTTGTTTTTAATTTATTACATTTTATTTATTTGCATATGTGCACATGTGCCACAGTATACAAGTGGATGTCAGACATCTTGAAGGAAGTCAGTTCTCTCCATTCCACCATGTGAATCCCGGGTTCAAACTCAGGTCATCGGGCTTGGCAGCCATCTATTCCCCGAACTCCCAACCTAACTCATTGGTGGGATGTGTGGAGTTTGGGGTGTAGTACCCTGTGATCCAGCAGCCACAGCAGTACAGAGAATATGCAGCTGATACTGCCTCCTGCCACCTGGTTTCCTCCTGAGTGTCCTTGTAAATGTCCCTCTGTCTGTCTGTCTCTGGGCTTTGTGAGTACTAGGATGATCGTTGGTGAATGTGTCACATCCCCAAGGGTAACTTCACTTGCAAAAGGCTCTCCTGATGTCGAAATTAGAACTAGAGTTCAGGATTTATTTCAGTACCTTTCTGGGGAAAACTTACTTTATAGTCCCAAGAATTAGCTTCTAGCTTTCAGAGGCAGAGAGAATGGGGGGCTGGGGTCATGGCTCAGCTGCCAAGAGCCCATCCTGCTCTACCAGAGGACCAGAGTTGGGTTCTAGCATGCATGGCAGGAGGCTTATACCTGCTTGTTACTCTAGCTCCAGGGAGCCTGACACCTCTGATCTCTGAGAGCACTGGCGCACGCCATGTACAAACATACACACATACATAAAAGTTAAAAAATTAAAACTGGGTATGGACCTATAGGCCTTTAATCCCAGCACTCGGGAGGCAGAGTCATGTGGATCTCTGTGAGTTCAAGGCCAACTTGGCCTACAAATCGAGTTCCAGGAAAGGCGCAAAGCTATACAGAGAAACCCTGTCTCAAAAAACCAAACCAAACCAAAGCAAAACAAAACAAAAACTGGGTATGGTCCTCTAGGCCTTTAATACCAGCATGTGAGAGGCAGAAGCAGGCGGATCTCTGTGAGTTTGAGGCCAGCCTGGTCTACATAGTGGGTTCCAGGGCATCTAGGGCTATATAGAAATATCCTGTGTCAAAATAAATAAATAAATAAAATTTAAGAAAGGAAGGAAGGAAAATAAAGCCATATGCCCTGGTACACAGGAAGCTGGCATAGGAGAATCTTGAGTTCAAGGTTAGCCATGGTGAGTCCCCATTGCAAACAAAACAAAAGAAGGAAATAAGTGACCAAAAGTTATGACTTTTCTTCTGAACTTTGCTCTCCGAAACCTGCAGTCTGTGTGGCAGCCAGGACGTACCATTTGAATAGTGCCAGTGGCTGTCTGCCTTGACCTTAGGAATAGGACGTGACCTAAGGAGGGCCACTGCCAGGAGCCAGGAAGTCGGTCATTGAAAACCCCAAGCAAGGCACAGAAGGGCACAGCCTCACTGCTTTCTCAGAACGTTGGCACAGCTGTCCTGTGGAAACAGCACTAGAGATGTTTCGCTGACCTCTTTTGGGCTGTAGCTTTTCTGAGTTTTATTTTAGTCCATTGTGCCTAGAAAGCATCAGGCAAGCATAAAACGATCCTAGCTGTGTGTGCAGTGTAACAGCAGGGGCTGTGAGGAACAGCTGTGTGGTGTGGCCCCTTTGCTCAGGACATTTTTAAAATCGTTGAGAGGCAAAGAAAGAAACCCATCATTTTATGTAAATAATTATACGTACAGTTTTTAGGGGATTATAATTTGAAAGCAGATGTCAGTGAGGAGTAAAAGATGGCTTTCAGAGTAAAACGCGGCTCATCCTCAGCATTACCTCAGACTGACCTGAGACTCTCCATCTTCCTGCCATTGTCTCCATGAACTGCAGGCATGTGCCTCCGTCTCTGCCTCTCCTTGCTACTTCTAACACCTGCTCTTCACACTAAAGCTTCCTTCCTGGGCCTAGTGTGAGAAGACAGTTAATAACTTGGCTTTGGAGGCTTCTCAGATACATCCTTATGGGGGGTGAGACTGTAACCAGTGCATGGTTCTCAACCTTCCTGATGCTGCCACCTTTAATACAGTTCATGTTGTGGTGACCCCCAAACCTTAAACTTTTCATTGCTCCTTCATAACTGTAACTTCGATACTGTTCTGAATCATAATGGAAATACCTGTGTTTTCTGATGGTCTTAGGTGACCCCAAGAGGTTGCAACCACAGGTTGGGAACGATGGCTTTAAACATGTCAGAGAGAAAAGGCTCTACCTCTTTAGAGATTTGTGGCTTGTCCCTGGGTACTGGTTGGTTAGTTGATGACCAACAGGTTACGGCAGATTGCTAGGAGACTCCTCCCAAGGCTGGAGGGTCCCTCTACTCTTTCTCTCCCATGATAAAAGATTTTAGTTCCCAGGCGCACACATTTGGGTGTTTGTCATCCCGTAAGGGAGAGGAGGCCTGTGTTCTGGACCCTTCGTGCTGTCGGCAAGTTCTGTGCTCCTGCTCATCTGTCAGCTTGCCCTTCCCACCCACCCACACACACCCGGCACTGTTCTATTTTAGAAGCACGGAGGCTCATTTTCCATCTCCTCCTGCTGCCCTGATTTTGTACAAGAGCATCCATAAGAATTCTTCTGTGCTTGAATTTAACATTTAGGGCCTTCATTAAAAAATGACATTCCTGTGGGGTGTGGTGGTGCACACCTTTGATCCCAGCACTCGGAGGCAGAGGCAGGCAGATCTGAGTTGGAGGCCAGCCTGGTCTACAGAGTGAGTTCCAGGACAGCTAGGACGACACAGAGAAACCCTGTTTCAAAAAAACAAAAATGACACATTTCTAGTTGAGCGTGATGGTTCACACTTATAATCCTAGTAGTCTAGTGGCTGAAGCAGGAGGATCACCATGAGTTCAAAACTAGCCAGGGCTGCAGTATAAGACCCAATCTCACACATGCCACTGTGTGTGTGTGTAGGTGGGTAGGCCAGAGGACAGTTGTGGAGCTGGTTCTCTTCCTACCTTTACATGAATCTCAGGTGTTGAATTCAGGTTGCCTGGCTGCTACTCCAGTGCCTTTTCCTTACGAAGCCATTTGACAGCTTTGAAGATGAGATTTCCTAATTGCTTTTCTTCCCTGTCTTGGATCTGCCATTCTCTCAATTCATCCTATATTTTTGCTAGGTTAGTTATTGATACTAGCCACATCCCCAGAGTCTCTCTGTGTAGCCCTGGCTGTCCTGGAACTCACTCTGTAGACCAGGCTGGCCTCGAACTCAGAGATCCGCCTGCCTCTGCCTCCTGAGTGCTGGGAGTGGGCCACCACCACCCAGCAACCAGCAGCCATTGTGTGTGTGAACACCCATCTCAGTTCCCATAGCAGACATTCCCTACTTCCCAAGGACAGATTTCTCCCAAGTCCCTGCTTGGTATTTTGGAATGGAAGGAGCAAGATAAGCTTTGTTTGCTGTAGTAAGTGTGTACCTCTGGTCAGTCTCTGTCTTGTATTTATAAAAGATTTCTGTATCAGTTTAAAACTGAATCCTGGCATGCCCTGTAATACTCAACCAAGATCCTGGCCTCCAAACTCCTGGGTTCAAGCAGTCTTACTCATCTTCCTAAGCAGTGATACTACACTGCCTCACTTAGCTTCCTCCAGCAGGTGTGTGTGTTCTCAAGGCCTTTGAGCTTGGTGTCTTATGAATGATTAAGTTATTATAATTGTCTTGAAAGTTCATGGTACTGGACTCCTAGGTGTCTCCTCTGATTCAGTTGTCTCCCTCTTTTGGGCTTTTTGTCTATAAGACTATGGCAACTTCATGTGTTCTCATAGTTGTGGCCCAGTACCTCAGTAGGATTAGTTATAAAATTAAAACATAAAGCCATCTGGGCAGTGGTGTTGCATGTTTTTAATCTAACACTTGGGAGGCAGAGGCTAGCAGATTTCTGTGAGTTCAAAGTCAGCCTGGTCTTCAAAGTGAGTTCCAGGACATCTAAAGCTGCACCAAGAAACCCTGTCTCAAAAAAACCAAGAACAAACAAACAAACATAAAGGCAGATGTGGTGTTGCATGCCGTTTGTCCTAGCACTTGGGAAGTAGAGGCAGGAGGATCTCTTTGAGTTGAAGGCCAGCCTGGTCTACAACTTTGTCTCAACACAAAACAGACCAGCTTACCACCAAAAACAGAACCAGAGTGCAGCCTGTGCTCTCTCTGCAGAAGTGGGGTCAGGTGGGGACAGTGCCCACAGCTCTCTTCTGAAGAGGCGTGGGAAGGTAGACTGACTGACCAACTTTCTTTCTTTGACAGTTTCACTGTGTAGTCCTGGCTGGCTTGGAACTCGTTCTGTAGACCAAGATGGCCACAAACTTGGAATGACCTTCCTGCCTCTCCCTCCCAGGTACTCGGCCGTAGGCTCGTGCCATGGCTCCTGTGACCATGCTCAGCCAAGGAAGACATTCTGTAGCGATTTTGCACACTTTGTGAAGACTTACAAAGCCGAAAGGTGGCCATTTATTGCCATGTAAAATTGTGTTTAGTAAATATCCAATTGGTTAACTAACATGCAGCAGTTTCTTTTTATAGTTGTTTGTGGGTTTGAGACCTAGTCTTGATGTGTAGCCTTGGCTGGCCTGGGACTCCCCATCTAGACCAGGGTGGCCTTGACTTTGTGGCGATGATCTTGCCTCTGTTTCCCAAAAAAACGACCCACCACACCTGGATGCAGCATTTCTTCACCTTCACCTTTTGGTTCTTTTTTCACAGAAGTATAAAAGTGATTCGTATGAGCCGGGTGGTGGTGGTGGTGTGCATACCTTTTTAATCCTAGCACTCAGGTGGCAGAGGTGGGCAGATCTCCAAGTTCAAGACCAGCTACACAGACAAACATAAGATTTGTGTGGGAATTCATACACAGGGCCCTGATCATTCACTCTGTAAACGACATGAATAAAGCACATTAACTGGATTTTATTTAACTTTTCAACACTACACATAATCCAGAGACTGAAAAGAGAGTATCTCTGAAATAAAAAGACTGCAAAGTGGTGACAGGCTCTGAATGGGATTACATAGGATAACAAGTGAACTATTAAGAGGCAGTTATCTAGGAGCTGGAGAGATGGCTCAGCCGTTAAGAATACTGGCTGCTCTTCAAGAGGACTCAGGTTCAATTCCCAGCACCTACACGGCAGCTCACGACTGTCTGTAACTTCAAGATCTGACACCCTCACATAGATAACTACACATGCAGGCAAAACACCAATGCACATTAAAGAGAGAGAGAGAGAGACAGAGCTGAGTGGTGGTGGCGCATGCCTTTAATCACAGCACTAGGCAGGCAGAGGCAGGTAGATCTCTGTGAGTTCGAGGCCAGCCTGGGCTACAGATTGAGTTCCAGGAAAGGTTCTAACGCTTCACAGAGAAGCTCTGTCTCAAAAAACCTAAATAAATAAATAAAAGAGGAAGTTATCTGGGTTCGTGGGTAACTGTGGCTCCTATTTTTTTGGCCTCGGAAGATTGACTGAGCACCTGGTTGTAAGGAGTTTGCCTTTCCATCTCTGAATGTCCTTGGTCCCCTCTGTGCTGTGCCTTCTGTGTCTCATTAACAGAATACTCATTAGATGTGTTTGTGTCCAGACGTGATGACCATATGCTTGTCTGAGGGAGAGAGCTGCCAGCCTTGACTTCTGGCTTTATAATCCTTCTACCGTCTCCTAAATCCCCTGTCCATGGAATAAGAGGACGTAAATCTGGAGACTCCACATATAAAGAGATGACAGTGTATTTCTACCAGATCCACCCCCACCCTTTTTTCCTTCCAGGACTGGGGATAAAACCTGTTGTCTAGAGCATGCTAGGCAAGCACTCTGCCACTGAGCTACAGCCTTAGCCCAAGAAACGGAAGTGTGTGATTACAGGTTGCTTTCTCTTTATATATGTATACTTGATACTACTGATAGCATTTATCAATTGCATTAATATTCAAATAACCACACGGTACTTTGAAACCCTGAAGGATCTGTTTCCTTTTTTAAATTAAAAAAAAAAAATTTTTTTAAAGCAGTATCTTTCACTGTAACTCCGGCTAGCCTACAGCTCTGTGTTCTCCTCCAGACTGGCCTGGGACTCGGAGCCACCATGTCTTTTTTCAGATGAGGTTTTACAGTGTAGCCCTTGCTGGCCTGGAACTTACTGTGTAGGTCAGGCTAGCCTTGAACTCACAAAGTTCTGCCTCCTGCATGTTGGGATTAAAGATGCGCACCACCATGTCTCTTTACGTCGTCCCCACTGAGCCTCCCAGGTGCTCTAGTAGCAGTTATGCGACACCATGCCTGGCCTGACTGACATCTTAATGCAGGTAGAAGACGGTTTTGCGTGTCTTACTAAGGGAAGACAGCATGAGGGAGTCCCTTTACTGCTTCTACACAGAGTTTTCATCTGCCCGTGGCGAAAGTAGCTGCATGAGACTGCTGTGGTTGGATTTTCCCATCACTCCTAGTTCTGGTTTGCCATCGGTGACCACTCAATCTTGCTGCCTAATGTCTAGTTCAGGCACTTCTCTTTATTGACCCTTTTGGGCGTGGACTGCAGTAATGTCAGACGCTTCTGTTCTTCATCCCGCTCTCCTTTCCATACTGTCTTGTGTGCTGGGTCCAGTTGGGGAAACCCAGTGAACATACCACTTGGAGAAGTCGGGGCAAAGAATTCCCAAAAGACTGCTACTGTCCTTTGGCTGTCCTTTTTAATTTAGAGCCATAAGGAAGTGGTGTTGGTACCAACACAGTGTTGACACATGTCTTTAGCGCAGGCTGACAATCTAAAGAAATAAGTACACATTCCTCCACCTCCCAAAAAAGGATGTAGTGACTCATAACTGTCATCCCAGCTCTCGGGAGGCTGAGGCAGGAAGATTGCCATAAGTTTGAGGCCAGCCTGAGATAACAAACTGAGTATCAGGTTAGCCAAGGTTACATAGCAAGACTTTGTCTCCAAAAAAAAAAAAAAAAAGAAAAAAAAAAAAAGAGAAAAGAAAAGGAAAAGACTGGGAATGTAGTTCAGTAGTTCAGTTGGTAGAAAGCTTTCTTTACATGCAAGAAGCTTTGGGTTTGAACCCCATAAATGAGGTGGGTGGAGTACCTGTAACCTCAGTATTCTGGAGGTGAAAGCAGGAGGATCATCCAAAGTCATTGATGGAGATCAGCTTGGCTGCTTGAGACCCTGTTTCAGTGAGCGAGTGAGTGAATGAGTGAATGAATGAATGAATGAATGCAAGAACAGAAAAGGCTCTTTAAAATAAATAGTTCATGCATTGCACATTGTCTCCTCCCTTGGGAGCTGAAGGGTGGGCGTGGAGGGGGAGCTGAGCTGTGCTTGCTAGTGTCCTCCAAACGCCCCTTCTGGGAGCTGGATTCTCCAGTCTGCTTCTGAAGCCAGCAGCTTGGTTAGGAAGGTCTGCTCTACAGAAGAGCCTTTTGTCTGTGGTTTAAAGCATCCGGTGTTCTTTTTACTTTGTCTTTCAGTGGCTTGAGTCCAGCCAATGACACTGGAGCCAAGAAGAAGAAGAAGAAACAGAAGAAGAAGAAAGAGAAAGGCAGCGACACAGATGCGGCCCAGGATCAGCCTGTGAAGGTAACGAGGGGACTCCTCAGGGCTGATGAGTGTCGAGGTCCAAGTGCAGGGACAGTGTAGACTGATCATCTCCACTCCAGTGCTGTCTGTCCTCTGTGCCCTTCCTTGGTGATGAAACTGCTCTCAGTACCTTAAAAGACCCAGCAGGTGTACCCGACTCCAAGCGCAGTACCAGAATCACAGAATTACAGGCGTGTATCGCATGTGTGTGTGTCAGGTGCCACAGAGTGATGGCGTGACAGCCCCTGCTTCTTAGAGCCGTGGTTCTTGGTCTTCTGGGTCTTAAGTCTCTTGCAGGCAGGCCTGGTGACCAGCTTGGTCCCCTGGACCCCCACAGTGGAAGGAGAGAACCGACTCCTGAAAGTTATTCTCTGACCTCCACACACACACTGTGGCATGTGCACACATACACAATATTTGTTTTTTGGTTTGGTTTTATTTTAGGGGGGATTTTTTTTTTTCAAGACAGTTTCTCTGTGTAGCTTTGGCTGTCCTGTAACTCACTCTGTTGACCAGGCTGGTCTTGAACTCACAGTGATCTGACTGCTTCTGCCTCCTGAGTCCTGGGATTAAAGGCATGTGCCACCACCAAAATATTTTTTAATTTAAAAGAAAATCATTAGCAGCAGTTCTCAACCTGGGGGTCATGACCCCTTTCACAGAGGTCACTATCAGATAGCCTGCATATCAGGTATTTACATTATGATTTATAACATCAGCAAAATTACAGTTATGAAGTAGCAACAGAATAATTTTATGGTTGGGGGGGGTCACCACAACATGAGGGTTGCAATATTAGGGAGGCTGAGAACCACCATATTGCAGTATCACAATCAAAAAGCAAACAATCAGAATACCCATCAGTTAATCAGTCAGGGGCTGGGTCAATACACTGTGGTGCACACACGTAGTGCATTTGGAGGCATAGTATGTAGTTTTGTCTCCCCAAAGAGAAGGTCTAAGACACTGGGATTAATGTGCTAAGATCTAACCAGGAGCCTCCCACACACTTACCATGCTCTGCTACTGAGCCACACACCCCTAGCTTCCTTCGAATGCGTAGGCTTGAGGTTTGTTTTGTTTCATAAATTTTATTTAAGACACAAGTCTCTTGCCTTGGAACTTGCTGTGTCGACCAGACTGATCTGGAATTTACAGAGATCCTCCAGCTTCTGCCTAGGTTAAAAGTGTGTGCCGCTACCAAGTGAACTCCAGGAAAGGCGCAAAGCTACGCAGAGAAACCCTGTCTCGATAAACCAAAAAAAAAAAAAAAAAAAAAAAAAGTGTGTGCCATGTCTGATGTAAGGCATGATTTGTTGTAGAATATTATAAAACTGAATTTTTATGCTTTTTTGCTTTTTTTTTTAATGTGTTATTTTGTGACCCTAGGGCTTGAACCCAGTGTCTTGCACATGCAAGGCAGTTCTCTACCACTAAGCTATACCTCTAGCACCCATTTTTGCTCTGTGTGGGGGCTGTAGGTGTGTTTGTGGACGTGCATGCACATGCTTCTTCATACCAGGTGAGGCAAATGTACAGCCTACCTGGAGAAGTTCAAGGTAACTTCTGACAGTTGGTTCTCTCTTCCCACTGTGTGGGTCCTGGGCATTGAACTCAGGTCATCAGGCTTAGCAGGAAATACCTTTACCCACTGAGCCATCTTACTAGCTTCCAATTTTACTTTTTGAAAAAGATGTCTATGGTTTTAAAACTTGCATCCAGAGAAGTCTGGGGTTCTATATATTTCTCACATTTTTTAGGTTAAAACTATTCATACAAGGATTATAGTTAAGGGGACGAGGTTGATTTTTATGCATCTAGGTATTTTGCCTGCATGTATATCTATACGTCACGTGTGCAGTGTCTATGGAGGCCAGAGGAGAGTGTTGGAGCCTCTGGAACTGGAGTCAGAGACAGTTGTGAGCTGCCACATGGGTGCTGGAAATCAAACCTGGGTCCTCTGGAAGAGCAGCCAGTGCTCTTAACTGTTGAAGCATCTCTCCAGCCCCTTCCTCTTTTTGTTTTTTTCCTTTTTAAGACATTATCTTATGTTGCCCATGCTGACCTTGAATTTCTGACCCTCATATCCAGGCCTCTCAGGGACTACAAACTTATGCCACTACACCTAGCTACAGGTTTTTTTTTTTTTTTTTTTTTTTTTTTTCTTTGTATTTTCTATGTTCTGCGTTGCTTGAAATTTTGCACTTGGCTCTATTACTTTTGGCGTAAACAACATGAGATTGAGATGGGGAAAATACTATAGGCAAATCCAAGTGTAGTGGTGCACACTGGTAATCCTAGCAGAGGCAAGAAGATCAGCTGAAAGTTTGAGGTCAGCCTGATCTACTTAGGGATTTCCTGGCCAGCGAAGACTATATAGTGAGACCCTGTGCAAAACAAAAAACAAACAAAAAAAGACCAAAAAATAAAACAACAATATTCCATAGGTAGCACCCATTAGCTAATTTTTAGCTACTCTTTTCTCCATTTCTTACATAAATAACCTCTGATTCGAACTAAAGAACCACATGATTTTTTATTGTACCCTTTAACTTGAACTCTTGGTTATATGTTTGTGTGTACTTGTTCATATACGTTGCATTTTTTTTTTTTTTTTTTTTTTTTTTTGGAGCTGAGGATCGAACCCAGGGCCTTGCGCTTTCTAGGCAAGCGCTCTACCACTGAACTAAATCCCCAGCCCCTATATTGCACATGTTATGTGGAGGCTGGAGGCCAGCATCAGGTTTCTTTCTTAATCACTTGCCACCTTATTTTTGAGATGGGTTTCTCATGACTCTGGAGCTCCATGACTTGGCCAGATTGGTTGGGCTGCAGGTCCCAGGGATCCTCCTGGCTTCTGCTCCCCAGCAGAAGGATTATTCACACCACCATGTCGACTCTTTTATCTGGGTGCTGAAGAGCAGGCTCAGCCCTCATGCTGCAGTGGCGAGCACTGTACCAACCGGGCTGTCTCTTCAGCCCCGGACGCTTGGTGTTTTCATACAGCGTCTCATGGAGCCAGGATGGGCCTCAAACGTCTTCTTTTTTTTGGTTTTTTGAGACAGGGTTTCTCTGTGTAGCTTTGTGCCTTTCCTGGATGGAACTCACTCTGTAGACCAGCTTGGCCTTGAACTCACAGAGATCCGCCTGGCTCTGCCTCCCAAGTGCTGGGATCAAAGGTGTGCACCACCACTGCCCGGCGGCCTCAAACTTCTAATCCTCTTGCCTCTACCTCCTGAGAACTAGGATTACAGATGTGTACTCCTGTACCAAGCTAACTCTTTGTTTGTCTGTCTGTCTGTCTGTTTGTTTGTTTGAGACAGGCTCTCACTATTGAGCACCGGTTGGCCAGGAGCTCTCTGTGTAAACCAAACTGGCTCACAGAGCTTTGCCCGCCTCTGCCTCCAGTGCTGGGATAAAAGGTGTGCTTTACCACACCTGACCTAGCTAACTCTTGAACTCACAATGACTCATAAGTCTTATTAACACAATGGATCTTTTCTTTCTCCACCTGTCTTGTCCAGATGAACTCTTTGCCAGCAGAGAGGATCCAGGAAATACAGAAGGCCATTGAGCTGTTCTCAGTGGGTCAGGGACCTGCCAAAACCATGGAGGAGGCCAGCAAGCGAAGCTACCAGTTCTGGGATACACAGCCGGTCCCCAAATTGGGTATGTGTTTCCATTTGCAGGTGAGAGTAAGGAGTGTGTCTTAGCTTCGCTTTTGTGGGAGTTTTGTAGGGGAGGCCCTAAGGTCCTAGAGATCATTATTTCTGGAGGATTGTCTTTAAAAGGGGCACATAAAAGACTGTTGTTCAGAGACCTTATCATTTCACAGCAGCACACACAGAACAAACCACAGTTCTTTTCAGTCCATCATCATCTTAAATCTACAGAGAACAATTAGCACATGAGGAGTGGGGATGCCTGTCCATGGGTCTATCTTCCCACTTAAATTAGTGAAAGACTGTTTTGTTTGTGTGGACAAATGTGAACTCTGAAGCCATAATGAAGTCAGGAGGGGTGGCACCTTTACTTCCAGCTCCTGGAGGCAGAAACAATTGGATCTCTGTGTTTGAGGCCAGCCTGGTCTACAAGGGGTATTTCAGTCCAGCCAGAGCTACATAGTGAGACCCTGTCTCAAAATAAAACTAATCTAAAAAATGCTGTAATAAATTTGTAAAGGGGTTAGACAGACAGAAATCCCAAAAGTATTCCAGAAGTGACTGTGCATACTGGAGTTAGAGGTGTCTGCTAGGCCTGAAGCACAGCTGACCTTGGCCACTGACCTCAGGGCTTCTGGTGGACATAGGTTTTAGGAGTGATTGGGTTTTGCTTCTGGGACCATTGAGGATCACTTCTTCTTTCTTATGTATGTAGTTGAGGAAGTAACTTGTGTTTTCTTAAAATCTTTATCCTTTTTAAACTATCTGATTGTGTGTGTATGAGTGCCTGTGAGTGCAGCCACGGAACAACAGGCAGATGTGAGCCGCCCAGTACTGGTGCTGGGACTGAATTTGGGTCCCTGCAGCATGTTCTCTTAATTGCTGAGCCATCTCTCCAGCCCCCAAACGCATGCTCTGACACGAAATGTAAGTGGTGATCAAGTTGCCAGTGTAACTGTCCTCCAGAAACATTATAAGACTTCTAGTACATCATGGGAGGGCAGAGCAAGTCAAATACCAGGAGGAAAAAGACAGCTGTGCCCACATTTGTCTGCAGAGGTGGAAAGCATACATAGCAGGTGTTTCCCAACTTAAAGTGGTCAGTGCCATGATGGGTAGCCAGTATAAAGTAAAAATAGCCTGGTGTGGTGGCACATCCTTTAATCCTAGCACTCTGGAGGCAGAGGCATCTCTGAGTTTGAGGCCAGGCTGGTCTATATAATGAGTTCTAGGACAGACAGACAGGGCCATGTAGAGAGACCGTGTCTCAAAAACAGAACAAAGTAAGCTCTGCTCTGGGGCAGTTGTAGCTGTCAGCTTGGCAACAACACAGACTCGATTTGAGGAGATAGAAACAGGGAGGGAACAGTGAGGGATACATTGTCTATCTGCTCCCCACATCTGCACTGACCCTGGTAAGGAGCTAGACGTATTTGAAGAGTCCCTCACTCTACCATTGGTGAGATTCCCCGATGGGCTGCTCTGTGTTCTGGCCTAGTTTTTAGGTAATCTCTTGGGTTAAGGTTCATTCGAGAAAATAACTTTGCTCCAGCCCAGAGAATAGGAGCTGATGAAGAGATGAGTTAAGATTTGGCCAGTCAGGACCTAATTAAGGATATCTCTGTTTCACTGAGTCAGGCATAAGCTAGTCTGCATGGCAGAGACCTTACCTTTCCCTTCTGCACACCGTGAGGATGGTGCTGGGTGGTTACTTGCTTTTTTCCCACTTAAACAGGGGAGGCTTTGCTTTGTTTTGTTTTGTTTTTCTTTGAGGTGACTTTGTTTTCAAGACAGGGTCCTTGGACTTGTCCTTCTGCCTCACCCAGCTGTCTACGCCGTGGGGTTACAGGTGTGAACCACCATTCTCGGCCTAAATGGGGGACTGTTGATTGTAAAGTTCATGCAGTATGCTGTGTTGAGTTGGGCCTCCCTGTGGCGTAGACCTGTTATCCCTGCTACTTGGGAGGTAGAGACAGAAAGCATAAGTTGAGGGCCAGCCTGAGCCACAGACAGAATGAGTTCAAGGCCAGTTTGGATAAAGTAGAAAGACTTTGTCTCAAAAAATAAAAATTAAAAAAAGGGTGCTGTGTTATTAACATGTCTCACCTTATTGAGATTTTAATTAAACTCTGTCCTGCTGAAGAGGCCTAGAATTCTTCATAGTTTAAAAATCACTGTAAGTTCACCTATGAAATGCCTCCAGACAGTTTTTAGTCTGTATCAGGGCATCTTCAACTTTTTCCATTTGTGATTCCTTTTTCTTTCTTTTTTCTTTTTTGTTTTCTTTGAGACACGGTTTCTCTGTTTAGCCTTGGCTGGCCTGGAACTTGCTCTGTAGACGAGGCTGGCCTCCAACTCACAGAGATCCACCTGCCTCTGCCTCCCAAGTGCTGGGATTAAAGGCGTGCGCCTTTTAGCCTGAAAGCTTCTGGTATATACAGATGGCCCAGTGGGAAAGGAGCTTGCTGCCAAACCTCAAAACCTGAGTTTGATCCCTAGAACTTGGTGGAAAGAGAAAAATGACGAGTTGTCTTCTAACCTCCACGCATACTGTGGCGTGGAAGATGAAACCAAATTTATAGGCTGGGCATGGTGATGTATAGCTGTAATCCCACACTTGAGAAGTGGAGTTAGGAGGATCAAGAGTCCAAGGCCATGGACTTGAGAGATGGCTTAGTGGTTGTAGATGACTGGCGCTTGGTTACCACCATCCGCATGAGACAAATCGTAACTGCCTGAGTTGCAGCTCCAGGGGATCCACTTAGTGTGCATACACATGTGTCATATACATAAAAATATATGTCTTTAATAAAAATACCCTCATCAGAGAAGCTTCTCACAGCAGAAGGTAATTTACACAGTTGAGACCTGATCCGTGTGCAGAAAATAAAGGACTTTTATTGCTGCCAGAGGACCAGCTTCCAGCAGCACGTGCTATACAAAAAAATCCACTATGTCAGAGAGAATTAAAGTGCTCTATGATGGGTAAAGAAACAAATGCTTTCTGATGGTAACTTTCTCTTTTACTTCATCTTGAAAAATCTCTGAAAAAATCTGTCTCCACACAGCTCCGTCTCTCTCCACACAGCTCCATCTCTCTTCTACACAGCCACACATCTCTGTACAGCTGCACATCTTTTTACAGCTATATCTCTCTGTCTCCACACAGTTACATCTCTTTATCCTCACAGTTATATATCTCTCTTCACATTTCTACATCTCTCTACTACACAGAATAAACTCTGGACAAATATATGAGTTACATTTTCAGGGTCACATAACATTTCTTGTATAAGCAAAAAGAAGTAGGACCATTCTGATAACACATGAGAAACCACATGGTTTCTCTCGGACTAGGGATATCACACTGACCGGCCAGTGAGTAAGTAACCATGGCAACGTTAGCCAGACTAAAGCAAGGACAGGAGACACATAGTGCCCAGCATTTCCCAACAGTGACATTGAAATTCAAAACTTACACAATAAACAGTTAGTTGGCTGAACCTTGAGTGGTTAGGAGTTCATGCAGAGTCAGTTGCTGCAGGGAGTTACGTCTTCTGAAGTTGCTTCATGTCTGACCTTGTGCAGTTCACATGCAGGGACAACTAGTCTGCTTTGAATTTACTCTGAGGTCTTAAATCAGCTAATCGTATCAAAAGCTGTCTTTGTAGCTGAGAATATTGTCATTTTCCTGTGTCAGTCTGAGCAGTGAAAAATATCCTAGTATTATTTCTATTCATCAAAATTGTACAGCTTAAGAAGAAATCATCTTTCTGACCCTCCACAGATACATGTGCCCCGAAAAGTACACACCACACCACCAATGGGCCGTGGAAAGAACCCCCGGCTGTTGTCTTTAGGGAGGAACTGTGGCAGCACAGAGAACATGACAGACAGAAGCAAACGGTGTCCACAGCCAGGAACCCCACGGTCTTTGCCTAGTGGGGATCCCCATCAGAGTTATTCATCTGGTGGGTCGACTTGTTGAATATCAGTTGTCATCTGCTGTAGATTCTGTGGCCTCTGGCAGACTGTATTGTGCTCAGCCCTAAATGGGACATCCACATCACACCTCTCCTCGCAAGGCTCCGGGATCTTCACAGGAGAGGAGGAGAATGATCGTAAGAGGTGCTGATAGCATCAGAGACAGTGTCCTGCAGACACTACAGTGATTGTGACAGCGTGCACACCGCCTGCTCTTCCAGACAAAACCTCAGCACTGTGCAAGGAAGGTGGACGCAAAGCCCCACCAGCAGCCGAGGAGCTGTTGGCATTTGATGGCTGCTGGCGGGGAGAGTGGGTCTCTTTAATGATGTGACCCCTGGTAGGTTAACTACACGCCAGGACAGGCTCCACTCCACCACTAGCTGGGCAAGAGAAATCGGACTCAGTGGAGAAAGAAAAATAAAATCTCAAGTCGGGTGGGAATGGTGGAGAAAGTGGTAATGGGATAAGTTTGGGGGTGACTATGTTCAGATACATTGTATGAAATTCTCTACTAAAAATATTGCTGAAAATTAAAACAAATCAAGAGTTCAAAGCTAGCCTCCAATATGCAATGAGTTTGAGGTCAGATTGTACTACATGAGTTCATGTCTCAAAAAAGCATTTGCAGCCGGTCGGTGGTGGCACACACCTATAATCCCAGCACGTCCCCTGGAACTGGCCTTACAGGTCCATTGTGAGCCACCTGACACGGGTGTGGCGGGGCACTGACCTGGAGCCCTCGGAGAGCAGCTGTGCTCTTAATCGCTGCACCGTCTCCAGCCCTATACAGTAGTGTTGGTCTGAGCAAGGGTTCTAAGGCAGACTTCATCGATGTTTCATAGCACGTGTGTGTTCAGAGCCAAGGCCACAGTGAAGTCACAGAACACTGTCTGGAATATCTCAGATTTGGTACATGATTAATTTTCAGTTTGCGTCTGGTATGTGTGCTCCAAACCATTTACTGTTACCACAGTTTTCTCGACACCCCACACTCTCACGTACGTAAGCTCAGGTCATGACACACAGTTTCAGGAGCTTTGGTCTGGAACAGTTGTTCCATGCTCTGTATGAGCCTTCCGTTCCTCTTCAGATCATGCCATTCTTTCCTTGTTGAGGGGAGCAGACATTTTCTTCTCAGCTTTACCTGTCCTCTGCGCCTCAGCGGGCCCTCCACCTTGTGCTGCTCTTGGCTCTGCACAGCAGGCGTGGGAGGCAAAAGGAAGTGCGTGACTGAGAACAACTGGAAGTAATCAGAGGGCTGGGTATCTGGTGTATACCTGATACATAATCCAGCATTAGGAGGCTGAGACAGGAGGATTGCTGTGAGCACAAGGCCAGCCTGGGCTACTTAGCATTCTCCTGTCTTAAAAAAACAAAGGTTGACTCCTTGTCTGGTTTTCCTCTCCAGCCTCATATAGTTTCAGTTCCCCCCCTTCATCTCAGCCTCCCCAGCTCTCCCACGGAGAGGGGGTTGTGTCAGGGAGGCTTCCCGGCAGCATCTGCAGACCTGTGATTCAGCCCAGAGGCATTTGTGGGGCTCAGTCACTGAGGCCCTGAGCTGGCAGTGGCAGTGAGCTGGCCCTCAGGCTGGAAGCTGAGGCTGCAAGGCTGAGAGAGCCTGGCTCCTAGAAGCCATCATCTGACTGAGGAGTAAGCCCAGTCCTTTGTTGTTGCTCTTGACACAAAGGCAGCCTTGTTGCAGCTCCTTACAAATCTCCTCAGGTCAGGGAAGGGTGTCTGGGCTAGAACATGAGGACACTTTGCACCAACCAGAAGGCAGGAAGCCAGATTAGCTATGATGAATATTCGTCATTCAGGAGTATTGGGATAAATCCATGGAGTCTATTTAATGATCAAAGGAATTTATTTGGGAGTAAACTCAAAACCACGGGAGATTTTTTTGTAGGGTCTGGGAAAGCTGAACTATGTCCCATGCTGAACGGCTTGGTCCAAAATCTCAACATCCAGAATCACGAGGTAGCCAAGAGGGGCCAGCATGCGTGTATCCCAGGTCTGAAGGGTCTCCAGTAGCCACGCCCCAAGGTCTGGTACCTCAAGGTCATAGGCAGGTGTAACAGTTTAGCTGCCTCACTAGGGCATGGCTTCAGGGCATGGCTCAAACACCTACCCACTACATCTTCCCTTTTTGTCTAAATAAGAAAGTTCTAACCTCACCGGGCGGTGGTGGCGCACGCCTTTAATCCCAGCACTTGGGAGGCAGAGGCAGGCTGATCTCTGTGAGTTCGAGGCCAGCCTGGTCTACAAAGCGAGTTCCAGGAAAGGCAAAGCTACACAGAGAAACCCTGTCCTGAAAAACCAAAAAAAAAAAAAAAAAAGTTTTAACCTAACACAAAACTATATACAGTAGGAATGATTATCAAGGAGAAATAAAGGTTAATGACATAAACAGATGGAACTACAACCAACAAGACCAACATCAAACAAGAGACACCTACTAAAATCCAGAGATGTCCAGAACACAGGTAAATGGTATGTTAGATTATTTCAAAAGCTGCCCTATTCTGAAGAATCTGAATCTAGTACTTAGTATGTTCTAGCTAAGATACAAGAAGATTGTAACTGTTAGTCTTTAACCCCATCAAAGACCTGAGAAGGAATATAATAATACCTGAGAAAATGGGAAATCTTTCAAGAATAGAGACGGCTGGCAGCCTGGACAGTCACCTAAAGTTTCTCAGCACCATTGGGTCATCCAGTTTGGCTACAGGCCTAGAATATCAGACAGAACATTTTCAGAAGCAGGAATTTTGAAAGACCATCTTACCCTGTCTTGGCAGAGTTCAGTAGTCGCTTTTCTTTGTGTCCCGCTCATCAGGAAAGGACAGCATTCGTACTGTCAGCAGTCAAGGTAAGGTCAGTTCTTTGCCCAGCAGGCCTTTATGCCAGAAAGAAGACAAACTTCCAAACGGAGTGTCTTAAAAGCCCAACATTTTCTCGGGATCAGATCGGTGCTGCCAGGAGCTGGTGTTTCATGTCAGCAGAATTCTAAGTTACTTAAATGCATGGCCACCAGGGACCCTAAGGCCTGGGATGTACAGATGCTGGCCCCTCTTGGCTACCTTGTGGTTTTGGATACTGAGATTTTGGACCAAGCCGTTCAGCATGGGACATAGTTCTGCTTTCCCAGACCCTACGATAAATCTCCCGTGGTTGTGAGTTTACCCCCAAATAAGTTCCTTTGATCATTAAATAGACAGTGTGGGTTTATCCCAGTATCTGGTGCTCACGGCCTCCTCAAGGTCATAGGCAGGTGTAACATTTACGGCCGCCTCACTGGGGCGATGCTTCGGGGCGTGGCTCCAACAGCTCCCACTACATAGGAGCCAAGGAAGATTTACAAGGATTTCTAGAAATGAGCCACCTTAGATCCCACAGAGTCTTCCCAGGTTTTCCATGCGTTGGACCTCAACTAGGGACCAACGGTGACTGGAAAAAGAGTTTACAGTTGCCAACCCTGGTTTGTTCTTCAGCTACATGGTTCCTAGGGACAAGGGAAATTAGCTCTGGTAATTTTTTTTCCTCAGATAGGGTCTTCTGTAGCCCAGACTGGACTTAACCCCACCGTGTGGTGGAAGATGACCTTAAGTTCTGACCCTTCTGCCCCACTGAGTGCTGGTTATAGGCATGCGCCACTATGCCCAGGTTATGTAGTACTGGGAATCACACCCAGGCCTTTGTGTAAGTCAGGTGACCACTGTAGCCGGTGAGCCTCATCCCCAGCCCTCCAGTGAGTGTCTCACAAGAGCTCCCTCTCCCCATGCTGGAGGCTGACAGTTGACTCCTGGCTGTGCTCTTCTAGGTGAAGTGGTAAACACCCACGGGCCAGTGGAACCCGACAAGGACAACATTCGACAGGAGCCCTACACTCTACCCCAGGGCTTCATTTGGGATGCCTTGGACCTGGGAGACCGTGGTGTGGTGAGTAGGCCTGGCTTGCAGGCGGGACCCTAGCTTCTGAGCCACAGAGGGCTGAACAAACCGCACCTGGTACTTTCTGGGCATGCCTCCGACTCCACACAGTAGTGGTTAACATCTCATACTTGTAAGGCTGAAAGCTGTCCTCTCAAGTTTCCCATTCTTTTTTTTTTTTTGGTTTTTCGAGACAGGGTTTCTCTGTGTAGCTTTGCGCCTTTCCTGGAACTCGCTTTGTAGACCAGGCCCGGCCTCGAACTCACAGAGATCAGCCTGCCTCTGCCTCCTGAGTGCTGGGATTAAAGGCGTGCGCCACCACCGCCCGGCAAGTTTCCCATTCTTTAGTCTTTTCTTTTTGTCCCCCATTTTGTTTCTTATTTATTTTTATTCCTTTGCTATTGCTTTTGCTTTCTTTTGTTTGTTTATTTGTTTGTTTGTTTGTTTTGTTTTGAGACAGGGTCTGTATTATATAGCCCTGTCTGACTTGGAGCTCATTCTTTAGACCAGGCTGGCCTTTAACTCACAGAGATAACCTGCCTCTTTGCCTCCCAAGTGCTGGGATTAAAGGCGTGGGACACCACTGCCCAGCTGAAACTTGTTACGTTTATGTGTTTTTATTGTGTGTGATGTATGTGTATGGACATACACGTGTGTGCAGGTCAGAAGACCTCTGTGGAGTCAGCTCTCTTCCTCCTGATGACAAACAGGTCAAGGTGAATGGGAAGCACCTTGACCCGCTGAGCCATCTTGCTGGGCCTGTGGTTAGTTTTTTTGAGAAAGGATCTTCCACTGTAGTCTAGGCTGGCCTTGAACTGTTGGCTCTCCTGCTTAGCCTCCCGAGTGATGCCATTATAGGTGAAACCTACCATGTCTGTTTTTTTATTTCTTGGTCTGTTTTGCTTGTTTGTTTGTTTTTGTGTTTGGTTTTTCAAGACAGGGTTTCTCTGTGTAGCTCTGGCTGTCCTGGAACTTGCTCTGTAGACCAGGCTGGCCTCGAATTTAGAGATCTGCCTGCCTCTGCCTCCCTAGTGCTTAGCATTAAAAATGTGTGACACCACCACCTGGCTTAAAGATTTATTTTTAATGTGAGTTTGCGTGTGGGTGTATGTCTGTCTTAGGGTTGTTACTATGATAATCACCATAAACAAAAGCAACTTGGGGAGGAAAAGGTTTGTTTCAACTTAGAACTCTTGTCTCACAACTCCATAACTGATAGGAAGTCAGGGCAGAAACAGGCTACTCTTAGGGAGGCATTTTCTCAATTAATATTCCCTCTTCCTAGATATGTCTAGATTGTGTTAAGTTGACAAAAGCCAACCAGCACAGTGCATATGAGTTTGGGGGGACCCACAGAGGTCAGAGGCATTGTATCCCCTGGAGCTACGGTTACAGACGGTTGTGAGCCTCCTGATCTGGGTGTTGAGAAGTGAACCAGGGTCCTCTGGAAGAGCAGCAAATGCTCTTAACCACTGAGCCATCTCTCCAGCTCCTTATTATTCCTGATATGTGTATGGGGGCAGCATGTGCACACCTGTGAGTGTGCATGTGCAAGGGAGCATCCATATGTTCGGTTCTTGTTTGGTTTTGGTTTTGAGACAGGGTCTAACTATGTGGCTCTAGCAGGCATGCAACTTGCTATATAGACCAAGGTGGCCTTGAACTCATGGAGCTCCATTTCCCTTCCAAGTGTTGGGATTACAGTCGTGCACCACCATGCCTAGCTTTTGTCTTGGGTCTGTTTTTTAGGTAGCTGTCTGCTGGTTTGCAGGTGTGTGTCACCAGCGCCTGACTGTATGGTGCTAGGGACTGAACACAGCTCTGTGTGCCCTGGCCTGGGAGACAAGTAGTCTGCCAGCTGCTCTCTCCCCCCGCCGTGTTCTCTGTTCCCTTTGAAACAGTCTTATCATGTAACCCTGGCTGGCCTTGAATTTGAGTCAGACCTGCTTCAGGCCCGAGTGCCACCATTGCAAGCCTGCACCATCACGGCCGCTCTCCTCTACATCAGGGAGTCAGGGGTTGGGAATTTTCTCTGTAAGGAATGATGAAAATGTGAATAGTCCCCCGTCCTCCCCTTTAACTTTTTGTTTGTTTGTTTGTTTTTTAGTTTTTCGAGACAGGGTTTCTCTGTGTGGTTTTGGTGCCGGTTCTGGAACTCACTTGGTAGTCCAGGCTGGCCTCGAACTCACAGAGATCCGCCTGGCTCTGCCTCCCGAGTGCTGGGATTAAAGGTGTGCGCCACCGCCACCCGGCCTATCCCCCCTTCACTTTCAAGAGCCCTGCCCACCATACCTGGTTTAGGAAGAGATCTCTTTGGAGAGAGCAGGACCGGGAGCTAGGGAGACGGGAGATGGAGGGGTCAGCGGTGGTGTACCTGTGGAGGTCAGAGGACAGCTCCATGAAGTCAGTTCCCTCCTACTTTTATGTGAGTTTCAAGGACTGAATCAGGTCCTCAGACTTGTACAGTAAGTCCTTTTACCTACTTGGGCCAGCTGAAGGGATGGCTACGAAGGCTGAAAAAGGACAAAATCTTCTGGGCTAGATGATAAAAAAAACCAAACTTTTTTTTTAAAATATGGCAGTCAATAGTTCTTGACCAGCCGCCAAAATCATTTCTCCAAAGCATGTTCACAGAAAACGGGAAGCTTCCTCTGATGAATAGATGATAGCCTAATGCTGCTGTGTAATGAAGTGTGTGAATCTGCCCCCTAGTGGTTCCGGTTTTTATTGCAACCATGGGTACTTAACTCTAAAAGAATCTTTGCCATGTCTAGGATGACACGGGTTTGTGAGACTAGAGGTGGTTTTGGTAATTAGCCTTGTCCTTTTAATGAAGCTGGGAGCTACAGGGCATTGGGGATGACTTCCACTCGGCAGAACACCTCAATGAGCTACTTATTTCTCTGCAGCTGAAAGAACTGTACACCCTCCTGAATGAGAACTATGTGGAAGATGATGATAACATGTTTCGATTTGATTATTCCCCAGAGTTTCTTTTGTGGTAAGTTGTAAGGAGTGTCTTTATTATAATTTTATCTAACTTGTAAAAGGTAGAAATTAATTTCTCATGGTTCTGGGGGCTAGGAGATCAAAGGCTCCAAAGGCTTAGTGTCTGGTAATGGCCTGGTCTCCAACTCCAAGATCTCTTCCAGTTTTAAGGGCAAAGCAGAGAACAGAACCCCAAAAGAACACAGAGTTCTCATCTTTCCTGAGAGCCAGTCTGAGTGGCAAACTGCTGTGTGCTTGAGTCCGTGCATCTGGAGACTTGCTTTAAGTGGTGCTTAGAACAGAAATCTTTCTTAAAATAGCCTGGCTGAGGGAGACGTGCAGAATTGGTACCCAGAAGCAAAGATTATCTACCATATGGTAACCTTTTCTAGAGAGAACAGTAGATGAGACCTACTAAGATTTGAAAGAGAAGTTCTTTACTACCTAGTTAATAAGCACGCTCAACTATAGGAAATAGCTTATCCTGGATGGGCCATCTCCTAGCCTGGGCTACATTTAACATCCAAGAAGCATGAGGCCAAAGTGGAGTGAGATCACCCCAATGGATAGGAAAAGCAGAAAGAGAGATGCTCTGAGAGGCAGGTGGCAAAGCCAGGGTTTCCAGGTTAGTCCCTAACCACTGGCTTCCAGATGGAACTCCTGCATGTTCAGGCTCTGAGACGAACATAAAGGCTAGGCATGGTGGCATGTGCCTGTAAAACCAGCACTTAGGAGGCAGGTAGACATGCAAATCTCTGTGCACTCAAGGCCAACCTGTTCTAAATAGAGGGTTCCAGGCCAGCTGAGGCTACATAGTGAGACCCTGTTTCAAAAAACAAAAGCACAGAACCTAGTGTAGGGGTATACGTATGGCAGAACCAGGAGGGTCACAAGTTTGCGGCCAGCCTAGCGTACATAGATAACCTTGTTTCAAAAAAGCGGCAAAGGCTGGGCTGTAGCTTAGTGCCAGAGAACTTGCTAGAATATATGTGCAAGATTGGGCACAATCTCCAGCGTGACAAAGAAAAAGATGCTTTTGAGAAGTGCCTGTGACTTGATTGTGTTGGAGTTTAGGAAGCCTTGGCCCTAAAGAAAATGTAGTTGTCAACCCCCAGGGAAGTGGTAGTCCAGGTCAGCACCCAGCACGGCTCTGGAGCCTAAGCCGCTCTCCAGCCTGCTGTAAGTGGACCACAGCTCCTGTCCCTGTCTTTGTTCCAGGGCTCTCCGGCCACCCGGCTGGCTCCCACAGTGGCACTGCGGGGTTCGAGTGGTCTCCAGTCGGAAACTGGTTGGGTTCATTAGTGCCATCCCAGCAAACATCCACATCTATGACACGTAAGCATCAGCCCTTGTCACCACCATCCTGCCGCTCCAGGAGGGAGAAGAGCGCTGCATGTCTACCTATGAAAGGAAGATGGAGGGGCCAGTGAGGGTGGAGGCGTCCGTATGCTGGGAATAAAACTCATCTGGGAACCACGTGCTTTGCCATGCATGTTGGCTCTTTAATCCCAGCAGAGATGGGTGGATCTCTGTGAGTTCAAAGCCAGCCTGGTCTACATAGCAAGTTTCAGGCCAGCCAAGGCTACATAGTGAGACTGTCTCTGAGTTGTAGCTGGTAGTTTTGTCTGTGACTTATGCTGAGGCTATCCACTTCTGCATTTCTGCCCCTGTCACATGGTGACACACTTGAGCAGCTTCAGAAATGGGCAGGAGCCAGTGTGACCCAGATTCAGATGGTCTCGCGGTCATCTGCTGCAGTCTTCTGGGTCTACAGGCTGTGGATTCTTGTGGGATCAGAATCTTAGAGTATCTGTCAGTAGTGGTACACACCTGTAATCTAAGCTGCATCTTGGGAGGTAGAGGAAGGAGGGTCGATGGCTCAAGGCTGGCCTGAGTTACTTAGCAAGTTCAAGATCAAGCTCGTCTCAGATCTAGACTAGCCTTGATTTACTCTGGGGTTTCTTCGTGCTGCTTCCTTGTCTGCTGCAGGTGCGACTCCCCAGCCCACCCACTGGATTCCACAGGGAGGTGCTAGTGGTGCCTTCCGATAAAGGCATTCACAGGCTTCCCTTTTAAAGTAGGGGATGTGAGGCAAGCTAGAAACTGGCAGTGGGTGGGATCCCCAGTAGTGACTGCTGGGTGCAGATGACAGCAAAATGCACACTTCAGGTGGAGCTCTGCCTGCTTGAGGAGATTCCTATCGCATTGTGTGGGAAAAGCCTGTCAGTCAGCATTTTGCCTCCCTCTTAAGAGAGAAGAAGATGGTGGAGATTAACTTCCTGTGCGTTCACAAGAAGCTGCGCTCCAAGAGGGTGGCTCCAGTTTTGATCCGAGAGATTACCCGGCGGGTCCACCTGGAGGGCATTTTCCAAGCGGTTTACACTGCCGGAGTGGTATTGCCAAAGCCTGTTGGCACCTGCAGGTAAAAATGTCTTCCTGTGGGTGTTGTGAATGCAGGTGCCTGGCTCCAGCTGAGGAGTGACGTCACCGAGACATAGCATTGCCCTGCGCTGTGCCTGCTCAGTGGGGTGTGAGTGGCTGGGTTGCCAGCGGGAGCCAGGTGGAAAACATTCTGGGAATGTAGTGGAGGGTGTCATTCAGACCGGCCAGAAAGAAATTCTCAGGTCGGATTACCACTAGAGAGGAGGGTTTTGTTTTTTAAGGATGAGACCAAACCTGGGTTTTTGTAGAAAATGCCTTTATGTTTTAAGTATTTGGCTCAGCTTCATTATGAATATTTTGTGGATCAAAGGGAGCTTGTCTGATCCCTGTGTGATCTAAGGACAGCCTTCACCTTGGAAAGTTGTTTGAAACAATCAAATAATCTCTGCCTAGAGAACTGAAAAAACACTAACTCCAGGTGAATACAGAAGAGGAGGAAGAGGAGGGTAAGCAGACCTGCCAGTCTTCTGGGCACGAGTGCCCAACTTCCACTGACCGGATTCCAGGAGCCGAGTGTGCTCCCCAGACAATACTCTAACAAAAGAATGACTTTTGAAATGGAAAAACAGGGAGAAAAAATTCCCGGAGGGCCCATGGTGCTCGGACCCCCTGGAGGACGCTGAGCTGTGCCTCCAGGAAGGGCCTTGATGAGTCGCTCATGACACCTGCGGGCCGTCTGGAGGTCCCCTGCCCTTGTCCACTTAATGAGTGCGCCTGGCCAGAGTCCTCTGAGGCCAGACACTTGTGTCCCAACAGGTACTGGCATCGGTCCCTAAACCCTCGGAAGCTGATTGAGGTGAAGTTCTCCCACCTGAGCAGAAATATGACCATGCAGCGTACCATGAAGCTCTACCGACTGCCAGAGGCCAGTGGTGCTCTGGGGTGGGGGCAGGAGTGGGGTGTGGGGGTTTCCATTTACGGCCCTGGTCGCCAGGTTCTGTGTCTTCTGTCTATAAGGTGTGCTTTTGTTTCATTTCCCTGGTTCTCTGGAATCTGTGCCTGGCTTAGCATCCCTGCTGTCTGCTGACAGGCTTGGAGAACACCACTCCTCTGTAATTTTAGCCTAGGTGAAGCCTAGATAGAAAATGGATCTCTCTACTGAACCTTGACCTCACCTCTGTCTCACATACTCCACAGACCAGTGTGGTAAGCTCTCAGGTGTCCACTCCCTTCTGACAAGACAGCAGAGGGTGGAGCTTGTGAGGGAGGCCAGATTTTTCTCTTTTGGTTTTTTCGAGACAGGGTTTCTCTGTGTAGCCCCAGCTGTCCTGGAACTCTCTCTGTAGACCAGGCTGGCCTCAAACTCACAGAGATTCGCCTGCCTCTGCCTCCCTAGTGCTGGGATTAAAGGTGTGTGCCTGGCAAGAAGCCAGATTTCTAATCCTCCCCCACACCCAGAATGGCACTGAGAGATTGTACAGCCTGGAGTGAGCAGATCTTCAATTCTATTTTTTTTTTTTTTTTTTTTTTTTTTGTGCCTTTCCTGGAACTCACTCTGTAGACCAGGCTGGCCTTGAACTCACAGAGATCCACCTGCCCTGCCTCCCGAGTGCTGGGATTAAAAGTGTGCACTACCACCACCCAGTAGGTCTTCAATTCTAGATCTCAGTTGTGCCTGCTTTCCCAAAGAAACAAGTGTCTTCTCCAGTTGTGTCTGCTTTCAGGATCTGAGCTCTGAACTCTTAATTCCCTTCGCTGGCCTCAGCACAGCCAGGTGGCTGTCATCCGTACTCTGTGCTTGCTCAAAGATCTGCTGACTGAATAGGTTGATCTGCAATGCACATGGGATTCCTCACCTTGGCATGGGTCTAATAACGAGTGTGGGTGTGGGTCATTGTCCTTGAGAGAGTGCCACACCGTAGTTACAAACTGCCAAAACAGGTTTGGAAAACTGAGTGTGGTGTCTTGTGCCTGTGATCTCAGCAGGCAGGACCAGGAAGATGAGAAGTTCAAAGCCAGTCTTGGCATAGCAAGCTTGAGGCCAGCCTGGGCTACATGAGACCCCGTCTCAAGAACAAAAAAAAAAAAAAAAAAAAGAATGGAAAAGGTTGGGAACAAAATCAGGGGCTGTGGGATCTGTCTTCTTCCCTGTCCTCCTGTCTCCTCTCCCTGCCTTCTAGGCAGGTAGAGCCATACTCAGGTGCTCCGCAATCCCAAAGAATGTATGGAGCTCCCTGTATTTGGTGAGAAACTGGCACAGGTATATTTTCAGGGTTAAGAAGTCATTTTGGGGACTGCCGTGATGCATGGAGTCAGTGAGCATTTCCTTGAGAGATGGAGATGATCAAGGAAGTTTGAAGGGTAGGGTCCAGATTGGAGTTTAATGCACATGCATTTGTGTGTGGGAGCAATCGCCTGTGTGTTTGGAGGTCGGGTCTCTCCTGTTTTCCTCTGTGCACACCAGGCTAGCTGGCCCAAGTTATCCTCATTTCTGCTCTCTGCCTTTTCCTTCTCCCTGTGGAGCACTAGGAGCAGAGATGTAAAGGCGCCACCGCCGCCCGGCCCACACTGAAGCTTTAAAGGTTGTGTCGGGCAGTGACAGGCGTGTGTCTTTTGTGTCACAGACCTGCTGTTTTCAGTGGACCAGCACGCCTGCGTGTTCTGAGCCTCCAGGGTTTGCTCACAGGATCATGTGGTTTCCGTCCACTGGATTCAGTTGGCCCTAGGGTAACAAGTCATATGCTTTGTGGAGAGTGACATGAGGGAGGACAGGAAGGCCTGTATTTTCTTAGGGTAGACTAGAACCACGTGGATAGAAATGGGTGCCACAGCCTCTGCCCCAACATTAGCCCTGCCAAGGAGGGAAGGACCAGCCCGACTCCCAGAGACAGGCTGAGTCTGGGTGCCCCAAGGGTTAGGGGTGATGCTGAGGATGACCTGCATTCTCTCCTGAGGGCCTGTGTGAGCAGGTCAGGGTGGTAGGCACATCTGATACCATCTTTTGTTTTGTTTTTTGTTTTTTCGAGACAGGGTTTCTCTGTGTTGTTTTGGAGCCTGTCCTGGAACTTGCTCTGTAGACCAGGCTGGCCTCGAACTCACAGAGATCCACCTGGCTCTGCCTCCCAAGTGCTGGGATTAAAGGCGTGTGCCACCACCGCCTGGCATCTGATACCATCTTTGCTGTCCTCCTTCCAGAACCCCAAGACAGCTGGGCTACGACCAATGGAAAAAAAGGACATTCCAGTAGTGCACCAGCTGCTCACCAGGTACTTGAAGCAGTTCCACCTCACGCCGGTCATGAGCCAGGAGGAGGTAGAGCATTGGTTCTACCCCCAAGAGAACATCATTGACACTTTTGTGGTAGAGGTGAGTTGGCCGTCCATTCCCAGAGAAATGGCTAGGTTTCCAGAGAGCTGGTATTTCCATGTTAGGCTTCCTGAAATCTCTGTTTGGTCTTCAGCAAATCAGGGTGATAGTTTGCGTTGTTGAAAGGATCCCTTTGATCCCTGCCTCTGCTCAATACAGAACAGAGAGCACTGTACCCCTTAGTCAGGCTACCTCTACCTCTGCTTGAGCCAGTGTGGTCCAGATGCCAAAGCCGAAGTCTGAGGATGCCAGCCACGTGAAGACTTCCCTGGCTATGCCCAGCAAGGTTGCTCAGCCCACAGTCCAGCCTGGGCTAAGAGCCCTTAACCAGTGTGCTTCCTCTTGCTGCATATCCTGTTCCAATGTCCACTCATTCGCCTCCCTGAAAATGGTGTGAGAGGACCCTGGTCTCCGGGCTGCCTGTCTTTGCACGTGGGACAACACCTGTTTATCTGATCTTCCCTTCAGAATGCAAACGGGGAGGTGACTGATTTCCTGAGCTTTTATACACTTCCATCCACCATCATGAACCATCCAACCCACAAGAGTCTAAAAGCTGCCTACTCCTTCTACAACGTCCACACTCAGACCCCTCTTCTAGACCTGATGAGCGACGCCCTTGTTCTAGCCAAAATGGTGAGCAGTAGACCAGATGGTCTTGGGAGACTCGAAGGGAGGGCTTTTAGTAGTTGTGAGCACAGCTCAAGAGTTTGCTGCTGCTGGGCCGGTGGTGGTGCACGGCTTTAGTCCCAGCACTCGGGAGGCAGAGCCAGGCGGATCTCTGTGAGTTCGAGTCAGCCTGGGCTACAGAGTGAGTTCCAGGATAGTCAGGGCTGTTACACAGAGAAACCCTGTCTCAACAAAAAACAAAAGAGTTTGCTGCCATAGGCTGAGAGGCCTTGAGCTCCTAGGCAAGGTCCCAGCAGTTTTCAGCCAGCCACAAACTCCAGTCTAGAAGAGGACCAGGAGTCCAAGAACTCCTTGGTTGGGGAGCCTGACTGGGCAGCCAGCCCCAGGGTTAGGGTTCTTTTGGCTCTCTGGCATGG
Source organism: Peromyscus leucopus (assembly GCF_004664715.2). Lineage (NCBI taxonomy): Eukaryota > Metazoa > Chordata > Mammalia > Rodentia > Cricetidae > Peromyscus > Peromyscus leucopus. The sequence goes on along the minus strand of NC_051086.1, from coordinate 89,383,832 downwards.
GAGGGGAGCCTGGGCTCTGCCCTGGTGAGTGATTGGAGTGGCCGACCGGAAGACGTAGGTGGTCGGTCAGTCTTTTTGCCCTTCTCAGGTTTCTGTGCCCACCTGCACCCAGGCCAGCCTCTGGGCAGGCCAGTCCTTCTCCAGAGCAGATGAATTGAGTGAGAGTTTAGAAGGGTCCTTGTCACAGCCTCAAGCAGCCTGTAGAGCATATTGTACAGTCAGTCAGTGCACACCGAGAGCCTGAGTCAGCTTCCTAACATAGAGTGAGGAAGCTGACAGCAGCTGACTTCTGGGGAGGAGCAGACCCCAGTGATGATCCACTCAGAGGGACCCTGAGGAGAGGCTGGCCTGTGGGCGGCCTGAGGTTGGCCTGAGGACAGTCTTGGGAAGTACATCTGGAGACCTCAGCGCTGACTGGAGTTTGCTAACCAGGTGGTAGCTGGAGCCTCTGAAGGAAATGCCCTATGGCTGGCTGCCCACAGGACAGAGGGGGGAGGAGGGGAGCAGCCTTCCTGCCCTCACCTGTTGTCACTTCTCCTGCAGAAAGGGTTCGACGTGTTCAACGCACTGGATCTCATGGAGAACAAAACGTTCCTGGAGAAACTCAAGTTCGGCATTGGCGACGGCAACCTGCAGTATTACCTGTACAATTGGAAGTGCCCCAGCATGGGGGCCGAGAAGGTAGGTGTGTGTTTGACACAGCGGCCGAGCTGCCAGGCAGGGGGCTGACGGCTCAGCTGCAGCAGCAGCAGCAGCAGCACATCAGTCTTGCTTCAATCTGGGCCTCAGCAGCTGCTGCTCAGGCCTTAAAAAGTCGGTTCCATCTGATGGCCAGACCAGCGGGTGAGCACGGACAGGCCAGGAGCTTCTTTTCCTGTCTGTCGGGGCAGGGCATTCTATGCTGTGTTTATTGTTTACTAGTGTGGAGCTAGAACCCACAGCCTCACATACGCTAGGTAACTGTGTACCTTGAGGTTTTTGTTTTTTTAAATAAGTATTTAATTTAATTTGAGACACTATGCAGCCTAGAACTTGCTGTGTAGGCCAAGACAGCCTGGAACTCACAGATCAAAGAGATCTACCTGCCTCTGCTTCCCAAGTGCTGGGATTGAAGGTGTGCCACTATACTTTGTTCTTTTTTGGATACACTAAGTTGCTCAGGCTGGCCTTAAACTCACTCTGTAGCCCAAGCAGACTTGAACTTAAGATTCTCCTGCCTCCTGTTCCTGAGGAGCTGGAATCACAGACCTGCACCGTCAGGCCCACCGTTTTGAGGAACTCCTGAGTTGAGCTGCTGTGGTTAGCCATTGGGATCTGTCTTTCCTGTCCTGGGCTGCCAGTCTCGTCTCAGGGTGGCCCTTTCTTGCCCCTTCTTCCCCCACCTCCTCGGGGCAGCCAGGCATGGGCAGTCAGTGTTTACAGCGCGCTGGCCATGAGCTGGGGGCTTTGGCAGTTTTCAGCTTTCCTTTAAGCGTCTGATAGCAGTATGCTGTCAGAGAAGGCTGGGTACAGAGTCTGCGCGTGGCGTCTGCTCTCCCACAGCACACGGTTTTCTCTGAGCTCAGTGGGCCTGAACCACAGGACTGGGGAGGCAGGAAAGCCCTGGACATTGTCAACTCAACGTGCCCTTTCCCCGTTGGCTCTCCTAGGTTGGGTTGGTGTTACAGTAACCAGTTGCCAGTGAGATTCTGGATAAAGCCACTGAGAATTCAAACCAGGAAACGGAACCCCCACTTGTTGGTCCAGCTTTCACAAATGTGAGATCTCTGGCAAACAGAACTGAACCGGCTTTACCAAACCGCCAGCGAACTGGACAATTCCATTGCAGTGGCGTAGGCTGCGTGATGTCACCTTCGGCCATGTTTCTGGTCTCCCTGTTTTCAATGAATAACATCCTCGTGCAGCCACGGTCAAGGGAATGTAACTGCTGAACCTAGCTCGTGATTGGCATATTATGGAGTTAACGGGTGAATAATAAAAGTATATATATTATATATATATATAAATATTTTAAATATCTTTCATGTTCCAAATGTACAAGGATGTTTGGTCTCTAATGAGAACGAAGCTGAATCCAGTCATTCTTCAAAATTAGAGCCCGGGGACAGTGGCAGACAGACATGTATTGGCACAGTTATTGTTTCTTCAGAAGCAGATGGCTGTTCTCGGGGAGCAGGAGAAAGGGGATCCTGGGAGCCTCGCCCAGTTCCCCTTGGAATTGGCTGCCGGACTGGCTTTGAACAAGGTGGGAAGGAGGAGGACTGCCAGCTCAGGGGAGGGCTCGGGTCTCCGGGATGGCAGGACAAGCTGGGGCGGGGCCGGCCCTGGGCAGAGGCCACTGCTGCATTCTAAGACTAGGAAGTTGGTGACAATCATGGAACAGTTCATTAACCGAGTCCCTCTTCCAGCTCCTGGGCCTTCTCCCACAGGGGATGATCCCACCAACTGGTTTTAAAGGCCTTTGAGCCTGCTGGTGCCAACTCTGCGGGTGTGTGTTCCTCATGAGACTGCCTTCACTGCCTAGGATGGTTGGCTACTTGAAAGGCACCTTGGACCTCCTTTTAATATATATCTGGGATCTTGTGGAGACCGAATCAGTGCAAGCTCTGTTGAAGTCATCTTAGTGCATAGAGGGAGTATCCCAGGGAGGCTAAGTGGGGGTGGGGTGGCGATGGATGCCCAGGCCCTTCAGCCCCAGCCCCGGCCTGTGCCTTCCAGCCCATCAGCCATCTCCTTGTGTAGTCCTCTGTCTCCTTTCCAGCAGTGCAGCCCACAGTGGCAGCCAGAAACAGTAACTGGAGGGGATCTGGACTTGGCAGTACTGCCACAGTCCGGTGATCACCGGTGCTGTCGTGTGGAGTTTTGTGGTGTAGTGATGGTTATTGATGCTGCCAGTTTCTCCAGCAGTAATCAAGCCCCTGATCACATGGCTGCCCATGTGGGCATTCTTCAGTGCGTTCAGCCAAGTGACCTAGGAGGATTGGGCTGTACTGTCAGCAAGCCACATCCAGCTTCCTTGTAACTTGTGCTCTAGGAGGAAGCCCCAAATGATACGCAGTGGGGAATTTCCTTGCTCTTTCGCCTCTTGGCATCTTGGGGGGGGGGGGGCTTGTAGGGGAAAGAAGCCTTAGCTACGAGCCAGGCTCAGCCTTGGCCCCTGATCTGAAGCTGTTCCGCGGGTGAGCAGGGGTTTGCATCAGGCTGTGGCTTCTGCAGATGCTGATGCTGCATCTCCTCAGCTGAAGGCAATTGTGTGCTTGGGATGCTGCTGCTTTGTAGACTGCTGCTGGAGGCAGAAGCCCTGCTGTGCGGGGTCTCATCAGAGGCTTCTGGGGACCCTCCTCCTCTTCAGTGTCCTGTGCTGCGAACTGCAAGTGCCAGCGAAGGTGGCTGACTTGTGACTCCAAGACACTCAGACCAAAGAAGCTGCTGCTGTTCTTGGCCAAACATGCACTGAGTTGTACAGATGGGAGGAGTCAGAGGCGGGGCTCACCCTCGGCCTCAGTCAGTCAGCAGACACCACGTCTGTCCTAAGTGCCCACGTGGGCTCGCCCTGCCCATACTCTTAGAGAACCAAGTGCTCAAGTCTTTCCTACTTGGGCGGCCCTGGAATGTAGAAAAGCCTCTTGTCTTCGTCTTGACCATTTGGGGGCCAGCTCTCAGCTCAAATTGCCTCTGAGATTTGGGGTACACAAATCTCTGGAGTGAGCTTTGGTTTCATTGACCCCGGTCATGGGACAAAACAGTGAGCCCCAGGGGGCTGCCCTGGAAGAAACAGATCTGCTGGCAACAACTCTGTCCCCGAAACCAGGTGGCTTGCTCGGCTTCTGCTGCAGCCTCATGATGGGCACCCAGCTCTGCAGCGCTTGGCTCAGGGCTTGTTTTTAAGTCTTGTTTTTATCCAGACTGTCCTGGTGTCTTCATTCAACACTCATGGGAATGGGGGCTGGAGAACACCATCACGGGCTTTGAAGTACGGCAGCCCTGTGACTGGCTTGAACCAAACGACAAGGGCCCTGGGCCCTCGCAGCTGACCTGTCAGTCAGCCACTCTTGGAATGCCTCTGTGGGCCTGGCCCGAGTCCTCTGCTGTGTCCTGAAGACCTTCCCTCCCTGCCTTTGGATTGACTCTCGATGCCACCACAGACTCCAGTCTGTAGGGGTGAGCTGGGTAGGGAGGTCTTAGCCCTGGATTGAGGCCTGCATGGGGCTCACTTTCCCCACTCGTGCCTGTGTCTGAAGATGTTGGCATCTGAGGTTGACTCACACCAAGCTCTGCAAATACTCGCAGTTTCATGGAAATGTTCAGGCCTTGCCCTTCTCTCTGCCACTTGTTCCCCTTACATGCTGGCACTCTGAAGCAGGCGTCTTTGTGGTATTGAATTCTGTCTCCAGAGATGACCGGCATTAAACCAACCTGGGGGCCCAAAGGCCCTGAATGGTTTTCATGGAGCTGTCTACAGCCTAACAGAGAGAGAGAGACTCTCGGGTCAGGAAAGGGAACTAGTGTCTCTTGGGGCTTGGTCTGCCTGCCCCAGAACCAGAGGAGACTGTTTTGTCCTCTGCAAAATGAAGGCAGAACTACAGACAACTAACTGCCCCCGAGGAGATTCACCACGGTTTCCTTGAATTCCACTCAAAATGTTGACTGGGGCCAGGGAGAGGGCTTCGCTTTTTTGTTCTGGCTTTTCTGGGCTGTACTGGGGGCAGAGATACCAAATGCATTGTTCCACTCAGTACATCTCACTTGTTTCTAATAAAGGAAGCGGCTCAGCAACGGGTCTCTCCTGGCGTTCCTCTGGTCAGCAGCAGGTGGCAGTGGAGCAGGTCCTGGGTTAGGCAAGGTGACAGGAAAGCGCCTTCCCCCAGGGCCACCAACACCAGGCCAGCTTCCAAGACCTCTTTCGGGGGCTCCTAGGACTTTCTCCCCAGCCTTTCCCATCTACCACAGGAGCCGGCACTGATGCCCCTGCATCAGGAGAGCAGCCACCTCACAAGGCTAAGCATCACCAAGCTGTATGCACAGTCCCCAGTGTGTGCACGTGCATGCGTGTGCACGTGTGAGCGTGCGTGTGAGGTATGGTGGAGGCACTCGTGCCACAGGGCCCGGTTCTTCCTTCCACGTCTACACGGGTTCTAGGGATTGGACTCGGGCCAGCAGTTTTGCAGCAAGCCCCTCACCTGCCGACCCACCCCACTGGCCCTCGCTTTACCCCTTATTTGAGACAGTCTCAGTAGGCTTCCAAGGCTGGCCCTGAACTTGTCCTGCTTGAGCCTCCCAGGTAGTTGGGATTAAAGGCCTGTCCCACCAGGCCCAGCTGAGGAATGCTGCTGTACTGTGGGACAACTGCAGGGACTCAGTCCTGAGAGGCAAAACCTCTTCTGGGAGCTCCAGCTCCCCTAGGGGTGCTTTTTTAACACGACAGGTTGCCAGGCCCTGTAACCTGTGTTTATCTCACTGGTCTCTTCCCGTGGAAATGACCCATCCCGACCCATGGCCCTTTCCAATCCCCCATAGCTAGCACGTCCCAACTGGACTTGGCTTCAGCTGTGTCCCAGCCAGGGCTTGTGGTCTGCCTGCATTGCCCATCCCCCAGGCTGCTCCAGATCCTGATCGTTTTTTTTTTCTTTTTCTTTTCTTTTCTTTTTTTTTTTTTTTTTTTTTAAAGATTTATTTATTAATTATGTATACAGCATGTATGTCTGCAGGCCAGAAGAGGGCACCAGATCTCATTATAGATGGTTGTGAGCCACCATGTGGTTGCTGGGAATTGAACTCAGGGACTCTGGAAGAACAGTCAGTGCTCTTAACCTCTGAGCCATCTCTCCAGCCCCCTGATCGTTTTTTTCAAACACACGAGTTCATCCATCAGAGAAGCAAGGCCCTCCATAGGAACAGAAAGCAGGGGGAAGCCAGCACTTCCTGGCTTGAGTCTTGGGGGTGGCAGGAAGGGTGCCCTAGCCTCAGGCTTTGGTTTCTATAGGGCTTGGAGCCAGTGCCAGGCCAGTCTACCCCGGAGGAATCTAAACTACCGCAGCCTAACAGTCCCATTAAGGCTCCTTCCTGGCAGGGTGGAGCCCATGGTTTCAGTGACCTCCCAGTGTCGAAGTGGCAGGCAGGACCCTGCTGCTTTGCAGGTATTCATCTGCTCTAGGGCTGCCTGTCATTGGAATGTGCCCTGCTGGGCTTGCTCCCTCCCCATTTAAGGAGGGAGACCTTATGACTTAGTACTGGCAGCCGCTTTAAGCCAAAGGCCTTGGCACCTCCTGTAGCCACCCCTGGCTGTCTTGGACAAAACCCAGATCCCGCTGGGAGAGGAGGCCCCAGCAGCCTTCACTCTAGCCTGCCCCTCTCCTCACAGGCCTGGGGAATAAAGTGAGGAAGTACACTTTTTCTTTATTTTTAAAAATAGTTACTCTTCTGCCCTCTCCAGGGCTCTTCTGTGACTCACGTTACAAACCCACTGCCCGGTGTCCCCCCGGGGTTCATCTGCTCCCTGCCTGCCTGAGACGGGAAGGAAAGGGAAACCAGGAAAGCTGAAGGAGAGGAGGCTCTTGGGTCCCACTCACGTCCTGAAAGGAGGCGATGTGCACTGCTGTGCTCTTTTCAGGGAAGGAGGCGAAGATGGCCTCGCCGGAGGGCAGAGGGACAGGTGTCCTTCTCCTCAAGTTGCTGAAGACCAGGGTGACCAGGGTAGCTAGAATTACCTCAAGGCCCTGGGGTTGGAAGCTCCTGAAGTCCAGTGGGTCACTGGACGAGACGCGGATCGTGGTCCTATCTCTCACTGAGGGACTAAACAGCTCTCAGCACCCAGGTATGCCAGCACCTGGTGACCAGGACGGGTGGCATGTGAGGGGCTCTGTGCCACGACGCCAGCCCCCACTGATCCTAGGGTAAGTCAGGGAGACCCTCAAGAGTTCTCAATGCAGATGTGAACAAAGAGCGTGGCGGGGGACAGCGAGGCTCCATCCTCGGAAAGCAGGTGGATGTGGCGGTACCCTGTGGGGAAGGCAGCCGGAAGTCAGAGGCTGGAGCCCCTCCTGCCGCCCCCTCCTCACTCCCACCACCTACCTTGCTTCAGGCTGTTGAGAGGCAGTGTAAACTGGCCCACAAAGTCATTGGGGGAGGTGGCGTCATAGTCCTCCACCACGAACCTGACCAGCACCAGCTCGGGGACCCGGAGTTGGAACTGCAGTGTCTGCTTCCAGCAGGGGTTGAAACCTAGGGGACAGGCGTGGCGGTTGGGGTCCACTGGCCCCAGGGGCTGCCCGCCCTCCCAAGCAGCTGACTCACCATTGTTGAGCACGTAGTCAGTCTCCTTGTGGGCACAGTCTGCGGGCACCCCATGGATCTCCACGCGCACTAGAGGATCCACAATGGAACTGGGCTTCTCTGCCTTCAGCTTGGGCAGCTGTTGGGCTGTGAGCACCTAGAGGAGGGAGGAAGGGCAGGTTCTGCCTGGCGCCCCCCGTGGGGCCGTACCCCCCCTTGCCCCTCTGGAACTCGAAGCCCTTGTCTTCTCTCCGGTACCAATGCAGGCGCGCGCGCGTGTGGGCTGCCTCATGCCAGGCCCGTTCCTGGCCTCCCTCGTCCCGTCTTCCCCTCAGACTGGTGCCTCCCCCGAGCTAGCCTTAACCTGAGGTGGAGGTGTGGACCCAGGCTGCCGACCTGGACGGTTAGAGTAGTTCTGGGGGGTCCTGGACACTCGGGGTCAAAGGTGGTGTCCAGTCGCCGCAGGTAAGCAGGTTTGAGAACGTAGCCACACTGCCCATTGATGAGGAAGCGCCCGGTGTTGAGGTCCATCTCGTAGCCAGGAGTCTGAAAGTTCAGAGCCACTGTGGAGTAGAGGAGATGGTTGAACAGAGGAGGGTGGTGACGCTCTTCTCAGTGCAGATTCAGGGTCAACCAGGCTGGTCAGAGGGTCCAGGGTCCAGCCCTCTAGTTACTAATGCTCTGTCCCTCGCGGGACCCACTGAGGAGGGACCATGCATTCACCTTCACCTTTCTGCACTTCTTTATTTATTTTATTTATTTATTTATTTATTTTTTTGGTTTTTCGAGACAGGGTTTCTCTGTGTAGCTTTGCGCCTTTCCTGGAACTCACTTGGTAGCCCAGGCTGGCCTTGAACTCACAGAGATCCACCTAGCTCTGCCTCCCGAGTGCTGGGACTAAAGTGCGCCACCACCGCCCGGCCTTCCTGCACTTCTTTAAGGGTAGCAAAGTGGGGCTGAGGTGGGGTGTGCTGGCAGAGCCTCCTGGGTCAGAGCCCAGGCTTGAAAAACCTGAGATTTGAGGTTGCCACACACACACCTCCAAAGAGAACATGATCTTCTCCTTTAGCCGGGCGCAGTGTCTCCCAGAGCCCATCTTTCTCAGTATTGACTTAGCAGAACTGTCGTGTGTGTGTGTGTTAAAGGCACACAGAAATAAAGGGTTTGAATTCCTTTCTTGCTAGTTTTGTTTTTTTTAATACAGTCTCACAACATAACCTACGTTAGCCTAAATGACTTCTGTAACCAAGCTGGCCTTGAATTCATAATTTTCTTGCCTCAGCTTCCTGAGTGCTGGGATTATAGGTATGAGATACCACATCCGGCTCATTTTTTTTTTATTTCTACTCTCCTAAAGATGTAATTTGTGGGAGCTGAGGAGACCGCTCAGGGAATTAAGGGCTTCCTCTATAAGCATGAAGCCCTGAGATTGGATCCCCAGAACCCACGTAAGGCTGCGAGTAGCAGTGTGTATGTCTGAGCTCAGTGTTGTACGGGCAGAGGCAGGTGGATTCTGGGGGGCTCTCATAACCAGTCTAGCTGAAAGGGCAAACTCTAGGTATAGTGAAAGGCCTTGTCTGAAAAACTAAAGTGGGGGAGGCTAGAGAGATGGCTTTTAGCCTAGGGCAGAGGACCTGAGTTCAGTTCCCAGAACCCATATGGTGTCTTTCCAGCTCCAGAGGACTTGATGCCCTCTCTGGCCTCCACAGGCATGTATGTGATGGAGATGCTTACATGTGAACACTCATACACATAAAAATCTTTTAAAAAGAGAGAGAGAGAGCTATACAGATACCCAATGCTGATCTCTAGCCCACATACATGCACACACATGAACAAGAGCACACACATGCATGCACTCATGGGAACATATAAAAATGAGTAAGTTTCTTTTAGGTGTTTTGAGACTCATGTAACCCAGCCTGGCCTCAAACACACTGAGTAGCCAAGGGCCAAGGATGACCATGAACTACGGCCCCTCCTGTCTTCTACCTCCCAAGTACTAGGATCACAGGCATGTACCTCACACAGAAATGTGACTTTTGGCTAGGCATTGTGGTACATGCCTTTAATCTCAGCACCCAGAAGGCAGGGGCAGGTGGACCTCTGTGAAGCCAGTCTGGGCTCCAGGACAGTAAGAGACCTTGTCTCAAAAAAAGGAAAAGGTAAGAAAAATCTAAGTTGCTGAGTTTGGTGTGCACACCTTTAATCCCAGCCCTGTGGCGGCCAGTCATAGCTGTATGGTGAGACCTTGTCTCAAAAAACGAAATGTAACTACTTTCACATTGCCAAAAACAAAGGAACCTGCATTTCAGACAGACCTTTAAACACCAATGCATTTTCCGCCTTCTAGAAAGCTGTGTGGGCTACTCACTGGCTGAAGTGCCCCGCCCCGCCCAGACTCCCCAGTCCATAGCCCCGCCCAGAATCCCCTGTCCATAGCCCCGCCCAGAATCCCCTGTCCATAGCCCCGCCCAGAATCCCCAGTCCATAGCCCCGCCCAGAATCCCCTGTCCATAGCCCCGCCCAGAATCCCCTGTTCATAGCCCCGCCCAGAATCCCCAGTCCATAGCCCCGCCCAGAATCCCCTGTCCATAGCCCCGCCCAGAATCCCCAGTCCATAGCCCCGCCCAGACTCCCCAGTCCATAGCCCCGCCCAGACTCCCCTGTTCATAGCCCCGCTCACCCAACTGACAGCCTGAGTTCCACATCTCTTGGGGGTTGTAGTTGGCCGAGTTCACCCGCAGCCCCATTGGGTACACTCTGGTCAGGTGCTGAGTGTTGTGCCTGACAAAGCTGTTCCCTAGGGCAGAGTTGGGACCAGGACTGTGACAGAACCCAGGCTTCTGTGCCTGGCCCAGTTCCAGGGCCTATAGCCACCCCCCTTCACCCCAGCTCCTCCCTCCCTTCTGACCTAGGGTGAAAAGGGACAGAAGAGGTTGCTAAGGACCAGAGAGAGGCAGGGACACCAGGCAGCCACACAGCTTGACGCTTGCATTACCAATGCCCACACTCCTGACTCCCTACCCTGAACACCTGGCCCTAGGCTGCCAGTCCATGTCACTCACCCTGCCCACGCCCCCACGCCTCTGGGCCTTCGTCTAACCTGTTCCTCCTATTTAGGGTCCTTTCCCCTTCTGCTTCCTCCTTCCTCCACAGTGACAAGTGACAAGTCTTCTCAGGCATGGTGTGCTCCAGGAAGCCTCCCTGATCTCATACCTCCAGGCTCTGCCAGCCCCTGCCACTAGCCTGACTGGTGAGCCAATTTCTTGACCACCACTAGGTGGTGAGTGTGGTGAAGAGAGCCCCAAGCCTCTCCCGGTGTGGCTTCTCCACCACACTTAACCTGGAGCCATCTTTATCTTAGCCGTCTTTCCCTGGCCCTCCTGGTGTCCTTAGGTCCCCTTAAAGCCCCCATCAATCTTCAGAACAACGTCAGGATCCTCATCCAGCCCCCAGAGCCTGCAGGGTTCCATGCCTTCCTGTCCCCAGAATCCCAGTGTCTGGTTCCTACCTGCCTCCCGGGTAAACTTCCTGGCCTTGCGCTCACCGACGGAGCCGACCTGGCAAGGCTGAGGTGGGCGAGGCCTGGGGTTCAGGGTCCGCAGGCGGCTGGCACAGCAATACACAACCAGTGCTGAGAGCTCTGGGGAGATCTGCTTGGCCTGGGAAACGAGCCTCGGTGGGGATCACCTGGCTCAAGGCCCTGCTCCCGCCTCCCTTGCCTTCCCAGCCTTCCCCCGCCCGCCCTCCGCCCTGCAGCGGGACCCAGGCTGCTGACCCAGGCGGCACACTCACTCGCCTCCTCTGCTCTGCAGCCTCCCAAGCCTCTTCTGTCTCCTCTTCCTCCTCCTCCTCATCTTCCCTGTCCGACAGCATTCGGCCATCCTCATTCCGAGCAGCTGGCAGCCTCTTCCCTTTCACCAAGACGCGGCCCTTCAGCTGCTGGAGAGGTCAAGGCAGACAGACGGACGGGTGAAGCCCCGGGGGCAGCCCCGACAGTCAGCCACCACCGACAGAGTGGCTGCTAGACAAGGGGGCAGGTGAGAGACAGGAGTGGTGCTTCTAACAGGAAAAAGTGGTCCCACCACAAGGCTATGGAGGGAAGGTGGCCAAAAAGGTGTCGTTTGTTAGAATGCCACACAGCAGCCCTGACACTGCTCAGAGGCAGCTTGGGATCTAAGGGAAGGAGCGCTCTTCCAGAAAGATCTTTGTGTTTGTTTGTTTTGCTTTGTTTTTGTTTTTTTCTTTTGAGACAGGGTTTCTCTGTGTAGCCTTGACTGTCCTGGATCTCACTCTGTAGACCAGGCTGGCCTAGAACTCACAGAGATCCACCTGCCTCTGCCTCCCAAGTGCTGAGATTAAAGCGTGTGTGCCACCACCATCCAGTCCAGAAAGACCTTTCATGGAGGAATGACTGCAGCATATATAATTGTGCTACTCTCTTGTGTAAGTTTTGTGTTTGTTTGTTTTTGAAACAGTCTTAATGTAGCTTAAGCTGGTCTAAAATTCACTATGTAGCCAAAGGTAACTTTGGCTTCCTGATCCTCCTGCCTCCACCTCCTGTGTGCTGAGATTATAGGCCTGTGTCACTATTCCTCATTTTTTTAGCCTCCATCTCTTGATCCTTCTGTCTCCTTAAAGACATGTCCCAGGCAACATGCTGATGTTACACTCATGGCCAGCTTGGACTAAAGAATACCAGCTAATCATGGCTGGGGATATAGCTCAGTTGTCCTCGTCTGTCATGCAGGAAGCCCTGGCTTCTCCCTCAGCACTATATAAACACACTCTTGTAACCCCAGCTCTGAGATAGAGGCAAGAGGATCAGAAGTTCAAGATCATCCTTGGTTACATAAAGAATTGGAGGCCGGGGTTGGGGACTTAGCTCAGTGGTAGAGCGCTTGCCTAGCAAGTGCAAGGCCCTGGGTTCGGTCCTCAGCTCCGGGGGAGAAAAAAAAAAAAAGAAAAGAGTTAGAGGCCAACCTGGCTTCTATGAAATCCTGGCTCAACAGTAAAACAACCAAACAAATAAATGAGAACATCTTTGTGTATACACAAAAACTGGAAGATGGTTACTTCTAATGAAACGGAGTGGGGTAAGTGTGAGAAGCACCCCCCCCCTTTCTTGTCAGTACTAGGGACTGAACCCAGGACCTCATGCACACTGGATAATTGTTGAATTGCTAAGCCTCATAGTCCTAGCCCAACTTAGCTGCAGTCCTAAGCAGGTGGCATCTGGCAAGAGCAGATGGCTAGGAAGGGAGATCTAGGGGGAAGAAATGTCAACTCAGGCCATGGAGGTGGAAGTGGCTGGGCCTACAGGTACCCTGTGAGAAGAGACACAGGCCAGGCCAGGCAGAGCAAGGCACAGAAGGCCCAGTAAGAGGATGGACTGGGTCCAGTCAGGGACAAGGCACAGAGGGTAGCCAGGAGGACAGTTGGGTGGCAGATGTCAGCTTAGATGAGCAGGAAAAGGTCCTGGCAGAAAGAAGTGAGGGGTCCTGAACCAGAGGGGCGGCATGAGTGAGCCAGGGGTGGAACCCCATCAGACCGACCCACCTCCCAAGCTGCGGGTCTGGGGGCATCACCTCGGGAGACGGCAGCTCCTCGGGGTTCTGGGAATCCAAGGCCTTTGTCACCAGCATGTCTCCCAGGATGCTTCGAAGGTGGTGGGCCATGACAGCCTGCTGTTCCAGCCCACAGTGGTTCTCAAGGGATAGGATAACAGGATATGGGGACAACTGTCGGGGGCGGGGGGCAGGGAAGACAGGCCACAGTTCAGAATCACCCTCTGCTGGCCCCTGTCCTACCCAGTATCCAGCTCTTTCAAGACAGGCAGGCAAAGGCAGGGCGGCGGAAAACCCACCCTAAGGGACCAAGTCTGTAAGACATGGGGCATACTGGCACCAAGATATGTGTGGCAGGGCCAGCGGTCAGATCGGGGGTCTCTGGTAAAGACTGGAGTGGTTGGGGGCCGAGGGCAGCTGCACCAATGGCTTCTTTATACGTGTTCATTCAGGGTTAGCGGCATGGACCATGCAGTGGTGTCGCAGAGGCCACCGTTTGTTGTGGACCCTGATGCTTGCCAAGCGTACGCAGGAACCCCACTGCTGAACCTGACCTGTGCTCTCAGAAGCCATGGCTCAGTTCTCCTCCCCTAAGTCCCAAGGTTCTCTGTGGGAAACTTGGTGGTGTCCATACATTTGTTAGGGGCGAGGATGGGAGGAGGGAGCACTCAATTCGGCTTTACTTTACCCTCCGGTCCTGTTATTCCCACAGCACTTGGTGAATGAACGATGCTCTGGTAAGGGCATCTGGCTATGGGAGGGGTAAGGGATCACCAGGAAGGTCCCAGCGCCTTACCGTGAAAGCATGGTCACGCACGGCTTGGATCACATCTCGGAAGAGGATCTTGGAGGTGAGGGCGCGCCCGTGATAGATGATGGGTTCCCCGCCTTGTCCCTCCCAGCAGTCAAGTTCCACACAGCGGCATCCCTGGGCAAAGGCCCTGCAGGTGACAGACAGATGGATGGGCAGAGCGTGGGTATGCCACTGCCGCAGGGCGGTGGCAGGCTTGGCCAGGAAATGCAGAGCGGAGCCCCATGCTCTCACCCCCCACACACACCATGGTACCTAACGTAGGCCTCGGTGCTGCTGGGCCCTCCGATCTGCGAGTCCGTCAGGTAGGTGTTGTGAGAGGAGGAGATGAAGTAGTGGGCAAGGGGCTGGCCCATGTCCTGGAACACACACGTGTGGGCCACGTTCAGGGCAGCCCCCTCAGGCGACAACAGATACATGATGAAGCCATCCAGCGTCATCAGCTCATGCTGCTTGGCTACAGGGAAGAGAAGGGAGAGGGTGGGGCCACCTGGGGGTGGGGCCACCTGGGGGCGGGGCCACCTGTCCAGCTTCAAACAGCACCCTGGCTCACTTAGCTTAGAACAGCTAGGCGGCCGATTGACGGCATGCACCATGCCATCTAATCTTCCACAGAACCCCGAGGGGCAGACGTATTACAATGCCATTTTTACAAGCAGAGGTGCGGAGCCTGGAAGAGGAGAGGGGGCCTGCCTGGGACAGACAGGCAGTGCCGGCAGAGCTGCCTGGGACGGAGGCTGAATTGTGTTCCCTTACCTGTCTCATTGAGCTCGTAGGTCTGGATAAGCTGCTGGGCACAGGCCAGGGTGGCACTGTCCTCTCCCTGGTCTTGCAGGAACTCCAGCAGCTCAGAGGCGCTCAGCACATGGTCCTCACCCGAGTACCGGTGGAAAATGGCCTCCAGTTCGGGGCGTTTCAGCAGCCTCCGCAGGAATGCCTCAATCTCAGGCCCCTCCAGACGCTCGTTGTTGGAATGGTCACACTCCTGGGGGATGGGGAGGTGGGGCTCAGAGGAGGGGACACTCTTGGGAACCTGGCCCTAACTGACACACTCCATGAGCTTAGCAGCTGCAAACGCAGCAACCCCTACTTCCCAAGACTCCAGGTCCTGAAGCCCACACCCCTGAGTGAACGCCAGGGATACAGAGTCTTGGGGTTCACACCTGTCCATGTGCACCGTGACCTACCCCAAGGATCAAGAACAGGAACAAAAATGGCAGCCTTGGGAGGCAGGACTTGTGCCTCAGGACCCCTCCCCGGGTCCTTACTGTCCTCCTAAGACACCTAGTCAGTGAGCAGAAGTGAATGGAAGGAGTTCTCGGAGCAGCCAGGCGGTTCCCTCGTCTTTGCAGGGCACGGGCTGGTCACACTCAGCATCCATACATGTCTCTGCCATGCCACCCAATCAATGCACAGATGTAGTCACCTGTGCACCCCAGAGCTCCCACACAGGCACAAGGGGGGAGGGGAGGGTCCTGCACTGTGGAGACTCAGGGGTGTTTGCCTGCGGTCCCACGTGCAAGCCATGCAGTCACGTGTACAAGTGGTGCCCTGCAGCCTGAGAGACAGGAAAACGACTCTGCTGGGCAGTCTGGAGGGCTCTGGAGGTGGCACCCTACTCCAAGCTCTGCCTAGAGGTGCCATATAGACAGCTCTGGTCCTCTGGCTTCAGGGAATGAGGAAGGCTTTTTATGTGTCTGAAGATAGGGTCATACTTTGTAGCCTTCACTGGCCTGGAACTTGCTATGTAGATAAGACTGACCTCAAACTCACAGAGATCTGCCTGCCTCTGCCTACAGTGCTAGGATTAAAAGTGCACACCACCACACCTGGCTGGAAAAGCCTAATTAACTAGGCTCAGGGGTTGCCTTTCTGTAGGGATAAGTGGCTCCCTCCCTACAAAAAAAAAAAAGCGCGAGATGTACGTGAGTCTGATGGTGTCTATCAGAAAACCCAGCTATTCCAGAGGCTGAGACAGGAGGATCACAAGTTCAAGGCCAGCCTGAACTACATAGTGAGCTCCTGTCTAAAAACAACCACAAAAAAACCTGGACAGAGCCGGGTGGCAGTGGCGCATGCCTTTAATCCCAGCACTTGGGAGGCAGAGCCAGGTGGATCTCTGTGAGTTCGAGGCCATCCTGGTCTACGGAGCGAGATCCAGAATGGGCACCAAAACTACACAGAAAAACCCTGTTTAGAAAAACAAAAAACAAACAACAGCAACAACAACAAAAAAACCTGGAGAGAGTTAATGTTTCAGATTCCAGAGGAGTGGGGACGGGGTGGGGAGGACAGGGCGGGAGGGGAGAGGCGCTGAGTTCACCTTGAAGAGGCGGTAGGCATACATGTCATTCATGTCCACGTTGACCATCCTAAGCAGACTCTTGATCTCCTTGAAGCTCATCTTACTGTCCTGGTCAGAGTCGGCCCGGTGCAGGTAGGAATGGATCCAGGTGTGTGTGCTCAGGAAATACCAGCGATAGACTAGGCCCCTTGCCCAGCGTTAATGGGTGATCGGTACCTGGTCTGGGGGTCCCCAGAATTAGGGACTGTACTTCCCTGTGTGTGTGTGTGTGTGTGTGTGTGTGTGTGTAGGGGGTCCCAAGGGCACTAGGGCAATGTCTTCACGGGGCCCATTTCCCCAAATGAGGAGGTCCTTACTGTTTCATCCCTGGAATGGGGGTGGTGCCTTTCCCCACTAAGGGCTCAGGTCAGGCCAGGGTGAGGCTCCATCCCCATTCCAGAGCACCGGGAACTGTCTTCGCCGGTGCTCCTTAGGCCAGGCCAGGCCCTCCCTCCTCCCAGCCCGGCAGGATATTGGTCTAGCCGCTCCCGCTGGCTCATGGCATCCAGGCGCGCCCGCAGCTTGGCCAGGCCTCGTACCCAGCGCTGCGCCTCCTCCGCGGTGGGCGCCGCCAGGTCCAGGTTCTTGCGGCGGCCCTTGAAGGCGATGGTGAGGCAGCGCGCAGGCGCGTAGGCGCCCCCGAAGCGCCGCAGGCCCTCCGACTGGTGGCCCTCCCGGACAGCCTCGATGTGCTGCACGAAGACTATGATCCAGGCAGGGTCAGATGTGTCGGCCACGGCGCCCGCCCGCCGCTGTCCCCACCGCCCTGCCCCGCGCCACCCCTGCCCCACTCACAGATGTGCTGCGAAGGCGCGTGCGGGACGCGCCGCTGGAACCACACGCTCAGGCCGTCCTCCTGCAGCCGGTACAGCCGCTCCTTGTGCCACGTGCGTGAGCGGATCTTGAGGAGCCGGGAGCCCCGCAGCATGGCTTGGACATCCTCATCCTCCGTCAGGCCTGCAGGGAAATCGGGGGCGTTTGGGCCTGGCCCTGCAAGGTAGCATCTGTGTGCAGCCATCCCTTGCGCTGGCCCCCAGCTGGTGGAGGATGGGGGAAATGGGAAGCTCTGCCCCTGCACCCTCTCATTGTAAGAAGCCGCATCACCACCGTCACCTGCTTGAAGCTTTGCAGCTCCAAACACCTCTTCCAGGCTGGCCAGCAGGAGGTTTCTGTGGTCCCCAAGCCTGGGATTCGGGTCTCTCTGAAGATTACCCTTTTTGCCAGCCACCTCCACCGAAAGCTCAAGGGCTGGTGAAATGGCTCAGGGTGTAAAGATGTTTGCCCTGCAAGCCTAGCAGCCCCAAGGTCCCTGAGACCTTCCTACATGGTGGAAGTAGAGGACTGACTCCAGCCAGTTGTCCTCGGAGTACGCGCCCGCATAGCTCTCTCTCTGTCTCTGTCTCTGTCTCTGTCTCTGTCTCTGTCTCTCTCTCTCTCTCTCACACACACACACACACACACACACACACACAAAACTTTAAACAATGTTAAAGCCTCAAAGCTCAGAACTGACCACCAACAACCTTTTCCTTGGTGGGAAACTTGCAGCCATCAGGAAGTCGTCCCACTGCTATCTAGCCCAAATCTTGCTGCAAACCCAGGCTCCTCGCCTCTACCTTCCCAAGGTCACTGGACCTCCAGAGCATCAGGTCAAGGACGCCAGGAGTCCTGTGTGGCTCATCTCCAGTCTCCCGGGCCACTGCATTGCAGGGTCCTTCTTTCTCTTCCTGTTTCCTCAAGCACCCTGGGCAGTGGGAGGTTAAGAGGAGAGCAGAATTTACATTCAGGGCACTGTGGGATAAAGTTCCTACCTTGTCACCTCCCAGTTACACCACCCTGGTGGCACTAACCTGAGACTGCTCTAAGCCTATGTTCTCCAGGAGAAAAATGGAGACTCACGAATGCCTGATGCACAATCCAACACTCCCGGGTTACTACAGCCTGCCCACCCCTGCCCTGCAGGGTCCAACACTCCCGGGTTGGGTTACTACAGCCTGCCCACCCCTGCCCTGCAGGGTTCAGCCCATGCCAGCTCAAAGCCTGGAGCCTGTGCTGAGACATCTCCACAGGGGAAGACACCAAAGGGTCACCAGCTGGGACGGCTGGAGAAGAGGGAACTTTAGAGAGCCCACGCCCTTCAGCTGGAGGGGACAGCCAGGAGTGGAGGAAGGCCCAGAGTTTCCAGAGGCCAGGAATCTGTGTCTGGATGGGAAGTGACCACATTTTTTAATGTTGGCAACTAAATCAAATTGAAAAAGCAAAAAACTAAAACCACTGTGAGGCAAACAACAGTATGCCTCCCTCCTCCCTCCCTTTTCTTTTATTTGTTTTGGTTTTTTGAGACAGGGTTTCTCTGTGTAGCCCTGGCTGTTCTGGAACTTGCTGTGTAGACCAGGCTGCCCTCGAACTCAGAGATCCGCCTGCCTCTGCCTCCCGGGATTAAATGCGTGCACCACCACACATAACTTTATCTTATTTATGTGTGTGTGTGTGTGTGTGTGTGTGTGTGTGTGTGTGTGTGCACATGTGAGTACAGGTGCTGGAGGGGTCCAGAAGAGGACATTGGTCCCCTGGAGCTGGAAGTACAGTTAAGTCACCTTGCACAGTCACTGGGACTTGAACTTGAGTCCTTTGTGATAGCAGTCGGTGCTCTTCACCACTGAGCTAACTCTCCAGCTGCAACACCTCTGTGCTAGTTCTGTTTTCTTGGAGACAGGGTCTCCTCCGTAGTCCAGGCTGCCTTGAATTTCACTAGGTAGCCCACGATGGCCTCAAATTATGTCAATCCTCCTGCCTCAGCTTCTGGAGTGCTGGCATTACAGGGGTGAGCAACATGACCCAAACCTTATGTCTTAGGACTCCAAGGCTCCTGCTTGCTCAACTCTGACCTGAGTCTGCCCCCCGCCCCCCACCCCACTGACTTGGTAGCAGGGCCTCTCCTGCTTTTCTTCCTCTTGTAGCTGATTTCAAGGACAAGCTCAGCTACCACCTCCTCCAGGAAGCCTTCAAGCCTCCAAGGCACAAAGAACGCTTTTAGTTCAAGCCCTGCTTGTGTTACAGAGCGAGTTCTAGGCTGGCCTGAGCTATAGAATGAGACTCTCTTTTAAAAAAAATAAATAAAAGGGCGGGGCGGTGGTGGAGCACACCTTTAATCCCAGCACTCGGGAGGCAGAGGCAGGCGGATCTCTGTGAGTTCAAGGCCAGCCTAGTCTACAGAATGAGATCCAGGACAATCACTAAAACTACACAGAGAAACCTTGTCTCAAAAAATCCAAAATTAATTAATTAATTAAAGGGGACAACAGCTCGGTGGTGACGAGCACTCACTGATTCCCCCGAAGACCCCGCTGGGTTCCCAGCACCCCCTTAGGGCAGCCCTGGGCTCCTAACTCCAGCTCCAAAGGGACTGAGGCATTTGTGTCATGAACACTCACACATAATTAATAAATAAAGTAAATCTTAGAAACAAACAAGGAGCAGGCGGTGGTGGCGCACTCCTTTAATCCCAGCGCTCAGGAGGCAGAAGCAGGCGGATCTCTGTGAGTTCGAGGCCAGCCTGGTCTATTTGTCAAATTCCAAGCCATCTGTACCTACAAAATGAGACCCTGTTTAAAAAAAAAGAAAAAGAAGGAAGAGGAATGAAAAAAATAAAAAAGGTGTGTCCAACCTCTAAACCCCAAATCCCCAAATCCCAACACTTGGGGCGTCAAGGCAAGAGGAATGTGAGTTCCAACCAACAACAGAAAAACCCAGTAAGGGCGGGCGATGGCTCAGCTGTAAAAACATTTTCCGCACAAGCATGAGGAACTGAGTTCCGATTCCCAGAACCCACATGAAAGCTGGACATGGCCCCACGGGCCTGTAATCTCAGTGCCCTGGGAGGTGGAGAGAGATCGCTCGGCTTCTTGGCCACCAGCCAGGCTCCAGGTCCTGAGAGATAACCTGTCTCAAAGAGTGATAGAGGACACACAACCCTCCCCTCTGGCTCTGTGTGTGTGTGTGCATGCGTGTGTGTGTGTGTGTGTGTGTGTGTGTGTGTGTGTGTACCATCACCACCACCACTCAGGAGACTTTAATAGACCCAAGGGTAGAATGAACTCTTATCTACCAGAGCCTGGCTCCAACTAGTATTTATGGAAAGACTCCAAAGCAGATGGACGGGCTAAGTGCTTTGAATGCTCGGCAGCCCTGCCCTATCTTTCCTGAGTTCAGAGCCGACGCCTTGGGGTCTGGGTTCTCAGCGCTGGCTGGGTATTGAATTCTCCTGGAGCCAGAGATGCCCGTTCAGCGGGCATGGGCTGGCACGTGGGCATCTGCATTTTAAAATTGCACTTTTAGGGCTTTCTGGCAGATGCGTGATCATATGTGCAGAAGTGCTTACGTGTGTGCCAGTGTGCGTGCACAGGCTAAGCAGCCAGCCCCAAAGGTCTTCCTGGCTCTGCCTCCTCAGTGCTGGGATTTAGGGGTGTGCCGCCACACCTACCTTTCTATGTGGGTTTCGGGGACTGAACTCAGCCTTCGCGCTCGCGAGGCAAGCACTTTATTGATCCAGCCCCCAAATTTACCTTACAGATTGAGGGCGATCATGACCGAAAATCAGGTTCTCAGGGGCAGGCGCCGCTCAAGGCCTTCCGTCAGAGTCCCCTTTCGTGCCCCTGGCCTGCCCTGTTTCCGTACAGCTAGGCCAAGGGAGCCCCAGACTCACCCCCTCCTATCATATTCACCCAGGCACTCGGAATTATCTGATCCAGAGAAAGAACAAAGTGAGCGTGGGGCATTGGGGGGGGGGCAGTGGTGCCACCAGGCCTGGGACCAAAGCTAGCCGGGCTCACCCTTCCTTCACCCCCTCAGCCTGGAAAGGTTCCTCAGCTGAGGTCACCTCCCCTAGCTGGGCCAGTCCTGCTATGCCAAGCCCGTAGGGGGTGGGGAGGGGGCTGGTGAATGACTAAGCCCGGAAATGGAGGGTGAGTCACAGTGGACCTGCTTTGTCCCCAGCCTTCTGCAGACAGGCCACGGAGGTTGAGCCTGGCAGTCCTAAAGCCTGCTGGCCCCCACGGGAGCAGGTTTCCACGGTTTCCACGATGACAGCCCCTCCCCCCCCCGTCCTTACCCCCGGGATCTCTAGGGTCTGTTTGGAGGGAGGGGTATGGCAGGCTACCCACCCAAGTGGCATCGGCCTCCGACCACACTCACCCCTCAACCACACACCCATAGAAAAGTCAACCAGATCCAGGTGTGGTGGCTCACTCCAGAAACCTCAGCACTCGAGAGGATTAGGCACGAGGTGTGCCTAGTTTGAGGCCAGCCTAGGCTACAGACTGAGACCCTGTCCTAGCCAAAAAGACCCTCTCCCAACCAGAAAAAAAAAAAAAAAAAAACAAAGTCAAACAGAATACAGAGTGAGGGTCCATAACCAAGCTGGGCCCCAGGTGAGTACTCCTCAGCCATGAGCAGAGAGGGAGAGAGGGTCTTGGGGTATCAGCGGGGTCAACAAAGGTCAGGGGCAAGGCCAGCAGGAGGCCCAGACCCAGGGCAGTGATGGCTGCCTCTCCACCCAACCACTCGGGACCATTCATAAGCCCAACCGGGCCCGGTCCCACAGGTGTCCCATCCACTGTGCTCGGGTGCACACAGGCCTCCCCTCCCACATCCTACTGCGTCTGTGGGGTCCCACCTGACCCCGGGCTAGGGCCACAGCCTCTCTCCGCTGTGTGGGAAGGGCAGCGGTCATGAAATCACAGCAGGAAAAAACGAGGGTGGAGAGCCAGAGGTGGAAAGAACCCAAGAGTTCATCGGAGACGAACGGAGAAGCAGAGATGGATGAGATGCAAGGGAAGGCCAAGCTTTCAGGAGGCTGAGGCAGGGTTTACCAAGAGTTCAAGGGCTAACCTGGGCTACACAGTGAGACAATCGCTAAAATAACAACATCAACAAAAACAGCAATAAAAGTGAAATCTGTTACACCTGACAGGCACCATACCAAAGAAGTTGGGTCCCCCAGTGACACAGACCTTATGCCTGAACTCATTCGAGACATACAGAACCCTGCGCAGACACAGAAAGCAGATCAGAGGAAGGAGAAGTGGGGAGTGACCGCCTAATGGTTACACAGTGTCTCCGTGGGGCTGGAGAAAGCCTTCCACAGGTAACGATGACGGCCTCAAACTCGCAGCAATCCTCCTGTGCCAGCCTTTACGCGTTGGGATGGCAGGCGCGTGCTGCCCCTGGCTGGGCTGTATGTTAAGCAGCTGAATTATACTGAACATGAATTACTCTCTCGAGCTGCCGAGGCCGGGTCACACAGCGGCTAACCAGCCGGTGGAGGTGGACGGAACCGGGGGCCGGGGGAGTCTAAGCCCAAAAGGGCTGCCGTGGAGGAGGGAGCAAGAGTCGTTCGGCACTCTGGCCGTTGAGTAAATGAGGGAACAGGGACAGGCTCTGTGGAAGTGGCTGGGAGCCCAGGGGGAAGAGGTGGCGCCAGGGTTCCAGCGGCTCTACCCTCCTCAGGCCTATGGTGTCCATCTTTGTCCCTCTCCAAGCCAGGACCCAGTTGCCTCAGGCCCAGGGCAGCATTGTCATCTGGGACTCAGACGCCGTCCCTGAGCCTGCTGCTCGGCTGTTCCAAAGGGTTCATGCAGACAGAGGTGAGGAAAAGGTATACATGCATACCTGTACATCCACCCGGACCAGGGCCGTTGGCGGTGGGGGGCGGGGCCTATGCAATTCTGTCTGGGCAGCCAAGGTGGGAGGCAGGAGACTGCCTCCCACCAGCTAGACAGGGCTCCCAGACCCTATGACAAGACAGGGCACTGAAGCTCAGAGAGGGCAATGGTGAACAGTGGACACCCAAGGCAGGGGCTGGGTAGTGGGCAGAGGCCGGGGCAGGCTGGTGCAGACTGGCTGTAAGGTTGTGAGCGTTTAACAGAGGGTGTGTGCAGTGTAGGGTGTGAATATAATGGGGGAGGATTGTACCTGTGTGTTTGTCTAGACCTGTGGGTGGGGTGGGAGGAAGGTGGGTCCACCTGGGGACGAAAGCAGTGTGTGTGTGTGTGTGTGTGTGTGTGTGTGTGTGTGTGTGTACTACTGCACTGCACTCAGTCAGGAAGTGCACACAGGGCTCTGGCAGGAATGTGAGACATGCAGGAACAGGGCAGCCAACTGCTCCTGCCAACGTGTGTGAGAGGGGAGTGGGAGGCAGCTGCATTTCCATGAAGTGCTGGACTTTTCCACACAAAAGACACACGACACAACAGCCATGTTTCCAGTGACCTTCCTACCCTAATCCCTTAGCCAGCCCCATTGTCCCAGGTACCAAGGATGTCCCTGTTCCAGCTGGCCATCACACGGAGGCCAGTGTTATTCCATAACTTCCCTGGGAAAAAATCAAGAAAAGCAGGAAGTATAGGCAGGGCTTCCCCAGAGGCCTGTGGGCCAGGGAGTTCAGGGTGTGGTACCTTCTGGGCTTGGCTGGGCCAGAACAGGCACGAATGGGGTCAAGGGATGAGGAGGTGGGGAAGCTATAAAGCTGCCCTGCCCTCCCGGCCACCCAGTCCAGGTGCCTGCTACTTCTGAGGTCTCTGGAAGCCCCCCTCCTGCCATCAGGCCAGCCCCACTCACCCTGCAGGGAACATCCTGGACAGGCCATCGGGAAAGGCCCCTCACCCAGGAGTGCCCGTCAGATTGAGCAAGCAGGGAGGGTGTGAACCAGATCGTGCCTACTCAGCTCTCTGTACACTGAGAGGATTAGGGGTCTGGGCGGGGCGTGAAGGCACAGGCGCAGACAGGCTGGGGAGAGTGGGGTGGCTGAAGGAAAAATGGAGGCAATCCTTTACACGTGGGTTTAAGATAAACAACAAATACCTTTTTAGCATTAAGCATGTCCTGTGGGGCAGAGGATGCTGTTCAGTGCCTGTCCAGCATGCTCAAGGCCCTAGGTTCCATCCTCAGCACCAGACCAAGAAAAAATTAGACGTAACCATGGATTTATAATTTACATACACATTCTAGAGGTAGACAGATACATCTCTATGTCCAAGATTATTCACTGTCCACCCAACGTTCAAATTAAGCATCGAGCATTGGTGGCGCATGTCTTTTCTCCCAGCACGAGGAAGACAGAGGCAGGCAGATCTCTGCAAGTTTGAGGGCAGCCTGGTCTACACAGTGAGGTCCAGGACAGACAAGACTATACAGAGAAACCCTGTCTCGAAAAACCAAAACAACAACAACAGCAAAAACACCCAAAACCAAACCAAACCAAATCAATTTAGCATCCTATATTTCACTGGCAACCCTGGGAGTTCATCTCTGAGGAACAGCAGGCCCTTCCCAGATGAACATTTCTTTCATCTCTGTGTTTAGAGCCCAGACTCTGGACCATACTGCCTGGGTTCGAATCTCTCCATCCCTTTTAGTTTTTGGGTTTTTTTGTTTGTTTGTTTGTTTTTTGTTTGTTTGTTTGTTTTTGAGACAAAGTCTCGATACACAGCCCTTTGTGGTCTGGAACTCAGTATGTACACCACCAGGCTGGCCTCTCCGTCTCTCCAGGGCTGGGATCCCAGGCATGGATCACCACAGCTGGCTTTACTTCTGGCCTTGATCCCTCTCTGAGCCTGCTATCTCTTGGAGAAATGAAGCTCCTGGCACTATCTCATGGGACTGTGGACGCTAAATGAGATGATACACAGAGCACATGGCATGGTGATCTGGAGGTGTCGGTACTCATTAATTATGATAATAAAGTGTGTCATTGGAACCTTGACTGAGGGTGGCAGGCAGCCAGGGTTTCTTAATGGCTGCCTGGCAAGGGGCTTGACCCTGCCGTCTCCTGTCTCTCTGTCACTGAGGAGGACACATGCTCCAGGAATGACTGAGAGATAGGCAGGATGAAGTCTGCGGCAAGCTCAGTGGACAGTAACGTTCAGGCCCAGCCCGGCGGCCCTGCAAATGGCTCCCACTCAGATTCTCTCCTCCCCTGCGCTTGGCCTAGTTCCCTACGGTGGCTCCACAGGCCTTTTCCTCCCTCGGGTCCCCTGAGATACTCCTGCTCCAGTTCCTTGACCTGAAATAAGATCTGTTTTCTCTTAGCCTGATCGGGGGTGATGGGGGTCATCTCGGGAGGGGTGGATGGGGATGGGAGTTACCTTGGTGACAGGCCTAGGCTTTAGCCATCTGGGGACCATGGGGCTGGGCCCTAGGCCCATTGGGTTTGTTTCTGCCTTGGGGGAAGTGACATTCCCTACACACTGGGATTCCTTTCTCTGTGGTCACTCAGCAATCACTCAGCGGGACAGAACCAGCCAGTAGTGGCAGGAAGGGCACAGATGACATTCTGATAGGTACATAGTTCCACGATGAACTAGCCAGAGCTCCGGTGCAGGTGCAGCCATGCTCAGCTGACTCCTGCCCAACTGCTCTCCTGTAATTACGTGTCTGCAAGTCTCTTCCTAGCACATTATGTGCCTCTGGGCCAAGCCTCGGTCACCCTCCTTTGCGGCCTCAGCCCCTGGCCTAGCGCTGTGGCCATTGATGGGGCTCAGCAAATGGGCACAGGAGCAAAGGAGAGCTGGTGTGTGATAGCTTCCTCTCTGTCTCCAGCCACATCCATAACCCCTAGGGGCCAATGTCTCAGGCTGCTTCTCCTGACAGCTCTGTCCTGCCTCGGTGGCAGGTCACCTCACACGGCCAACCCCTAACCATGAGGTCACAGAATAGTGCCACCTCTAACCAGAGACTCCTGATTTCATAGGGAGTCATCCCAGTCATATTGGTGGCTCTGGATCCTCCTCCCCACGCCACTGCCGCCTGAGTCCCAATACCCCTTCCCAAGCTACTCCTCTGCCTCCTTCCAACCAGTCCCCCCCCCCCCCCGTTTGGACCACCCTCCTGTCCATCCACTCCTCTAACTCAGTTACGGTTCCTGCAGGTGGCCTTTCTGGGACCCCTTACTGCCATCTAAACAAAGCGAGGGACCCCAAGGGGTCCTTCTGCCTCTCTCCCATCCATACGAGCATCCTTTAAGTTCTGGGGTTCAGTGGGGTCCCCCCTGTTTTCCCAGCATCGCGATCTACTCCCCCTTCCTCAAGGCCCATCTTCTGACCCCTTCCTTCCCTTTGTCGTTTAGCTCTCTGAGGGCAGGACTGTGACTGGCCTGTCTGCTGTTGGGTCCGTAAATACTGACCTCTTGAATGACCTCACGGAGGGCAGGGTAAAGAGCTGCCTTAGGCATAGTGCTCAGAGTGGCTTCCAATACATTCAGGTGGAATGAGGAAGAGGAGGGGACAGCTGTGAAGGGAAGCCCAGGCTGGCATTCGGGACCCCCAAATTCTGTCTTGAGGGTGGCAGTTCCAACAAAGCTCTTCAGTTTCCAGCACTTTACAGTTTATAAAGCGCTTTCCCTTGTTCCCCTTGTTCGAGCCCCGTGAGTCCCATCTTGCCCCGACTGTGAGAGTGTCAGTTGTGATAGTACACAGTCTGAGTGCCCTAGACAAAATTCTTTGATGTCTGAGTCAGTTTCCTCCTCCATGAAATGGGGATTAGGCCACCTGCCTCAGGAGGGTGAGTCTGACGCACCTGCAAACCAGCACAGTCCTGAGCTGACTCTGGGACTCCTTGACAACCAGTGACTTCACTACTTCTGGAACCTGGACTGTCTCACACCATCCCCAGTCATGCCAGGACTTTGTGGCTGCTCCTGGCAGAGAGGACCTGAGGGTTACAGGGCCGGCTTGGGAGTCTGGAGTCTTCCTGAGGCTTTACATCTGTAACCAGCTCCTCAGGGTCAAGAACAGCAGGTCTGTGAGATGCCCGTAGACCTCAGGTAGCACTAGAGGGGGGGGGGGGGGAGTGCATTCCAAGTTTTTAATGTATGTATTTTTTTTTTTTGAGACAGGGGTCTCATATCCCAGGTTGGGATATATGTATTAATTACTGTGTAGTGGAGAATGACCTTGAACTTCTGATCCACTTACCCCCACCTCTCCAGTACTGGGGGATTACCAACAGTAAGTTGATGAGCTGTTAGGAATGTGATACTGGGGATCGAACCTACAACTAGGCAAGCACTCTACCATTTGAGCTACATCCCCAACCTAACTCCAAGATTTTATCTCTCGCTCCTGCGACCCTATCCATGCCCCTATCCCCAATTCTCACTTCAGCACGGCCCGGCGGGCGCCTCCTGATGAGACTGTAAGGGTATCCAGGCCTTCTGGTACAGCCTGGGACTGTGGTGACCCCAGGTGTGACCCCCAACTGATGCTCTAGGTCAGGTCCTCCCTAGCGCCACGCACCCTGGGAAGCCAGTTGGCCTGTACTCCCGCTCCTTCCAGGTTGTCCCTAGACACCGTTCGTGCCCACC
This sequence comes from Peromyscus leucopus, assembly GCF_004664715.2. Classification (NCBI taxonomy): domain Eukaryota; kingdom Metazoa; phylum Chordata; class Mammalia; order Rodentia; family Cricetidae; genus Peromyscus; species Peromyscus leucopus. The sequence goes on along the minus strand of NC_051086.1, from coordinate 89,356,476 downwards.
CGGACCCATCCTTGAGTGTCACTGACCCATCTTCTTCAGTGCCCGCAGCCCAGGCCTCTTGGTGCCGCTGTCCGGTGACGCGGGCGAGGGCGGGAGCGCGAGGGGCGTTGCGACCTGGGCGGCCACCCGCGGTTCCTCGGGAGAGCGACGGCTCCTTCTCCAGCTGCCGCACAGCATGGTCCAAGGGGGGCCGGAGCTGGCCCGGGTCTGTGCGCGAGGATGGGGCAACCGGCACACGGCTCGCGCCCAGCCCGCGCCCGGCGCGCGGTCCCGAGCGAAGAAACTTAGCGGCGCCGTGAGAGTCGGGAGGAGGAGGAGACCTCGGGAGGAGGGAGAGAGGGAGGGGCGAGGTGGAGGTGGGAGGAGCCAGGCCGAGAGTGGGCGGCGCGAGGTGCCTGCGGGACCCCAGGCCCGGAGCTCTTCGTCCCCGTGTCTGCGCGTTCGCCCCTGCTAGTGAGTCCGTCTTTCCGTTTCCCCAGAGGTCTCCGGATCTCCTCCCCACCAGTGGCCAGAGTCCCTGTGGGAGGGGACTGAGTACCCTAGGGGGAGAGGACTGTCCACCCGCACAGACACTTCTTTCTGGGGACCCTGACTCCGTTTAGACCCAGGACCCTACTCCATCCACCTTTGCAGGGTCCCTTAGGGAGCCAGACAGGGGACAGGTCTACAGAGGCTCGTCCTGGGCTAAAGGGTCCTTGGGTTGGGGGGGAAAGCCCATAGAACCCCAGAACAGAGCTGCGCAGGGATCGGGGCGGGAGGCTGGGGCAGTGACGTCATGGATTAACCTCCCGGCTCCGAGCCCGTAGCCACCCCTTAGAGGTGGACGTCTCCAAGCTAACTGATCTGAAGGCTGAGGTGCGACTAAGTTTAGAGTCCCAGAAACTGGTTCTGGGGTTCAAAGCTTAAGAGGCTTGGTACACCGAAGCGTGCGACACTCCATCCTTGGTCAGGGGAGCTGCACCGCTCTCTGAGAAGGTGTTGGTGACGTCAGCCCGTGGAAAGCCTCCTTTTATGGGTGCCGGTGGCGTGTTAGATGTACACTTGTGAATGCGAAGGGTGGGATGTCCGGGTGGCCCTCGGGCACAAGCTTTGGGTAGGGGCAGAGAGCTGGCGCTTGGCAGCGGCCGACAGCCAGGCGTCCCCACGCTAAAAGGTGGGTTTCTCGGGTCCTAGAATCGCTGTCTACTTGCCCCGCTGTATTCTGTCCCCCTGTATCCGAGTCCTAGCAATTCCGTAGGCTAGCTTGAGTCTCCACCACCTCTGCGATCTGGAACTTTCTAATCGTCAAACCTTCGCCTCTGCTTTTGATCTTTGATTCCTTCCAGGAATGTTCTTTTTCGTTATTTTTCTGGTTTATTCTTGGTTTTTCCAAAACTCAGCTCCAGTGTCCCTTCTGCGGAACGCTGGGCTCCAGGACTCGCTTCTATTGCCAGCGTAGACGTGTTCCAAGAGCATCAGCCGACCAACTCCCGTGAGTGTCCACCAGGGGGCGCGAGGACTCGGCGACCATTCGGTGTGTCCACCGGGAGGCGCTGCAGCCCGCCGCTGGCCGTCGGGCTGCGCGGAGTGCGACCCACAAGTTAGCCCCTCCTGAATGGGAGCGGCAGGGCGAAACTATTTGCATAGTCTTGAAAGAGCCTTTCTGACTGGTTAGGGTGTGGAAGCCGAATGTGAAACGGTGCCTCTCATTGGCTTCACTTTAGTCTCGCTTGGCGTCCCGCCCTATTCCTGCCCCTCTGGATCCAGAGGTCAATCGGAAACCCCTGGTTAGTGGTGAGAAGAGGACCCCGGTGTCCCGGCAGTGGGCGCCCGAGGGTGAGTGGGGGGGCCGGGGCGCAGGGAGCCAGGGTGGGATGTTCGTCCCACCCTGACTCCTCCTCGCTCGCTGATTCGCCCGTTCAGGAACTGGAAATGGGCAGCCTCGAGGGGTGCATCTGGGGACGTGAATGGCTCTGAGACCCTTGCCACCTGCCTTTCCTCCCAGCCATGGCCGCGCTGGTGGTCCTCGCCATTGACGCTGGGTCCATTGACGCTGCCTTGAGGTAGGAGAAGGACCCTCCTCAGCACAACTTCTGGCCTCCTGGGGTAGCGCTCGGGGCTTGGGACTTAGTTTGCCTCTCTGGGAACTGGACCAGTGGCTCACAGTGCCACCGTGGACCGTGAGGCCCACTGACACTCACTCTTGCAGAGCGGCTCCAAAGTAGGACTCCAGAGTCTGGAGCAGCATGGGCACTGAGAAGGAAGAGCCCGACTGCCAGAAACAGTTCCAGGCAGCGTCAGCGTCATTCAGAACCTGCCTAAGAATGGTGAGGCCGCAGGGATTGGCATTTGGGGGTTCAGGATGGTTAGGCAGGCTCCGACCCCCACCCCAAATGGAACCGGGCCTGAACCCTGCAATGTTTACAGACAAGTTCCTCCCTAGGCTTTGGTGGGGTTCCTCTCTGCTTCCGGTTCTGGATGCCAAGGGTGGGATCCGTGGCCACCTCTGCCCTCCCAAGGTGCAGCCTTTATTTGTCCTCTCAGAACTGGGGCTGATGAGGTACCCTCTACCTCCCAACCCTCGCTCAGGCTCTTACCGCCCCTCCTATGAAGAGATGCTGCGATTCTACAGCTACTACAAGCAGGCTACCATGGGGCCCTGCTTGGTTCCCCGGCCTGGGTTCTGGGACCCCATCGGACGTTACAAGTGGTGAGCCCCCCTCCCCCGGGTAAGAATGCCTCGGCTGCCATCCAGCTTCTCACAGCCCTCTCTCTGCCTCCTAGGGATGCCTGGAACAGCCTGGGCAAGATGAGCAGGAGGGACGCCATGTCTGCCTACATCTCTGAGATGAAGCTGGTTGCACAAAAGGTAGGGCGGGCGGGCTGTGGAGCTCGGTCCCTGAGGGCGGCCTGCTCCTCGCTCTTCTAGGGGTGTGCTTCCGTGTTTCCTGTCTGTCCCTTGATGTCCTTTTGGAAATCATCTTTCTGTTACCCTTCCTCCCAATCCTGTCTGACCCTGGCGGGTACTAAGTGGAGGTGCATGACAATAAGGGGAAAGTAAGGGGAGAGGCTGGGCCCCAGGGGAATGGGGTGGGGATGGGAAGGGCCCGCCTGCCTGTCCCATTAGAAACCTTTCTGCACAGGTGATCGACACAGTGCCCCTGGGCGAGGTGGCAGAGGATATGTTTGGTTGTTTCGAGCCCCTGTACCAGGTGATCCCTGACATGCCGAGGCCCCCAGACACCTTCCTGAGAAGGGCCACAGGTCAGATCTCCAGGATGGGAGCCCTGAAAACACAGAGTGAACTGTCTCAGGTGTAGGCTGGCGGGTGGCTGCTGTGGGGCAGTAGGAGCGAAGGGCCACAGGTGTGGCATCTGTGAGGACCTCAGTCAGTGCCCCTGTTGGGCTAGTTACCAGCGTGACTAATGGGGACAAGGGACTTGATCTCCCTGGAAGATGACAGCCCCTTCCCTGCCCCCTCTGAGGACTGTGGTGTCTTGACAGGTTGGAAAGAGCCAGTGCTGCAGAGAGCCGATCAGACCGCTCCAGAGCCTTCTTGCCTCCCCAAGGAGCCAGTACCTCCTCCAAGCCCAGGTTAGTGTTGGGCAGGAGAGACCCAGAGCCAGACCGAGGCCGGGAAGGGACACCTCCAGGAGGGGAGAAGCTCGATGCCACACTGCCCCCTTTATAGCATATACGTCCAGGGACACTGAGACTTCCTGTGCTCTCCGAGGCCAAGGGGAGGCTCCGAGACTGTTGTCAGGGTCGTTCCCGCTGTGGCAAGAACTCTAGGTCCCCTAGGAAGGGCTTCGTACTCAGCTGCCTGCCCTCCCCTCCCTCTGGAGCCGGAACCCCAACCCCAGTGCAGCTGCACTTGGCAAGAGCCTTTCCTTTCCCCTCCCCCAGAGTCCCCGCCACCCCGGGACTTGGAGCTGGAGGTTTTCTGTGACTCCCTGGAGCAGCTAGAGCCAGAGTTGGTGAGACCGTCTCTCTTGTCCCCTGTTCCCGCTGTGCCAGAGCCGCCCCGCCTCCCCCCTGAGACCTGGGACTCATCTCAGCAGGCTTGGGCAGAGCAGAGGGGAGCAGCTGGCAGAGAGCTGGACACCAGAGGCAGCCCTGAGCCCCCCAGTGAGAAAGGTGAACTCTCTACCCCGCCCATAGCCCTGGTACCCCAAGCCTTCCCTGGGTTGCTTTCTTAGGACAAAGGTGAAAGTCCCGTGGGCCCACTGGGAGCAGCCTGGGAGGGCTACCCGACAGCCAAATGCCTGCCCAGGAGAGCAAAATCCCTGTCCCCCTCCCCCCACCCCCCCCCTCCCCACCCCGCTCTTCCCGAGGTGGCTGGCCTCTGACCCTCAGCAAAGGCAAGCTTACAGACGCAGGTGCATGGCATTGGGAAGTTGTCCTCTCTCTGTGTCTCCCTTTTGGAATTCTCAGAGGACGACAGTGAGTTCTGTCTGCTTTATCTCTGTTAGAACTTCCTGTGTGCTAAATTGTTTATTCCCCTGAGCAGACTAGGTGCCTGAGGAAGAGGACATCTCCCCCTAATTTTCAGGAGCTAAAACAAGGCTCGGAGAAGTGAATGTTTTGCCCAGAGTCACATAGCTAATCAGTGGCAAATGCTAGGATTGAGCTGCGTTCCAGCAGCCCATTACTCAGTCCTCTGAACGGATGGACCTTGTAAAGACCTCACTGGGGACAGGGACAGCACTCTTACACTTCTCTGGACCTGCCCCAGCTTGTGCAGATTGTCTCCTGAGCCCCCTTCCCTGTGTCTGTATGCTCCACAGAGGGGTTGGAAGGCAGCCTGATGGGGCCCCAGGAATTGGACAGATGGCTGGTAGGGACAGTCCGGGCCATGCAGGAAAGCATGAGGAATGTCCAGAGGAGACTGCAGAGCCTGGAGAGCAAGCCCCAGCCACGGGAGCAGGTGAGTGCCTGCCTCCTTCACTAAGAGATTGGGCGAGGGTGCCTCAGAACTCTCCTCTGGATTCCTCGGTCAGCTGTGAGGGGCTTTGGCCCCATGACTCCACCTGTCCGCTGCTCTGTGCCAAGAATGGGGCAGCTGCTATTCTGGTCAGGGAAGCCATCGATGGGTCGGGGGAGTGTGGGAAGAGCCCACTAGGAAAGAGGGACCCTGCTAGACAGTGGTGGCACACGCCTTTAATCCCAGCACTCGGAGGCAGAGGCAGGCAGATCTCTGTAAATTCGAGGCCAGCCTGGACTACCAAGTGAGTCCAGGAAAGGCGCAAAGCTACACAGAGAAACCCTGTCTCAAAAAACCAAAAAAAAAAAAAAAAAGGAAAGAGGGACCCTTCACTGATCACCCATCTCTGCCCAAGAAAAACCAAGCAGGGAGTCACTTCTCAGAGTTGGAAGGGCCACCAAGTGTCTGCTTTTTTCACTGGAGATGGGGTCACTGTGGGCCCTCAACTGGCACCCCTGTTCCTAGATTTGGGGTTTACCCCCAACAGTTCAGCTTCGCACCTTTCATCTCCCCGCACCCCACCTCATGCAGAACAGTTCAGAGCACAGTTATACTCCTATTCTTTTTTTTCAGAGACAGGGTTTCTCTGTGTAGTTTTGGTGCCTGTCCTGGATCTCGCTCTGTAGACCAGGCTGACCTTGAACTCACAGAGATCCGCCTGGCTCTGTCTCCCGAGTGCTGGGATTAAAGGTGTGTACCACCACTGCCCGGCTTACACTCCTATTCTAAGTATCCTTTTGTTGTGTTTTCATTTGTCTTGTGTGAGACAGGGACTCAAGCATATAACCTAGGCTGGTCAGGGACTCAGTATGTAGCCCAGGCTGCTCTTCTGGTAATCTGCCTGTCTCAGGCTTGGGCATGCTGGGATTACAGACATGAGCCACTCTGCCTGGGCGCCTGTTTTTGTTTGTGTTTTTGGTTGTTTTTTTTTTTTTTTTTTAACTTTTCTTTCTTTGTTATTTTTGTTGTTGTTGTTTTGCTTTTTATTTATTTATTTTTTATTTTTATTTTTTTGCTTTGCTTTTTTGGGTTTCTCTGTGTATCCCTGGCTGTCCTGGAACTAGCCCTGTAGACCAGGCTGGCCTCGAATTCACAGAGATCCTCCTGCCTCCACCCGCCGAGCGCTGGGATTAAAGGCGTGTGCCACCACCACCCAGCTGGCCTAAATGTTTTATATTTTTATTTTATTTTATTTTATTTCATTTTTTTTGAGACAGAGTTTCTCTGTGTAGCCCTGGCTGTCCTGAAACTCACTTTGTCGCCCAGGCTGGCCTCAAACTCACAGAGATCCACCTGCCTCTGCCTCCCAAGTGCTGGGATAAAGGAGTGTGCCACTCCCCCACCCCCCCAACCCCCACCCCCCTGCATAAATGTTTTTTAATCTAGACCAGTTCTTTGCCTTGCTGCTGATTTACTGATATCCTCTCATTCCCTTTCCCTCCTTCTTCCTCTCTCTCTCTCCCTTCTTCTCTCTGTCACACACACACACACACACACACACACACACACACACACACACACACATATGGCTTTTGTCTATTTGTGGCATGATCTTGCTATGTAGCCCAAAGGCTTAGAATTTACAATCCTCCTGCCTCAGCCTCCCAAAGCTGAGATTACAGGCCTTCCCCACCACTCCTGGCTTTATTTCCCTTTTGCAGAAGAGGAAATTGAGGCCTGAGGATTTCGCTTACCTGGGGGCACACAGCATAGGCGACCTTCACTGAACTGCTTTTGCAGTCCCCAGTACCTGTCGGTCTCCTCCAATGGGCTTTCTTGTTAGTGTTGTGATGGTTAATAGCCAGTGAGGAAGCACGGGGTGG